>NW_027176964.1:8935564-9535564 GCF_023349555.1 Cebidichthys violaceus
AAGGCAGAGGCCTTGTGTTTATAAGTGGTTTGTTTAGTTCAAACAATAACAGTTTGAACACCAGACGTAGTTGTGGATACGCCGTGGTGCGTTGTGCTGTGGTGCTCTGTGGCATTGCATTTTTTTTTTTTTTGGTGTTTTTCATGTTCTCCCTCTTTCTCCCCATCACTCTCTTTGTGCGTGTTTCCATTTGAGAACTCCATTTTAGGGGAGAATAAAGGAGCTAAAGCGGCTCTCTACAGTACCCCACTGTCTCCTCTTTACAATTTGCAGGCCAGCCAGGGTATGTTGGTGTGTGTGTGTGTGTGTGTGTGTGTGTGTGTGTGTGTGTGTGTGACTGAAGTTTAAATTGTAGCCACAGTGTAATGATATGGTGGCATGGCATTGAGGGGTTCTCCAAAGGGAGGGCTGGGGTTGGTAATTAAACATATGCAGACACAGACACATACAGCGGGGTGAGACACACACACACAGTCAGAGGCAAAGAAAGAGAGCAAAGCTAAACACATCCAAGTGGGGTAGTAAAAGCTAATGAAGGCTCAGCACTAGGCTGGCACAGACAGCCATTTCATGTGGTGAAGAGGAGGAGGAGGACGAGGAGGAGGAGGAGGAGGAGGAGGAGGAGGACTGGGGCAGGCTGGGGAGCAATAAGGCAGAGCCTCACTCTGAAGCAAGTTAGGCAAACCAGAGGATAAACTATAATTGACACCATGCATATGTGTGGTTTTTCAATACGGCTTGTCACAGGGTCTGCCAAATGATTGTCTATGCAATGGAAAAGGCAAACAATGGCATTAACACTTTCGGGGAGCGCCAACAATAATACTAACGCTGCAGTGTAGCTCATTAGAGTAAGGGTTAAGTACCACCAGCTCAGGTCCACCTAACAAAGTCAAGCTAACAGAAATGATCACAAACAGGAGTATTTGACAGTGGTAGTGTTAATGTTTGGATGAATTGTAAATTTGGAAATGATATAGGAAAGTGAGGTCATTCAATAAAGCAATACACACGCTACCTTGATACACAACACTAAAATGATTGTGTCACCAAGAGCTTTGAGTGGTAATGTGCAAGATTACTATTTCCAATCTTTTGTTTTTTAATGATGGTGACAGCTTTGATGATGAACCAAAGTTTGCTGTGGTGTTCTTTTAACCACACTTCAGAACAGCGCTGTGGTTTATTTATTTCTGTGATTTTTGTTTGTAAAGTTTGACTCTCTATTTCTTTTCTTTTTTTCTATGTCAGTTCAGCTTTCTTGGTCATGCTAACTACTAATCTCCCATTTGTCTCAAACGGAAGCCTGTCCCTGCTTTTCTTAACAGACAGCACATTACTTACGTGCCAGAGTAGCTTTCCCATAAAAGCTGTAATGGTTTTGTTTTACAAATCATCAATGCAGGCACATTGTTTCCAAGCTAAATGAGTCAGGGGTTCACAATCTTTTTGGAGAGGTGACCCAAAGCTTATGTTGATACTAATATTATCCTGGTGCGTAGGCTCATTTGGCATTTATCTAACAGCGCTTTTCTCTTAAAATAGGAATATAAGGCTTTTGGGACTCAATAATAGACAACAGCGTCTTGATAAGATGGAAATGTAACCGTTGTGGTCAGAGAAGGCTGTTAAACTCTGGGTATATGTGTAGTTTTCTTTGAGAAATTTGGAGTCCACATGTTGCAGCCTGCACTATGCAAGCAAACATATGACTTCTCTGGTGAGCCCCATAAAAAAGAAAAAAGAAACACTGGTGAGTTTTAAGGATTAATTTCAAAAGCACATTGACACATTTCTGTGCTATTCATGGTTTGTGGTTTCGATTGGTGTTCCCTTAAAGAGGTCGCATGCAGGCCTGCAATATCTCAATCTTTATGGTTCTTTTAAAGAAACTGATTGAATTCAAGATAATTTATGGGCTAATTTCACAGTCATGGATACAATTTTGTTTCAGGTGTATTTTATTTTGTCACTTATGTTTCAATGGAAAGGTTTAAATTAAGTTTTAAGCTGGAAACCTTATTTTTCTCACTTTGCAGTGATGTAGCCGTTTCTGCACTGTATGGTTTGAAATGGAAAACTGATGAAGACCAACAGGGAAATTGTGAGTGACAGTTGGGCCCTGTGGACTAGTTACCAACCAAACGGAGGAACAGAGAAACCAAGAGCCGCACTCTGTTACTGCACATGTGTGTATGGCTGTGGGTGTAAAGCAGTAACACTAATGGTATTCAATACTGTAGGGCACAGTAACTTAATGTCCTAAAAATGGCCTAAAAGTGTCCTACATGTCTATTTATTGAATACTTCCCATTATATCACCTTAAATATAAAATATCATTGGTGCCAACATTGTAATTGGTTATAAAGGATATTGGTACTTGTGTACATATTGCTTTTTATTGGTTATGTATATGATTTACGGTGACTGAAGTTCTTGCATTGGAAATACACAATGTTGAATGATTGTGTCCTCCAACATCTGCAACATGCTCTGACCAACAGGGGGCAGAGATAAAGCAAAATTAATTATGGTCTGTAATAAAAGAACATCTTAAACTACAAAAAAGATAATATTTGTATTTAAATTGAAGGTGGTCAGCTGATCAATCAAGACTGCATGTGGTGCTTGTATTATGAATGAACCTGGAGGCAAAGAGGAGGATTAGTCACATGGCAGGTTTTGAAATGGGCCTTAATTTCACAGGCTTTGATTCTTTGGTTTGTTTTAAATGATATATCTTTAATATATATATATAATTATAGATATATAGACATATTTATTTAATGTATATATAATGTATAATACCTTAATTTTGTTTAAATAAACATTTAATCACAGAGTGGGCTCTCTGCATTCACTAAAATGATTATATTAGTGTCATAAATCAAGCATATTTTGATATCCCACAGTTTCACTATTAGTAATGTTGTGGTAGTGTAGAAGTAACCAACCTGTGGACGGATATTTGTAGTGTAACTGCAGCTTTGTGTACTATACCAACACCACTCGTTACTGCAGAGACCAAATAAATAAACAAAATTACTGTTGAAGAAACAAATACAATTTGCCAGCTGGGCAAACTGGGGCCTAGTCTGTGTGGCACAGCTTACTGAACTATTTCACTGCTTGAAATTATGTGTTTGAAGAGTATCTTAGTCTATGGAAGCTTTTCTTAAACGATGGGCCGGGAACCAAAATGGGTCACTGGCATGTTTCAGTGGATCCCCACATGCCAAGAATACTAATATGCTTTAATGAGTGAATGTTCCAGACTCACTCAGTATTTACTCAGTTTGGATCTTTGGCTGGAGATGTTTTAAATGCCTGCTGTAGCTATGTTGGACGCAAACTAAGTTCACTTATGAAACAATTAATCATACTATTGCCTGACTCTATAGAAAAGTACACATAGACCAGTTATTTTTTTTAATATTGGCCCAGTTAGTGCTTTTATTTCCAAACCCAGATTCTGCTGTCACTGCCTGTATTTTGCTTTTTTTTGTTTGTAGCTATAGTGCTCTCTGTTGGCCATTTTGCATAATGCAACATATATTTCCCAATATTACAGAGATTGTCAGATGGCTTCCCCTTTAATAGGATGCAAACTATTTGGTAGAAAATTATCTTTATAGAAACTGAATGATGAAATCAGTAGATGGTTACCAAGATGTTCAAGCTTAACAACATACGTGTTCTTGCTTTAATCTTCCCTTACCATACTACTGGTCAGTATTCCAGCATGACTGTGAGTATTTGCTGTCAAAAATTTAAATCTATAGTGCATGAGCCAAGATGACTAATCTTGCCATTCTAAAGACGTAAAGAGGCCCATGGCTATTAAATGCTATGTTTGCCAAATGATTACATAATAGTGACAGGAGAATAGAAGAACCAGTAGTTCAATACTCTTTTCTTTTTTTGTCTTTGTTCCTCTCACTGCTCCTCTCCGAGTCTGTCAACCTTCCTGGGTGGTTCGTAAGTGTGCTCGTGTATGCATATGTGTTTATTTAGTCTGTATAGGGGAACAGAGCCATGGACTCTGCCAATTTTTCTATACACTGAGAAAATATGCTTGTGGACAGATGGAAAAAAGGGGAGCAGTTAAACAGACTCAGGGCCAACAGATACAAGACCCCTCCTTCCTCAAATCAACCACCACAACTATACCGACCCTCCAGTCTGAGAAACAAGCACCTCAAAATTGTGCTGCTGCTTTTCCATGACTGCAGCATCCACATGACATGGTGGCATAGTGACCATGGAGACTGCAGTTTAAGAAGAACTTCTTCCCAGTGAATTATTGAATCCTTATTAGCATGAGTACAGCAGTGTGTGACAGAGTTTGTCTCAGGGAAAGGTTCAGCAATATATGTTCAACCAGTGTATGGATCAAATGAAAATGGATAATTCTGGGTGGCTGAGTAAGATTCCAAAATACCCAATGAATGCACAGAAAAAATCTGATAAAGCCAAAAGCTACAGCTGTTGTTGAATGCTAGCTGTAGCCCAAATATGTACATTGTCTTATACAGCTGAGAAGAACAA
This sequence comes from Cebidichthys violaceus, assembly GCF_023349555.1. Lineage (NCBI taxonomy): Eukaryota > Metazoa > Chordata > Actinopteri > Perciformes > Stichaeidae > Cebidichthys > Cebidichthys violaceus. The sequence goes on from NW_027176964.1 coordinate 8,940,114, forward strand.
CAGAAACATTCATCATCACCATAATGTCTGTCACTTCATATTGTGTGATAAGAAAAAGACCACCAGAAGACTCAGATGTAATATGGACTTTCCAGAGACAGACATATGCAGGGAAACACTCAAATGACTAACTTAAAACCAATAAAGATATAAAGAGAAAATACATACATTTTAATACCATAGAAATTCAAAGTATCATAACATTTATACATACACATAAAATATAGTACAATAATAATAAACAAAATTATTTTTAATGATTAAATGTTGTCTCTGGGTGGGATCAGGCAAAAAACACTCCTTCATAACAATACTTGAGGTAAACAATGAATGTATAATGAGCTAAAGTGCCCGTATGGCATTGTTTACAATTGATGTCATTATAGAGCCGACACATGCATACAAAAATCACACAGACGGAATAAAGTAAACACACAGACAGTAAACTTATTTTCAAATGCGGCATATATACGGAAATACAAAAAAAAAAAAAAAAAAAGTTGTTTAGCCAACTCCATCCTCTCCACTGAGGAAGTGTTGAGCCGAGAGCTGAAGCTGTGAGAATGGATGGACCGACCGACTGACTGGAGGGGAGGAAGAAACGGGGGAGGAGCTCTTGGAGTAGAGAGTATTGAAGGGGAGAGGAGGGTTTAAGGAGAGAGGAGAGGAGGGTGTAGGAGTTTGGGGGATGTGAGGAAAAGAAGGAGGAGGGGAATACCACCCACCAAGCCAGTTGGGGAGAGGCTCTGGGGGTTGGGCTGCTCACAGGAAACAGTTGTGGCTCCATCCCAGGCCTCACACCGAGCAGCCCTGGGCCACCCAGTCATCGACAGACAGACCTACCAAATGGCCTGGCTGGGCCAAACCGACAGGGATTTGTTTATTTTTCATCCTTTGGTGGTGGTGATGGTGGGGGGGAACTGTTCAGCACAAGCTGTTTATTAGACCTTTGATTTGTCATGTGTCAGCGTTCGCTTGCGGGGAATGTGTATACATAAGTTCAGCTTGTGTATAGTTAGGAGGTTTGGAGGCTGAGAGGGTGTAAGCACAGTGGAGTGGGGGGGGCAAAAAGAAAAGAGGAAAAATGGGAAGTCTCCCACGCTGAAGGCAAGTCTGAACTGCATTATGGGTCAGCTGTCCCTGATTGTTGATGTCATGGGGGACTGAACTGTTGTGCCTGGTTTGCAGTGGGTGTTGGAAGAGGGGGACTGCATGTGGACAAACACAGGATTCCTGTGGTCACATGGATGAAATGCAATCCATCAGCGGTTCGCAGAATTCGGGCGTAACTGTGGCCTGATCACTTGATGCATGTGTCAGTATCAAGTCATGGATTCACAGCAGTCCTGAATGTAACATTGCTACTGATTTGCAACATTGCCTTCAGTGACCCACAATCACGGATGTTAAAAAAAGGGATGGATAGAGTCCCTTTGGTTTGCATCACACAGCAAAATCTCTGACAATTCACGCATTTTTATTGTCTATTGACATACATCGCCCAACCCCAGATATTAGTCAGCGGTACGTTTCTAAGTGTTGTGAAAATGTATCTAAGCTAATACATTGTGTGTGCTTCCTTCTTCTGCAAATGCCAACTGCTAAATATTTTTGAAACAGCTCCTTCACACAATATGAGAAATTATGTTCGCTAATGATGTAATTAATAAGAAAAAGTCCTTGTGATGCAAGACAAACTAAATAATATCAATATTTGACTTGACAAAAGACACTGATCTTCACAACTTTGACTGGGGCTCGAGGCATGTTGTTTACAGGAGGGAAGGGGACACGTTCAGCCTTCAGTGAGCACAACACCGTCATGAACAGGGACATTATGAAGTAAATGTAGGCTACTACTGAGGAAATTGTCACTATACTTATCCATATGATTAGTTTGTAATGTTGTTCTTACATTGTTCATTGTGTTGTTTTTGTTGCATATGTAATATTGGCCTGATCTGAAAACTGACATATTTTATAAATCACAATTTAGGACAGAGGCATTCAGCCAACAGGCATTATTTTCTGAAAAGGATTTTCCACAAAGCATGTTTAAATTAGCTTAAGCTCTACTTGCATGTAAAGAAATTATTATATTCTTTCCCTGCTATCACGTTACTGTTACTCCTGGATCTTAAGTATGAGAAGATTGTAGTGGTAATCAAATATTACAGCATAAGTATAATGTTGTTAGAAATCAAATCACTTCATATGGTGGCTTGTAGCCTATAGATTATTCTGAGCTGATCATGTGTTTTTGCATATACATAACCTCTTTCTGCAAAGTTGTGACAAAGACTTCAATGTAGTGTAGTAAATTAAAAAATATGTTTCTTTCTGAAGTGTACCCTTGTGGTGCAAAAGTATAATATCCCAAATGTATATTAGCTTTCTCAAAATAATTTCAGATGGACCTGATGGACTAGTTATATCAAAGTGCATGCGTTGTTTGCAAATTCTAATAAAGGTTACAATCACAAACTCTACGGTTAAATGTATTTTCAATGTCCAATATATTTTAGTTACAGAAGTCGTCCCTTAGTGAGCCAGGTAGTGGCAGTATAACACCAATATGGATTTTACATTTTTTAAAAAGCCCGAGAAGAAGAAGGCCATAAGTACGACAACAAGTACGGGACCAATCAGATCCTTCAGTACCCGGAAGTGCTATAATTTTCAAACTTTGGCGGCGTTGAATAGCGCTCGTAGGTAAGTGTGGTTTTCTTCGTGAAAAAAGATTAATAAACAAACAAATACAAAAAGAATAACGTTGTAACGATTCGATTATTTATTAGTACTTTTATCGACGAAAGTAGGATATAGTTTAATAGCGACCAAAACAGACTTGCTAGATAGCGTGAGTTAACCTAGCTCGTTTCCAAAGCGTTACCTCAGGCGTTACCTGACTTTTGATTTTTCCGTTGCAGCCCAGTTAAGGAGCGAAAATGGAGAGCAGCCTGTCCAGACTACTAGTTGAACTCACTGTGAAAATCAGTCGCAGTGACGGTGAGTTTTTCCTCACGACTTCTTCCTCTCCGAATTATCCACCTACCGCAGCTTGACGATGACTTGTTTATGTGCTGCGTGAAACCAGGTCGAGTTCATCTGGCCACGGTGAAGTCTGTGGATGCTGTCAAATCCGTGGTTATGGTCGAGTGGAATGAAAGAAACACCTGCAGAGGAAAGGAGGTCAGTAACGTTAAGCCCATGAACACAGTAAAGGACATGTGTTACATTAGTGATGATATGAAGGGACACTGGAAGATAGATAGTCAGTATATTAAATAACATAACGTAAAAACATTATTCATGGTGTTTACATGACTTTCAACAGCCAGGATAAGTTACATCTAATAGTTGTTAACACTTTTTGGACGTTTTACACAAGTCAGCAAACTTGACCACCAGTATGTGAAGCAGCAGCTACACTGAAGTCAACCCTCATACTGTAGTTTATAATAATGCTGAGCAGTGAGGATGCAGATGTTTTCTTCAGGAGACAAGCCATGTGAAACAGCTGTTTCTGTTATTGTTTTTAAGCACATTGACATTTAATCTAAGTTAAGATGTGTTTGTGATTTAGGTCGAAGTGAGTGAGTTGTGCACGCTCAATCCGGAGCTTCTGGACCATATAAAGGCCGCCGTCAACCACGTCACAGACCCACCTCCTCCTGCTGCAGACAAGGTAAGCGTTGCCTGACTTTTCCAAAGACCTGGAGCTGCTTGTTCTCAGTGGCAACAGGTTGGACCATATTTCTAAGAACTGGAGCATTTAAGTTTAACCTCACAGTTGTCAAATATATCAAATAATCACATCTGAGCTACTTTCTTGTTTCGTCTCTCCTACAACAATACTACTTTCAATGAATGACAAAGTTAGTTGAATTGAAATGTTGTCATTTCTTCCAATTGGGAACCATGGATTCTACACTAGTCTTGGATGAAAATGAGTCATTATTTTAAAGCATGTAAATATCTCTCTCTCTCTCTCTCTCTCTCTCTCTCTCTCTCCCCCCCCCCATCTCTTCTGTAGAAGTATGAGGGTCGACTGCGATCATCCAGGATTCCTGCCCCTTCCTCCTGTATGTAAATGTTTTATACTATATTTTTATTTTAGCTTGCCATGATCTATAGTTTGGCTCCTAACAGCTTGTTTCCTTCCAAAAGCTTTTACTCAAGCAGTCCCCCAAGCTGAGGATACAGGTCGGCATGGCATGCACGCTCCTCTCACTTAAGAAAATGGGTCTTATTTTCTAATCACTTCGTTCTTAATGAGATATAGGGTGTAATTGCACAAAAAAAATCCACAATCATTGGAGAGCTGAACTCTGCTCAGGCCTAGCCAATGATAATTCATAAAGAATAATCAACTCTATTTGATGATTAGCGGCAGAGGGATGCGAACAAACAACTTTGGGTATTGGGTGATTCTGGGCATGCAGCACTCTCCATTTGTTGGTTGACAATAACACTATTCATCTTCAGTCAGCAATATTTTCATGTGGAAATATGATTGAATATTAAATCATTTAGTTCGTGCTTTTCTGCACCTGTGTTAATCTCTCATGGCTCGCTTCTCTCACTCTGGGTTAAGGATCTTGTTTCACTTAAGAATGGCAAATTTGTTCTGTGGTCGCTTTTGATTTGGCAGATTCGACCGATGTACAGTTAATCCCTCCACTGTGCGGTTTGGGTCTACATTTAACCCCAGAAAACACGCTAGCAATGCTACACTCACACTGCAGCCGTTTGACTTGAGTTTGTCTTGCTTTCAGTTGCCATTCGGACTCAGAACAGGCAGACCTGTCTGTTCCAGGTCCCGGGTCCTGTTCTAGCACCGGTTCCAACCTCTGAGTCTTCTCAGTCAAACGTGGAGCCGGTCGGCTCTGATCTCCCCTCATCATCTGTTCTCATGAACTCCGGTTGGTAATGATCTTCAGAAATTAAATTCACAAATATGAACATTTTCCCCAAAAATGCACAAGATCAACTGATGCAAGTCACATATTTGTTTCATTTAACATTGTTGTTCTCAGTATACCATACAGTATATTTTTCACAGTCACATGACACATTATTGGTAATATTACAAGATGTAATAATGATAGTAAATTTAATTTATATAGCACAAATCTCAAGCTGCTTCACATACAGAGTATAACATTTAATCTAAAACGTGCTAGAGTGGATTTTTCAGATATTTTCCATCTACAACTAAATCTTTTAGTGCTTTCTTTGCTCAGTAATTTTCAAAATGTGTCATGTTGTTAAACCCAAATGCACTCTTTTGCCTTATTTAGCGCTTCCTAATCAGCAGCGTAAAAAGAATGAGGCCAAACCAGCACAGTCGCTGCCTTTTGCCTGTAAGCCAATAAAGGAGAGTGACGAACCTGAGCGAATGCCTCCTCCATCTGCAGTCAAAGGTCAGCAGCACATTTCACATCATAACGATATCGGGTATCCTCCCGATCACTTGCATCTATAGATGTATCCCTTACACAAAGAGAGACATCGCTACACATTCATGTCACAAGTGCATCCTCTCGCATCTCCTGCAAAGGACTCCTATTTGTTTTATTTGAGACAAAAAGATTTGGTGATTTGGCAGACAGATTGTATCTACTCCATGTTCTGTGACAGCAGGAGGTGCATGATCTGAGGCATGTAATCATTCTGTGATTAGGTTTGTTGCATGATGACAATGAGATGTGAGTTCATTAGGTTGTTATGATCTCTATGCACTTCAGGCAGAAGAAAATCTGTGGCTGCCCAAGAGCTACACAAAGGCAGCAAAAGATTGTCTTGTGTCGTGAAGCCCCCCGACACGCAGGTCAAGAGGGGAAAGGTGAGCTTTTTATATTTTTGTCTCTGCTATTAATACACCAATCTACACAAATACACAATATTGACACCAGAAGAACCTTCTCACATGTTCTTTACATTTACCCTTTGTTCTCCTTTTAGTTCAGAGAGCCTTCTCGCCCAAACCAGAAGTTCTATGAAATGATCCAGGACTTCAGAGAGACCTTGGAAATAACCCCCTTAGCAACATCTGGCCATGTAAGTTTGGACTCAATGACGTAGTGCCTTTTATGAAGCTGTCTGCTTGATTATGGCCATACTTATAGCACATGTTGTGTTTCTACAGATTGAGCCTCACAAGATTTCTGTGTGCGTTCGCAAGCGGCCCCTTAACAAACAAGGTATATTGGGAGTGATTTGTGAATATAAAGAGTAATTAATGACACTGTGCAAAAATACTTCCAATCATAAGATTTTTATTTTATGACATTCTTGTGTATTCCAGAGATTACTAAGAAGGAGATAGATGTGGTGTCTGTACCTGGAAACGGTGCGCTGCTGGTCCATGAGCCGAAACAGAAGGTGGACCTCACCAAGTACTTGGACAACCAAGTCTTCCACTTCGACTTTTCCTTTAATGAGACCGCCACCAACGACCTGGTCTACAAGTAATGACCTCATGTGACCGTTTTATTGTTGAGTGTTGTTGACATTCTTTCACTGGGCAGTTTTTAAAGCAGAAGCTGCAAATAACTTGAAATGTAGATAGTAGTGTTTACAACTATAGTATCACTTCGGTAATGTAAATGGGGAGTCAAAATGTTGTAATTTTCAAACATGACATTATTGTCTTACAAAGAGTACATTTATGCTGTTTTGTTTTTTCGTTCTTTAGGTTCACGGCCCAACCTTTGGTGCAGTCCACTTTTGAAGGCGGCATGGCAACATGTTTCGCCTATGGCCAGACTGGGAGTGGGAAGACTCATGTAAGCCTCTGCTTTCTGTCGACTTGTCTTGAAGCAGTATTTTCCATTTGTAGAATTTTACTTGATGGTTTGTTTGGCACGTTTTCCCCCTAGACGATGGGAGGTGATTTCACAGGGAAGCAGCAGAACGCTGCTAAAGGAATCTACGCCTTGGCAGGTAGGACCGCAACCAAATCACCTTACTTAATCTGTTTTTTCATAATATGATAATAACCAGGAAATTTGTTTTTGTCTGCATAATTTGTATTTATTCCAATTAACTCAGGATATGACTGAGCCCTATTGCGTCTCCATCGCTTCTTTTTTTTTTTTTTTTAAACTACAGCACATTCAGGATTGTCCCAATTGGCCACCTCTATTGGAACTTCACTTTGAATAATTTGAGTGTTTCTCTTCTAGCGCAGGATGTTTTCACCTATCTGAACCACAGGAAGTATGCACACCTGGATCTCTCTGCTCATGTCAGCTTCTTCGAGATTTACAATGGAAAAGTAAGAAGAAAAAAACTACACCAATGAACACATTTTTGATGATATCTGAAATAAACATCTGCATATTCAAGTTATCCTGAAAGTGAAATATACTTTCTTTTTTTAGGTGTATGACCTGCTGAATAACAAGGCTAAGCTCCGTGTTCTGGAGGATGACCGACAGCAGGTTCAGGTTGTGGGCCTGGAGGAGGTCTATGTGTCCAAAGCAGAGGAGGTCATCAAGATTATCCAGCTGGGCAGTGCATGCAGGTACCCATGTAATAGTTAACGCACATTTGTGCCATTCTTCAGCTCAAAAACAAATTCTATTAACTTGGCTGCTTTCCCTTTCCTTCTGTCCTACCTTCTCTCCAGGACATCTGGCCAGACCTCTGCCAACGCCAACTCATCCCGCTCTCACGCCATTCTTCAGATTGTCCTGCGGCGCAACGACCGCGCCGCCACGCTGCACGGCAAATTTTCCCTGGTTGATTTGGCCGGCAATGAGCGCGGCACTGACGTCCGCAGCAATGACCGCAGCACTTTAATGGAGACCGCCGAGATCAACCGCAGCCTGCTGGCTCTCAAGGTAAACTAATGAAGCTGTGGAGGTGTGCACACGCCAGATAAATAGGCGACTGCGAATAAAACGTGAGAAGAGTCCATTTTCTCTCTCGCACCTCAGCTATGTTGCGTATAAAGTAACCTGGCACTCGCAAATCGAGTAAAGACAAATACAATAGTGCAAATGCTTGACATTCTCGGAACTAACAAGGTATTGAAAATCCTACCTAACATGCCCATGTGTCCACTCTTGTGTCCTGTAGGAGTGTATTCGTTCACTGGGGATGAACAGCGATCACATTCCTTTCAGACTCTGCACCTTGACCAAAGTCCTCAGGGACTCCTTCATCGGAGAAAAGTCCAGGACCTGCATGGTGCGTTTAAAAACTCCAAACTTTGCTTACACTCAGCATATGGTGTATTGGGATCTGATTACATGCAGATGCACATCAAACAAGCATGGTGTGAATTTATATGCATGTGTGTGTTTATGTACATATTCTTCCTGCTCTTATTCCATAGATTGCTATGGTGTCTCCATGCATGGCGTCGTGTGAATACACCATGAACACGCTACGCTACGCTGACAGGTGCATATTTGGCTTATGTATAGTATCATTCCAAGTAGTTTTTACTATGGCAAGAATATCATGCCTACTAAGATAAAACTTGAAACTTTTTTCCCGTCCTTTGGCAGAGTGAAGGAGCTGAAGGGCAACAACACAAAGGCTAGTGGAGCAGCTAAGCCTATGAATAGCTCCACAGAGGAGGTCCGCTTGCACAAGATCAGTCCAAAATCATAACTAATGTTGATTATATCATGTGCATAATTGGCTAAAATGTTGCTGGTAAATGTGTTGTAGGAATCTGTGGATGATACCAGTGTATATGATGCCATGTCCCAAGTAGCAGAGCAGGAGGAGAAGCTTTATTCACAGTTGCAGGTAAAGTTTAATAAGTCGGCTCTTCATTACAACGTACAGGACGTGTGATAATGCCTGTGTTTTATTGGCTCTGTAAATCCTTACACTTGTGTCGCTCTTGTTTCTCAGAAGGCCAGTGAAGTCGTCAGTGCAATGGGGAAAACCTCTTACAGCATTGAGGCCGGACTTCCTGACCTGTTGGATTATGCAACCAATTTACTGGGTTTGTACAAACCACAACTTGATCTTGTTTTTTTTTTTTGTTGTTTTTTGTCCATGAATCAAATTTAACCTTCTTGGATTGCTGTTAGTTGAAAAACCCAAAATTAAAACCAAAAATGTGTTGACTCTAACCGAACATCTTGTTATTGGACCAGCAGGAGGATATGTAGTAGTGTGGGACATCTTCAAATAGTTCATACGTGTGATTACTGCATGCTGACCAGGGGGAACCACAGAAAAAATCAAAAGTGCATAACAGGAAAGACCGAAATCTGGGCTGATAAATGTGCCTTACCTTTGATTTGTTCCGTCTTATCTGTCGTCCCCAGACATGGTACACGCTTTGCAAACTGCGGTGGACAAGGAGAAACTGTCCAGGCAAGGTTACTGAGAAGATCTGCCAATCACAAAGTGTTTGTTTTAAAAGCAGCTTCATTTTTAGTGTTTGTCCTAATTAAAATGTATACTGACACTATCTCATGTTTGAAGTGTTGTGAGTCACATGCAGCAGTTATCTAAACAATGACCAGAGCTGGATGCTAATGTGGAAGCAGCAGCAGCAGATATTCAGTTAGATTTATTTATTTTTTTTAACTATTGGTGAAATATAATTATGTAGATTTACTCAAGTACTGGACTTCAGTGCAATTTTGCGATTTGTTTCATTTTTGCAGCTAGTTTATACTTCTACCTCACTACATTTCAGAGGCAAATATTTTACTTAATTTTAGTTACTAATTACTTTGGCTGTTCAGATTGATAATATGAAATACATTATGATGTAAAGATTAAGATTGTGATTATGCATTATTAATTATAATCCAATAAAATATAAACTCTGCCTAATGAATACTTTTAGTTAAGATCGGAGTACTCATTCCACCTTTTCTAAAAGCACAAATGTCTCCTATCAGTGACATTTATTTCAAGAGATATTTAAATCCAGTTTGATCTGAGAATATGCACATGCAAATTTAAATTCAGATACATTATATTATTCTTGTGGATAAGTTTATACTAAAATTGTTCATCCACTTCATGGATTGGCACTTATGATATGCCACAACTGAAAATACAAGATGATCTCATGCCTGCACTACAGGTGGTAGTAGGAGGACACGGCTGTCAGCTGACTGTTCAGTCAACCAACAAGTTTACTAAATAGTTTCAAAACTTATCCAAGTTGATCTAAACTTTAGAGGGTTCAAGTTTCAGATATACATATACATTTGCAACTACATTTGTTATATGAAGTAAGCTGTGATGTTGTCGTTCAGTTGCACAATGTGTGATTGCGTCTCCCAAAGGTTAACTTGTGTTTGATTGAGCTAAAAATAAAATTGTATTTGGCATTTGTAAGTGTATTTCATAGGTTTGGGAAAGTATACACTCAGGAAAGCATTGTTACGCACATATTTTAAACGCTTTTCAAGACTAAATGTCTTTGTCTACTAGTAGGCTATGCTTATTTTTACTACAATACTGAACATTCAATTTTGGTTTTGGGGGTGATTATAAATGTCTTAATATTTTATATGGATTTTTTTGTTGAAGAGAAAATTACTAAACTATGCTCTGTTTATATTTCATTCATTAGGCCTATTCATTTAACTGACTTTGCGTTTTCACTTCCAACCCACATTTTAACACACTACGAGCTGATTATACACATGTGAATTAAGAACTAAAGGGAGAAAGTACACACTTTAGGGCAGTTGAACAGCCAGAGCAGTAGATGGCGCTAAAGGTGGGTCTCGGTTAGGTTATAGCAAGAGGAAGAGGAGGGCCCGACCAGTAACTAAACAGATTAAGTTGCCCCTCCATCTGACAAGTGAGGCAACAGACCTTGGAACGGAAGGCGATGAAGTGGTTACGTTTTTCGCTCCTCGTCTTGGGGGCTTTCTCGCTGTGCTGCACCACGTCTGGTGACAGCAGCAGCGGTGTGAAGAAGATGAAGATGCAATTTGCTACGGGACCTCTTCTCAAGTTTCAAATTTGGTAAGCAAATAAGCGGAAATTCTGGCGAGTCATCGCAAGCTAACTAAGCTAACCTCCCCGGCTAACAACACCGTAGGCCGAAAGCTAGCTAACTAACGGGAGGGTAGCGGTAGTTCACTGTGGCAAGTTATAAGAGAAGGAGCGTTCACATTTCGCTAGTTAGTTGCGAAATTACGGGTGGAATACATGTTAAATAAAATGTATATATTTTTTATGACACTTCTCATGAACATTTCGTCGACAGCATGGCCCCGCTTCCGCTGTCAAACAGGCGAGTTAACGTTAGTTTACTGTGTATTTTGTAATGTTATTGGATTATATCAAATTCCGGTAAAGTCTGTTGGAAACTGCCTAGACCGTGCTGAAAAGTTAAGTTACTTGAAAGCTAACTAACGCATCAAACATTAACAATAAGAAGTGTTCATCGTTAACGTCTAACGTTATGCAAATAACGATGTCACGTGGTTTTAAGATGTTGTGCAACTTTAGTGTGTCTAAAGTAACGTTAAACATGAACAGGAAACGCATTTTAACACGTTAAACTGTTGCTTTTCTCTAAAGCTAACATATACCACAAACGGACATGTAGCATTGGAGTAAAGGTATAAAGTGGGCTTACATGCTGCTAACTGGAATTTCACACTTACGGTACATTTAACACTTTCCTTCAGCGTTAACAATGTAACAGATAACAGAGGAATTCACATGTGCCTGATCTCGAGGCTAAATTCATAATCCACGCTTGAATCATTGTATTGCTGTGGCTGCCTTTTTGCTCCTTGTTTGATGTTGCAACTGTGTGTTTTGTCTTCTCGCAGCATTTCCTGAGGGTACAAGCGGGTGTTTGAGGAGTACACGCAGGCCTTGTACCAGCGGTACCCAGACATCCGTATCGAGGGGGAGAACTACCTTCCTGTGCCCCTCTACCGGTGAGAGAGACCGTCTGCCTCGTTACCAGTAGATTATGTCCAGCTCTATTAAAGCAGCCTGGAAGATGCCAGGGATTAGCTGAGATTAGCTGTGATGGAAGGTTCATCTGACCATGGAGTGGTCTTTGGTAGTTTTATAGATGTAGACCGAGCTACTGGCCCTTAAAATGAATAAATATAGGTGCATAGTGTTTAGTGTGGATTATTGTAATTGCTCACTAATCAATGGTATTTTTGGACCAATTTACAGGGTCATTCTTTTTAGTTTATAATTACTTACTATTTAACTGTAGAATAAATTACTTATTCTAGATCCAGGTGAAATGGTATTGTAAGGAGCATACTGTCGGCCTATAAACTATATAGGCCTATGCTGTTTTAAGTGTCAATATGACTAACATACATTCAGTTGCCATTTTATTAGGTACACCTAGCTAAAACCAATGCAGTCTAAATCAGTCAAATCATGAGGTTAGGCTAAATATTGGAAACACCTCTGACCTTTCTGTATAATACAATACAGCTCAACAGTGTAAACTGCATCTTCCAAATTAACTACACAGTGGAATCAGCACCTCTCTTGAACTGTTTTGACTCATTTATTGCGGGACTGTTGCATTAGTTTTAGCTGGGTGTACCTAATAACCTGGAAATGAAGTGTATATTAACATCATTATTTTGTGGACTACATAAAAGCTTTGTCGCAACTGTTTTGATTTATAGCAAACTGTTACATGATCCCACCAATGTATCACTTCACAATTATCTGACATTTTATAGACCAATGATTATTTGAAGGAATAAGTCAGCAAATTAACTGGTAATGTTTATCATTATTAGTTGCAGCCCTAGGACTTGTATTCTTGTTTAATTTGTTTCTGCCATGTATTCCTCCCTTCATTTTATAATCGTCTAGGAACTAATACTGTTTCGGATACAGACTAGAGTTTAGACTCTGATGCAATCAGCATTCGTGTAATGAAGTAGTGAAGCATCAATGGCCTGGTATTTAGACCAGTGGCTGAGTCCGTATGTGAGACTGGTTTGTGCACTTGTCCCAGGTGTTGTAGTTAAAGGCACGGCGTCACTGAGACCCTCAGGTCCTCATCAGTTGAACTCCTAATGAGTACACCAGAGATCCATTAAAGGAAGGAGACGGTATCACACCCTGGCTTTCAAATTCTCCAGACTGGTTCAGTCACTGGAAGAATAAGTGTGCGTCCACTGACGGGCTGTAGTTCAACCAGTTACACATGTTTAAAGACAGTAAACAGGAGGCAGGCTCTGTGTTGCTGGTTGAGAGGTGTGACATTACCCTTGTAGGATCTTAATCACTGTTGAAATAGATAATAATTATTTGTATGGGAGGAAGCTGGTGCTATGCGGTTGACTCATTTCCATGGCCATGCCCTTCTCCCTTTTGGCACAGTGTTCAACTAATTGTGTGTGTGTGTGTGTGTGTGTGTGTGTGTGTGTGTGTGTGTGTGTGTGTGTGTGTGTGTGTGTGTGTGTGTGTGTGTGTGTGTGTGTGTGTGTGTGTGTGTGTGTGTGTGTGTGTGTGTGTGTGTGTGTGTGTGTGTGTGTGAATATATTTTTTTTGGGCGATTACCTTTTTTTTTTTAATATTTTGAACCGCAAGTATACACTCCTTTTGAATAACTGAGACATACATATTTATTGAACATGACCAACCTGCTTTAAGACAAACTACAGGCTCACGTCTATCCAGATAATTGTGATGTATATCTATAATCCCTTATGTTCTCAAAAAATTGCATTAAAAGACAGTTTCTTGTTTTATTTCCTCAGACATTTTGCTTCCTTCCTGTCTGTGTTCAAACTGCTGGTGATTGGGCTGATTATTATCGGCAGGGATCCATTCGCCCTCATTGGTATGCAAGCCCCAGGCCTTTGGGAGTGGGGCCAGGGAAATAAGGTACGGTTCACTATAAGAGTCATTAATGGTCAGATCGTATGGGAGCGTTAGCGCTGTAATTTTCATGTGTAGCAGTGAGTACAAGGATAGAGTTGGTATGACGCAGCTGAGCATTTGTTTTTGCAGGTTAACACCACAGATATCACACGGAATCAATATAAGAAATGGAGAAAATGGGGTTTAGTTTGACTGTTTTAATATAGTTGTGTACATTCACACTGCCAAGTACAACTCAAACCCATGGGGTTTTGTTAACCCATCCAGGGTCTTCAGGCTGAGTTGTCGAGTATTGTTTTGCTTGGCTCTGTTATCCCCGAGGTCACAGACGGGCCAGAGGCTCAGAGGAAGAATGACTGCTAACGCCAAATAAAACAATCTTGCACTTCTTGCGTTTTTGAATGAGCCGTTTCATTACTTAAGATGTAATAAATATATAAATATCAATTAGATGGTAAACTGCTTTAGAAATAAAGAAAACGGAAAAAGATCTCTTTTATAGTGATCAATTTGACCCAGAAGGACTATATGTGTATCAGTGGGGCTCCGCTAAACTGTGTGCTTTTAATGTGATATCAAACATTTTGCAAATTACTCTTAAATTGGAAATACCTGATTTTAGTTGTCAAAAATGCATGGGTTTGTTAACTATGACTCAACCTCGTATGGAAGTGGAGTTGTTGCCCATCACTCCAGAGTCCTGAAGCAGCTTCATATTCACTGTCAATAGAGCACAACAAGTGGGCATTTTGTCCTTTTACTGTTGTAATACCTGACCCGTGTCTTTTTAGTGAGCCCAATGTAAGAAAACTTGAACTGCAGAGCTTCTTAACTTTTCTTCTTCTTTCAGATATATGCCTGCATGATGGTGTTCTTCCTCAGCAATATGATTGAAAACCAGTTAATGTCTACAGGAGCTTTTGAGATCACATTAAATGGTGAGTTCATGATTCACAGCACGGGCTTATTGACTGAACCCAATGCTTCTGGCTTCAGATTGATTCTTTAACATTAGAATATTGATTTTTTTTTTTCTCTTTTTTTTTGGTGAAATGCTGTGCATTACAGTGAAGTGTTTTTTTTTTTCCACAGATGTGCCGGTGTGGTCAAAACTAGAGTCGGGTCACCTGCCCTCCATGCAGCAGCTCGTGCAAATCCTGGACAACGAGATGAAGATGAACGTTCACATGAACACAGGAACACACCTCCACTCCTAACCCTACTCGTCATGTCCTGGCTGGAGCTAAAAGCCCCTCCATGTAAGTACAGTAGTGCTCATATTAACAGCTCTTCTGCTAGTCTTCTACAACGATCTTTTGCTCTCCTTGTGAGATGCATCAGCCATCGGAAATGTGTTTTGATCTACCTTCCCTCTCTTCCTTCCCAGGTTTGAGGTGGGTTTCTCACTGGGCTGTGAAGTGATGTTTATGAAGGTCTGCGCTGAAGGCAGGAAGACTGCTAGCACAGACTGGATGCCCCCATCAGTCTTCACCACGCCCCTTGGAGACGCCCCGCCCCCGACGCCAGAGTGGGATCCATGGCAACAGTGCCGGCCATTCTTTTGTCATTTTCTTGTACTATTCATACTACTGCAGATTTCATCCAGGTCATCAATGGTCCCATCAAGAAAGATTTCAAATTGATACTTATAGTCTTTAACTTTAATTGATCTATGTGAATTAATAAGACGTTTAACTTATACCACCGAGCCACATGTAAAATTTTACGTTAATTGTTCTAAACGTAGTTTAGCCATGTAGAAGAAACACTTCCAATCTGTCATCCCTGTTGTGAAAATAACATTGGTGATTGTGTCTTGATATGATTTCTGAATAATTGTTTTTATATTTGCATAACTTGAAGGAAGCTGAGAAGATTAATAAAACATATTGTAACTATTTAACCGTGAGGCTGTGGTGCAATCTGGTGTTACAAATGATGTCCTAAGAGAGCGAAAGTCTTTTACTCTCAAGAATTGGTGGATAATGCGACTGCCATTACGGTTTGAGTAGGGAGTCTGAAAGGCTTGGAGAGATTGCTTATTTCATCGTAAAGCAGATGGCCTACTTGAGTCAGTGCACATATTTTAGCCATCTGTTCAACTTAATGTTATTAGGAAGACTAGAGGAGCTACACTGATTTAATTAGAAGACACAAAACGGATTAAGTGTGAGTACAATGGACTAAAACATAGTGACGTCCCAGTGCCATGCGAGCTTGTTGAATTTGAGATATTCCTGATAATAAGGTCGCATCCTTTCATTATGAGTTTTAGAAGTAACTGAAGAAAAATTAGGGGGTAAATTACAACTTTATTTTGATACGCTGTGTAATTGTTGGCAATATAATCCAGTTTGCACAAAAGAAATGTAGATCATCTTTGAGCCCGTTCCTTGTAAAACCTAGATTCACTATTGAGACATTTGGTGAAAAAATAGAAACCCTTATTTGTAGTAGTATATATGAACTCTGTTACTGGTACAATCAAAGACGCCTATGAATAAAGGTTATTTCACTCTCACCCATCATCACACCAGCACTGACTTCCAGAAACCTACATGGAGGTGAGGAGCTTGTTTGTCTTCTGCATCCAGGGTCGTGATGGCGTCATCAGGTACTGGTGGAGGTGCTGAATGACCAGGTGGATCCTAATCCTGGCTGCCTGCACAAACGGGTCCGCTCCTGAAGCAGCCCCAACTATGTTCTACATTCTTCCTGGAGGGGGGGGGGGAGTTTTTGCACATTACTGACGCAGAGCTGGAAATGCTGTCAACTGCAACATGTAGATAGAAAGCAATGCTTCACCTGAGCGCAGCAGGTGCCCACACTGAACTTTGCCTGTTGACCTCTTGCTAGAAAGGAGACAAACACGCGTTCCTTCCCGAAGACTCGAACCCCAACAGTTTTGTTGAGGGACAGGAAGACGGGGTACAGGGGAGTGGGAATGATGCCCCGGCTGCTCCAGCGCCACCTCCGAACCCTGGCACCCGCCTCATCCAAACACTGACCGCCTGAACTGTTTAAGCTCAACCTGCAACATAAACACACACATGCAATCATCAGTTATTTTTAAACCATACATTAGATGCTTTCATTAGTATAGAAACAATTTGCCTAATTTATATTTACCTTAAAATTAAATAATTCACATTTTATTCCCAATATAATAACAATTCTAAACATTTTAATTGAATGATATATATAAACACTTTTCTTTGTACCATATGTTTCTATTGCTGTGATAACATGTCGCCCTGCCATCAGACTGGAACAGGGCTCTGATTGGTTGATAGGAGGCACAGCTGTCATCATACACGATGCAGACTCTTCCATTCTCCTCTGTGACCACGACCACGAGAGCCAAGAGACCTGAGGGATAGCTGTTACCATGGTGATAAGGATGGGAACACCCATTGTAGAGTACAGGTTGCATTGCACACACAGTCTAACACTCTCCTGGTCACTGAAAAGATAATAAGATAATAAAAACATCTACAAACATTCCATTGTGAGTGGATACAAGGCCTGAGCAGAGCCATCGGGGAACACAGTAAGAAATTTCATGCCATTGGAATAATACTTCTGTAGAATTTGTGCCCCATCCTGTGAACATATAAGATTAAACAAAGTCAGAAAATGTTAATGTTAACCACAAATTCATAACAGAAAGCCTCTATTTGAAAATGTGGACATTTAGCGTGCGCAGTGAGACTAACGAAAGAAGCTACTGCACATGGGAAATGTAGGATGCCTGACCTATAGGGTCTAAATATCGGGAGGATATCTTTTTAAAATCTGTCTCTCATCTACCTTATGGAGACACAATACAGAGTAACGCTCCGACCATAAATGTTTTTAATCTTAAATATTTAACCTTTTTACAATAAGAAAAAAGCTCACATTTGTTACACACAGCTATTGTTTGGTTTTATTTATTGATCAGACACAGTTTGACCACCTGTGGGCAGTGTATTTGTGTGCATAGATTAATATATATTTGTAGACTTCTAGTCAAAGAAATGATGATCATTTGTTAATATTTCAAATAAAGGGCAAGTGTGTAGGATTTAGAGGGATCTGTTGGCAGATCTATATAACACTGTGTTGTCATTAGTGCATAAATCACCTGAAACTAAGAAAGCTTCCAATACCTTAGAATGATACCTTCATAACTACATAGGGAGCTGGTCCTCTTCATGGAGTCCGCCATGTTTGCACCGCCATGTTTCTACAGTAGCCCAGACGGACAAATCAAGCAAACTGCGGTAATGTGAACCACCGACTGCAAAACCGTGAATTTTGTTGCTCCTAAAGAATGCAAGTTGAAGTTCCTGAAAAATACCGCAGCATTACCATGGCTTTTCACTCAGCAGCTCACGTGACCGCAGTCTTCAGTATTCTGTCTTTGGTATTCAGTTAGTTGCAATCTGCAACCACATTGCTAGATGCTACTAAATCCTATACACACTGGCCCTTTAAGGTAAGGTATTCTTAAGACTGACTTTAATAAAAGAAGACATAGCAGCAATTTGTGGGTACCTGATGATGACATATGCCGAACAGAAGTGGCTTGTGGTCACAAAAAGGGACCAACACCTCCTCTTCCTCTTTTGTTTTCAAGTGCTTCTCAGTTGCGCTACAAGGACACACTGTCCAGCATCCTTTTAATGGAGCACAAGACAGCCGAAAGCTGAGGACCTTTGATTTTGGGACAGCTAAACAATAGCACAACAAAAACTGTATCAGTCCCACAGAGCTATTTCAAGATTTGTGTTTGTTTATCATGACTGAACAGATTCAAAGCTGTCAATGTGTAAGCTGCTCACTGAGCCGTTACTCACAGGGTTGTGCAAAAGGGAGTTGGATTGAGTAATCCTCGTAGAGTCTCAATTCTGATTGTTCTCTAATAAAGAATACAGATTACATTGCTCTTGACTTTAATGCTTTGCAGTTTTATTCATCAAGATTATCCTTTTACTATATTTTTGTTTCTGTGTGTTGGATAAAAGACACTTTAAGATGAAAATGTGTACCCAAGTCCCCCCGGTAACTCCATGATAAACTTGTTGTGATCCTCCATCTCCTTGCCTTTGAAGAGAAGCTCGTCCATGTCTGTGGCTGGCTTGTCTCTCGGTGATGTTGGCGTACCAGTCCTCAGGTCACATCTCCCCACAACCACACATCTCTGCTTCACCAGCATCTTACTCAGCTGCTGCCTCTGGGCACAGCAGAAGAGAGGCACTGTCTAAGATGAACACGCAAGGAGGTCAGCAGTGCGTCATGTGTGTTTGGGTAATCTGTTTTAGTAAAGGCACTTTCTTCCTCACCTCTGGCCCTTGTGCCCATGTTAGATCCAGGGAAGGTTGGGCCTTTTCTCCACAGTACTCACATTTCACTGGGTATTCCGTCAGGGCCTGGGACTGGACCACATAGAATTAAAGTGTCACTAATCAGTAACACAAAGGCAAAAACAGTCAGTGGAAATTTGATCTTTGTACCGCTGGAAGAATGGTTGTTAAATGTATTCTTTGGTTGTCAGATTCCCGATTGTAGCTCAGAACCCCTGCTGCTCTGATCCAATAGGTGGGGGGGTCACTGACAGACTGTGGACAGCCCTCTGGTATCCTCTTACCAAACCCAGAGAAAAACACAAATCAAATGAATTCATTAATCAAAGACTGTAGTACATGAGATATGTATTGATACAAAAAAGACCTGAGCTGAAAAGGAAAATTGATTTGTGTTTTGTCCACCACTTCATCTGTCTTACGTGGTCCAGGGCAGATGGTGGCTCACTGAGATCCTGTTTTAATGTAGCAGCAGCATCTACTGGTAAAACAAAAGTTATTGTTGCATTGTTAGATCATCCTACTGAGAGAACAAAACACTGGCCTGAGTAGGAAAGGAACTTAAAGATTTTCCTTTGCAGTCACTTTCTAAAATTTCCAATTTAATTGTGCTTGAAGCAGACTCACCTGAAGAGCTGGACCTCATCTTTTGGTCCGTCCTTCTGACTGGGGTGAAGTCGTTGCGTTCAGCGTATTTGTCTCAGAAAGCGAATGTCAGCATTCGCTGCTTGTGTTAAGGTTTCTCTCCTGCTGAGATATAAGATGAATATACAGTAATTAGATGAGGAAGCAATCACATGTTAAATATGAGACTTTAAACCAGCTGTTTACATTTTTGAATGCAAATTCAAAAAATATATCTACTTGAGGGTGCCAAAATATTGGCTTTAGATCTCAATTTGAGTGTCATATATTACATTAAAAATAGCACACCAAGCAAGTACACACAAGGTTATGCACTCACCTCAATGTTTTACACTTGCTGGTGTTGTCAGTAACCTTGGAGATGAAATAGCAATGTGTAGACGTATTAGTATTCACGGAGGTCGGTGACTGTTGAGCCAACATCTTCATAGAGACCAAACTCCATTGTTCATCCTGGTTCAATGTGTTTACACCGTGATGCTTACTACTCAAACACAGTCAAAGTTGATGGACAATGTTTTTTTCATGTTGAATTTTTAATGTGAAGATGTCGGCCATATTATCTGCCCAGAATTTTTTGTTCATGTATTAATACTGTCAAAGTGCTGACTATATACTCCATCAATGTGTTTGCAGAGAAGACATACACTTTATGTCAAGGCTCCAGTTTAAAAAAAAAAAAAAGATACAATTTCAGATCTTGTTAGACTGAATCTGAAGAAATCTCAATTATATATTCTTTTAATATGTGGAATTAGTTATCCAGTGCTATTCATTTGAGTTTGAAATGTATTTCTAAATTTTTCTAAATATCTGAAGAAAAACAAACAAGTACTAATTCCAAAAATTGTTTCAGTGGATTTGGAGAGAATAAAAACAAAACAATCTCACCTCAAGGTCCATTTATTAGATGTTCTAGATCTTCCTCTGCAGATGGAGTTTGCCTTGTTGACATGGAGCTGTATATGTTCAAATTCCCATTTTTTTCCTCAGTACTTGTTGGCTTATATGTCCATTCTTGGTTTACAAAATAACTCCTTTCGTAGTCATATCACACTATCTTATAGGTCAAGAATGGACTTTGAAGCTTCACCAAGTAATACTTTTGGAAATAGTAATTGTGAATGTCAACAGTTTGTTAAGAGTTCATTAAAACAGTTTGAAAGGTTTTGTAAAGTAATGTGCTTTTTCACTCCCTGTTTAAAAACTCTCTTTTACACACTCTCTCCATCCGCCTCTACATTCAGTGACACATGCTTTAACACAATTCATCCAAAAGATGGCAGAGTGGTTGTGCTTCTTTTCTCCCTCAGTTGGTCATGTGGGTTGATAATGAAATCTTAAATAATAACCAGGTCACCCCTCCCACCTTCTTGTCTCGTGACCTGTGGCAGTGCCATTTCCCAGGTGGAACCAATGGCAGGTGATTAGAGAGCAATCAATTTCGCAGAGTTTGATTGGTTTTTGTAGAGAATATCACAGAACAAATAGCTGCAGCAAAGCAGAAGTGGTCAGCTCTTAGCATTTCCAGAAGTCATGTATAACAGAATGGTGCGTGAAGGAAGATGTAAAGGCACTGCGGTTTACTTAGCTGCAGCTCTTCTTCTGATGTGTTGTTTGGCGCAAACGATGGACTGTTATCGACTGAAGAAAAAAGAAAGACAAGAAGGGCGAAAAAAAGCAGACTCATCCAAAATTATAGGTGTCCAAGAGGGGAAAATTGTGTTTGGGAGAGTCTTTAAGAAAGGGTCAGGCCTTGAGTCACAAGTTATTGACGGCACCAAGAAGCTGTCAACAAACTCTTCTACGGAGGATGAAGCTGCTTATCAAGCGGACTTTACAGGTAAACATCTTTGAGATCCTTACTGTATTGAATGAACGTTCGGTTACATTTCTATTTGTTGTCTGGACTGCAAAATGTTTTAAAGTACTCAGTTTACAGTTCCTTCAAACTTCTTTTAAAAAAAAAAAAAAAATCTGATAATTTCACTCAGGCTGGTCAGAAGGTCAAGTGCAGGATACCAGTTCCGGAGAAGCGGCATGGAGGCTCATGTCTCCCTCTCTGCAGTGTGGTGGGGACAAGATGAAGTTCAGTGCAGTGGGACCGGGAGTTTCTAAGTTTGCAGTGGAACAAGGTAAAGTGATAAGATTAATTTGCTATAATATCTGTTTAAACGGTACAATTGGGTATTATTGTTGATTGCAAAACCCCTTTGTCCCCCACAGAAAATGCACCGCCAATGCCTCTGTCCCAAGTCCCTTACTCATGTGGCTACAGCATGCATAGGAACTCCCTTGGGCTTGTCATATTGGTTCCCTATGATGGCTGCAACATGGTTCAAGAGGTAATGCTGTTCTGCCAGACTGGTTGTTGACAATCTGTGGCTAATCCAGGCATTTAAAAAATATGTAATTTTATTTGTTGTTTTTAAATTTAAAGTGTGTGTGTGTGTGTGTGTGTGTGTGTGTGTGTGTGTGTGTGTGTGTGTGTGTGTGTGTGTGTGTGTGTGTGTGTGTGTGTGTGTGTGTGTGTGTGTGTGTGTGTGTGTGTGTGTGTGTGTGTGTGTGTGTGTGTGTGTGTGTGTGTGTGTGTGTGTGTGTGTGTGTGTGTGTGTGTGTGTGTGTGTGTGTGTACACTAGTTTGGATTGGCCAACCATTTTCTGATTTTGACTAAATTGACAGCAAATGTAGGCTTGTAGACTAATCGATAATGAAAATGATTTGTTTACTGTGAAACCTGAACTAGTTTGATACCTTTTCTGATTTTTGTTTTCTTCTCCAAGGGTGGAAGTTATGTGCTCCCAATGCATTGGCAGGGAATTCCAGTCTCACTCTGGTGTAGTAAACCTGCTGCACCTGCCACGACAACTGCTGCCCCACAAAACCCACATCCTCAGAATCCCTGGTACCCTCCATCATACCCTGTGGTGCCCCCCCAGGTGGTGCCTCCCTTTGTGATGCCTCCCTATGTGGTTCCCCAGTTGCCGCCCCTGCAGGTGCAGCAGTTGCCGCCCCAGAAGGAGCCGCCCCAGAAGGAGCCGCCCCAGAAGGAGCCGCCCCAGAAGGAGCCGCCCCAGAAGGAGCCGCCCCAGAAGGAGCCGCCCCAGAAGGAGCTGCCCCAGCTGCCAGTGACTCAGGTGCCACAGGCAACTCAGGTGCCCCAGTTGCCGAATAACCAAGATTATTCACTTCCTGGAATTCCTCAATCTTATTACTTTCCACCCTATGCTAATTACCCATCGGTACCAGGGGCTGCTGCAAAGAAACCACAAATGCCTGAACTTCCACTATACCCCCCTTTCTTCCATCCTTATTATTCTTACTTTCCTCCCCCTGTTCCAGCTGCACCAACCGCCACTGCAAAGCCAGCAGCCACAGCTCTTCCTTCGACATTTCCTTACCCCGTCTACCATTCCTTTCCTTGGCCTGGCTTAGGGCCTCTGCAAGCGACTGCAAAACCAGCTACAACCACGGCTAAACCTCAGCCACAGCATATTCCATACATGTCATTTCCTCCTCAATATCGTTTTCTGCCTCCCTATTTCCACTATCCATCCCCGAAGTCAGAAGTGACGAGCCAAAAGACCAAATCGCCTCCGCCGCAGTTTGCATATATGCCGTTTCCTTCTCCATATCACCCTTTTCCCTCTCAAAGTCTGCCACACTATCTCCCTCCAATGACGAAAACCACAAAGAAAACTGATTCCTCACCGCCACAGCAATTTCAATCTCCTTCTCAAGAACCCTTTCAATTTGTCCGTTATCCCCCTAATTTAGGCTAGTCTGCCCAAACTGTTCCAATAAATGCTTTAAATAACTAAGTGACCCTGTTATGTTCATTTGTACTGTTGACACTGCTACTACCCCAGAGTAGATGGACTATGTTGTATTGTTACACTTGCTTTAAGGAGTTTCAAGTTTGTGAGGATGAAGTGAACAGTCCATAACGATTAAGGGCATTACTTTTGATGAAATTTATCTTTTTGATTAGATGGGAAAGTTTTGTTGACAGTCTACAAATGTACACTATTTTACTGTTATCTTTAATGGATTAACTACTTAAGATTCATGTAACCAACATCAGTGAGGGTAAAGTGACATAAAACGGGATCGTTTTATATATCCATTTTTTTTTTTTATTTAACTGAACTCGACATCAAAGCAATAAAGTGTAGAAAGTCTGTAGCTGAAGGTGGTTGCGTGGGGTGCTGGAGCTTCCTCACATCTCATCGGTTGTGACGCTGGCTTTGTGTAGTTTGTTTGACGTCCACTCTCAGGAAGGCCAAAGACCCAGGAAGAGTCAGTAATGTGGATCCTTCTCTTGGTAGTGTCTCCAAGACTTCAGTTGAAGTGTTGGCCTACAGACTTAATTCATGTCTGACTAAATCTGTAGTGTCACAAGTTATTTGAGTCTAGAAAACATGTAGTCTTAATTTGATGCTATAGAAGCAGTGGAACATTGTTAAAGAAGGTAGCTGTAAGATTAGCATGTGAACTTTAGCTTGTCACCACTTTATGTAGCTTATGCTGTTTTTGTAATCTTAAAGGAGCAGTTCAACTTAAAAAAAAAAAAAAAAAAAAAATGCCAATTAGATGTGAAGATGCCACTCGTCTGTAGGGTAGCTGCCAGTTAGCTTAGCTTAATCTTAGTTTAAGAGTTATCATTTTAACAGTTGCGTTTTTGTGCAGATTAAACAAACAAGATATAACGTTAGTTCGTGAACTTCAGATCCGCTGGATTCTGTTTCCTTTGTTCAGAGCCAGCCTGTTTTCCCATCTTCATGCAAAGCCAACCGACTGTTGCTTCCACCTTATATTTAATTTACAGAGTGGTATCAATATTCTGTCAACCAGAAAGTGTATTCTCAAAATGAAAAACTACTCTAATGTGCAGCTTACTTATTCAAAACACAGGCATCCTGTGGACTGTCATCAATCTGACCTGGTCGGGAATGAACCTTCTATGCTGTAAAGGAAGCTCTGGATGTACTGCAGGATCTTTGAGTCTCTGTGAAAAGGGTAAATTAATAATTAGAATAAAGTTAGGAAGACAAAACATCTTAGAATTAATAAATTAGTGATTTTGTGTATAAACAGGTGTAGAATATTGTCACTCATTCACATAATAGTAAACATTACTTTTGGTCACTTTATTTCTCAGTCAGAAGCTCATACTCGCCTTCAGCTCAAGTGGTGAGATAAGAGTAGAGAACAAAGGTTAGTAGGACGGACAAATCTTTGCATTTCTAAATAAGTGATATTGCATTGATAAACAGTATGTAGCTAGTTTAAGCAATCTCACAGTAGCACATTGTTTCCTTTGTCTCTATATTACAATTTATTTTAAGTCACTTTCTTCACATGTCAGACACTCACATTTTCTGTCCATGATGAGCACCAGTAACCAGGTGGTTGGGTCAGATGAAGTAAGATTGCTAATTTCAGATTAGACGATGTATTGTATAATATATTGTTTTCACTAGTTTATATTGAAAAGCTCATACATTTTAATTATTAATATTCACTAAACATGTGCAGCACACAAGATTATGGTATTTACATGTTAATTTATTTTGGGATACAATTTACGAACACAACCTAATCTTTGTAGACTTGTTAAAGTCAGCATTTCCACTGCAGCTGAACAACACACTTATCAATACAATAAGTATTTTGTTAGGTACTATATAGGGTTTTATGGAACATAAATATGCGTAAACATGGTCCATTTATACTATTTATTACAGTGGGAATTCAAGTCAAAGACAAGACTTATCATATATTGTCATATTATTTCTAAACGTTGCAACTCAACAAGACAAGTTTTGGGGAATATGATGCAGAATTTGACCAATTTGATCGACATACTGTTATGCAGAGGGGGTGGGTGGTATAGTGCATTAGCTGGATGCTAACTGCTGTTCAACAGCACAAAGAAGAAGAAATGCTCCATTCGGGAAACAGGTTGTGTGGACTATCACTACACACCGACCCTTCTGCAATGTGTTATACTGTATGTCACTAACTGGCACTGCTAATTTAAGCGCTCTGTAGCTTTTCTATATTTTTACAACAACCAAATGAACCAAAACTCAAATCCTCCCTGTGGACTTTTCCAGCTCTTTACCGGTCATCTTTGGACTCTTCATTGCCTCTCTGATTAATGTCCTCCATGTCTGGTCCTTGGGTTTTGGCCCTCTCTTTAAGGTTTGTTTTGGTGTCATATTCTTTCCATTTTGTAATAATGGATACTGATGTTTAGCAGCTATGATTTTCACCACCAGTTAGTTTCCATTAAGTGTTGCACAGCGTCTATTTCAATTCCCGAACTCCAGAGTAGTAGAAGTTTGGGTCATTTAATTCTCCATACAGATGACCATTTTATCTTAGTAATTGTATTGGGTCCTTTAGCAACTTCTAGTGGCGATTGTGAATACTGAAGAGGAAGTGAGCAAATAGTAATGACAAAAAACTACGGTCAAGTTGGACAGTTTTCATCCGCCTTCAAAAAATATACAGGAAGTCAAAGAAACAGTTACTTCCTGTTAGATCTGTAGGCTACTTGTAGTTTACAGTATTTATAAGTTTGTAAATGTACAGTATATGTATGTGAAAATGTGCGTGTATCTGTATTGTATGCTATCTTTTGTTCTTTTTATGTCTGCCTGGGAAACACTTTGCTGCTTGCTTTGATATGTGTTATAATAATAACACATATCAAACACATATTGATCATATTTATTATCAATCACACAAGATATGTTTTTAGGTTAAACCTTCGTCGCAGAACATGTGACTAATTGCCAACAAGCGAGCATTAAATATTACAATTACACAGAAAATTTGGATTTTCTACAAAACGTGGTGTTTGTTGTCAAATCTGAGAGCCAATCAGCTCTTTGATGTTGCCCTTGTTTTATTTTTTATATATATTTTTTTATTGTTTATTGTAAACTTGTGTATGTACATTGAGAGCGAAGTGGAAACCGGACCATGCGTACGCATACATGGCCAATAAAACTGATTCTGATTCTGATCCAGCGACAGCCAAGCGTTTCCAACAACTGCGGCACCTCGCTCTAAAATTTGGGGCCGCCTCGCTCTCATGAGGTTATCGTTGGCCACTTGTTCATGATGTCCGAGTAAGTTGGGATCAAGTCGGACAAGAAACTAACCGGCATGCATTGTGCGCCGATCACCTGTGATCGATTCTGCGCAGGACTTGACTCATCTCGAACAAGCCTAATGTGAAAAATAAGAGACTTGGGATGTACCCCCAGTCAGGATCTGCCTCTGCTGCTGCAACAGGATATGATGGATCTTGACTCAGATCACTCAGATGGCAAAAGTAAGATTTTGCTGTCCAGTTATCTGAATTTGATATATCCGTGCAAATAATACATTGTACTCAAACCAAGGAATATGGCCAGAATTAACTTTGTATCTGGACTTCTTATCTCCAAAAGTGATGTTGCAGCAGACATCACAGCTGGCGGACAACATGGCTGATGAAGCAGCATGGAGGAGCTCGGATTGTTCTCTGCACTGTGGGCAAAGCAAGATAAAGTTGAAAGCCATGGAGCCCAGAGCTGCTGAATTACAGCTGGGCATGGGTATTGTAACACAACCAACCATGTATGTCAGTTTATATTAAAGCTGTAGGCGCATGGCACAGAATAATGTGTTTTCTCCTCCCCCCAGT
Source organism: Cebidichthys violaceus (assembly GCF_023349555.1). NCBI lineage: Eukaryota > Metazoa > Chordata > Actinopteri > Perciformes > Stichaeidae > Cebidichthys > Cebidichthys violaceus. The sequence goes on from NW_027176964.1 coordinate 8,967,640, forward strand.
TGCATATTCTTGTTTCAGGATGGAAATTACGTGTTGGCTATGAGTTTGTTGGATACTCCAGTCACCTGCCCCCATGACCAGAAGATCTGCCACAACACCTGCTTCGACTACACCAAGCCTGCTCGGTAGCCCTGGAGACTTCATTTCCCTCTAAATTCCTGGAGCCTGAAGCGCCATACGACCCAGCCCCTTTCCATCTACGATCCTAGCAGTGCATATTATAATATTTGTAATACTATTACATGCATATGATGACTCTGGCACAAGCCCCTGACACAACCACTGTAACTAGCTATCTACAGAGAACCCTCCCTCCTGCACATCTATTACCCTTATACCAACAGATGCCGGGATTCTCCATTTACTACCACTACCCACTTATCCAACATTCCATACCCACAAAATCCAAAGGAACCAATGCAAACTACTCTGCCTTCAACTATTAAGCCAGGTGACACAGTTCCCACTTCAAAATCGCAATGTACGTCATAGCCAACAACCGCCGTTGCTCCTACTGCTAAAACAACAAAACCCAGCAGTAGCTATCAAGGCCCAATGAGTCCATATGTTCCTTACTACCAGCTTCACTTTGATCCATACTTTTCAAACAACAAGGCTGTCAAACTTGCGGATGACCAGAAGTACATGCGGGCTCCAGCTGACTACAAATCTGGACCTCAAGCTCACGCAAACCCACATCCAGGCTTCAATATTTGTCACCTGTGCCCTGGTTTCCACTCTCAACAGGCAAAAACAATCTTCAATTTGACTTGGAAAAAAAACACATGTTATCCAGAATGGTACCGATTTTATTTTTAGGTTTAAAATGTATTTCTTGTGAATTTAAAAGTTTCTCAACCCTAACTGTCCGTCCTGCTTACTTTCCGGGGCTGGTGTCATGTGATACTGAGCATTCAATAAACATGTTTAGCACTTTTTCATTCGTGATTCATCTGTAATGCAATTATTCCCCTTTTGTGCCACGGTGCTTACACCTCTTGGCATGGCCCATGTGTGTGTACCTAATTGTACGACAAAATAATTCCATGGTAGGCATTTTATAAAATATGATCTTATAAAAATAAATTCCTCTACACTCATACAGCGTGCACACCCCATTCTGTCTGTTCCTATATATTTCCACATGGTGCTTTCTCCTCTTTGCACCATGTGACCATGGACACACACACTCACACACACACACACACACACATTTACATGCATCACTGAAACTTAGCCAAACGTGACAACAGAACGCTGTGATGCTGGACTTCGAGAGCAAGGATGCGTGACTGTATTTTTTCGTTTACTACAGTTGTGGGATGTTAGTCAGCTAGAACTATGGAGCACTGAGATCAGGAATAACCACTATTCTGTAGAGGACTATGAGATCCTGAAATGCACCCTTTGGGAGCCATCGTACAGTCTTTGTCCAGCATGGGAGAAGCAATTGTCCTTTTATCCAACACTGTGCTGATATCTGTTTTGTAATGATTTCTGCTTTTTAATTTTTTATTTCAAGAATCTTAAGAAATGGTTTGCACTCCACAAAGCAGGTGAGTATATGCACAGCATGATCGACATATGATTTGGCTTTTTATTTGACTAGTGATTGGACGTTAGGATGGAAGACCATGCTATGCGTTAATGGTTCAGCAAGTTTGGCAAAATTAGTTTTTTGACTAATGTTCTTAAAGACTAAATAAAAAAGGTATGACCAGAGACAGAAAAATCAGAGTAGGAATAGCATCTAGATGATGAATATTATGAATATTGCTATAAATTCATGTTTAAGCCCATGCTGCTATTATATGAATCTCTTTTGTTTGCTTGATCACAGTAAACATAAAGATACCATGGAGATTATAGAGATTAACACAGACAGCACTCAAGCATTTGATTTCAGTCTGAGATTGGTGTCCCGGCTCTGAATATCTTCAGTCTCATATTCCCAGCCAGGGCCCTTAGTCCCTCCCCCAACTCTGGCATTTGCTCCACCCTCTCCATACAGTCTGTCTTTATGGAGGATTATGATGTGGACATGGATGAGGAAGAGGAGGGAGAGGTATTCATGAGAAAGGCCACAACAGGCCATTGGTGGGAGGACTGTGGAGGTGACACACAGCACCAGAGAGGAGGAAGGGGCTGCATGGTAAACAGCCGCAGTTGGGCAGAGGAGCTCCAGGATATCTTTGCGCCACAGGCAGACGACTGTTACAGTGGAGGCCGAACTAGACTGTCCAGCATCTCTGTGAGTGATTGTCATTCTCTCTTTCTATCTGAGACACACAAGCACTGAATTACTCCCTCTGAGTCCATTTGTTCTGACAGATTCCACTGCATCCCCCCAGCGATTCAGCAAAAGTCATGGTTTCTTCAAAAAAACAACAACACACTTCTCAGAATAATTATAAAAAACACAAACAATTTCAAGTTAAAATATATATATATATATATAATTCATTAAAAGCTGATAACATAAAAGCAAATGTGCATAACAACATTTTTAATGGGAGTCTATGAATATCTTGTTTCTATATGATTATGACGTGTATGCATTAGAGAAATGAGTGGAATTGAAGGGCTGAGGATATTAGGCCTCTGATCCTGATAAAGGATGAAAGATGACTCAAAATGTTATGTTGTTTAATCCCATTTTACGTCCACTGCTGCATTGTGACACAGCACTGTGGGACCTAACTGTGTGTGTGTGTGTGTGTGTGTGTGTGTGTGTGTGTGTGTGTGTGTGTGTGTGTTTTGTGTGTGTGTTTGTGTGTGTGTGTGTGTGTGTGTGTGTGTCTTTTCTCTTTTCGCACGTGTGTGCATGTACTCCCTTGTGATTCTTTGTCTCTCTTACGGCTCAGCACGCTTGAATCTGTGATGTGGAATGGGGCTCGAGGAGACTCCTTAAGGAGGCAAAACAAACGGATAACGTGCAATTAGAAATTCATGGCTCTGCTTTGGGTCAACGAGCAGATGCAGACGCCATGTCAGTGCAGCTCAAAAGAGCTGACATTTATTAAAGGAGCTCTTATTGATCAGCCTTTTTTTTAATGGTTTTGTTTTCCAGTGTTGCAGTCTCATTTATCATGCTATGTTTAGCCTGGACCTTTAGCCCACCGTATCATACACCACCAATCATGTGCCCTTATTCCTGTAATCTTTTTAGGCCTGTTTCCTCTTATCAGGGCACAGATTTCTAGCAGCTTCGATTCAAAAGAAAGATGAAGAGGAGAAGCAAAGAGAAGGAAAGCAAGAGAGGAAGATGGAGGAACAGATAACAGATCAGGAGAGCACTGAGCAGCTCTGCCTCTCCCCTCCCTCTCTCCTCCTCTGCTTCCGTCTCTTCCCACTCTTTCCTCTCCTGCTCCCACATCCCCCCCATCCCTCCCTCCTCTCTCTGCTGCCTCCCCTCCCCTACCCCTCACTGCTCTCTCCACCCTCCCTCCCTCACTCTCCTGCACGGAGCTGCAGTATATGAGAGGGTCTCCCGGGTCTAGCTTCACTGCAGTGTAGAGAAGGGCAGGGCGGCTGTTTCAGTACGATGCGCTGAAGGATGGTGCACCAGGAGAAACGCGTTTACCAGGTGTGTGGATTTTGATGTTTGTATGCGTTAGTGATTCTGAGGGTGTAGGATAATATTCACAGGTACACATGATGGGTATCCATCATGGGCGAGCTGCTGTAGATGAGTCAGACATAATGGGTGAGCGTGATAGTGAGGTGACGTGGGTGTGCTCATGTGTGATCTTCACCTGGGTTTCTCTGGGTTTTTACATGTCCTCAGTCAAATTTGAAATCATTCAGCGCTCATTTGATGGCTACATGTGTAATAATGTAACATGCTTTGTTCCGTTCCACAAATTAAATCATTCTACATCATTTACAGCAACCATGAGGTGCTTTTCCTCGACCACGTTCCCTCTTCTGGGAGGGTAAAATAGGTTGTGTGTGTGTGTGTGTGTGTGTGTGTGTGTGTAGACAGTCTGCTGTTAAGGAGGACATGTGAACCGGCTGTCTGAAGTAGACGAGCAGGAGGCAGAGCGTTGGTTGGGAGAGGGAAGGCATTCAACTGTGATGTATGCTCTTATACATCACAGTCTCATGATGCGTCACAAGAAAAGAGAGAGAGGGTGTTGGGCTGGTTTTTAGGTTGTTACGAGAGAGAGAATATTGACATATAGGTGTTATACAATGGCAGTGTGTAACAGGCACACACACACACACACTCACACAGTATGCATTATTGGGACATATGGGCACTTGGCACAATCCTACGATATAAAAACACTTTCCTTATGGTGCCAAAATAGAAAATAATGTCATGCTGCAACATTTTGTTCAGTATTTAAAGACAAAAACTGAGAGACTTCAAGACTTGGATTTGGATTGGTGTACCAGAAACTCACGCAGCTCAAATGATCTAAAAATATTCTTAGTTGACAAAAATGAAATGAGGGGCAGCTACACTGGAAGCTGAGATACATTGAAAGTAATAAAATGATTCAGGGTAAGATGTACAAAGAAGGAAAAGGGGGAGGAGGAGGAAAGGGGACAAAATGAAAATGAGGACAGTGAAACTTGTAGATGCTGAGAAGTAAAACAATATTTCTGGTCAAAAAGAACCAAGCAGGAGGAGAGGAGAGAAAATGACTGTGAGGAGAGATTAACTACATACAGAGCAGAATTATGCCGTGTTTATTCATTCATTTTAGCAGAGTTTCCATTTTATATGATCTGCATGTCTCTGAACTGTGGGAGAAAATCAGACCATCTGAATCTGCCAGATGTGCCTTTTTAATTGCAAATGCAGTCCAGTATTTATCGTAATGCTAGGATATTCAGTTTTTTGTGTATGGTGGGATGAAACAGTTTTGTACCGATGATTCAGACCTGATATTTTTAGGGTTAGCTGATTATTTAGAGACAGAAACGAGTGTTATGTAAGGAGGGATGTCTGTAGCTGTTATCTAAGCTCACGAAAGAGTAGAAGAGAAGGAACTGATTATAATATATGTGTTAGCTAAGCTTCATTAGTACATATTTATACAATTATAATGTCACATGTGAGCCCACAGCTAGGTTATCCTAATGTGTGAGAGGTAGGAAATTGGATTACATGATTTTGCTCCCTTCTTTCCATCTACCGCTGCCTACGTAATCCCTATTTGTCCTTCCTCCTCCTCCTCTCAACCAGAAAGTGCATTATCATTTGGTAAAATACATGTATTTATAGCCTCAATTTAAATAGCATTCTACACACTCAGCTTAATATCTCTTCTCGCAAGTGTGTCCCACTCCGATGGAACTAAAGCATTAGCAGCACTATTAATAATATTCTTTATATTCATGTATTTTCCTCTTTTTTTCTGGCAGGCCCAGAGGAATGAGAGAGAGTCCATCAGGCAGAAACTTGCCTTTGGCAGTTTCTATGACGACGAGCCAGTCATCTACACCAGCTGCAGCAAGAATGGCCTGTCCTCCCGGTGGGCTTAGATCGAGTGTGTGTGTGTGTGTGTGTGTGTGTGTGTGTGTGTGTGTGTGTGTGTGTGTGTGTGTGTGTGTGTGAGAGTCTATTAGTGTTTGATCAATGAAGGCTTTTGAAGGCTGGCACCAATATGTTTGTGCCTTAGCTTCTCACGGCTGACACTTGAGGTCTTTAGATGTTCTTCCAGAAGTTATTCTTGGATGGATAGCTGGGAAACAGTGAGATACGCCCAACATTGAATTAATTATTGATACACAAACATTATTAATGTGTTTCTATAACTGAATACAAAAGTTAATATCAGGTTTTGTAGACTTAATGTGTTGCCTATATAAGGAACTTTCTCATATAGACATTATGACAAGGCATTTAATTATATACCTGCACATCATGTTGGCAAACCAAACAATATCAGTCTGACCCTCGTTTGTGTGCATGTATGTAGCACACACACTGTCTTTAGAAACTTCACTGTTCCATGAATATTACTCCACATTTGATGAATTTGATTGTGCTCCTTTATGGGTTGAGGAAATTCTTAATCTCTAAAAATATTTTGATTATCGAGGAAACAAAAGCATAATCACAAAGCAGACCTATGCTATTTTTCATAGTTCTTGGAAAGTTAACATGGTTTTGAGAGGACAGCTTTGTAGCATCTGCAACAGCTTGAAATCTGTCTACATGGCAGATACGATCGGTTATTTAACAGCCATGGGAGGAAGCTATTCAGTTATTCAGCTTTATCTATTCACTAAGAACTATGAGCCCCAAAACATACAAATCAGAAAGATAAAACATATGGGATTGGCTTGTTGGTTCATAGATGTGTAAATTACAATAAATGACAGCAGATCTTTTGCTGAAGTCCGTTTAGAAACAATGAGTCATGTAGTAGACGGTGCATCTTTGTGCAATAACAGAAGGTTGAGTAAATACTGTAAGTTGATTTATCCCGTTTGTCTGTGTTTATGTTATTCTTAGGAACAAACAGAGGAAGAGAACAAGTGATTAACATAACAGACAGATGTGCCGAAAACTGAGAGGTTTCCCTGAAAGCCACAGTGCTGTTTACAGTCATTCTAAAGAAACTGACATTGGACGTAACAATTTACAGCAGCAGAACAATGAAACTGGAGTGTGGAAAGAGTAGGCGCTGCTGAGGTGGCACAGTGGTCAACCTCTGTTGCGTGATAAGTTGCTGAGACAGAAACTTGGTGATGCCGTCAGACATATTTTAATGAAATTCTCACGGTTAAGTGTTTAATTCCAAAATTAGATATCTCCCATTATATATAAATAAATATATATATATATATATATATATATATATATATATATATCATTTCATATGTATATATATCATGTGAAAAATTGTTCTGTTGACATTTAATGCTTTCTGTAGCAGTTAGTGGGAGAAATCTTATTATAGATTTTTTATTATTATCATTTTTAGTTTTAGTAGTATTTATGATACATGATAATTCAGAAAATTTGTGTGCATTAGTCTTCCATTAATTTACTGTTTATATATTTATTTTTGTTTGCTAATTGCCTGTACGGCATTGTGACATGGAATAACAATAAAGTTTAACTCATAGATTTATCTAAAAATATTTGTCTTAAAGACAATTCCAATTCCAATATTTATCTATTTATTTATTCTCGAGGACAATGTATATTGATCAACATCACTGAAATTGTGCAGTGTTTGACAAAAGGCTAATTTGTAACTGTTGTCCCTCGGCCTGATGTTAAATGTTCCATTAAAACAACAAGCAGACAGGGCAAGCATGCAGTGACTAGGTATGAGGGCATATTAGTTCGAAATTATAGGTTTATGACAGATGAAAACAAACTAGACGAAATTATCTTCCCACGAAATTGGTATTTCACATTTGAAATTGAGGTTTTGGGGACATGCACACACACGCAGTAGAAAGAGTTGCATTACATCAGACACAAGCTGGTACAACAAAAGCCACTACACAACACCACTCTGCTTTCTTTTCATGGCAGCGTTGACCTCCAGTAACTAGATTTCTTTCACTAGAGGGGGCGTTTACATCAAATGACGGGGCCGCACCCCTATGCTACTGGCTGCTGTTTGAGGAAGTGAAGTTCTGTCTGTGGCCCAAATGCTCCTGAAAGAAGAAGTGATGCCTGATATAAGTGCGCCGCTGTGATAGGTGGAATTGGAGTCATGTGATCTCTAGTGAAGGTGAGGGTGCACATTCTGGAGTTTAGTTTGGAGTGGAAATTCCAGAACCATCTGTCTGTGAAGTTGTATAAGTTATTGTTCTCATCCCAGGGTAAGGGGTCGGTTACTTTGGGTTGTTAGGTTCTTTCAGTCAGAGTATCATAATCTGGAACTGAGTGATTTGAGCTCCTGGAAAGGCTGAGGTCGAGGTGCAACTGCTGCGGAGAGCCTGATGTTATGTTTGTGGCTTCATTCGCTTCATGAAAGCATTCCATTGCTTTTGGTCCAACTTGATGACGTCACAGAATGAGACATTACTGACGTCACTGCACTTTGTGGCCAAAAGTGCGTGGACACCGAGACACAGCCCACGTGCACCTGTTTGACATACCATTTCAAAATCATTAGCATTGATATGCTGCTATAACATCCTCCAGTCTTCTGGGAAGGCTTTCCACAGGGTTTTGGAACAACGCTTCAGGGATTGCTACATTAGCATCAGTGATGTCAGGTTGGGCACTAACATTGGGCGAAAAGGCACAGGATTGCAGTCGAGGCTCCAGTTGATCCGAAAGCTATAAAGATGTTGGATGGGGTTGACTGTGAGCTTTTCCTCATGAAACACTGAAAATCATGTCTTTATAGACCTCATTTATGTTGAAACAGGACAGGATCTTCCCCAAACTGTTAGGCAACAAAGTTGGAAGCACACTATTGTTTCATAACGTTTAATTATATGCTGTAGCATTAAGATTCCCCCGTAATTAGAACGAAGGGGCCTCGCCCAAACCATGAAAGACACCCTCAGACCAAAAGTATATGGACAGGGATGTCTTTATTAGCAATAATCATTTTGACATTATTCCACATCAATTCATCTTTTTTGCTGAATTGTATTTGTTATTGATCACCCCTCCCTGTCATTATTCCCATGACCACTTGTTGAGCATCTCAAAAAACGATGGCCTTTTCTTAAAATAATATGTAGTGTGTTAAAAAGGAATTGAATCTGGCACATGATGTACAGATGAGTATAGAGAGCTGCCACACCCTTTGATGATTAAATTAATTAAATGTGTTTTTTGTTATTCATTTTAGGAATTCTGCAAATGCTTGAAACTCGTGTCCAAATATCTCCTGGCCTTTACCCTTTTCCCTCTTCATAATTGTATCAGCACAATTTTGTAAAAATGTATTTTAGGATCACCTTGTTAAGAAGAAAACTACAAACCTAATGTTGTGATTTCTGTCATTCAAATTGGGTTTGCTTGTAAACAAAATCAGAACAATCAATCAGAAATTTCCCTCTCTCTATAAGACATTTTCAGTGTCTCTTACTAAAAATCGACATTACCTCTCCCACGTTCTTCACTCTTTGTGTTTTCCTCTCAGGCTGCAGAGTGGGGTGAACCTGCAGGTGTGTTTTGTCAATGACAGCAGCAGCGACAAAGACAGCGATGCTGAGGACAGCAGGACAGAGACCAGTCTGGACACACCGCTGTCACCTGTGGTATGCACTGCTTCGATAGTCTCTGTGGTTTTGTGCACATGCTGCATGTGTGTTTCTCCCTCGTTTTCACTGGGATAAAATAAAATTCAGGGGAAATGCATTTCATTTCCTTCTTCTCCTCTAGAGTCCATGTTACTTTGGACTAACGACTTGTGAGAATGTTTGGCTGTCACCTCACAATATCAATTACACTTCTTTGTCACCAGAGCAAGCAGAGCTCATCGCTATCGGACCGGGACACAGCGGAGGAGGACTCAGACCCACTAGATGACTGCGGGGGGTTCTGGCGGGTGCAGCGAAGGCTGCAGGAGGAGGCCCGGGTAGCTCTGGCTCTGGCTCGACCCATGGCCCGTATGCAGGTGGAGGTGGAGAGGCAAATCCAACTGCACAGACGTTCACCCGTGGCTGACTTGGTTAGTCATTGACAGAAAGAGAAAAAGAAAGTTCTTTGTCTTCCTGTTCTTTGAAAAATACTTTTTAGGAGATGATCCAGGACAATACAATATCCTTACCATATGTGAAGGGGGAAAAAAAGAGTGAAAATAGAATGACTTACTATAACATGCTGTTACAGTAAACACAATTAAAATCACATTAGGGACTTGCATTCTCTAAATAGAAGGTCAGTCAGTTTGTATAACAGGATGTGTGTGTGTGTGTGTGTGTGACCAGGAGGAAACCCCTGATACTATCAACAAAATATTTTGACGTTTGCAAACCCAGATAGATCCAGTTGACTTTGACTAATATCCAATAAAACCGTTTCAGTCTTTATTCAAATTCTGGTCCGTTTTGCACATTTTGACTTTCAGTAATTTCCTGTCCATGTGTGCTTACATATGCAGCTTCCCCATCTGCCCCACATCAGCGAGGGCCTGATGAAGAGGAATCTGAGGCGAGGGGACATGAGGGACATGAGTCTAGGACAGCTGCAAGTCATCACAAATGACTTACACTCACAGATTCAGAGTGAGTGGATCAAACACACAGATACATATACACACACATGTATAACACAAACATCACTAAAAGAAAATTCTTTACGATATCAGAATTTATGAACAAGTTAATCGCGTCTTCCAACTGACACAGGTCTAAATGAAGAGCTGGTGCAGTTGCTGCTGATGAGGGACGAGCTGCATGTGGAGCAGGACGCCATGCTGGTGGACATAGAGGACCTCACCAGGTGAATCATCCTTTTCTCTCACCTCTCTCTGTTCTGTGTCTTTCTATCTGAAAATATCTGTCAAATTCTCCACCGCTCTAACGTACTACCTGTCTCTATTGCGACAGGCACGCTCACAGCCATCAGCGGCACCAGGCAGAGAAAGCTATCTCTAAATAAACGACTCCATCTGCACGCCATCTTACCTCTTGCTCCGTGGACTGTCACCAGTGTTACTAATGAAACTCCATCTGTGCTGACTGTTTTCCGGAGAAATGAAAATACCATAATACCCAGTGTTGACACACAGACATACCACATAAATGTAATGCGTCACAGAATGTTGTCGAAGGTCAGAGGACGTCTAAAAGAAGCTGAGTGATCACTGATTTCAGTGTGGACACTGTTGAGTTTTTTGCAGGCTTTTCACTTTCACTCAGCATGATTACTCATGCCATATTTTATAGAACTAGGGGAATCCTCTCAATGTAACTGCATCCCCTAACCCTGATTTACCTCTTCATGATTTTGCACGGTACACTCATGTTAATTCTGGGATAGAGAGAGCGCCTGCACGCCTTGTTTCTCCGACGTCTAGGGGCCACACCTGACTGCACTTTGTCATTTGTTTGTCTCTATATTAAATATCAAGAGATTGATCAGTTCATCTGTAGACATGCTCTCTTCACCTATTTATCATTACGTTTACTAGGGGCACTGTGTCACTGCTGTTGATCACTGAAATTCACTATTACACACCTACTACTCTCTGAGCTGTTGCAATAGAAAAAGATGAACACTGAGCAGATCTGCAGCTTATAGCTTCACAGTGGTGTTCAAGTGCTGTAGCAGCTTCACAGAGGTCTTGTAATTTCGATTGCTGCTACAGTTTCCAACTGCTTTAAAGATTATAGAGCTGTACTGAACATTTTGAACTTCATTTCGACAAATTTGTATTTGTCAAATGCCTTTATGTACTCGGTAAAATACAAGAAATGACATGATATGGTTTAAAAATATTTCACTGGTTAATAGATAGGGATAGAAAAAAAGCAAAAGTGGAGGCATGACAGCCCCTAAATAAAAAAAATATGAAAAGTAATTTTTGTTATGCCCAATTTGCTAATGCTTGAAAAGGGTAAACAAGAAAAAACATATATGAATAAATCACAGTCTAAACATATATAATTTATCTGTTCAGAGGATTTATGGACATACTGTATGTAAATGTTAAAATATACTTTATTAAAAGGATGAAGAACATGCCTTGTTGTCTGTAAGTGTTTTCACTCTCAGCTTTTTAAGAATGTTATTTAACACAAAGTCAAACTTTCTTTTCTAATATGCTTCAGTGATAAATGTAATGTATAATGATTGTAAAATCAAAACTCCAGTAATAAATGTTTCAAGTGTGTGACCTTTGTTTATATTTGGATGGTTTTCATGAGAATTAATTTGCATTACAAAACTAATTGATTCGTCAAGTGGTGCTTGGGAAAGCATATCGAATCTGCTCTCATTCACATAGTCAACCTCAGAGTTGCAAAAGTGCAGTGGAGTTTCTCTGCTCATTCACACTTGTGTTGACACTTATGTAACTGAGTTTTTTATGGAGGATTACCACAAGCAAAAGGGGAACAACTCTTGACTGCGGGGACAAAAATAGTCCCATCAGTTACACTCATTAGTTGATTAAAATGAACTACTGTTGGATTATTACTATTATTATTATTAAAAAATAACTGAAACAATTTTTTAATTAATTAGCCTTTTACCCATACTTTAACTCACTTGAACTACTGTACAAGAAGCAATACACAATTTCCACCTCAGATGGCTGCCTAACATTTTTTAATTGTTTGGAAAATTAAACTTTGATGTCAAATAACAAGAAATACATCTATTTTTTTCACAAAAAAATTAATAAAACACACTTTATACATACACGGAAAACATGACATGACATTCTGGTTAGCTTATTAAACAAACAATGTTTTAAATTATTTATTTTTTTCATATATAAAGAATTTATGATTTAAAAAAATAACCCTTATCTAATAAAAGGCATTTTTAACTTCTATCAGATCGTACTAGATGTTGAAGTCAGTTAATATGTTTTTTCAGTCTGGTACTTGAATATTATTAAGAGTGTTTTGTTTGTGATTATTGATACACTGAACATGACAGATATTGGACAGATGTTAGGCATGAGTGTGCAGGATTACTGTTTATAATAGCATACACCATAATGCTTTCACTCTTGAAATGTCAACAGTAAACAGTTGAGTAACCAGAGTGAAGCTCAATTACTCATCACTGTTTGTGTTAATTCCAGTTTCACTAAAGCATTTGGTGCTATGGGGGAAAATTACACAACCTTGGCTGTATACTTCCAATTTACAGTTAGGTGTGAACACACTGCTGTATGTTGAGGAAAACCCCTGCATCAGCTTGGGTATAAAACACTTAAGGATGTCTGAGTTGAATCAGTTACACTGAAGAATCAGAAGACTTATCCAAGATGCCACTCGTCAAGCTCTGTGAGTATTATGTAAACCTGACTGAACAGTGTTTCTTTTTGCAACAAAGTAGTTGAAACTGTAGTTTTACTATATTTTAACTCTGTTTGTTTTTTTTGTCAGACTTCAGTCCTGTACTGCTGCTCCTCGTGCTCACCTGTCCTCAGGTCAGCCAGTCTGTGCCAGTGATGAGTAAAGGACCGCTGACTGAATCCTGTGTTTTATACGCACAGATGCTTCTCCAGAACATCACTGACACACTCACACAGGTATGCCAACAAAACTAAAATTACTTATACAATGTGATCCTTGATGTGTATTTTATTTATGATTCAAAACATAATCTTCTCATGTGCTAGAATGAACTGTTCAGTGGAATCGACTGCACCAAGCAGAGTGTGGAGTTGAACCTAGAGACCAACACGCCATCTGTGTGTGCACCAAAGGTAGAATGAAAATAACATTTTAATGATTTTATTTTATGTATGTATTTCAAATTTCAGACATGGCAAAATTCTCCAAATGAAAATAATAGATTATTGTTAAAAACAAAATAACTACTATAAAAAACGTATTCATGTCCATATATATTTTGTAGCTGCACCCCTGCATTACTTCTTTGTTTGTCCCACAGGAATCAACATGCTCAGGAACAGTCAAGTCAGAATTTAATCAGGTAGGTTGATCTGACTCAGAACACATATTTTCTTACCGTTTTATTTTTCTACTTTTATATATCTTTTAAAAAGCCCATGAATTATTTTGTCAGACTTTTAAATGTAGACATTAAATTTGGAAGAAATAACTGTTTGTATGTACACTCAATGTTCACTTTATTAGGTACACCTTGATCAGCTAATGCAATCTGATAAATATTTTTGCCATTTAGTACCTTTATAATACCTATAATGTTCAATTTCTAATGGCCATAGAGGTGTTAATCAGAGGTGTATGTTTTAGCCTCTATATGTCATAGTTAGAGATAGTGTTGTACAGGACTGAATAAGATTAAAATGAGGTGTTTAGAATGTTCAGTATGCAAATAGTACCAACAATAGAAACACCTGGCAAAGTAATGTAGTCCAGTACAACACAATGACCTCAATAATAAACATCTCATTGGATTTACACATTTCTGACAGTATCAACAAAAACTGAACATTATGAGCTTCAAAACAATGGATGTCACAACAGGGATTAGATTGTACAGTGAGTGTATATACACTCTCTATATATGTATATGTATATGTTGTCTTGACAATTGTCTTTGCTGTTTTTCATCCAGGAGTCATGTCTGACAAACATTGGGGAGGATCTGCATCACTACTATAAATTCCTTGCTGCTCAGCCAGACCCTGACAGTTTACTGGGTCCAACTGTTCTGTTCAGGCTCAGAGAGATCATGGAGGTACAGTTTTACACAACACTCACCAATATTAAGAGATAGCGGAATGATCGCATTCAACTCCCAGAGTTTAGATGAATAGCCATATCTTGTGAAACATTGCTCATGAAAGACATTTGCTCTCAACAGAACTGCTTCACGTGGTCTCTGCCAACAGACCTGGCCTCTAAAGAGGTAAGAGATCTCTTGATTCACGCCATAACCATGATTTAAGATTAAAAAGAAATGTTTCTGTTTGTCAAGAAATCAAAAATTGAAAAGAAAATTCAAACTCTAAACTCTATAGGCTAGCTATAATAAATTATTTCATAATTCTTCTGTGTTTCTCTAAGGCTGCTGCAGAGCGTCAGAGCACCTACGACGAAAGATTGAGCCTCTGCAAAGTGCTGAAGGGCTTCCAGGTCCGCAGCATCACAATAAACCGAGCCCTTGCATACATGAACTCTGGTGAACACACTAAATGAGACATAGAGCTCCAACGGATAGAGTAGTTTCAGAAAGCTATACAGAACCACTTCACATAGATCACACAAGCTACAGTAACTGTTCATGTTACGTTGAAATAATCTAGAAAACACTCACTTTTAAAGAGCACATATTTATTATTGACGTAGTCATGTAACTTATATTTGACATCAAGATGATGTGTTAAAGTACTTATTTATAAAGTGTATTTACAGACTATATGTTATTTATTCATCAATGATGATATTATTTTCAATTATTTATTGTTGTGTTATTCAATTGGTTCCAAGAATCAGCAAATAAATAAAAATATTTATCCTGCATAAATACCGCTTACTCATCATTCATTTATTCACTTGTCTTCACTTAAATTTCAGAAAATGTATTACTGTGTGATAATATACTCTTTGATAACAACATTTCATAGTCAACGCTAATAAATATTGTTCAAAGTCAGTCATTGGACTTTTTCTCTTTAGAAATATTTATTGCAGCCACAAAACAACAATATGATTTACAAGAATATCTGAATTTGCTCTAATTGAGAAGAGTTCTCATTGATGATGGTTTTGAATTCCTAAAAATGGGATTTCCTTTCAACATTGGACTATGCTATCCACCTGACTGTATTTTCCTGTAACCACCAGCTGAGCTTTGTGAGAATTATACTGACAAAATGCAATGCAGTGTTTGTTTACACTTCAAATGGAAAGTCCAGTGTTAATAATCAACTACAAACTATCAGGTGACAATCAAAAGCCTTTTGATGTTCAGAAGGATGTGAAAGTCTCTGTTGAACATGTTTACAAATGTGATGTTTTTATGATTCCATTAAATGAACTGATTTGTGTTCACATCAGCTCAACTTTCAGTTGCTATTGTTGGGGACTTTGTTTTTTGGATATGCTGTTTTGAAAACCTCACTGAAAGTGAAATATAGCTTTTCGTTTCAATTTGCGTTCCTTCCGTGTTCAGTAGAATTGGCACAACTGAGATTTGTGGCTGCTGAGGTTGAGAGAGACCTATGACGTTCAAGACGTGTGTGAGAAACTTGATCAGACACAGACACAGGAGATACAGGACATCGGAATACATGTGATGATGATGATAATAATAATAATAATATATTTTAGCACCATACAGACTGCTAATCCTATTTCACGAAGCCCACCACACAAGCAGAAATGTGTTCAAATGATCAATACTTTGTTAATTCATAAGAATACAAAATATGTATAAAATACTGAATGACCAGCAAGGAATGCATGAAGGCGTATCTCTGTACTATACACACAAGGTAGTTTGGTTTCAGAGGTGGTGGGATACCATTTCCTGCACTTATAACATGATTAAAGGGTGGTAAAACAAACACACTGACATGTTGTGTAAACAGCTGTATTATTAATGCACTTACCTATAGAGCATGTTGTATTTGTATATTTTCTACAAAGAGCTCTGTAATTTGCTGCCTTATATCTGGCTGATGCTCAATTCAGCATCTTTTTAGTAGAATGTTAGCATAGGATTTCAAAATAACTTCCTCTCAGGCGTCATACAGCTCCAACAACCTCCCAAAAAAAGTATATATATATATATATATATATATATATATCATTGTCCTATTTGTAGTTTTTTCTATGTAATTAGGACAAACCTCAAAGCAAAACAAAAAACACAAATATTACTCCACATTTACTCCATTTAATTAAAGTTAGATTCATGTCAACGGAGATACAATGATATGCAGTTGTAGCGCCACCGAGTGGAACAAAATAGCTTATAGCATGTATGGCTTAGTCAAAGGACCATGCTACCAAAATGCATACATATGAAGTTAACTAATGTTTTTGAATACTTACACTAACTAAAAATTACTTAACACTTAGAGGTTGACACATTTCAAGTAATTGTTAACAGACATGCGCAGTGAAACTGGATTGTAATCAGTCAAATCCTGCTGCCAGGTGTGTTTGAGGTTGATCGGCCACTTAAAGCCGTGGACTGCAGCGCGACTGCTTCCAAACCTGTTCGAAGCTAAGCATGGACTGCAACTTCTCCCGTTGGTGGCTTATTGGCCTCATCGTAGTTTCCACACTCACAGAAGTCCGGTTAGTGTCCAGCGGAGGCTCCAACGCTCAAAGAAACTCCAACATCCTGAGCAGGACTCGCGGTAACATCCAGCCTCAGTTGACTGCGGGCAAGCGGCAGCAAAGCGCGGGGCTCAGCGCGCGGCCTCGACCTGTCGTGGTCAACTGCCACCCCGACACGATGCGGGTTGTGGTGCAGGCTGACATGTTTGATACGGGCCTCCAGGTGGAAGGCAGACATCTGCGCCTGGGCTCGGACCCAGTGAGTGAAGGGGGTGCATGCCGAGCGGTCCCATCGGGCGAGGCGGAATTCACTATACAGGCCTCCCTAAGCGATTGTGGAGCTCAACTCTCTGTAAGTGTTACTACTTTGTATACTAATGCAGCTACAAGTGAACTTGTAGAAGGTCGGTGTTCAGTGACTTTAGGATTAAAAGCCTATCTTTGCTGTGTATATTTATATGTTCTGAAAAGACTAACATTGTTCCTTTCAGTCGACAGAAGAGAAGATCATCTATTCTACTGTTCTGGTCTACTCACCTGAACCTTCATCTGATGGTCTGCTAAGACTGGATGGAGCAACTATTCCAGTTCAATGTCATTATGAAAAGTAAGTCATGTGTATATATTCACAGTAGTCTGTTTGTGCTGTTGGAACCAACTGTTTGGATTGTTATGGTTGCATATGGCCGTCTTGGGCATTTAAACAATACTAAGACTTGATCTCAAAATGTAGCTATAACTGTCTATTTTCAGGAGGTATGCTGTTGCTCCCATTTCCGTGCAACCCACCTGGGTTCCATTTGTCTCCAGTGTCTCTGCAGAAGATCGTATAAACTTCAATCTGCTACTCATGACTGGTACTAGAAGGATATCATTAATGGAGCATATTTTCTATTCTCAGGCATTTTCTGAATAGTTTTATGTAATTTTTAAAGATTGTATGCTTCTCTTTGAAGAAGCCTGTCGTGCAACCGAATTTCAGAATTGGTTTGAATGTTTGTATTTTTCATCTTCACAGATAATTGGCAGTTTCAGAGGGGATCCTCTTCCTACTTCCTGGGCGACCCCATTCATTTGGAAGCTTCTGCCATCATCGGTAATCACATCCCCCTGCGAGTATACGTTGACAACTGTGTTGCCACAGCAACTCCTGATGCAGAGGCTACATTAAGATATGACTTTATTGAGAATAACGGGTGAGCTCCACAACCAAATTCTAGACCCCACCACCAAGATTGTTACAGTGCAAATTGTCCTTATTCTCAACATTTTGCTGTTCCAACAGATGTCTTGTTGATGCTTACCTGACGAACTCCAAATCCTGTTTCCTGCCAAGAGTTGAAGAGCACAAGCTGAGGTTTCAGCTTGAGGCCTTCAGATTCTACCAGGAGCCCAGCAGTCAGGTTGGTTGATTTTCCTCTATTTGGCATGCCCTTTAGAAAATATACCCTTTTTTTTTTTTTTAAATATAACTGTGTAAGACTAGCATTAGATTATTCTGTTCAATATACATGGCACCTTAAAGAAGTGCTTGATTGTCTTTCCCACTAAACTCTCCCACAGGTCTACATTACCTGCTGCCTGAAGGTTGTTCCAGTCGCGTTATCTGTCAGCTCCCACAACAGGGCCTGCTCGTTAATTGAAAACAGGTATTATACTAATGCTGCATGGTCCATTCTCCCTACTCCCTATCGCCGTATTATTTAAAAATATGGATTAAACTTGTACCTCTTTAAAAGCCATGGCGTCTTAAACTGTTCCGCTGTCCATAAAACATGCTATGAATGACGTGAATTCTCCAAGTTTTGAACATCACCTCCTTTATTCAGATGGCGATCAGTTGATGGGAACGACCAGGCATGTAGAAGCTGCGATGTCTCCCATCGTGGTGAGGAGCCTCTGCCCACAGAACCCCTCAAAACTACCATCAGCACCCAAGCGTTGCCCTCCAAGACGCCACCGGAGGACAGACCTGAACAACACCCTGCCAGTTATTTCCGCGTTTGGCCAGGAAAGGACCCGAGTCAATATGGCAAACCTCAGCAATCCTCTCCTGGATTGATGAAGAGAAGTGCAGAGTACAAACCAGGTGAGTAACATTTCACTGATTTCGTGCGGTTTGTCTTTTTCCATTAAGAGCACTCTAAATGCATTTTAGATTAACTTCATGGACATGTCTCACATTTTAGCAAGTTTTAAGGCACAAACTTTTTAACCACCGAAAATGAAAAATGACCCTTTAGATTACCCTTTAGTCCTCAATGCAGACTAAATGGTGAAATCTAAATGGTTTTACAGTACTGTTTAAAACATTATATACAGTTGATGAGCACAATTTTTATATATTTTTTTTTGAACAGCAGTTAAGTTCCTGAATTATTCTTGTGTATATACCTGTTTATTACCGTCCAGTTATTCAAATACCTTGACTGTTAATAGACCTTTAACATTTTTTAATTTTATTTTACAGAACGACTTATCCAGCTGGGACCCATTACTCTGCTGCCACCCAGCAAAACTGACACAAAGCTATCAGACTCCAAAATGGTACCATCACCAAAGAACAGGACCACCTGAGACTCAGGATAGCACAGTGGAGATGGTCATCATTGCCTTGTACAAAACATTTTGGATGGAACCCTATGAATGCAGAGATTAATCACATCATTTGAAATGCCACCTTCCCTGAAATTAAGTCAGCTTTTTCCCCAATAAATATTTTACATTCACTTTTTTGTTTTGCCTGCTCTACACAATACAAGCATTACAACTATCTCAATTTTCATATATTTGATATTTACCAAATCCAGCATCCTTTAGTTCTTTGCAGAGAACTTGATATGCCTTTAGCAAGCAATTTAATTAGCATTGGGTTTTAAGCACTTAAAGTCATTAGGCCCAAGCAGCAGAAGTTGATGTCAAAAGGATGCATTGTGTGTCGTTTGTGTATTTTAACACAAATGCATGCACAATGCAATCTTTTGACATCAACTGTAAAGATTCATCTAACATGATACTAGCTATTTTGATCTGAGGAGAAAAGCAGACATGCTAATAGGAGCACTTCCCTCCATTACTACCCGCTGCCTACTCATCATGCATCACATTATTGATGAATCATTGAGGGTATATGCAGCATTATAAAATGCTGTCTGTGCCAGGAAAAAAATATGTTTGTTGGTCACTTAACTTCTGCATGTTAATTGTATTAGAGTTATTTTCTGGTGGGAACATTTTTTTTTTTTTTTTTTTTTTTTTTTTTTTTTTTTTTTTGTGAGTGCCAGTTCTAGCTTAGGTCTGTTATATCAGTTTGACCGAGTCGGCGCTTTACACTTACAGAATCAAACTGAACCGGTCTACCAAGTCACTGCAGCCTTTTAAGGAAAGCCCTGACTTGACCCCTTAATGTACACTGGTATTAATATTTCATATGGAAATTCTTCGTGCTTTTGCCATCTAACAAATTTAATTTGGGGTTAGTCGTGTCAGCACCTCGGACAGCGCCCCCTCCATTGTTTCCCTCATTGGGTGTTGAGCGCTGTCCCTGGTTCTGAAACATCAACCGGGGTCTTCCGCGGGCCTCTTGTTCTAATGTCCCATCCCACCTTCACGATTAATCTTCGGATCAGTGTTCTGACCGGACTGGTCGATGTCCTGGGCGCCTGTTTACTTGTATCCAAGGAGTAAGCCATTCTCTGTACGACTGTGTTTACGATTTGCTGAACGGCATCGATATAACCGCTAAGTGCATAATAAATAAGAGGCACATTAAAGTACACTTAGGAGTTACTGTCAAACGTATTAGCATATCCAGATGTTGCAGAGGGACTTTAAGCTGTGGGCTTAGCCCGAAATATACAGAGGTGATAATATGAGAGCCAGCTATTCAGTGGGTGAACATTTGAACATTTTGTTTTTAGATTGTTAGTCCCCTTTCTTTATTTGATGTTTTTCGGACCTCTGGCCATGCGATGCGTCGATGATGGCTCTACGTCAGCGTTTCAACCAACGCATCTTCCAGCACATTCAGTGAATCGTCTCGCCGGCACTTCATCCCCAAAGCTTTACCATCGAGGGTCACTCGATACTTTCTCCCCTTTGAGCACGACGATGCTTTTCTTTAAATGCCAAGCGCTTTGGGTGTTCGCCGTTTGCTTTCTTGTTCGCACGATCGTTTATGCCATCCGAAAATGTGGACAGGACATTTGTCGGGATGACCAGGTCTGCTGCGCGCAGGGGAACAGCACCAACGCCGTCACCTGTTGCAAGCAGTTCATGGACAACACTTACTACAACATCGCCATGGTCACCCGGAAACTTTCTGGCGTGCTTATTATGCTGCTTCTCTTCGCTGCGGGATACTTCGTCCAGCGAATGTTGTGTTCCAGATCCAGGCAGCAGCTCACCCCGCCTCACAGCGGACACCCGACTGTCACCACGTCCCAGGAGCCGCTCGTGGAGAGCAGCGGCACACCGAGCAGCTTGATGGAGCCAGCTGCCGCTTCTCAGCTGCCCTCATACGATGAATGCAAACGCCTGCCGACATACGAAGAAACGGTGTGCGGTGGGAGCAGAGGACGGCCGGAGTCCGACATGGGACAAGCTATGTGCATGACAAGGACGTCAGTTTGATAACTAACGGTTTCACCATTCGACTTTTGAGATTATATTCACTATAATGGACATTTCAGAAACGCACAAACAAACCGCCCTACTATTTCCCCTGCAGCAGCCTCGACTGTGCGGATCTATACAAGAAGCGTCCATGCCCTGTACCGACCAAAGATTCGCTCTTTCATCGCAATTCAGAGGATCAACGAATGTTCAAGCTTGGTTCATTTTCTAAAAAGGAACGCTTTATTAATGGCTTTGCTAAGGTTAATAAATCAGGTATTATAATGCTTTAGTAATCAGTAATAAAACATCAATAAGAATAACTTTGGGATTGCCATGTCGTGAAAAATCCTTTTTGGCTCTTTAATTCATCACGAATCAAAAACATTAACAGCTTATAAACATGTACCACAACAGGCTGGAATGGATAATAAAAAAAATCCTTAATTATTTATCAATGCTTTATTACGCCAGTCAAAGTTTTTTTCATAATGCAGCAGTTAACAGACTTTGTTTTTGTCATTGTCTGATATTGATGATGTATCAATGAAGCCTTTATGAACCCAAGAGTTTAATCTAAATGCCCAGGGCTCAGTGAGACAATAGAATTCTGCTTAATAATTGAAGGTAGGCTGAACACTGGTAAAAATCTATAGCTTATGTGTGTGGGCCTCAACTGTGGTTCTAATGCACGGTAATAGACCCCATGGTATCTTATGTTTCCTGTGGTATCCATTATAGTGTCAGAGGAAGTAGCCTAATATTTTCACTCACTCTTAAGCAGCTTGCAAGATGCTGTTGTTCCAAATGTGGATCTGTGCATGCGCATAAAAGAAGTGACTTAACCAAAAGGTCCGACCTCATTAAATATGATTTATTGTTGGTAAGGAGGGGTTTTGAATTTACAAACTTATTTCAAAATTAACTTGTCATATAATCGATGTTTTGAAAACATCTCATTTCGTACAAATACATGTTGATTCTTTTATTTTTTTTATTTGACCATTTGGACCACTCGTCTGAAAGCTTCTTCAACTCCAAATCCCGTCGACGCGGAACAAGGCTGAACGAACCAATCCCGACCTGAGCAAATCTTTCTCATGTTAAACGAGTCCTTGATTTCAGTGACAGTCAGAGCACCGTTCACGTCCTGTTTGTTGGCGAGAAGAACCAGCGGACGGCCCCACAGCTGCTCGCTCTTCAGTGTTTTCTCCAGCTCCCTCCGCGCCTCCTCCAGACGCTCCCTGCCCGAGCTGTCCACAACAAACACGACGGCTGCCGCGTCCTGGTGGAAACTCGGCCAGTGCTCGCGCATCTTTCCCTGGCCACCGACATCCCACAGGGTTATGGCGACGTTCCTCCCGTTCTTCCTCGCCTCGAGCATTTCCACGTTGAAGCCAATTGTAGGAACGGTGCTGACGCTCGCGTTGTGCTTCAGTTTGTAGAGGAGAGTCGATTTCCCAGCGTTGTCCAGGCCCAGAAGAATAACTTGGGCCTCTGGTTGTTTAGATCCTCGCAGTCCCATGGCGACGTGGATATGTAAAAACAGTCAACTCAAGTGGGACAGGCACATCATCCACGTACAGTGCTCTTTTGACACAGTGTTTGCTTAGTGTGTTGCCCGGAGTTTAATAGATGAGCCATTAGCTCCATGCTGACTGACTTGCTCACAGATAAGGCGCCACACCAGGGGGCAAAGTGTGTACCAACCAGAGGATATCCCTTGTTTATATACGCTGTATAAGAGTTGTGCAAACTTATTGCATCTGTTAAAATAATATTGTTTACTCGCGTTTTATGCAGTGACACTAATATTGTCATGAGTAAAGGTTACAAAAGGTTATAAGTTATTTTACTGAAAGACATTTGGCTACTTGGGTTCACTAAACGCACATTGAAAAGACAATCAGCCATATGTTATTGTCATTGCTATTCTGGAAAAGTACCTTGCTGTAAATGAATGAAATCCACTTTAGTAAAACGCTCTTTATTATTAGAAAAAATAAAGAGTCATTTGTTTGTTTGTTTATATAGGACCATGGCAGTGCCATGCATTGTTGCACACATACAATAATTTGCCCACAATTACATTTTGACACAGTTCAGGCATTGCAATCTCACTTAAAACACACTATGCCTCAGTGTAACTGTCAATCAATGGGTAAACAACAATATCCAGACTTCAACTGTTAAAGAAAGAAACTGAACCAGCGAAAGTCTTCTCTATATAGTAACATAAAGAAAATATATATATTTTTAAGTCGTTAAATCCTTCATTTCAACATATGTTTCAAACATTCCACACAGTCCAACCATACTCTTGACATACATGTGAAAGGTCAAGTAGATCTTGTATCGCTCAGACTCACGGTCCCCAAACAACCTCAAAGTTTCAGAGCTTCTCAACAACAAAAGGAGACATAATGGCAATTATGCTGCTGTGAGAGACCTTCTGAACAAACATCCAGTCTTAAATATAAAAGTGGGTCATTGACCTCAAGTCCATCAATATAATAAACTACCATCAATATTAGTATAGAAAAAACAGGATAGTCAAATATAAAAGGAAAGAAAAATAAATTAAGTTCTGTCAGTCATTGGAAGGGTGGCCAACTGTGCCAAAGTGCACCGTGCTTACAAACCACTCTAGTTAATTTAAACAGCAAAGTGGTTGATGTTAGCTGTTCTCACAATGCTCACCAAACATATCCAACTCTCGACTGACTTAACCCGGACTCCCTTCTTTCATTTGATCCGCTCCACATTCTTTTGAACTAAGACATAGCATAACAATTACGCTGTTCCAAAGAAAACACGTTTTCTCAGTGCGCATGACATATGGCACTCTTCATCACCATTAACGATCTTCCTCTCGTGCAATCTGACACTGAATATAATGTCTCATATAGACTAAATCAACACATTACAGTGATCAGTCCAGCCAACTCAACCATGTCCCGGAGACGATCCACTTCGACTCCACGGAGCACTTCAACGAGGGAACCCAAATCAGCGGCATCCTGCTGAGAAGACTCCAGAGCGTAAGGACACACCGAGTGCGTCACTTAATTCCATCTTAATTCCACCTGGGGATTTGACTTTTGCATCAAGTTCTGGTCCATTTCTCTCCCGGCTTCACCCACACGCCACCGGTAGGATTGTCCATCACGTACACCAGTCCCCCGGTGTCACTGCGGCTCTGGGTCCAAGAATGGACCGCTGACTTCTCCAGTGCCCGCGGGGAAGAGCGAGGACAAGCCGATTGACCTGTCACCTTCTTCTGAATACGGACAACAGAGGCCGGAGAACAACATGCATCCATTCTCTCACACATGTCCACAGCGCCAACGCGCTGAAAAATCACCCGTGCTTCTATGGAGGACTTGGAGCCTTGTTGTCCCATATTGTGACTTCAATTCAAACACCCGATTAAATATTCAAAGCAGAGTTGTGTAAGTCGTGCTTGTGTCTGAGATTGTTCAATGTCAAGTTTCTTTCTCTGCTGCCCGCGCACCTGTGTCACTAAGGAATTGCCAAATCTTTATAGAATATAGGCAACGGGTTCCAGTAAAGTAGTGTGACGCAGTTCACTTTATGTTTATGAGACGCCCGAATGTTCCAACACGGGTCTTTGGCATTTGGATCAGTCAATGTCGAGCTATTCTGAGTCTCGCCACCTGGTAAAGACCTCACTAAACTTGGCATCATCAAGTGCTTCCGAGCTGGCTGCGCCCCTCCGGAGGACTGCAGCGGGGTTGGGTTACCTTGCAGACTGCAGCGAGTAGTCGTGGTCTGTATGGGAAGCTATTTGTGGTCCGATAAACGCATCCCGGAAACACGCGGACGACGTCACTTGTTTCCCCCCCCAACATCACTCTGATCTCACCACCTCATTCTTTTGCTTATACGTTCGCGAAATGTGCAGCTTCATGAGACAGGTGGTTGGTGGAAAGAACACAATTGATTCAAATTGATAAAATATATTAGTAATTACTTATCTCTTTTGTTGTGCCCTTGAGCAAGGCACTTACAATTTAGCTGCTTGAACATAATACATATTCTAACATGAATGAGAAAGTGGTGAAACATAAACAAAATTAAACTTAAAAAAAAAAACTGATGAGAATTTAATTTAAAGAAAATTTTAAAATAAAGAGTTGTTCTGTCATTGAACTGGTGAGGGTGCTGCACAGTTGATGTAAGTAATGTAATGCCAGAAGGCCTTTGAGATAATTAAGACTGGAAATGTATTCAAGATGAAAGACTTAGTTTAATACTGATAGTTTACATACAGATTTGTTTTTTTACACTTTTCTTTTTACATTGAGCATCAGCTCAACATGTGTGAACTGCCTCTAAAAAAAAAGAGATGGGTAATTTACATGACAAAAAATATTATACAGTATACTGATTTGGCAATCTGACAGACGCACCCAAACACTCAACAATAAATAAGGCATCCGGTAAACTGTTAAATAAAAAAGGCATCTCTCAATTGATGCAAAGGTCATTAAACAGTGGTAATGGAGTTGAACATGAAACAGCAGCAAATTAAGTTTTACTGTCACCTTCCTTGACAGGTTGCTGGAGGAGCATATCATATTACTAGCTACTAGCATTCCGGTTGTACAGTTCACGATGTGTCACCTTTTAGTCCTTTTCTGGAGGGGGGGGCTTCCCAGGTCAAAGGCAGGCACCAGTGTCCACGGTAACATTGTATGTTCATGAACATGGATAAGCAGGAGCACATACCCTGATACAGATGGTGTAAAACAACTTTGATGGAACAGTTTACTTTAGCTCCATAAAACTGCAGTTACCAAGAGGTGAGGAACTACATCAGGTTCTACATACATTAAAACCCTCTTGTATTACAGAAGATATACAGCGTTTACATTGGCTGATATGTAAGAATTCAACATTCTAAAAAACATAACTGTTTGTGTGTCTGTGTGCATGTGTTGTATGTTGAAGTAATACTCCACTCAGAATCTCTCTTCTGAGTATCACTAACCGTCTGCACTTGAAAAGTGGAAGTAAAATGTAGTTTCATGTCATGATCAACCCTCATTCATTGGTTCAACTTCCTGATGCAGTTTACTGGTTGGCTACCGCAAACATTAATTTTTGTTTTTGTTAATTACAAACGATTAATAAATTGATCAACCTTTAAAAAAATATTACCAGTATAAATTGTTTAATCAAATCTACATTAAAATCCCATAAAAACTCAAAGTAAAAATTTGTATTACCAATTCTGTTTACTTTCATCTTTAAATGATGAATTAGTTATTACTAAATGGAATCATATTACTTAAAAAAAAAGGCTTTTAAATGTTATTTATTATTCCAATTGCTCAAGTTTCCTGCTTAAACATTTACAATTTCCATGTCTGTTTTAACTTAAAGACAGTTCTTTGTAATTTATAGATGTGCAAGCACCTAAAGGTTGAACAAAATCCAACCCACAGAGCAGTAGTGTGATTGGCCAAAGCCCTGCCAAAAGAGCTGTACCTCTCAAGTCTGCAGGCGGTGAGTGTTTGATACTCAAGAGTTAGATTTTAGGTGCAGCATCACTTCAAGTTAAATAAAGGTATCGATCCACTGGAGTCTTTTTTGTATTTGACAACATTTTCCAGGTCAAAACTGTGACAGACGCATACATTAATCGAGAGCATCATCACAATGCAGCAAGCAGGGGTGGTGTAATCGCAAATACATTTTCAGTAGCTTCCTGTGGTTGCACAGTAATTCTTAAGTAGGCACTAGTTGGAGCCTTCTTTGAAGACGCCTCCAGTGGCGCTGTACCGTTTATGTGCATGTACAGCAAACAGTAGTTAGTCAATCACAGTCTAATGTGTGCTGGTTAAGAGAAGTCCCCTGTCTGCTGTCTGTGTGTGTTTATACATCTCCACTGTTCTCAGTATTTTATGTATTTATCTTTAAGTAAACAGATGGTTATGAGATGTGTATTGTGTTCAAATGCCCTTATGTCAATCAAAAACCTACAAACAAAACAAAGCATGACATTATTAATTTGTACACGTTTTTGCATGTGTGTCTGTATGTGTCTGCACGTTTGGTTCTCAGTGTCCATACTTCCTCCTGTGATATCGCGCTCACTGCTCCACCCAGAAGATGCGAAATATCGTTGAAAACATTGATCACAATGCGAGCTCCAATCATGACCTACTCCCCCGCCTTGCTGCTCCCCCCAGCTCCACTTTTGAACTTCACCACCATGACGGTGATGTTGTCGGGGCAGCCGCGGTAGAAGGACTGGAGGACGATGCTCTTGGCGCCGAAGTGAGGCTCGTCCAGACGCTCGCGGACGAACCGGACGGCCTCCTCGTTGCTGAAAGCGTCCCACAGGCCGTCTGATGCCAGGATCATGAACTCTGGCTGCAGCTTGTCCATGTCAAAGGTCATGATATCGGGGTCGGGGATGACTACGTTGAGGTTTTTAAGTGGGTAGTCCCCTAAGGAGCGGGACATAGCCAGGATCCCCTGGACTCTCCAGGATCCATTAAAACTGATGAAACCTCCTGGAAGTGAAGAAATAAGAATGAAAAAGGTTTAAGCACAGTCTGATGATCTGGTAATGTGGACATACAGTAATATAATCAAAATAATGAGTAAGCGTGACAGAAAACTAAAATGAGCTCGAAAGAGCTGATGTTTTCAATACTGGATTGATTTGATATTACTTGATAAACAAAGATCACCTGTGAAACTCTTTTAATCACACAGCCTAAGTATCTATTTCAGTTAAGTCTGATCCTGTGCTTTGTCAAACACAATGCTGTTTCTAAATTGACCAACAGATGGCAACAAAGGGCCCTAAATTCCTCCCTGTGAGAGAGCAGTGCAGGTACATTCAGTGCGTGTTGTTATTTGACAGGATTGTTTCTCTACCTGCCCTCTTGATCCTCTTGCGCTCTTTCAGCTGGTACGGCTTGTGGTCGTGTGACAGTGCGACGGCGTTTCCGTCTTTGTCACACAACACGCCGCGAGAGTCACCGACGTTTGCCACTGTGAGTTCTCTGTCTGAAAGCAGGGCTACCAGACATGTCGTTCCTGCATGGGAAAGACAAAAATAAGAGGAAACAGTCCAGAAAGCTGTTTTTTAGTTAATGTTCCAACAATTCTGAATTAAATCTGGTTGCATATGTATTTTGAAACAGCGGGAGCAACAGAAGCTTGGGGTTTATCACATCATAAAAAAATTTGTAGCCTGTGAAAATGTAATGGTTTTCCACATCTTTTGCTATCACACTGTACCTATGCTGCAAGAGAAAAAAACTCTTTGTGCCAGATTTAATGTATTATTTAATGTGTTGCTTGTGGTTGCTGGTCAGAGCAAACAAGAGAAAGAAAGGTAATGTTTGGTTTTTGTGACATTTAAGATAACAGTGAGTGTTACAACAGTCTTGGGCCACATCCAAAATGTCAGTAAATATATCTCCAGGAATGAAAATGTCAAGAGATCTCTGGTATGATCATATCTGCCACTATTATATTTTCATTGATGTTCCGCAGTATAATAAATACAGTGATTTGTAAAGATTAGACCACCTAATCCCCAGACCTGAGCGTACATGTAGAGTAACCTATAATGACATGAGGGAATGTTTGAGAGAGAGAGAGCGAGAGAGAGCGAGAGAGAGAAAAATAACAGGCCAAAAACAACTGTTCCTTGGGGTAGAGGGTTATTTTACATCAGAGTAAAGAGTATCAACTACAGCGTAATACAACACTCAGTCTGCACTACAAGTGGAGCATGCAGGAGCCAAAATAGCAGTTTGTGTTTATATTTACAGAATAATTATCATTGTTTCAAGACCTCTCTTGTGTTTTATTGATAGCCCTGATTCACAGATTTTGATTGGCAAATCGATTAATTGGGGGTGTGGTATAGTTAAATTTTTTTAGGAAAAACGCGGGGAGAGAGGAAGTCCTAGCTTTAGCTGAGACCAAACAAAGTTTCTTCACCGTCTCTTCTCATCGTTTAAGAATGTATCAGTATTACCTTCTATACATCTATTATTTTCCCTCTCTCACACGCACACAACAAACAAAAAGTACCTGGATCTTCAACAAAGGTACGTTAAAACAACTCCTCTATTGCTGTATGGGCAGTGGCTATGACTTTGGAAACGAAATAGCCACTATATTAAGTAAAAAAAAAAGGATTGTGTTGGATTTTTTTTCACGCTACTCCTCGGACGCTGGACATTAATTGATTTCAAACCAGCGATCAAGTGGGAGTGGAAGAACAGACACGACTGGACTTTATATAAAAATGGTTGGATGCCTCGTGGAGGTGGTTTGAAATCACGGCTGGAGCGCTACTGCAGAGCCAAATATCATTCTTTTTTCCTTTACTACATACTGCAACTGCCCTTACAAAATACGCATTGTTGCATGCAGTATGCATTCAGTTGGGACACACTCTTTCCTCATTGCATGGCATCTTGAACTTTGACCCTCTTCCTCATGTATCTGCTGCACAAAGTTTGTGGGTCAGAATAGGCACAAAATCGTGTCTGATCAGCGCTACTGGGTCAATTGTCGGATATTGTGTGAATGGTGTGTCGTGCGGCCACATGGTTGTGACTAAAGTACAGTGATATTTCTACTGCTGTCGGGATGTCGGATTTAAAGGAAGAGCCGGAGGGCGGGTGCGAGCCTGTTGAGTGTTGACACTCAACAGGCTCTTTTTTTTTTCCTTAAGTAGATGTATTTCCATAATCTCAGCCAATCTTGTAGGCAGCCTACCCGCAACTGATCTTGTTTTATTTACTCTGTTCCAATACAATTGTGAAGTTGGAGGAGACAAATCTGTGTAACAACTGATATCAACCTAAAAATTGCTGCAACAACTTATGAGACATAATAGAGCATGGGATATATATATATATATATATATATATATATATATATATATATATATATATATATATATATATATATATTCAGTAGTTCCTATAACTTTGGAAATGGAATAGCCACTATAGGGTGTGAAGAGGGAACCCGTCAAAGAGGTAAATAATGTCAGCGGGGAGGACATCTTACAGGAAATTGTGAGATTTGTTTGATAGCCGAGGTGCTGTGTCACGTCCTTTAAGAGGCAAGAGAGCGTGAATCCCTAATAAACGAGGGTTTGAAGATGTAACATTAACATCTCTACCCCAAGGCCAGCCAGGGTGCACAACATTTCAAATATTCCAAGTGTTTTAGATTGATTTTAGCTGGTTTATTTCACAAAACGCCCCTTCAGCTTTCTTCCCGTCTTCTCTCTGTTGACCCATAAACTGTCCCCCCACCACACACACACACACACACACACACACACACACACACACACACACACAACTAAATATTCACTTCCAACCACTCTCTTCTGCCCCCTGACCTGCTTCATCGTGGTTGGCGGAGAGCTTGTCCAGCATCTCACGATCCACAGTCAGGATGCGCTGCTCGAGGATGCTGCCGTAAGAGAGAGCGCTCTCTCTCTTCTCTCTCTCAAAGGCCTGCAGCTGCTGCTTCAGGGAGTCTGGCAGGTGGGCCTTCACGTAGTCAGCCGCAGCCTGGGAGAGGGAAGGGGGGGGGAAGTCAGAAGGGGAGCGAAGACACAGGTGAGGGTTAGACGGTGGAAGAAGCACAGACCTGTTTTGGTATTGATTGTTTCAATTAGCTTAAAAGGTTCAGAAATATATCCTTTATGTCAGTAATACATAGACAGCTGTAAGAGATGTTAATGCTTGTGTAACTCATACATTACTACAAGATGTTAAGGCTAATCTGCAGTCATCCCATGGAGTTTTCAGCTACTTTATCCCGTAAAGCTTAAAGCTGCACTAATCAATATTCTTCACTCTGGATTAAATGACATTGGTGACAAGGTGTCGCTCTTACTGCCAAACTCTCCCCCTTATAGAAATCGCTACAGTAAGTTTAGCTCCTTTCAGCCCATGACTTTACCATTTTGGTTTTCCACGTCAGTGTTGAAGCAGGCAACTAGCTGGTTATCATAGTGAAGCATTTAGACACTAATAATTATACCAATAATATATATAGGATAAAGATATTTCATAATAATAAAGTTAAGTTTGGCTTTCAATTTCTAGTAAACAAGAAAAATCTGTTCTTCTTATTCATATAACTTGCTGCACTGCATTATACATATACGGTTCATCACAGTTTGGGATTAATTGTCCCCAGAATAGAGTAAATAATGTTGTTACTATTTGGGTTTTCCACCTTGTTGTTACCAGGTAATTTGACCCAGTACTTTTTACACGAGTACTTTTTTTGTTTCATACAGCAGGTGCTCTATGTTGAATTATTGAACAACGTTCTCTTCCCCCAGCCCTCCTCCTCCTCCTCCTCCTCCACATAGTCTTCTTCCTTTATTTTCTCTGCCAAGATTTCCATTATTCTAATGCTGTCGAATCAAATCTTTATTAGGAAACTGTCATACCATCTTAATGTCGCGGCAGATATAGAGTACATATTTCATATTCACAGTTCTTATGGAAATTAGTGCACTTTGGGCCATTCTTGCACACTTCACTGTTTGGCTTTCTGATGTTCTGATGGTGTGTGAAAGCAGATCTACAGCACAGGTACAGACCTTCAATATACATTCGCAACTAAAACTGACACCCACTATACTGAAAGTGATTAATGTCATTAATTAAACGGCATTGGGAGTAGAACACAGCGAGGAAACGACACCTGGACGTGATTATGGTATTACCAATGATCTCTTCCTGCTGCTCCCTTTCTCTTTCCCTTCTGCTGAACAAATGTACTCATTCATTTAGTTAATTGGATAGAGAGAGAGAGGCACTCAGTGAGCCACGAAATACATTTCCATTTACAGACTTTATAAATGACTCAAATATTTCACAGTCTGAGGATTTAATGAGTGAATGTACATTATTGGACCTACTTTTTCAAAGCTTGATTCATCTGTATTGTGGATCTCTTTCTTATTAACATCGCTGCTTTATTGCCCCACGAGTCATGAATTCAATTTTATGTAGCAAAGTAGTGTAAAAGTCTTTTAAAGTTGTAAACTATTCAAAGTTCCTGCTTCAGCAGCAGGTAGTCTCTGTAAATCTTTTTACAGAGACTTACTCATGGTGGTAAGTTTTTTTATTTTTAAAAAGAAGGGGAGCAGCAGCTTGTGCTGACTTTTTATAATCCTGGGCCGTAACTCACTGCCTCGATAAAAATACAGGGAGAAAAAAAAACAGAGAGGTGTTTGAGAAATCTCCTGCATATTTTCAGAGCCGGAACACACTGCACTACAGAGACAGCCTGGTTCTATCGGCCAGTGTTTGGTTTGGCGGCATCACTTAATTTAATATTGGCGATGTTTGTGCGAGTGTGTGTTTGTTTTTACAGTTGTGCCAAACTGCATAAAAAATTCACAGCAAACAGGATATCCACACATGTAATATTTCACGACAACACCGTCGGCATTGAGAGTCCCTGAAGACAAACACAGCTTTCCCACACAACCCTTAACTTTGGATCCATCCCTCATTGTTTTACTATCTGCATTTACTTTACTGTTGGTGCTTACTTTTTAGCACTGTGTATGTGTGTTTCCATATCTCAGGATGTGTATTGATGCTCATGACCCTATAATAGCTGAGGTCCATGTCAGAGTGACACATTCTTTTCCAGTCCAAACCCTAGTTGACTGTGAGTACTGAAAGATAAAATATAAAAGAATGGGACAAACACAAATTAATACACATGTGCACCGAGATGAACATTTGAGCAAATTAAAAGGGAAGGAAACTTAGAGGATGGAAAGAGTGAGAGAAAAAGAGTGAGAGATGTCAGGACGGACAGGAAAGATAAATATGTGTTTAGGGGACAGGAATGGAGAGGGATCCAGATGGGTAAACACCTTTGACTCTCTGTTTGTTGTTTCCCTCTCTACGATTTAACACAACCAAGCGGCAACTAATCTTTTAAAAAAAGAGAACGGGGAGTTCCTTTAGTATTTTTCTGTAATCAAATAAAATAAACGTGTCAATGTGCAGCGGATCAGACACAGGAATAAATGTTCTGGTGTGACCTGATGTTAAACCAGCAGGAGAACAGCTGGTTTGAGAGAGCAATGTCCATAGAAGAACTAGTATGCTTAACCATGACATTCATCTTTTAGTTGCAAATGCCACTCTATACACAGAGCTTGAAAGGCTTTTTCATAAGAAAATTCTTGGATTGATACACTGATGAATGTGTGTTAGAATAATGATTCAAACTAGAACTGGGTTTGAATATTTGCTATTTGCTGGTTTTCTTAGCCACCAATGATAGTCAACTGAATATCTTTAGGTTTGGGATTGCTGTCTCGACAAAACAATCTAAATATATGTTGTGTTGTGTTAATGAAAAAATATATATAACAATAAATGATGTGAAACAGGAATATTGGGCAGTAAATCAGAAACTCAGCCAGTATCATTCACTGGAACCTGTGGGGGGACAGGGGTGGCGGTGTGACAGATGGCGGCTGGGACACGTGGTCTGAAGGGAGCCATGAGAAACCATTGACCCTGATCGACACAGGGAGTGGTGGAAAGATGGACAAAACCTTCACACATACACACACACACACACACACACACACACACACACACACACACACACACACACACACACACACACACACACACAACTAACCCCCACCCACGCGCACACACACTCACAAGGTCTTTGTGATGCATCCAAGTCAACTCCCTGATTGTCAGCGGGACAGAGGAGGTGTTCACACGGAAGAAGACAATGATGGGGGGGGGACTCAAGGCATAAGTCTGTGGCCCACTACAATTAACTGTGTTCCCATAGAAACCTGGCACGGTGCTGTTATATTCTATCTAACTTTATTCAAAATATTATATATCATGCCTTAGTATAGTGATACATCTTCACACATTCCACGATAGGATTGCAATATGTTTTATTGCGCATTTCCCCCCAAAAAAGCAGCAAATATTCAGCTACTGTTTTCTCCCAATACCGCCCTGTCTCTATACCTGCACTGAATCCAAAGTTAAGCTAACTCGTGTGCTGCTGCAGGTCTGGATGAGTCCAGCCTCTAATGCACGGGGATAACATCGGCCTGTCTAGCCTCTCCCCTCCCTGCCTACCTCTCCACCGTGGCCGTCAAATATCCCGAATATGGACGGGTGGCTCTTGTTGGCGATGTCGGTGAGCACCTCGAAGCGGTCCTCCATGTGATCTCGCCTCCCCTGTATGGAGTACACGGCTACGTTGTTGTTCTTGAAGTCCCAGGTCTTGGAGAACTCCGCGTCCAGGACGCTGAGGCCTCCCAGCCGGTCATTCTGCATCATCTCCGCCACTTTCCCCTTCACCATCTTCACGGCGTCCCGGCTGGACTTGACGATGGTCTTCACCTCGTCCGTGTGGAAGAAGTAACTCCACAGCGCCAGACTTATGCACAGCAGGAACAACGTCTCCGGCCTGAGGAGAAAATAACGCATGATCCGACCCAGAAGAGACAAGAGCGTCATTGTGTCTCCTATCATCACACGCAACCAAACTGCGGTCTGTCTCTCTCTCTTCTTTTTTTTTGCACAATTCACTCCATCCGCTTGCCGGGAGTGTGAAGAAAAACCGATTGACAAAGACTGAATTTCAACATCTAAAGTGTTTTCTACGGAGGCCTGTTGTCTCTACTCCGACCGCATACGCGCACTGTGCACGGCAGACTGCCAGACACCGGGCCGAGAAGCGCACGACAAAAGCGGGCAGGCCACAGTCACTGACTCGGTCCGATGTCTCGGTCCTATCTTCGGCTCTCTGAACAGCTGCGAGAGGATTCTCCGAGTTGAGCCGATCTCCCGCAGCCCATTGTAGGATGACTGATATTTCGGGTTGGACCCACCCCGACGAGAGACATGTTACCGGGGGGGCCGAGAGTCGACGATGTGACTGGAGGTGTCCTCCTTTTCCGCCGCTGACCCCGTCTCTTCCCTCGGATAGCCTGTTCGGTGTCCGCATTCAACAACACATTCTCCACACACACGTCTCCATTCTTCAGCTTGTGTCAAACCAATCGAGAATAAGACCGGTAGTCAGCTGTGGATGTCTTAATAAAGCAAAAACAAGCTGAAGCCGAAGCCAACTGGTGTGCACAAAGGATGTTATTTAAGTCGGGGCTTTATTTTGAAAGTATTTAACGGAAGTAAATCTTTTGACACTGACTCATCCTTTATGACGAAAGTGCGCAGCTGCAGAATCATCATACGATGGACAAGACATTGCGGAATGAAATGATGATGTCATCTACTATAATATGATATCAGACTGATATCAAATCTAAATACATCTCCACATTGTATCACCCTGCTGACTTTTCATGGACACTGGACATTAATCAAAAGAATACACTCCACACTCTATTTGTAGACGCACACACATAACGCAGCTATATATGCAGCACAATTTAAATTCAGATAAAAGGGTATGCCACAATAACACATTTTAGATTATAATATGGGTTATAACAATTGCGAGAAGAGGCCTTTGTTCAGATGTTGTTACAGCAGTGCATTGACCCCACACGGCCACCTGGTGGCTTTCTGGAGTAATATTACTCTGACAGTCCTGTCAACATCACAATTCATACTCACACACATGAATCTCATTAATACAGTCACAAATATTATTAAATGTTTAACACCTAATTGAAGGTACAGTGTAGCATTTAGGTGGGACTATTTGCAGAAATGGAATATAATACTATAAAACAAACCGTAGTTCTCCTACACACTTGGCCCACAGGAGGAGTTTCCGTTGATTGCAATCTGAAACCTTACAGATAGATGATGGCAAATCCTACACACTGGACCTTTTTAAAGCAAAAGAGTAAGTGAATCTACTTTCAGGTTGTTTTGTAATAGTAAGGTACAGTGTCTTTTCCAGTTCATGGTTGGTGTTGTCATTGTCTTTCACAAATATGCACAAATCCGTGCTTAGACCGGACACTGCCTCAGACCATGCGTACGCACAACTGATGAAGGCCCAGCCGACTGTGTTAATGCACACACACCGTTTAACTAAATGCATCTCATATTACAATCGCATGCATTAACAACGTTTTTAATAGACAACAATATTTAAAAGATTGAGAATTATGATGTCAAGGTTATGACGCTTCAAGCTATTCTGTACAGCCCAAATACATTAATGAAATAAATTACTTCTGGGAGAAAATCTTTGCCTGATGTCATCACTTTCACCCTCATTTCTCCCACTTATAGACGTTAGTTCAATAATTGTGGGGTGTCTCTCCTCTCAGGCTGACAGATCAGGTGCTCCTTGTCCTCCTCCACCTCCACCTGTTTCCTTGTTTTTCATCTGATTTGGTATTCTTTTTTCCCGCATAAACTCTAATATCAATTTATTTTTTTAACCGATCCCCGGTCCACATCTCAAGGGACACAACATTTGTATATCATCACTCCCGTGGAAACACTTTGGAAAAGTGTTCCTTTTCAGCCTTCCACCTCGGACACTATTATCACATTGTTACAATAGCGTCAGTAGTTGTTTTTCTTCTATTTCCTTCTTTAGAGAAATAGGGGCATGGCAGTATGCTGATTGCAAAAACCGGGCACAAGTTTTGAATGATTCTGATTTGCCAACATACACTCTAAAATACGTACCGTGGTAACAATGACGTACTTGAGGATACTTGGGTGACTAAACCTGGATGATTTCATTTTTTTTTTTGTATTTTAAGAGGACACATTATACAACACAGGTCTATAATAAAGCAGTGTATGCACTCAGTTTGTCATGAAATATTCTAAATCCTCAGCTAGACAACGGTAGATGTTCGTAGTGATGTTTTTTTACCTTTTTGCTCTTTTGAGTTGTTAATTTATTTGTTTTTTCATGTGTAGTATCATATGGCTCCACATAAGATTTTGTGTGGAACCTTGGCAACTAATGAGGAATCATTCAGAGTTAATGTCAGAGGTTTGAAACTACATCCAACACAGATTTTGAGACGCGTAAACCAGCTTGGTTCAGTGGGGCCAGGTTTCCATGAGGTTTACTGGGCTCTTTGGGTTGGTTTGATCAAGGAGATGAATGGTTGGATCAATGTTGCCACACCGTCTGTTTTGGGACATTGATCCCTCTCCCACTGGGTGCATGGTGATCCATTTTCTGCTTTGAGTTGCTGCCAATTGGTGTGATCGCTACAAGGTGTTGCACCCAGTAACTCTCACATGATGTGCTATTCATTACAAACAATGTGTGTGTGTGTGTGTGTGTGTGTGTGTGTGTGTGTGTGTGTGTGTGTGTGTGTGTGTGTGTGTGTGTGTGTGTGTGTGTGTGTATACTCCATGCTTATGTACACATGTTCTGCGGATGTGTGTTTTTGTGTGTAACCTTATATTTCTGCTGTTTGTGTACAAAGCAAGCATGTGTGTGAACAACATTTAAGCAGTGTGTGCACTCACAGGCCCTGGAATCATAGCCCACATCACAAAGAATAAAGTCTTGCCTTGTATACAACCTGCTTTATTTCATATCCCTCAGGAGTCATGTAATCTGTTCCTGCCAGCCCACCTACCTCCTAATAACCCCGGTGTTCAGTCCCTTGTTCTCTGTCTCGAGCCAATATAAGGAAAGAGGCAGGCTGCATCAATCAGTCGATGGAAGGGATGGAGTGAAGAGTCAACACCATTTACATCAACAGGTAAGATGCACTTGTTGCTTTTCTATTCATCGTTAACACACTGTGATGTAATACAAAAAAAGTGCTGCACCTGTTTTATCTACATTCCTCAAACTTCCACTCTTCTCCCTTACAGCTTATTGTGTCAAGCACTCAGAATGCCTTCCGTTCGCCTGGTCCTCCTGACCACTCTCCTTGTTGTACAGATGGCCACGCAGGCCTCCAGCGCCAGAACCACACGCTGGCCCAAACCTCAGAATACCAAGAAGCCCCCTCGAGCTGGGAGCAGCGGTGGAGGTGGGGGTGGAGGATTCGGACGCACCACCACCACGACCCCATCTCCTTCTAGCAGCCTGCAGACGGATGAGACAACTGAGGTTACAATGGACGCTTACTCCCTGTCCCCTACAGACAGCACCACCTACTCCAGCGACACTTACTCCACTGAGTTCCCCACCGATGCCATAGCGCCCCCCGGGAACACCCTCGGAAACTATACCCTTGACTACAATGAATGCTTCTTCAACTTCTGTGAGTGCTGTCCGCCAGAGAGAGGCCCCGTAGGGCCCATGGGAGAGAGTGGGCCACCAGGACCGCAAGGAGAGAGGGGCCCTTTAGGTAAGATGGATTATCATTTTCTGAAAAATTACCTTTTGGTGATGAAATTTTGTTGTTCTTCATACTCCTCTCTGTTTTTGTTTTTTTTCAGGATTACCAGGAGAGAAGGGAGAAACAGGGCTCAGAGGACCCCCAGGACCAGCAGGACTACCTGGAGCCAACGGACTCAATGGCGACATAGGTACTACGGGGCTTAACAGCAGGAGAGTTTTTGATTGCCTCTCCGTTTCTCTCTCTCTATCCCTCTCTCCTTTCTTGCAAAACGCCGTCCTGTATAAGTATGTTGCGGATGTCATTTTCTACGCTTTATTTATCAAAACTACCACAGGTGACAAAGGTGATCAAGGACCGGTGGGTCTTCCTGGTGCCCCTGGCATCCCAGGAAAACCAGGAGAGAGAGGTGTGTAGTGTCAGTAAAAACTGTTTACATATTCGATCATCTCCTTCATTCATACTGAATTAGATGAGATTAAAGTATGTATAAATGCACCCTGTACACATATGCAAATGTACTATTGGAAAATGAAAGTATTCTAATCAAAACATGTCTTCCTATGTGAATATATACTTTCTATAGGTGATCCTGGCCCCAGAGGAGAGAAAGGTGAACGTGGCTTCAGTGGTCTGAAAGGGGACCCTGGAGAAAGAGGAGAGCCTGGCCTGAATGGGACTAAGGGCAACACCGGTCGAGAGGGGCCTATGGGTCCCCCTGGGGTAGCTGGGACAAAGGGTCAGAAAGGTGAACAAGGACTTACAAGCGAGTGTTTACCAGGCGAGAAAGGTCATGTGGGTGAGCGTGGGCCCCCTGGTCTGAGAGGTGAGATGGGCCCCCCGGGAGTGAATGGAACTGATGGTGCAAAGGGAGAGAGAGGGGAGCCAGGGCCTCCGGGTGGGAAGGGGGATACTGGTGCCAGAGGGCCCCCAGGACCTCCAGGAGGCAGGGGCATGGCAGGGCTGAGGGGGGAGAGGGGAGCTAAAGGTGGGCGTGGGCCTCGGGGTCCTAAAG
The DNA here is from genome assembly GCF_023349555.1 of Cebidichthys violaceus. Taxonomy (NCBI): domain Eukaryota; kingdom Metazoa; phylum Chordata; class Actinopteri; order Perciformes; family Stichaeidae; genus Cebidichthys; species Cebidichthys violaceus. Next base: position 9,007,461 of record NW_027176964.1, read on the forward strand.
GCCCACCAGGTGAGAGTGTGGAACAGATTCGTTCTGCCTTCAGTGTGGGCTTGTTTCCTAGCAGGTCCTTCCCTCCGCCCGGCCTGCCTGTGAAGTTTGATAAGGTGTTTTATAATGGTGAGGGACACTGGGACCCAGCGCTCAACAAGTTCAACGCCACCTACCCGGGGGTCTACTTATTCAGTTACCACATCACCGTGCGCAATAGGCCCGTGCGTGCTGCCCTCGTGGTTAATGGGATACGGAAGCTGCGAACTCGAGATTCTCTGTACGGCCAGGACATCGATCAGGCGTCCAACCTCGCACTGATGCAGCTGAATGAAGGCGACCAGGTGTGGCTGGAGACGCTGAGAGACTGGAACGGAGTTTACTCCAGCAGTGAGGATGACAGCACTTTCTCTGGCTTCCTGCTTTACCCAGACTCAAAGGACAAGCCTACTGCAATGGAAAACCTGTGACTGCAACCTTTGACCTTAAATGAGGCCCGATTGTAGCTTCTTGTAGACTCTGCACAGCCTTCAGCCTATTGCACTGCCCTGTCAAATTAATGTGATTCAGCTAAATGCTGCTGCTTCGGTATCTGCTCGCTGCTGTCATGCTAATCAAACCAAATGCTTTGCTTGCCTTGCTGTATTTGGAGATGGATGAGGCTTGATTATAACGCTGTATGCAACACTTCAGTTCTTTGTAACAACGCATTAAAAAAATGATTATGCTTGAAATGGATGACCCTTCGGTTTTATTTATTCAGAACCAGAACTAGAAGCTAATTTATAAGCCATTAGTCTCTGCAATTAGAATAGATAAGCTCTGTGTCAATGAGGCCAATACAAATTTGGGAACAATTGAAGTAAATATTCCATGATTGCATTTGGTTCCCACTAGAGGGTGTAAGGTGTCCAAGTTCTGTAAAGAGGTATTTGAGAGGATCGTTAAATGCTGAGATGAGTACAGAGAAAATCATTAAAAAGGTTGCACACATTGAATGAAAATGAAATGTCCCAATATAATTATTCTTATTAAGACTCAACATGTTCTTGTCCACTTGCTGACTGCAAAACAACAGGAGATTAATACTTACTAATGCAGATTCCATTCACACAGCAGGAAGGATAATTCTTGCGGACTCTCGTCATTCACTACAGCTGTGTTTGAATTCAGTGAATTTGGTCCGTTAAATGGGGATTCACTACAGTACAGAAAGAGTGACATCCCTGCTTCTCTTAATTATCAGCAAAGATTGAAGGTAGTGATTCATAGCCACAGGAATACAGACGACTGACATGAGTTTATAAAAACATCAGCCAGAAGCAGATATAAGTATTAATTTAACATTAATGTCTGATTTGCATGACATACCAATAATAACAGATTAGCTGCCCTAGCACCAAACACAGAGGATAACCCTCTGCAGCAGAGAGACAGATGAACACAGTATAAATTATACTCTGGTGTACCTACCTACACTGCTTTATCTCATTAGACTAAACAATCAAAACCTCTCAAAAATGACTAATTTTCCCGTACACAACAACAATCCAGCTGGAAGATACATTGAATTTAGTAGTTAATTTCTCTGAGAGGTAACTGAAACATTTTTATGTTGTGATGATGACAATAGGGAAACTATATTACCTAGTTTTTTTTTTCATTGTGTGGTGTTACAACTATTACATTTTCACAGAACAACACAAACATCTGTCTAACTTTGCCAAATCTTCAGTAATTGTCATGAAAATATTTTATCACTGAAAATCTATATCTTATCTTGGATTTAAAGTGACTAAACCTTATAAGAGGTTTAGTAAGGATATAGTTCAAATTGAATAATGTTCATATTGTCATGTTTTGAGCAAATTGGAGTACCAAATAAATACTGAGTAAATCTATATTGCTAGTTTATGACCAGAATGTTTTTGTGGGTTTTGTATTGATGTCAATAGTATATGTGATGGCTTTTATTATAATATTCTGTTAGGATGTTGTGTATTTAAGTCATTTTTGTCCAAAATATTTAGAAAGAAAAAACTTCAGCACACCTCAGTGTGTGACAGTTGCATCAGAGTGAAGTGCAGTCGTAAAACAATGAGAAAAACTACCGCATACTGTCCACTTACTGCTGAAATATTTATTAACACTACGTTTCGGTCAGTCCGACCTTCATTAGGTATCATTTTCCCTCCACAATCAATTACTTTATCTCTTCTTAATTCTTCTCCATCTTCCAATTTCTAAATCTATCTCACACATTGATTGTTATTTTTACAATAAAGCAATAAATTGACCCTACATCTAGGGTCATATTAATGTATCCATACAATACACCTAAGAGCTGTTAGCACGTATAAATGTCTCATTCATTTTTATTCAAATCTGACCCGAGAACACACTCTGTTTTTCTGAGGGAGACACAAGTGTGCACTTAAGCAAGATTGTAGCCGGTGGCACATAAGAAGATAAATAATTACTATGAAATGAAATATAATGACATAATAAACATCAGGAAATTATATTTTTAATAACAAATATTTAAATAAATGTCTTTTATGAAGGAATGATTAAAAAAGCAGGTGATACTTCTTTTTCTCCAAATCCAACGACCGAGCGTTGGATCTGAGTGTGGGTCAAAAGTCAAGAGAAGAGAAATTAACCAAGACTGTAAAGATAATAAAATATATGTGAATTTTGCATAGAATTAAAAGTGTCATTTTTGGGAGAGACGTGATCAGTTTCGCAACTGATTTCATCATTTTTGTATGACTCATATCAAGAAAAGAAGGATTTTATTTGTCAGCTGACTCTGGGTCTTTAAAGCTAAACATTTCTCTCAATTGGACAAAGCTTATTGATTGGGGGAAAAAACATTGTGGCCAATTGAAGATTTACTTTAATTAAGAACATGTAATATTTTGTAACAGAAACATAAAAATCTGAAACCAGTTAAAGAGGAAGGCCTAGAATGGCATCTCCATCTCCTGGTCAAGGACATAAATTTACCTGAAATTTCCTTCATATTTATGTTGCTGTTGTTAGTGAAGGCAGTGTGTGTTGTGTGTGTGTGTGTGTGTGTGTGTGTGTGTGTGTGTGTGTGTGTGTGTGTGTGTGTGTGTGTGTGTGTGTGTGTGTGTGTGTGTGTGTGTGTGTGTGTTAAAATGTTATTTTGCTTGTTTGTTTATAGGCCTATCTGTGGATGTGTGTGTGTGTGCATTTATGTATTTTCTACTACTCTGTGTGAAAATATAAATAACTACCTTGGCGGTGTGTGCAGTGTAATCTGCTCCCAGCAGGCTGGATTCCCACTGTGAGAAAGACAGTATATTGTTCCTGCAGCACCACAGATAACAACTCATTAGCATACTGAATCATTTGGCTGCAAGAGCCACTCTGCCACCCATCTGCACTGAGCTGATAAACACACACACACACACACACACACACACACACACACACACACACACACACACGCCTGCTCTCTCTCTCTCTCTCTCTCTCTCTCTCTTTCTCTCTCTCTCTCTCTCTCTCTCTCTCTCTCACACATACACACAGATCTATGTAGAGCCAAGCACATACACACTCACACAAGCCTCTCATCCCCTCCCTTTCAATCCCCCATATACACTCCCTGTATCCCTCTCTTTTTTGTGAGTGTGTGTGTTTGTGGAGAGTCAGGAACACTGAAGCAGGTAAATGTTTGGCAGGCATTAACCCTGAGGGCCTCTCAGTGGAGTCCCAGCACAGCCTGAGCAGAGCACAGGAGGGGTCCCCAAACACCTGGACGTCTCTGATGCTCCCTGGAAGCAATTTTAGTTTTTGACAAATGTCTAAGAGCTGTGGCTGTTGTAGTGATGGAAAAGCGTGCTGAGTGGAGTTTTTGGAATATAGGGACATATAGACGTTTCAGAAAAGTAGCATTTATTTGGCAAAGCAACAACCCTTCTGCAAATTTGTTATTAATGAACAACGGTTTGGTGAACATAACTTTTCGATTGCGTAAGTTGAATAACTTTCGGGCGGCGGGAGTCTCAACCACTGTGGCCATTTCACAGTGTGTACAGACACAACAGTGTGCAAACGAGTGCAGCGAAGGCTGTCAAAACCACTTTCACAATGGCAGGATATCCTGCAGGTCACCGAGCCGTGTTAACCTCCACAGGAAGTTGTCACTTGTTGGGTGGAAGTGAGGATTCCAGCGTCCATGGGTAGGGGGGGTTTCATGAGGAGGTTGTGGTTTCAACTATACACTCTGTTCAGACAAGGTGGGAAGCAGCTGCGTGGTAGGTTATGCCATTGCCTGTCTTAGAATTTTGTCAAATAAGTTATGCAATTATGAGTGAGTGGGTAAAAGGTATTATTAATCATAAATGGTGAAATGTGGTAACAAGTATCATACATTCAGTTTCTTTGACAATGAAGGAATTTAATTGACTTGAACCGAATTTAATCAAATTACATTGAACTGAGCAGAATATAAATAATTGAACTGAATTGAATATAACTGGATTAAATTACCTTGAATTACAGTAATAAAATCTACAACTTGCTTGAGTGAGATCAACCACAAGGCTTTTCCTCTGCATGTTTTATTCAGGGGTTTTGTATAAAATTCATCGATTTAACATTGGATATATTTATAGATACAGCTATCATACAACAAATATGTCATTACCAAACGTACAATGTCCCTTTACTGCAATTCATAAAATACCATAGTTACCAAAGGTACCAATATAGGCTACTAGGTCCTGCTGAAAAAGCAGAATAACCAACAACAGTGAGCAAACCTTAACTGTATTAATCAGAAAACTGCTGGTGTTGTTATGATATTAACACTGTATGTGTGCGTGTGTGTTTGTGTCTCTGTGCGTGTGTCTGTATGTGTATGCGGCAATGAAGGGATTTATTTGTGTACCTTACTAAACTACAACTGCATTACAGTTTTAAAAAAAACACACTGAAACATTCATATCAAAATGACTCCATGAGTCATTTCATAATATCATATGACTCATATTTTGTACACTTTAAAAAACACTGCATGTCTTGTACCTCCGCAAAATCAAATAGATATATTAATTGCCGGCAGTGAAAATGTTTAACTGTCTGTCGCCGTATTTGGTGTCATTTTCTCATCACCAAAGAGTAACAGAAGTAAATGGTACCACATTTGATGTACTTCGTTCAGTTGTTGCTTTACATTTTGAGTTCTTCGCATTCAGTCTCTATTCTTTTTTGTTTCATGTCTCCCAAAAGACCATTTTGCTAGTAAACCAATTGACAAACACATTATAGTACATCTTAAACCACATGACTTGAACTCGAGTCACTGTTGTTACATTGTGCCGTGGAAATATAATGCTATTTACAATACATACGTTTCTGCATGGGTACAATAGAGTCCAGTCGGTTCATTTACGGCCTCCAACTGAGGCAAACTTACTCTTGTGTCATTATTCTAACACATTAAATTTGTTGGGCATAAATCTCCAGGGTTGGCCGCATTATATTGTAATCACTATCATAATCGAAGCATCCAAACTTCAATATTACACATCAAAAAAGTGTCTCTTGATTGATCTTTTGTTTGGTTTGTTTTTTTTTGCTTGTTCTTTCTTTCTTTTTCTGTGTTTTTATTTTTATTTTAGAATATCCTGTCTTTGGACTTTTAAAAACACGGACGGTTATAAACCGCAGGTCAGTCAAAGACATGAGACATGCAGAATTTACAAGTCTTTTGTCGGATCAAATTCAAACAATCACCAATCAAAGCAAGCGATTTATCAGTGCTCCCTCAGGTGTAGGGTGGAGACAGTAACGCACACCACTATCTCACTAGGTGGTGCTTGATTCTCTTTCCTACACTGACAGCTCAAAGCTAACAGGTCCTGAGCATAGACACCTCTTTCTTAGTCCCTCTCATTTCCGTCTCAGGTATTGTGTCTGTGGTCTGTTGGCATCAGCATCAGCATCATCGGCGACTGGAGCCATCTAAAGGGCGGCCATTGCGCCTCAGATCTCTGGTAGCTAGATGCAGCGCGGGCCCACGTGAAGCCGTTAGAGTCCTTGGAGCTGGAGGCGAGTCCTGGTCCTCCATAAAACTCTCAGGACTGCCCTCGGCATCGCCGTCAGGCAGGCTTCCACAACTGGAACCTGGTGACATGGTCTCCAGAAGATCGTCCCTGGCCAAGCCAACCACTGTGTCCTGATGTGGACCACCCTGAGGGCCACCCTCGTGGGCCCCAACTCCAACCAGCAGCCCTGTTTCCCCGTCAGTTGTGCTGCCAACATTCCTCCCGCCATCCTGGTCCTCCAGGAGGTTGGAGAGGAAGCTAATGTACTTCATGGCAAGCCGCAGGATCTCATTCTTGCTCAGCTTCTTGTCTGGGGGGTGAGTGGGGATGAGTTTGCGAAGCTCCGAAAATGCCCCGTTTACGTTCTGCTGCCGCCAACGTTCCCGACTGTTAGTGAAGATACGACGCACGATCTTTGGCTGGCCAGCTAGCAGGGAAAAGGGAGGAAAAGAGTCGGACACAGAGAGTAAGAAGAAGAGGCATTGGTAGGATAACCCAATTAACATGAAGTGCAGAAGCTGAAACTGATGCTGTCTGTAAAAGGGTATAGCAAGTGCAATGATAAAAATGGAAGAAGTAGCCACAGGAGAATGGATGCACATAGGATTTGAGGAAATATGTTTTCGTGGCAAAGAAATCCTAAATAAATAAGCTCAAAATTGTCCTCCCTAAAATATGGGTTTTTGAATGATGGAGAAGAACTTATAGAGGCCTGCAAAATAGTGCAATAAGCTCAGTGTCAAATACTATGTACATGCGGTGCAAGAGAAATGGCATGGCAAATCCCAGAAAAGAGTGTGTGCTCCCGATTCCATTTTTTATGTACTTTTTATTTATTTACGATAAAATACCCCACTGCAGGTAGTCACATCCTGCCGCCCTCAACAATTGTGTCTTCCAGGCTATTGTCGCCCTTGGAACACACCCAGTCTATCTTAATCCTTCAGCCCACTCTGCAGTAAAACCTTGGCATGGAGGCAGCAGCACCCCCATCCTCCACCCCAGTATATGGCAGTGAGTGGGCAGCGATGGAAAGGAGGTTTCAAATTAAATAAACCCCAAATCTGACTAAGTATAGCTTACTTTAATGGCATGCAGGTACATGTATTTGACATTCAGATTAGCAGCATTCACTTATGCCATGAATTATGATGTATTTATTCCTCTGGGTTAACACTTATTTATTTAAAGGCATCTTCTGCAACACTCAGATTAAGTACAGTATAGATCGATGCCAGTGGATGAATGACAATGGAGACGAGGAAGGAGACATTTAGGAGACAATATTGGCAGAAGGCGGACACAGCAGAAGTGCGTCTTACCATACTTATAAAGATCTAAAATGCACCTACCCTCGTCGAGTTCAACCTCATAAGGCGCCGGGCGGCGCTTTACCCTGTTGCTGGGGTACATGCTGTACTGCTCCGACTCCCCTCCGAGACTACAGCAACAGAAAGCAGACAAAAGATGCACAGGTATATGAGAAAACATGAATTTACATCATTGCCTTCATTGCATCTAACCCTCAACAACCCCCACTCCTTGCACCAGTAGCACACACACACACACACACACACACACACACAACACACACACACACACACACACACACATTTAGGATAATTATCCGTCATTCCTGCACATTACTAAATAATGTCAACATATTGAATACATTACAAGCATATTTCTGACACTGTAGAAGCCTATTCCTGGGCCACAGGGCAACATAGCAGCCGTCAAACTTATGGTGAACACTCACAATGATCAAAGGAAAACGTGCATTCCTGAAACTACACGATATTTATTTTTCTTTCTCCACCTTTACCTGTTGATGGCGGCGAGAGGCTGCGCCAGGTTGTAGAGCATGGCCCGGGCCGGGACAGGAAACGCGTTTGGGCTCAGTTGGACCATTCGAGCGTCGTCTCGTTGCGGCGGCGGCAGCGGCAGCGGTGGAGGTCTGCGAAGTTCCGTGATCGGCACCAAATGGCTTTCTGTCCTCTGCTCCACCGCTTTTATAGCGTCCCTCCTGGAGAGCTCGATCACCGGCACTTCCCTTTTCAGGTCAAGGGCGTTGTGAGAGGCAGTTTCCTTGGCAACGCCGTTGATGATGATGCTGATGCTGGTCCCGTTGCTCGAGTTCTGCAGAGAAACGTCATCCGTCTCCTCAACCCCCTTGAAGCTCCCTTCCCTCCCCTTCTCCCCCTCCTCTCTCATCGGCTCCTCTTCCTCCTTGCATCCGTTCAGTCTGGAGATGATGGAGGAGTCCTCCCGCTTTTCAGGACCGGACTCTTCATCGGGACTTCCAGGACGAAGCTCCGGCTGCCGTTTTTCCATCATATTTATACCGTCACCACTCGCTCGAGTCCACTAGGTCCTAAATAAGATTTTCCTCCATTAATGTATTGTTCAAAATAATTTGTGACAGTCTCTATATAGCTGCAGATGAAAAACAAAGCGTTTGCTTCCTATGGAAGCCCATGGGAATTTAACATCCATTATCATTGTTATTGTTATTGGCATTTAGATTATGATTCAATGTTCTTATTATACAAATATTATCAATTACAGACTTAACCTTTCCAACAAAACAAATAGTCAAAGAGCAGTGAATATGCTATTAGTTGCTTACTAGCTAGATTACATATTTTTCTTAATTATTGCATCTAGCAAAATATTTAAAAAGAAAATGAAAAAATAAAACTCGAATTCAGACAATTTTGCCACAATGGACGATAACACTAATTATTTATGATAACTCAATTTAAAAACATTTTAATTTTCGAGGATTTTGTCATTTTTGTGAGCTGTTGGTGAAACTTTTCTTTAAGTTAAACCTGCTGGGATGTGATACATTCCTTATAATCATGAATTTACCCCAGTTAAACATTTTTTTCATAAACTTGGAGCCAGGGATATTTTTAAAATGTTCATTTGTTGTTTACAAAGAGCTTTGTCTTGTGGTTTCTGCATTGCATGTTTTTTTTCTCCCTTTTAATAAATCTTCGTAGGTAATGCTTGCTTGGGCATAACGTTCAACTAATATCTTAATGTATTTAAACCGACGTTTGAGCTCGACATAAAGTTATATTCGATTATTTCCAAATATGATGTCGGCTGCTGTTGATTTAGAGGTGACATTATCGTCTTATAGAGAGATTGAATGCCAGGACCACGAAGAGAGCTTGGTATCCATTCTTTGTCAAATAAAATTCATCATTTTTTTCCGTCTTCAGCTAATACAATAAAACAACCTCCAAAAACAGTTTGACGTGATCATTTTCATAGCAACACATGTCAGAGGTGCATGGTGTGATTCTCGTTTTATGGCGGTGTAGGCCGTGGTGCTGTTGTTAAAGCCGAACATCAAAGGCTTGTCATATGTAATACACCACACACCAGCGTTAGGGGTTTTAGTACAATTAACTCGATTAATGTACAAGGCACATTATCATAAACGGAACACAAGACCGCCGATAAAAAAGCGCACTTTTATTTCTGGGAATTCTCCAATAGGCCTCGCATCCGTTATTACATCCCGTACAGTGTGAACCATCCGATCGGACAATAGCGGAAAATATAGGCTGAAACAAATGCACATAGCAGTGATACAATCCAGACGATAGCAATCCAATTACAACCTTTAGGAACAACGAATACGTTGGTTTAAATAAAGAGGTGTATTTTTTATGCACTTACCGTTCCAGTCGTGTTGTTGATGTTACTGTGTAAGTGGAGCCATTTTGTGAGTGGGTCATCCATGTCTGAGGTTTTTTTCTTTTTTTTTTTGCCAGTTGTGGAGCTGTGTGTGTGTGTGTGTGTGTGTGTGTGTGTGTGTGTGTGTGTGTGTGTGTGTGTGTGTATAGCTGAGTTATTCCTCGCCGCATCCAGTGCGCTGCCTCAGTATGGGGAGCGGAACACAGGCCGCAATGTGGCCGAGTGAGATAAGCGCACGGCAGCGGCCTCTTCATTCCCGATAAGCCCCTAAACCCATTATTTATGAAATGATTCATTATTATTTGGCTGTCGTGGGCTATATAGGCTTGTGGAGGGCAAAGCATTAAAAAAAAGCAAACAGGCATAGCACAACGGCCTGTAACAACGTGAGGTACACTGTAGCCTGAGCTATTTGGAGGTGTTTTAATTTTTTTGATGAAAGAAACAAAAGCTCAGGTTAAGCTGTTGACCTATTTATAATTTCAACAAAGGGTTTTTTTGCTAAGCCAATTTATCCTTCAATAAGATAACTGACGATAGCAGAGGGTCGTGTCTTTTTTATTTTCATTTTACCCTAAAAAAAACCCAGTATATCCATTAATCCATATCCATTCCTGTGCCTTGAGGCTGGATGTGCTACTGATACAATAGATTGCTCAAATGAAGAGAGAGTAATTATGATAACGATGCCATATTCGAACGGGACACAATTCTTTATCAATCGACCAATCAATAAATGTACAATTGAATAGGCCGCTGTAGGTGCTGTTGCATGTCAGTGGTTGTGTTGGGGGTCTTGGACGGCGGTTCCCCGTGGCCCGTGGGGACTCATGGCTGGGAGAGATAAAAGCGTATCGGCTCCTGGTGGCATCAGATACAAGAGCAGCACGATATCAGACCACGTCCAGGACAACCTAAACGGTAGCAGGTACATCCTAATAACGGATTTTACACACAGTTTTTTTTCTTCATTTTTAGTCAAATACATTTATGAATTTAAATAATCGCATACATTGAGTCGGACAAATTCGTAACATGGCAAAGTACAGTGCAAACTGCGTCATTAGATAGAACCACATATATTGAAATAAGCCCAGTGTTTAAAAAAATAGCGAGCCCTACAATTAGTCACGACCTTTAAACAGACCTGTTGAAGCAGCAGTCACGACCTTCTTCCTGCATCCTGCTCAGCCTCGCATAATCCCTTTTAACTTTTTTTATAAGCATCTTGTAGGGAAACCTCAAATGTGCCAAGATGTATATTGCTGGGGAGCACTGGGCACTACTTTAGGTCCATTTTAATTATATAAAATTTGCAAATCAATAGGCCTAATTGATTTAATAGAGGCTGATTTAAGTATTAGGGGTTTTACTGTCAAATTAAGAAGACGACTTTCCTAATTCATATGTTTAGAATGCTCTAAATTTAAATGTTTCAAATATGCTCATCCAACTGAATGGATATGTGATATAATGTTTTGTTGTTGTGTGCATAATTCATGAGTTACAAAAGTTAATAAAACATTTTTATTTTAAAGAAAACAAGTATCAGTTTCCTGAAGCAATGGGTGGTACAGCACATGTAAAATGAAGGAAGGGATCCTGCAGAGCCCCAGGGAAATACAGTATGATCCGTTGAAAAACAAAGAGATAATTAATTGCTTTTATGTTTAAACGTAATTTGTGATGCAGTTGCAGTTCAGTGGAGGGCACTTTATTTTCAATAAATAGCTCTTTAGTTTTAGGGTCTCATGGGCCAAGATTACATTTGTGGCACATCCTTCAACAAGTGAATCATCTGAAATAATCAATTAGATTAATGGGAATATTTTAAAAAATGCAACAAAATATGGTTGTACTCAAGGGTCAATTAGGGTGTTAAAATAAATCACACTTTGAACATGACAAAAGTGAAGTTGCAGTTTTGTTAATGGTCTCAAATACTTAAATAAAAATAAATGCTGTCATCCCATTTCTCTTTATTTTGTGAATAGTTTTAAGATTTGGTTAAAATTCAGATATGTTGTGAATGAAGGGAGCCCTATTCAACTAAGTCTGACCAAAAACACATGCGCAGAAACAAGTTGTGCTGGAGTTGAATCAGTATTTATAGTATTACCATTTTATAAGTATCACTCTGAAATCTAGTTTCAAGCTAATGAGTCCTCTCTACTACTGGATGTATTTTGTGATAGATTTGTCATTTGGTTATTTTATTGATTTGTCATTGTAATTCAAATCCCTTGCAGTGTCATACTGTTTTACAACAGGAAATTAACCTCTAACCCTGTAATCTCATGTAGCCATTCTCAGATGTAAAACTGCACTGAAATACACACTGGTTATCCACCATATGCTACAGTACATCAGTCGTGTTTGCAGTGGTGAATTATAATCCACGGCTGCAGGAGAAATGGCTCCGTGCCAGGCCTATCTTCCCAGTCAGCGCTGGTTGCGTCGGGCCGGAATGATCCGGAGAGAAGCGGTGCTTTCCCGGGTCATGAGCCGCGTCACATGGTCCAGACTGAGTCCAGCCACTGCCTCTCCGTTCACCTGCAGAATTTCATCACCGATGCCGAGTAGACCCATGTAAGGGCCTTCCCCACCACCGTCACCCACTTTCTCTACATACACACCTGGGAATGAAACAATAGGAGGCAAAGACACATAAAGGGGAAGGAGTGGTTGGATTGTGTGAGAATGGAGGGAGAAATATAGAATTTGAAAACAGGAGATAGAGGATTCCTTTGTGTTTACGGGACCATACAAATATATAGGCTTATACACAATATTGTAATAAATAACATAACAGATTTACCATTAGTAAAAGCATTGTATCTGATGATGTTTGATTAGCAATTTAACATCTTAACAGTAAAGCCAATTTACATCTGAACAATGACATTTCAATTCTATTCTCTTTCTCTTTTAATGTCTATTCTGTTTTCAAGATACACTACAAAAACAGCCTGGCAGTTAGCAAAGGAAATAAAGTCACCACTAAATTGAAATATCTCCAAAACCAAGCTCCTCATTTAAGACGGTGTGGATTAAAGAAAGTTACCCGTGTCTGGTCGACCTTTGCCCCTTGAGATGACGAAACCAAAGGGGCCGTTTGGGGGTCTGACGAGCTCCAGGAGGAGGGTCCCGTCAGGGAAGGCCTGCGTGACCCGGCCCACTGGACGCGCAATTCTGGAGGTAAGTACATCTTCAACACTCAGGGCCCTGTGAAGCTCGAGCTGAGGACTATCAGGGCTGTAACTGCAAACATTCAGATCCAGTCATTAGAAAACGTATGAAGTAAAACAATGTAGAATTATTATTTTTTTAATCATCTCTGTCTTTCTTACTACTTTAGTTTTCTATGCCACTTACCTTGGTGCCAGGCCGTACGGTATCTGCACCTCTCCCAGTATTGTTGAACGTTCTGTTCTTCTCTCTAAACTCTGCACTGAGGAGGCTTTGCGCAGTTGGGCCAGTGGCAGCACCTAGTGGCAAAAAAATGGCACTGTCACAAATTGTGTTTTTCACATTGGCAAAAATTACCCAGATTGGCTTTTGGAAGAGTAACTTTTTGGCTCTAACACCCCTCTAAAACTAACTAAGTGTGTGTGTGTTTGGCAGCTCACACACATAATGCAAATACAGGCAACAGAAAGTTGTTTACATCTGCTTAGTCTACTCTTACAGCTGCCAAAAGGAAAACAAGGATGGCTACCACAGGAAGTGGAAGGAAACATGGACAACCTGGAATACATCACACAGGCAGAAAGGTCAGTAATACTGAAAAGCCTTGGTTTGGTCCACTGTGGCAAATGAGTGGTGAAAGGTACTGGAACTGGAAGTTTAAAGACATGCAAATAAGATGTTTTCTCCCACATCTATTTGATACGGTGAAATAAAATAAAAGGCAATGTGCAGAGCAGCAAAGCGGTCCTGCACAAAACATAACAACATGGCATGAAAAATGTTTGCTGCTCTTTGCTCACCGTGTGGAGGGTTTGCAGTGAGGGTGTCCTCTGCATGCGGGTGGTGGGCTGTGGTCTGCGCGTGGGGCTTGGGGAAGCAGAGGTGACCCGCGGGGCGGTGGGTATACTGAGCTGTTCCATGCTGCTGGAGCGGCCTCCTTTCACGAGTCTACCAACACTGTTCAGACCAATGGAGGAAAAGAAGCGACGCAGGAAGAGCTTTGGCCGTCCATCCAGCTTTCTGTAAAATGTAAGTTATACATTGTATATTTATTGTTTACTGTAATATAGACTCAACATGTATTAATATATAATTACATTCCCAACTAAACCACTGATGAACAAGCCAGGGAAAAAGCTTTTCGATGATTTTGCTTACAGTGTTCTGCTGTAAATGGCCTTTACAAGTAATGGCCTTTATTACCAGAAGAGGGCAGGGTTGTCTTGATGTTCACAGAACAGTTTAATAACAACATCCTGTGGACTGTAGGTCAGGGTTTTAATCTTCTAACTGCTACCAATCTGGCACGCTCAAGCCGTTTTGGGAACAGCATGAAGGGGGCAAAGGATTTAATGTCTAAGCTACAAGGAACGTTGTTATCTTGGCTTACCTGGACCCGTCAGAGTTTTCCTCCCATATGGCCTCAGCTCTCAGATGTTCTGCTCTCAGCAGCTCGGCTCTGAGGTCCTCAGCCCGAGACATGCCGCGTAGAGCGGGACGACATTCAGGACCAGAACCAGGTTCACCGAGACCTGATAGAAAAGGATGTACTGAGTGGATATCAAAAACTCTTCTCAAATATTTTTTAGCAATTGCATTCTGTTCTGGCCTGTTGTTCTTTTTGTTCTATTCTTGTTCTATTCTATTCTATTATCTTCTGTTTTGTTCTGTTCTACTGCATTGCATTTTCTTCTCTTGCATTTTCTTCTATGCAAGAATTATTATCATACTTATTATTATTACTATCATATTATTATGGAATCCCAGGGTGTCAAATACTGATGCGTTTTCTGTTACCGAAGCACAAGGAACCCCTTAGCATCTGTATGAGACAAACCGGGCTTTCAAGTAACTACATTGTAAACCCTGTTATCATTAGCTCAGAGAAAATGCTCCGAGAGTGCGATGATGTAGATTAAAGGAGCAGTATATGACATTCAGAGCATTATTGAAGCAGCAAACAGCTATTATTTATTTAAAGATATAGTAGAATAATGTCAACCTGGGCAGAGAACGAAGTCACGCTCCCTCTGCATGTGTTGTTATCCAAGCTTTTTCTTGCTTTGTTTACATAGCCGGGCCGGCCGCGCAGGCCTTTAGTGCGTGTTTGTGCATGTGATCGTGCCTTACAGGCTTGCTCACAGTCGCCGCGCTGCACTTCTCTCATATGGTGGTTACAGCTGATATGCCGTCCTGACCTCCAGCTTCGTTGCAGAAGGGTAGCACCCACTCTCCGTCGTCGGCACGTTTGCCGTAGTTGGTACTGTTAGCGCTATTAGCACCATTAACTACGAGTATATGTTTACGTTTTACTTAGTTTGCATACTTATTTTAAGCCCAACCATGATGTTTTCCCTAAACCTATCCAAGTGGTTTTGTTGCCTAAACTTAAGTGAGTGTTTTCACAGTGTTGACCACGTGTTTACTGCGACCATGCACCGTGCTACCCAGTGAGTTAGAAAGCGATGCCAGGGGGTCCAACAAAGCGTCAGTATGCGACGAGTTAGAGTCTTTGTTGGACTGTTTGGAGGCCTAATGTAAGTAAAGTATTGCAGAGTGCAATTTTTAAGGTACTGGTACTTTACTTAATGAGCATTACATATACTGTATATATATTCATTGGGAATAATAATCTAAAAACAGAATATGTATATTAAAATGCAAGATTCTATTTTGCGTAATGATTACATTATATTTTTTATTACATTTTGATGATAATAATTAATTTAATGCAGGACCTTTTACAATATTATTCGTAAACAGTACTTTCACGGTGGTATTGCTACTTAAGAAGAGAGTACTTCTTCTACCACTGCTTTTCCAGAATAGTAAATCCTCCCATAAGAAAGAGAATAAGTATCATTCTATGTCACATGTAAATGGCAAAGGCCCTGAACTTTCTACCCAACCCTCCAGAGGAACTGAAATCTATCTATAGCTGTGCTCATCCCCAATGACCACTCACCTGCTCCATCTGGAGTGGCATCCCAGAGTTCAGCAGTTGGTGGGTCAGTGGTGAGCCGGGCTGGGGAGTACCTCAGGGTGGAGGGCCTGATACAGGGCACTGGGATGCTTGCTGCTGGGGTCCCTTGGGTTAAAGCCACTGCACACTCCCTTCTTGCCTCTGGAGAGTCCAGGAGGGCAGAATGCTGGGATCCTCCCTCACCTCCCTGATTTGAGGTAATCTGGAACTGAACCGTGGACTGACCTGCAGCAGAGCGATTCCTTGAACTTGACTTCAGGGCTGACTTTATAGGCAGCGATGGGGGAGGTGATTCTCTCAATCCATCAGATGCCTCCAGCAAACCGGGTTCCAGAACGACGGGGCTGTCTGGGGCAAAGGAAACCGCTCTGCTCAAGTTACCCCTGTTCCTGGGATTTGAGTTACGCCGTTGAGCCCAAGAGGGACCGTAAGGGCCATGGCCAGACTCCAGCCGACTCTCTCCTTTCCTGCTCCTTCTCCTAAGTTTCCCAAACCCGGATGGTTTCCACCCTGTGTTGCTCTCTTTATTTTCCCCCAGAACAAATGCTCCTGCAAACTTGACAGTTAGAGGAGCTTTAGGACGAGTACTTGCCTCTGGCTTGTTATGAGGTACCCAGCGAGGAGACGCTTTTTCCCGTGGGTCCTCAGGCTGCTGTGGCTCAGTGTTCTTTGGCTCTGATGGTGATGAAACTGGCTGAGGCTCCTTGACTACAGAGCCACATGCTTCACACTTCTTCACCAGCACTATTATCTCTTTAATCACTGTCGTGGGTTCACCCACAACTTCCTTCTTCTGTGAAGGAGGCATGGAGACACTTCGATTGTTTCTGGTCCTCTCTGAACCACTACTGCTAGAATCCGTATTGCTTTCTTTACTCTTGGACTTGGGCATCCCAGGCCTGTTACGCTGCCTCACTCTATCCAAGTATCGAGACTCTGCTTCTTTCTCGGATTCGTCCTCAAAGCGCACCCGTGTGGGTGAACAACCATACCGTCTAGATCGACCAACTTGGTCACCTGGGGAAGTCTCTTGGTTGGGGATAAGAAGGGGACCAGATACAGTTTGAGCTGCATGCTCTTCTTTGGTTTCAACAGCTTTCTGTACACATGTTGGAATTGGAGACTCAATTTCCTGCTTCCTTCTGCAAGAAATGAGACAGAAGTGCAAATTAAAGAAACATATTTTGTCTGTAAGAGAGCTAACACTTGTGTAAGTGAAATTTAATGTCAGCCATCTCACAGCAACAGCCCACGTAGATAAAACTTCTTCAAAATAAGAGATTTTTGGTGATTAATTAAACAAATGACACAATACATTGCAATGAGACATCCAGTACATGTAGTACAGGTAGGTTTGCTGTGCAGTCTTGAATGCAGGATCCGATGCAAATGCTCCTAATTCTCCTGCAGAAATAAGGCGATTACTGCAAACAAAACTCTGTGATGTATACACTATTTCATGAGCAGAACCACACCAAACACTTTCTCACCATTGTCAGTTCAGTGTTTGAAATTACAAAGCACAGTCAAGTTCCAAAGCTTCACCTCATTTTCAGTTAGCACACACCAGCTTTGCCAAAATCAAACTGGTTATCACAACACTGATTCATACCCATGCACATGTACGCAAAACAGCACAAACACAAGTGGGACATTCACAGTCTCTAACGTCCTACTTGTGAAGATGCCAAAGAGGTCATAGCCCACGTAAGAAGATGTAGCCAACTTACACGGTGGATCTCTGATCAGAATGCGAGCGTCTGCCGGGGCGATCGCCTTTAATGTGATTGGAGCGAGCCTTGAGTCGCGCTCGCTCCAGAAGAAGCTTGGCTTGCTCATGTCTTGGGCTCAGAGGAAGCTCGTCACTGATTACAAGAAGTGACCTGACGATGAGGAGGAAGATACAAATTAGAAAATAAATAAATCATTTAGGTGATGAAAAACAGCAAGGGAACGGATAGAGTGAATGTGATTAGACTATAGGCTATATCACCATCTGTTTGAGTGAAATTGAATATTTGATGGTGTCTTTAAATGTGCAAAGCTTATTGTCTGTTGTGACATATCCAGCAACATCATATTCCCAGCGGATTGACTTAACGTAGAGTGAGTGAATCAAGCTGCATCCTCCTAAGCTGTTTTATGTAATATCAGATAGATAGACTGGGGCGCGGCACTGGCGGTGAGCAGCAGAGAGAAACGTCATCCTTCCATCTATCCTCATGCCCAGTAGCTAAGCTGCTCTGCATTGTGCTTCATCTGTACTTGTCTTTATCCCCTGGCCCAGTGATAAAGATAGCATGATACACCAGCCATGTGGATTATCCTTGTAATGGCCTGAGTATGATTCATTCTTTCCTGGGTGTCAAGAGAAGAACATATTGTGTTTCAATAGATTACAGTCAAACACTGACAAACACAGTATAAATAGCAGTCTGTTTTGGCTGTTTCAGCTGTTTTATTCTGCAGTTAATAAGAATAATGACCAGAATGCACTCCCTAATTAAAATGGCCTCTAAAATATGTTCACCGTTGCAAAGATTGAATGAAAGTGAACAATTCAAGTAACTGAAAAATAAATTCTGGTTTTATTGCTCAGTTGCACAAAGGTGTTGGATGTAAATATTTATTTATTATTGTTTTTTATCTCTTAAAGTAAAATTATGGAAGAAATAGTACAACTTTTTAACCTGGAGAGAATACGGTTCTCGCTTTCAAACACACTGAAACAGTTCAATGGGATTTGGCATCCCCTTCTCCAATACATTGGTAACTCAAACTGAATAGCTGTGTACGATATCGATGACCCCCTTTTGAGTGACACAATGTAAAGTCATGGGAATGTGGGAGGGGTTAGGAAAAAGGGATGTTGTGTAGAAGTCTCTTTCTTTTGGTTTGTTTGTTTTGTCTCTCTTGTAACACTAAATGTTTTATTACAGCTGCTTCGTCAATAAAAAAACACTTAAAGAGTGAGTTTTTGTGTCTCATCTACAGTGATTACAAGGTTGTAAGACTTTATCTCTCTTGTAAATTATCAGATATTTCATGAACTTATTTTGAAAGAATGTCAGCTTCGTCAATATACTCAATATTTGATTTGTAGGATTTGTATATTTGACACATGTTTGACACTAACAGCTTCAATCCAGGAAAAAGACAGATCCTTAATTCCCTCAAGTGACGCTGTAAGAGTGGAATTTATGAAAGCGTGGAATTCATGAAAAGAGGATAAAAAAGTGCATGATAGTTGTATGTCTGCACCCCCGCCAAGCACATAAAGAAGCTTTGCATTGCTCACCTCAAATAGGGTTCAAGTTCCTGAGCAAGAATGGCTGAGTCTGAGCTGTCCAAAACCCCATGGGCACCTGCGACTAGCATAAAACAGAGAGGAAAAGTACATATCACAGCTGATCTGATATGAATAAAGTGTGGATGTAAAAGCTTTAAAAGTATCGACAGGTTTTATGCCCACAAAACAAGGATTTCCTGTCTTTGTTTGCCTCGACATTTTGCTAGCCTAGTGTATTATTCAAATTTAGGGTTTAGTTCTTATTTAGTGTATCATGTTGTGCTTGCTTGGGGAAAATACTACTGCCAAAAGAGCCATCAGCCATAATGTGACCTACAGGGACATGTGGGTATTAAAATAATTGGGTCTCTGTATTATTCTAAGGATTTTCATAAACCTTCATACCATTAGATTTAGTGACAGTCTCATAGGTTATCCCTGACTGATCCTTAATGTCAGTCAAAAAAAACACAGGTTATGCAACCACTGAGGGACGGATAAAGACCGATTCCCCAGAGACGAGGGAAAAAAATCACCTGATCATCATAGATTTACCAATACGGATCGCATTGGTATCGACACACTCGCACGCACACACAAGACAAATACATGGTATCACAAATAAATAGTATGGGAAAATACATAATCTGTCCCCTTACATGACTACAAAGACATTCATTAGCACACAGACAGAGATACAAAAGCAGGGACACTTCCCCCACCGCTCTGACTGCTAATAATAGCAACAAACTCATGCACATCTGCACATCTGACATCTGTTCAACTCTGGGAATCAGCCAGGTTACATATTGCGTTTCTATACAACGTCATCAGTAGACAGGCAAAGGCTTGTATCAGGCACTTTGAGCAGCTGTGAAAGCTGGACAGTGTTCTAAGTAGATGAAATGTTGACATAATAAAAAAAGCTTTAGAATGTTTGGGGGGGTGCTATTTCTGAAGCACTGAGCAGAATTTTCTGTCTCCTCTCGTAATAAATAGCAAGCAACAGACCCCTCCACCAGCTGACAACAGTTAGCACACATTACACAGCTACAGTGCACAAAGAAGTCAAGAAACTATGACTGAGCCACTTGTATAAGTATATATCAACATACCAGTATGTCTGTTTTGCTTGTTTTGTTTTTTTTGTTCACACGATAGAATGTAATAGATTGTTACGGTGGCAGACATTAATGTCTCAGTCAGAGGTTTTACAACACTTCTATGTAATACAATACTTTCATCAACAAGCTAAAAATAAAACCACCTCAAGATGAGGAGGGAGGGATCTTATCTGTGACTCCTACCTACCTTTACAATCGCCTCTGTATGTTGTGTCTTCGTAACAGCCGGCACTTTCCCCTCCGCTCTGCTCGCTCTCCTCCATGCAGTTTTGGGTTCTTTCCGTTAACTTCACGTAAGCTCTCCGCTTCACCTTCAATTCCTCGTCAGCGGAGAGTAGCCCACTTTGTGAAGACATGCTCTCCGAGCTGTCTGAACTGCACAGTCCTTTGGCCAGGTCACCGGCCTCTAACTCCTTCTGCTCACACCTGTCCAGGTAGCACTCCACACTGTCCGAGTGTTTGAACTCTGAGGATGCGTCACTGTCATCCACCACACTTCCGGCATCGCTCCTGGTGCCTGTTTTGGCTGGCTTAGAACACCTTCGAGGCTCTGTTGGTTCTTCTGTCCGAGTATGGTCCTTCAAAGGTAAAGCAGAGGGTGTGTTGTCAGGGCTAACACCATTTAGAAGCAATGTTTCAGGGCGCACTACTCTCCAGAAGCCCTTGGGTGGTGCCCAGTGTCTGGTTGATGTGGAAGAAGAAGTGGAAGCTGTTGTAGAAGCAGACGTGGTGGCAGGAAATGAGGAGGGCATAGGTAGAGGAGGGGGAGGAAGAGGAGGAGGAGGAGGAGGAGATGGGTCATCCTTACTGCTGCTTGAGTTATCAGACAGAAGACTCTCTAAACTGGTGCCCTCCCCGAGCCCACAAGGCTGGCCTGTCAGAAAACTGGCCTGGTCCTCACTCCTCTCTGACCTCTTGTCTTCAGTTTCCTCTTCCCCCTGGAAGACCTGATCTCCTCGTGCTTCAGCCGGAGGGCTGTGGATCTCGAAACTGACTTGCACCTCAACCTCCTCCTCTTCATCGCTACTGCTCAAGTTCTTTGAAGTGCCTGATCGCCAGGAGGGGGCAGGCAAAGACACCTGACCCTTTCCTCTGGGCCTCTGTCTGAGAAGGACTTCGGATGAAATTCGCCCAGCTGGACTGCTCACGAAAACATGTGTGTCCAACCTTTCTCTTTCTTTCTCTCGATCTCTCCCCCTTGTCCTTCTCTGTGTGAGTGACTTCACCTTGGTTTGTAGGGCGTGAACAGCCGAACTCTGAGGAGGAGGAAGTTGGATGCTCAAAGAAGGTGCTGGGAACACCGGCTCAGGGACGGGGCCAGTGATGAGTCCCCAGTTAATGGGAATCCCAGTAGGTAAAGGGGAACTGGATTTTGGTTGGATATTATCAACCGCCTTTTCTTCCTCCATTGGCTGGTCATGCACAGAAAAGTCCACACAGATCCTATAGATAATAAAAAAGAGACTTTAAAAAAAAGAATACACGCATGTGGACAAAAAATACATCTGATCTACATCTCTGTTACCGGCTATACTTTCTATCTGATATGCCTGGTGAGGAGATATGTAATGTGGATTCAGTCACATTGACTTATCCACTGATTACTTTGCAGTGCACAGGATAATCCTTTAGAATGAGAATAAGCAACTGCTGCCTGCAACTGAGCCACATACACAACATTATGAATGCTAGTTGTCAAGTAAAATCAACAATATGCCATGAAACAAAATGTTCACTGTAATCCAGTCACCTATTCAATAAAAAAGCAGAGGGGGGAAAAAAAGTATGAATTATTCACCCCTAAGAGATTGACTTATTTAAAGATTCTGTGTCATGTAGATCATATGAACAACACCTGGCCAATTTCTCAAATATCACTTAAATGATGAACAAAGTAAGCTTCAAAACACATTATCTGAAGCCAGATGTAGTCACATAAATAAACTAACACACACAGTGAATAGTGTACCGGGATACTGACTGAAGATTGTGTCCTTTAATACAAAGTTCCAGCGTTGAAAGTTAGCATAAATTCTGGTATAACTGCACAAATGTAAGTTACCATCCGTTCTAAAACCTGCAACAACCGCGCATCTTCAGGTCGATCGCCAACATTAGCGAGAAGACGAAACAACGTTCATGTCCGGATCCCCCCCAAAAAGGAAACAAAATACCATCTCAGAATGTTTCTCCAGATCCTGCTGACGCGCTTCCACTCTCTGTTTACACTGCTCCCGGTCCGGGCAGTGTCAGGCGAGCCAGCAGCCTCTCAATCATGATTGGTCCTGTAATCCCTTCAGAAATCAGTAGGATTAGGCAAAAATGGAATACAAAAATGCCTTCTCTAATTTAGTCCTTTCCTCGCGAACCCATTGCCGAGTGAAGCTCTCTGTTGCGTAAGAGGAGTGCACTGGCACTGACTCCATGCGCACAGTAATAAACCAATGAAAATAATAATACAAAATACGACTAAAATGTCTTAAAGGGCTTCAGCCTAAATGAGATAAACACATTGTCATTCCTAGAATATTTCGATGGTCCTGATAAAATGATAAAATGATAAAGGCTGATGTGTTCAAGCGTAATTTTGGATATTTTCAAAGAACCGACGGTTGATTATTTTTTGTCAATACAGCTGATCCTTCCCGCTATCACGGTTTATCCCAGCTCTCTCTCTGTCCGTTTCATTGACGCGTGTGCACGCACACATATGCGCTCGTGCACAGTCAGCCTAATTGGGACAACGTTTGTTCTACTTGCCAGTTGCCACAATCCTCCCCAGATGTGATCGGACTCTGGCAAATGCTGCTCAGTTTTGTGTTGTGGCTGCGCATGCGGCCCAGTTTCAGCAGAGGGCGCCATGAGCACATACACTCAGACACAGACACGCGCAAGCAAACACACGCGCACACACACACATCTTGCCCAGCTAGCTGTAACCGGCTAGCGAGTCTGTTGTCGAGTTGACACCCTCCCCAAACCTCGGCAGCAGCTAAGCTGCACAGTCGACATGGCAAGAAAATATCGCAACAATTTCCTGAAGAAAGATGAAAATCTTCCAAGTCTTTTGGAATGAGTGAGTAGGATCGACATTAATTAACCATTTTCCGGACGGAATATCACGGTAGAAGCTGCATGTTTGGTTTTAGTCACATTTATGACGCATAGCTATGGTTAGCGTTAGTTGTCGCTAACACGACTGGGAGCTAGCTAACAAGCTAACTGCTACAAGAGGGAGGAGTGTGGTTTGTTCACTGTTAGCCTCCTGTTCTCAGCCGAGTACGAGACGAGTATTTGCGTCAATGTTAGCTGCTTCTCCAAATTAAAACACTATCCTAGTATGATCCGGAACTCTAGTAAGTGAGTGTGGCTGGTGAAATGAAATACACGTTCAAGGCAGTTGTGTTGCTGGGTAGTTTCGGATGCTAGCGTTACATAATCTCGCTGTTGCATTTCAAATGGCTCCCCTCTCCAGTGTCACTGTAGGTCTTCTCTAGCTATCGTTTCCTTCACCAAAATGCGAGATAATAACTCACGTTAATGATCTGGGTTGTGTAACGTAATGGATTCATAATCATAATCACAGCTACATTCCCAATGACTGTATCATGACCAACCAATGATGTATTTTATTTACATTTTTATATATATATATATATATATATATATATATATATATATATATATATATATATATATATATATATATTGCTAACAGGACGACGTTTGCCAGCTAGCCAAACCTAGCAAACTAGCCACCCATAGCGTAGCCCGCTAACACTAAGCTAACGCTAACGTTACCTACAATTAGCTAGCCAACGTATTGCCTCATTTCAGATAAAACAGTAATTCGTGTATAATCAAACATAAAAATTGTAACAGTCACGATAGCAAAATCATTGACTAAAAAAACGGTTAGTATCATAATGTGTCTAAACTCTATTAGCAAACATTAGCCTTATAACAAGTTAGATAGCGCAGGAGGACTTGGTTGTTAGCCTCTTCAGGACCCTTTGTCCACAGTCATAGTGGTTACCAGCTCCTCAGAGTAGGCCACACAGCACTTGTTTTGGTCCTTCTGCTCGCTTGTTTCATCGGTGTCTTTATAAATATGTGCTGTGTCACCTCTTTTATTTTCTGTATATGTTTTGTGTAACGACTGAACACCGCATAGTGTTGAGTAATCAAAGCAAAACAGACATTCGATTATCGTTTTTTATTTTTTTGATATAATGTATAGGTAGTCCACTTATACACAGCACAGCCATGTTTTGTTAATGGACTTTGTTAAAGCATTAGTACACTACATTTTGAAACGTATTTAAAGTTGTTTTAATTCATAAATGTGTGCAGAATTGTAATTCTCTTTGTCTCTCTCTTTTACAGTAATCATCACGAGATGTGATCCAAAATCCACAATGTGTGAGGACATTTAAGAACAATTGAGTTCGGAAGACAAATTCTTGATTCCAGTGGAATCTTCCATATATATATATATATATTATTATTAGATTTTTTTTCTCTGTGTTAAAGCTTACATACATTTACACACACACTCTCGTCCGATCAACATACAACCATGCCAGTGCAAGCACCACAATGGACAGAGTTCCTGCTGTGCCCGATCTGCACACAGACATTTGAGGAGACTGTTCGCCGGCCCATCAGCTTGGGCTGTGGACACACCGTCTGCAAGATGTGCCTGAACAAGTTGCACCGTAAGGCCTGTCCCTTTGACCAGACAGCCATCAGCACAGACATCGAGCAGCTACCTGTCAACACTGCCCTGTTACAGCTGGTGGGAGGCCAGGTAAGAAGTCATGTGTGTGTTAGTACATTTGTTCAGCAATTTATGACAAAGATCTTGTGTTGACTAGATTTATGCAGAGCCCCTTGTTTGGTGCTAGCTTGTCAAGCTTATTGATGTATTTGAGTAGTGGAACAGTTTAAAATACCAATCCTATCTTGACCGTATGGTGTTTCCTTAATTACTGTTTCTGGATTTTATTAGAGTTTTACTCACAGGCTATTGCATGATGCACATAGCTTGGAGATTCCTTTTATGAGTCACGCTCCAGTCATTGAGCAATGACTGTTGGTTTACTGAGCGCTGGCATCATTGGTGAAGCTATATTTCTCGTAAGCGGCTTTTGACCAATAGGGCGAGGCACAGCTAATGGGTGTTTTGACTTTGCCAAGTTTCCAGGTATACACTGTATGGCAATGGATAACGTCAGTGCATCAATAATGACTGTGTTGTGTGTCTGATATAGTCATGACTGTGATGTCTTGTCTCGTAGCTCAGTGCCTTGCATATTTGTGTTACTACAGATTAGCCGGGTACAATGTCCCATCAAATGAATATGCCCCAATTGAAATGGAAGTTATTATAATGGTTCTGTATCATTTTCATTCATGAAAATAATCTAATTCATCATAATGCCCCAGAGCTGCAGGTTGTTGTGGTCAGTATTTCACTGGGTTGCATTAGATTCATTGGATTGCCTTTTACAAAGTGTGATACAGCCAAAGCATGAAAATACAAACATGACAAGAAATGCTTTCCCCCCACTGTCTTATTTTAAATATTGTATATTAGCATTTTAATCTGGGATAAATGCAGTTCAACAAACCATGACCTACAGAGAATGGCGCATAAGCCGTCAGTACAATGCAGGGATTCTTAAAATGTGAAATATGAATTTTCTTGTCAGTCATATTCTGTTGCTTTGACCATAGAGTAAGTAATGATTTGGTAAACTGAGTAATTAGTGGAGCATACTCCAGTAACATCACATGTTTCATTGTACTTGACAGATCTGTATGGATGGCCTTTATTAAACATATCTGGTTTTCTTTCAGTAGTAGTCGTAGAAGTTTGTAGATAATTGCAGCTTAGACAACGTTCATGTACACGATTTACAATTTGCCATACCATTTCAATTTGTCACTTTTCATCTTAAATCTATTTTGCATGTACGTACAAAGAGATATTTACATTATTACTTTGCACAGTCTGATGTTTTGGCTAAAATAGCTAAATACAAATACTGTACTAAACAATGTTCTTTTAATTCTTTCCCTCTTGGTGTCCTGCTGAAGGTTCCTAAGGCTCAGCCAGTTGCCTTGATTTCCAGTCCAGAGGACTCGCAGCATTATGAGGAGGCCAGGCAGTGTGTGGAGGAGCTGGCCCTCTACCTCAAACCTCTCAGCAACACCAGAGGTATAGGAAAAAACACTTGCTTACTTACTTACTTTTAGTTTGTTCTACCTTTATTCTGGTCTGTTGACACTCTTGTTGCCTTTAAATGAAACTGTAGGTTGTTGTCAACATGGGACGTCCAGGACTCAATATTATTGGCATTCAAGTGGTTTTAAAACACTTCTCAAAAATAGTGCATGTCTGTTTGATGAAAGTAACAAGAAAGTGCCAGAAAACAAGTTATATAAAAAAAAAAGTCATCCTTAATTTCCTCGAACAGACTAACATTTTTAAAAACACGATCACATGTCACAACTGTTGAACTTGTACTTGTCTGAACATTTCCACTTACAAAGTTGTGCACATGACATCACTCTGTCGTGATTTTTGACTTTCTGTTAATCATCGAAAGACATTCAAAATAGAAAAGCAGAACTAGTTTTTTAATAAATAGTACAGAGATATATCTCATGCAAGCTCTGGTTGATGGCTGTAGAAGTGATAACAATTACACAGTGGAGCCAGTTTGGACAAAAAAACCATTGCGTGTTTCAATAACAAGAAATTATACTCAGAACAGTCTGTATTTAAGAAAATGTAAGGCCATCCTTTCAATGAGTGTGGTATTATGATGCTGTTTATATGACGCTGTAATGAAGTATGCCATTGATTTTTTTTTTGTCAGGACTACATACATTAATTTTTAACTGAAATGATATTTCCAACGAACGGGGGTTCAAAAAGGTATTCCAGATATGGTGTTGCCAATGTCACTACAACTGATTGTCACGACCATAATATTCAAAGGTCAGAGTTGTTTCTTTTTATTGATTAATTTATGGCTCATTATGAGAAAACTTGTAGAAAAGGTTTCATGGCACATACAGCTCTTGCTATAGTGTTCACCTGAGGTAAACATTAAACAGGACATCTGCGTTAAATGTTAATATAACACACAGTGGTGTCTTTTAAATCCAGTTTGTTCAATTGCAGAATCACACAAATGCAGTAAATGTATTGTTTACATTAGATGTGCACATTTTAAGCAGTTTCCTCAGTCAATCATTGGTCATGTTAATAATTTAAAATGAGTGATTGACCTTTTAAAAGCTTGTAACAAAATATATTTCTAATTGGAACAAATGCAATCACAGCATAACTTGAGTAAATTAGGTATTTAAATTGTAATTTATTCAAACACAGGGAAATGAATACTGCTGATTATCCCACTCCACCGTACACAGTTCAACAACATTTACAGTTGTGGTCAAAAGTTTACATACACTTGTAAAGAACATAATGTCATGGCTCGCTTGAGTTTCCCCGTTATTTCTACAACTCTGATTTTTCTCTGATAGAGTGATTGGAACAGATACTTCTTTGTCACAAAAAACATTCATGACGTTTGGTTCTTTCATGACTTTATTATGGGTTAACAGAAAAAGTGATCAAATCTGCTGGGTCAAAAATATACATAGAGCAGTGCTAATATTTGGTTACATGTCCCTTGGCCATTTTCTCTTCAATTAGGCGCTTTTGGTAGCCATCCACAAGCTTCTGGCAAGCTTCTCGTTGAATCTTTGACCACTCCTCTTGACAGAATTGGTGCAGTTCAGTTAAATTTGATGGCTTTCTGACATGGACTTGTTTCTTCAGCATTGTCCACATGTTCTCAATGGGATTTAAGTCAGGACTTTGGGAAGGCCATTCTAAAACCCTAATTCTAGCCTGATTTAGCCATTCCATTACCACTTTTGATGTGTGTTTGGGGTCATTGTCCTGTTGGAACACCCAACTGCGCCCAAGACCCAACCTTCGGGCTGATGATTTTAGGTTATCTTGAAGAATTTGAAGGTAATCCTCCTTCTTCATTATCCCATTTACTCTCTGTAAAGCACCAGTTCCGTTGGCAGCAAAACAGCCCCACAGCATAATACTACCACCACCGTGCTTGACGGTAGGCATGGTGTTCTTGGAGTTAAAGGCCTCACCTTTTCTCCTCCAAACATATTGCTGGGCATTGTGGCCAAACAGCTCGATTTTTGTTTCGTCTGACCACAGAACTTTCCTCCAGAAGGTCTTATCTTTGTCCATGTGATCAGCAGCAAACTTCAGTCGAGCCTTAAGGTGCCGCTTTTGGAGCAAGGGCTTCCTTCTTGCACGGCAGCCTCTCAGTCCATGGAGATGCAAAACACGCTTGACTGTGGACACTGACACCTGTGTTCCAGCAGCTTCTAATTCTTGGCAGATCTGCTTTTTGGTGGTTCTCGGTTGACTCTTCACCCTCCTGACCAATTTTCTCTCAGCAGCAGGTGATAGCTTGCGTTTTCTTCCTGATTGTGGCAGTGACAAAACAGTGCCATGCACTTTATACTTACAAACAATTGTTTGCACTGTTGCTCTTGGGACCTGCAGCTGCTTTGAAATGGCTCCAAGTGACTTTCCTGACTTGTTCAAGTCAATGATTCGCTTTTTCAGATCCATGCTGAGCTCCTTTGACTTTCCCATTGTAGCGTTTGTGGGCGTTTGTATCCAATGAGCCCTATTTAAATGGCCTCAGAGAAGTCACCAGCTGTAGTCACTCATAATCACTCACAAGAAGTTAAGAGGCCATGCTATGAAGCTCATTTCATTGACACAACTTTCTAAGTCACCAAAATTGCTAATTCATGTTGCTGTATGTATATTTTTGACCCAGCAGATTTTGTCACTTTTTCTGTTAACCCATAATAAAGTCATGAAAGAACCAAACTTCATGAATGTTTTTTATGACAAAGAAGTATTTGTTCCAATCACTCTATCAGAGAAAAATCAGAGTTGTAGAAATAACTGGAAACTCAAGAGAGCCATGACATTATGTTCTTTACAAGTGTATGTAAACTTTTGACCACAACTGTAGGGAAGTCATTCTGTTGAACCTCCAGGCTTTATTGGAGAGTACTGGAGCAACATTGGAGACATGCAGACCCATTCTTGTATCAAGGGGGTAACCAACCAGGGTTGTAGCGGACAAATAACCTGATCTTCTCACAACAGTCATGAGTCTTTTTTTTCATTAAGCACACCCATGTTATCCTAAGTACGTTCTACTCGTAGTTCTTTTGATGCAATTCCATTTTCCAGAAAATTAGCTAAATCAGATTTACAAGAGATGTTAGTGCAAAGGAGGAATTGTAAAATGGGAAGTAACCACGGTAAACTCTTTCGATGTAGAGGTGGAACCACATCATTCCAAATGATCATGAAGTTGAATCAGCAGCTCTCTAAAACAGTTTCAACAAGAATGGAAAATTATAACCTTTTTATGAAGGTAAGATTTATTGCAGCAGTGTTTTACTAGACTGCATTATTTTAAGATAGCTGTACCTGATAAGCTGGCGAATGAGAGTATAATGTGTCTGAGTTCATATTCCCGTGGTTTACCAGTGTTCCTGTCTAATCCCTCACCAGGTGTGGGCCTGAGCAGCACGGCCCAGAGCATGCTGAGTCGACCCATGCAGAGGAAACTGGTAACCCTGGTCCACTGCCAGCTGGTGGAAGAGGAGGGCCGTGTTAGAGCCATGAGAGCCGCCCGCTCTCTGGGTGAGCGAACCGTCACCGAACTCATCTTGCAGCACCAGAATCCACAGCAGCTCTCCTCCAACCTGTGGGCCGCCGTGCGTGCACGAGGATGTCAGTTTCTCGGCCCAGGTAGGTGGTTTTACATGGCCTGCAAAATTAAACCAGCACATGTTCGTTTTTGAGAAGAAGCCGTACGAATATCCTCTTTAAATGTTGGCTTTTGGCAATCCCCCTTTTTACTCGTGTTCTTTTATGTTGTTCCTTTCCTAGCCATGCAGGAGGAAGCTCTAAAGTTGGTCCTTCTTGCTCTGGAGGACGGCTCTGCACTGTCCAGGAAGGTGTTGGTTCTCTTTGTAGTTCAGAGGCTTGAGCCACGCTTCCCGCAGGCCTCTAAGACGAGCATTGGCCATGTGGTGCAGCTCCTCTACAGGGCCTCCTGCTTCAAGGTACGTCACTGACTGAGAACCAGAATAAAACGTCGTATGATTTTTTTGCAAATAGTGTACACCATGTGGTGGCCATTTTTTTTAACCCTCTGAACTCCAAGCAGTTTCAGGGCGTTTTTTTGCTCCTGGAATAGATTTTTTTTTTTTTAATGAAATATCACAATTTTATGCTTTGGTTTTATTTTCATCACACATGTGTTTAACGATCGTTGTAAAGATGAAAATCTGACGTTTATGACCGTTTTTTGGGATTAATTACACAGTTTAACGTTAATCATCACAGTGTGAAATAAAAGTTGTACTGACTATCGTTATCTGCCAAAATAAGTAAAATATGCAATCAGGACATCGGCATTTATGCTTTTCTAGTCGACAATCTCTGATAATGTTACATTGTAAACAATCAGTCGCTGTTGAAATAGACAGGAGGAGAGCTAGTAACATTAGCAGCATTGCTAACGGCTAACGAACGAATCAGTTACATTGTGATGCGTTCAGGCTCTGTTCAGTGAAAATGCGTATTGGGTGAATTTAAATTATAACGTTATCATGATGTGTTCACATGTGATCTCACTTCACTCTGTTCCTCTTTCGTTGTGGCTACTTAGGTGACCAAACGCGATGAAGATTCATCCCTGATGCAGCTGAAAGAGGAATTCCGTACTTACGAGGCTCTGCGGCGCGAGCACGACTCTCAGATAGTTCAGATAGCCATGGAGGGCGGGCTGCGCATCGCACCCGACCAGTGGTCTTCTCTGTTATATGGAGATCAATCTCACAAGTCACACATGCAGTCTATCATCGATAAGGTATGTGAGAGAAGTAAATGTGTGTTTATCTGATTTTTTTTGTTTCCATAAAGGCATATTTCATAAATTATTTATGTACTGCAATGCTATAAATTATGCAGTTTCTACGCTCTTTATATTAAAACATGTTCCTATAATATAAATCCTGTCTTGCCATAAACCTACCAAAGCATTAACTCCCTGTTTTCTGCTTTCGGCATAGCTGCAGACCCCGGCATCTTTTGCTCAGAGTGTCCAGGAGCTGACGATTGCATTGCAGAGGACCGGAGACCCAGCCAACCTGAACAGGCTGCGGCCACACCTGGAACTACTGGCCAACATTGATCCCAGTCCTGGTAAGAACCGAGCACACTTCAACAATCCTGGTTTTACAGTGACGTCAGGAGTAAGTCAACTACATGCGGCGTCACAAGCTGGAATCCAAACATTGGCCATTGCGTCTAATCAACCCTCTCTTTCAAACCTTTTGTATTATTCCAGTTCATCTTATCTAATACGTTGTATGTCGTAATTAGGAGTGTAAGGGTATACAAAATTCACAACTCGGAAGAACTTCGGTTTTTGCGTCACGCTTCAATATGTTTTCAGTACAATAGGGAAAACAGAAAATGCAGAAAATAACTTTTTTGGTTAACATTCAACAATTGTTTATTGGTCATAATTCTTTAACAGTTAAGGCACTCAAATACTTGGATATTGTCAATAATAAATAAATAACAGAAATGTCTCTAATGTAAAGTATTTCTGAGCAGCTTTACTCTTTAGTTAGTTCCTTTTGGCTCAGTCTGAATCTGCCGTTGGAGGCTGCCTGAATGCGTTAGAGAGAAGGACTTGCCGACGAGACCGTTTTTGTTTCGTTTATTTATGTCTTACGAGTCAACCAATTGCCATCAATTAAAGTCTGCGTTTCTTGTGTTCTGTTTTCCCAGATGCTCCTCCTCCCACATGGGAGCAGCTTGAGAAAGGGTTGGTAGCAGTGAAAACAGTGGTGCATGGTCTGGTGGACTTCATCCAGAACCACAGCAAGAAAGGAGCTGATCCTCAACAGGTAAGTCTATCCATCGGACCACAAAAAGAGCTGGGCCCCAGCCCTTGTAAATTGATTAATTAACCCATGATATGTCCATAGGAGTATTGTTCATTAATTGTAGAAATGACAAGCTGTCCTAACACCTTACTGAGACACCTGTTGTTTGTTTTGTTTTTTTTAATTTGTAACATCCATATCAAGGTATTAAATAAAAAAATGTCAGACTGTAGTGTTAAATATCACCACTATTGAGTGTTCAGCTTTGTTTGTCCTTAAATAGGGTTTTACCATAATAACACAAAGGTTGTATCTGTTATCTCTGTTTTAACAATACTTGTTGTCTCTTTTTAGCCTCCTCAGCACAGCAAGTACAAGACATACATGTGTCGTGACATGAAGCAGAAGGGAGGCTGTCCTCGTGGAGCCAGCTGCACCTTCGCTCATTCTCAGGAAGAACTGGAGAAGTGAGTCTGATACATATCCACATTCAGCATTCAAATTAGATATTGTGGTCGAAATGAAACAGTTTTCACACCATCCAGCATTTTTTATACAATTTGTACTTTGTGTTCGTCAGGTATCGTAAAATGAATAAGCGTTTGGCAGCTCGCCTCCCTGGCTCAGGAGGGCTCATGCCAGATGAGGGTCTTCCTCTCGACGTAGCAGTGACCCGGAAGCCTTCACCTCTCACCAACGGTAGCGGTGGACCTTCCATGCCTCAGCTAATTGCCCGCGGCACTGACGCAGTCCCGTACGAACTGTTGCGTAAACCCATGAAGATGGATGGAGGGAGTCCCAGCGCTCCAGGATCACCACCTGATGGGTGAGTATTGCTTTCTCAGCACATTTAATTCATTGGCAACCAAAGAACAGGCCATGGAGTTAGCAGACTCCGGGCACCTTATGGCACATACGGTTATATTTTATTCAAATCTAACATTTATTCTTGTAGCATGGACCCTGGGCTGGTCAAACCTGGTATGGTTCTGCCACCTCATGCCATGGCCCACCAAAGGATGTCAGTGGACCACCTCTCTGGGGTGAAGCACATGCCTGTGGTAGCCAGAGGTTCACCAGTCTACCCCCAGGCACCGCTCCCTGAGATGTGCTATGACAGTCGCCCACCACCTTCTGCTTCTCAGTATGAGCCCCCTCAGTACCCTACAGGTAGGGCTTGAGTAAAATGAATGATGCACAATCAGCTTCTGTATGTGTGACTGATTAAATCTTTGTGTTTTATGTTAATAAGCCGCTTTTTATTTCTCAGGGTACCCTTACCAACAGCCGCCGCAGTATGTCCCTCGGGATTACATGCGTAACCCTCCTCCCCCCAGTGAGTCAGGACCCCCTTACCAGGACCCCTATCCTAGCTACGGCCCTCCAGAGCGCCCCTACCAGGCCCCTCATTCTGGTCCACCTTTCTCTTACCCTCACCCTCCGCACCATGACCGAGGTCGCCACGGGACCTACACTGGCCCGCCACCTCCCCCACAGCCTTACCCATCACAGAGGGACAGCCTGGTCAGAATGAGTCCCGCTCCTCTGGATATGCCCCCGCCATCAGCAGGACAGGCTAACTCCCTTTACCACCAGGAGCCCAGTTCCCGTGATAGATACCCTCCAGATGGCTACTATACACCGGGGGCCCAGCCTCCACTCATAAGGGCTTATGTCAGGGTGAGTTTGCTTGGATTGTTCCTCATTTTGAGCTCTTTGTGGTGCCAGCCTAGTTTCAAAACATTTTAATAAATGACAGTAGTTCAGCAGCAATGTTTCTCTGTTTGTGTCTTAGGGGCCATCATATAGTGGTTCACAGCCCAGCCTTGACTACCTGCACCGACGCCGGCAGGAGCTGTTATCACAGCTGGAGGAAAGGAAGGTCATATCCCCTCCACCATTCGCTGCCTCACCCACTCTTACTCACCCCTTTCCCAGCGACTACCCTCCAGAGGTTAGCACTGTGTGAATTTCACACCTCTCTGAGACCTGTTCAGATCACACACAAGCATTTTATGATTATATTCAAGAACTGTAAGTACATGCAAGTGTTAGTGACAGCACTCCCTCTGTATGTTCTGTGTCTGCAGTATGGCGAGGAGAACTCCAAAACCATGGGGAAATGCAGAGAGCCGGATTATGCAGGGCAGTACTCTCCCTGGTCTTGTGAAATGATTGGCTCCTACATTGGTACGAAGGATGCCAAACCCAAAGATGTTATGGGTCCTGGTACCATGGACATGATGGTGAGTTCAGATGGATAACTCTGTTAGTAGCAACCATGTCAGTATTTGGAGGTGGGGAAATGATGCGTTGTGGTTCTGTCTTGAAAGATTCAGTGTTGATTCACAAAACCTTAAAGGCAGTTTAACAATGTAACAAGCTAAATGACGATTGAGGTGTGTAATTAACCAGGCAACTCAAAAGTAAGCATTTGATAAGAAAGGAACATGTCCTAACCTTTCCTCTCTATACCCATCTCAACCTTTGAGTGGTCGGAAGACTAGAAAGGTGCTGTACAAGTCCATTTACCATCTCTTTCACTGTGTCTCCCAGAATGCGGAGGCTAAGGGTCTGAGGGATCCATCACTGGAGGCTCCTCGGAGGGGTGCAGAAGTGAAAGACGATGACCCCATCATCCCATTTGGCCCCCAGCCCACCGTATCACGCTTCGGTGCCATCTCCCGCACCTCAAAGACGGGCTACCAGACCACAGGCCCTGTGCAGGCGATGGCCTCCACTCCTCAGAACCCAAGCTCTAAACACATGGCCATGCCAGGTGAGAAACCATGTATAAAACAACTTATTCATGGATAGACCTACTAATATGGAGAGATTGATCTCCCGTCTTATCATATTAATATGCCTTGATAAGTTGGATATTAAGTCGCCATTTTAAATATTACAGTTTGGCATGAAAACATTTCTAACAGCCATTCTTCCACCTCGCCTACAGCAGAATACACATATGGCCATGGAGGATGGGGTGGAGCTTCATACCCCTCACACCAGACTGCCTCCTCCTCTCAGGGACACTTCAGTGAGCGGTGAGGCCTGTGTTTGATTTCCTGTCACCTTTTTTAATATTCACATGCTTATGAAAATATCAGAACTACATGCATGAAAGTGAACGTTTGTCGCTTATAAAGACGATTGTAAAGCGGTTGTGTCAATTTCTTATTGTATTTTTACTATCACAGTATGCCTATGGCAACTCCAGACAGAGAACAGTTAAAGATTGAGCTGCAGCAGGTCAACCAGCAGATCAACCAACAGACCCAGATGCGAAGCATGGAGGTGCGTATGCTCTCTCACTAACAGGAAGACCCAGGAAGTTCTGGAAAGAGCAAAAGTCTTGTTTTTAAATTCCAGAGGACATGACTTCATATTTTATGTATTTATACCCCTGCTATTATTTAATCATGATAAGTGATGTTGTGAAGAATCAAAGCAGTGAAGCTGCCAAGTCACTCCCAAAATACAGTCAACACTGGAAAACAAAAAAACAGGTTTTCTATTTCACGCAGCATTCCTCCTGCCAGAAATTTCCAAATTGCGCACTCATCCTCTTCACTTCCTGTTTGGCTATCACAGGCTGCCAGTAACTCTTTACTGCTGCAGAGGGAGGCCAGTGCATTGGCAGGCCAGCCCGGGCAGCCCGGCCAGGGCCAGGCAGCAGCAGCTCAACAGCAGCCCAAGTGGCCGGCAGTGGGAGCAAGTACAGCAGCTGTCTCCAGTGAGCAGCTGAGCCTGGAGCTCCACCAGGTGGAGAGAGAGATTGGCAAGAGGACCCGTGAGATGGCTTTGGTGAGGGGGGGGGGGGGGGGGTGTTAGGTAGCAACAAGGGATGAAACAGTCTAACTATGTATGCTGAGAGAAGTTATTGGGGTGGAAATTATTGATTTAAAAACAAAACTATAAGTTTTCCCTTCGACTTTTTATTGTGGAAGTGTTGTTAACACCATACAGCAGGATGAGTGCTAATATACATACAACAAATTATGCATACCTATGCATACAATAACGGTTGTAATGATCTAGGCCATGGCTTAAGTCTTAAAAGATATTGACTGATTAGGGTTCAGTATGTAACTGGGTGTCTTTCTAGCAACTAAGCATGTTTTATCCATCTACAAATCAGGAAAACCAAGTGACCCATGACGTTCAGCAGTATAAGATTAAACCTGCAGAGAATGGACAACCAGAGCATAAGACTCAGCTAGAAGAAATCTCCCTGGCTCTTGGGTGGGTAAACACGTACTTTAATATAAATATGTGTGTATTCCCTGAATATGTGTGTTTCTTTATGAGCCCGACCTTCTTCCCAGTGTTCCCTGTTCTCACCTGGGTTTCTTTTCTCTGTCCTTAATTCAGCGAGGTGTCCAACGGCTCCAACAGTCTGCAAGAAAGTGCAGTGGGCGGGTCCATGCTGTCACTGACCAATAAGACGTCTGCTTTGGGCTTGTGCTCTGACCCAGGTGCCACTGGTTCAGAAATGCAGAAGAATGGCGTCGTCCATTCCTGCTCATAGGCAGTACACACACACACACGCACACGCACACACTCAAGATGCTCAATTGAAAAGCATGCACAGGCACCCATTCTATTTAGAAGATGAGCAGTATCTGCCGTGATATGAATTTTCTTTCTTTTTGTTCTGTGAATGAGCTTTTTTTAATGACTTTCCTTGCCTGGAAACCAGAGCATATGATAACATTTCTTGTGTGTGTTAATTTGTTTTCTTTCTTTTTTTTTTGTACTGGGATTAAAGATAAACAAGGCTCACCATAGATGTATCACGAAGAGAAAATGGTGGTGATGTTGACAGTGGTATTGTAATTTCATCCAAAAAGGTTAGGCCTATTCCGTTTGAAATAAAACCGTCATTTATTTGATTGATCCTCCCCATGTAATACTTTTGGTTCAGCTGTACCAGCAAACATACAGATGGACACAGAGGAGCAGATTAACAAGCCCACTCACACGCACGCACTCCGAGGAACTTCTCCTGCATTCTGACGATCTGTGAAGGTATTGTAGGAAACGGCAGAAGTGCGTCACTTGGTACTCAACCCCTGAATCGTAAAAAAAGAAAAGTGTTTGCTCAGATGCAGATGGTCTGAGGAGGGAAAAGCAGTTCAATATTCCACCAGTATTCAGCTGAGAAGGAGATGAGAGGTGTTTCAGAAATCACTTTTGCAGCACTTGCACGTCTTCACCTGCCACAAGAAGTATAATTTTATTAATGCGTTTTATGAACACATCATGTATGTTTCATACTTGAAAGCAGTATATTCTATATTTAATTGAAGCATTCTGTTTTAAAGATTGCAACAAGTCTTTTTGATAACGAGCTTTCCACATGTTTTCTATAAGGGACTCTACTATGTGCTTCTCTGGGTTGTGGTGTGACCTGATGTGGTTCCGTTGTAAAGCCTGTGCTCAATAGGGCTGCATTCAATCCCAGCTAATTATGCTGTGAAATTTCTTTTACAGCATGCCCAAAAATATTTTTTTTTGGGGGGTATGAATGCACATGTTTAGGCTGACAGAGAGTACATCTTTCTGTGTCTTTATAAATTAGCGTAATTAAGGAATTCCCTCCTCAGAGCTTCTCGTCTAGCCACACAAAAGGCCTCCCCATTGGGATTATCTTGTCATTTGTTCTCCTAACTTCTATGAAGTTGCCTTCCCTTGTGTTCTTTTGTTCAATTTCGTTTTATTTTTTCATGCTTTACGTTGTTACGATTTGGGGGGGGGGGTGTGGCATACCAAGTGAAGGCTTTATAGAGGTTTTGCTTAGTGCGCGTCCTCTGTCAGGAAAATGGTTGAATTCCAAGCAAAAACCTAAACTCACTGTTTGCATTCCTATAAAAGTAGCGGTTGTAGCGTTTTAAGCTGCACAGCACATTCAGAATCATGTTTACAGACGAAGATATTGTCGTCGGTTACTGAGGAGTAAACACCTGCTCTCAAAGATGGCTGTCCGCAGAAAGCAAACTTCATAAGTTAATTTATATCACATTGAGTATATTTAAGCATTTTTTATTGGTGAGTATTACAATATCATATTTTCCTTTTCCACACCTTGATGTCATCATCACCACCATGACCACTATTATTGCTCTTTGTCCATCATGTAAATTGTTTACTGCTGATGCTCGACATGGAGCTCTTTGCCTTTTGTAAACAGTTACATTATTGGCTTCAGTCTTACAGCTCTGCTGAGAGCGAGTGAGCCCTTGTTCTCGAACGGTTGATGGGTCAAGTTTAAGTTTAACATTGACCCATCATTTTGGTCACATGACAAACTTACAGTCCGATAAATCCCTGATAACTGATGAGTCAAAAAAATAAAGACACAAATGTTTTGTGTCTCTCGTCTGGGTTCGATAGGCATCTCTTCCAATATGTCAGCGCCATGATAGATGTTTGGGTTTTTCTTTTTTTAAATTTTTTCCTACCACACTTCAAGCCTCTGGCTGCTCCTTGCTACATTTATTGTTTAGGTACACAGCTCACTTATACATATGAGTATGTATACATACATTAATATACTAAAGCACTATTAATGTGCCACCTCTTATTTTACTCGCTCAGCATTTATATTAAATGATCTCTATTTAGAATCAGCAAAATGTTTTTGTTTCTTTTCGTCGTTTGATTTGTTTTCTGTCCACTGGTTGCCAACACAGACTTTATCCTTTCCCAGACGAAGGACTTCTGTGCGCATTGATGTGTGTTCACTTAATCTTTTGTGTTCAAACAAAGATGTTCTTTATAGACTATGCTTCCGAAGAAGACAAAATTCTGTAACTTTGGAAAATGTATGGAGAAGTTTTGTGTGTGCTAGATTGTATTGTAGAAAATGTACCCTAAGTTTTTTTTTTTTCTTTCCTCAAAGTGTGCTGTACTGGGTGATAGTTTTGAGGTATTAGAAAAGTGTTGGTTTTTTTTCCCACGTCTGTCCCCAAGAGGATATTCAGGAAGTCTCTGACGATAGGTTGGCCTTAAATCCTCTTGCAATGCCCCTTTACCTTGTCTGCTTTAGGAGCACGAGGTGATTTCAAAATGACTAATTAACACTGAATTGGACTGATTTAGAGTCATACAGATGGACTCTAGTAGATCTCCCCCCCCCCCCCCTCACTTTAAAATTTAATGTAGAACAGCAACATGCAAATAATGCAATTCTCTCAAGATTTGAGGCAAAATGTTATTTTTTAAGGAAATGTTGTTGACCTAGCTCGGTTTGTAGTCCTTTTCTCTTTCTCTTGTTTTTGTTCCTGCGATAGTTGAGTGAATTTACTGACCTGCAAGTCTTACAGTCTTTAATGTATCATCTGACCTGATGTATCGTCAGCAGCTAAGAATATCTGAGTGACATTCACACGAAAGTTTTGTTCTCCTTTAAATGTATATTTACAAGAAATTGGCCCACCAGCTTAATTCTGCTGTTATAATGCCATGAATTGGCAACAGATGATGTTAATTCAATATGATGTTTCTCACCCTCTCTAAGTACAAGTCAACCAAAACTGACCCAATGCTGATTCTATCGGATACGTCCCTGCAGGTGTGAATGAGCCTGAATCACCTTTAGCTTAGTGGAACCAACATACGACTAATTGGGGTGGTTTACTATATAGTAAATAGCAAAGATGTTCATTTCAATCTCCTGTGTGTTTTTGTATCTGAGTGGAACTGCTGCCTCTACCCCTCATTTACATAACCAGTTAACTCCTCCACTCCCACCCTTGACCACTGAACTCTGTTACTGCTGTTTGAGGCTCACATTTTATTCCCTGACTTTCTGGGGAAATTCGCAAATGGCTATTTTATATGATTACTCCCTTGTAAAATATCTCTTAAATTAAGGTACAGGTTTGATTTCAGCAAGAAAAAAAGTTTTTATATGTATATTATACTCCATTAAGGAATGTCTAGAAATATCTTCCTCCAATGTGGATGTAGCCATTATTACGCCATTTTATGACTTTGTAAGAGAATTCACTGTGTGAAAATTGGTTTGCATTTTTGTATAATACAATCTGCTTTTTTTTTCGTTTGATACGAGAGGGAGGTCAAACTGGAAGTTTGAAGAGAGAAAAAAATGAACCTGTGAAATTGAGAAAACAAAGTGTAACTTATGTACAACAGTGATTCTAAGCTGAGGGGAAATGATTAAATGATATTGCTAACTCTGATTGTTTGTGTCATTGTTTTTTTTTTTTTTTTTAAACAGTGTTCAGCAAATTAAAGAGTAACTTAAGCTGTAGAAGAAGCCTTTTTTTTTTTACCCTGACCCCCAACCACTTTGTTAAGTGTGTTTACACCTGAAAGGTATTTCATCAGGTAAAGGGACGGTTTATAATCTAGGGCACGGAGCAGCTAAAATAATGATGCAAATCAATCATTTATATCCGTAAATCAAGAAATTACAAGAAATGTTTAAGTTTTATGTTGCTATTACCGTGCTATACAGTAACACAGCACACGTCCTTAATAAACCTTTAAACAGACCTACAGTATGTAGGACGAGGTGTAAAAGGGGGAGAGGCTGGAGGAAAACAGCAGAAAGAACTGGAGATGTTTGTGAATTATGAGGTAAGTCGGAGGCTGAACTGCCGCACAAACATGTCCATCTAACCTCATCAAAATGAGGTTAGATGGACCTGGAAAAACTACAATCAGATAACATATCGTCAGATACATTTTTAAGTTTTAATTATTGTGTGTATGTCATTTTTTTTTCCCCCAGAAAAAACTGCAGGAGCAGCTGGAGAACCACAGACTCATCAGAAGCAGCTCAGCATCCAAAACAAGATCTAAGACAAGATGAGAATGCTGGACGAACTCGCAAACTATGGAAACATCAGTTCTCTCGATACTTTGGTTATTGTTTCAGATGTTTTTTTAAAGCAGTATTATAGTAATTTTATTGATAGATTGTGTAGAATGGAACCAGTGGAATTCCATAGTATGTGTCAAAACCACTTGATTACCTGGACATGCATGTTTTATTGATTTTTGATTAGTATCAAATATTTTCCTGCATAGTATAGTATATCATAAAAAAGTCAGTCATAGTAAATTATTACATTTTCATTGTATAGTTTGCCCTAACAATTTCATAAAATAAGTCATAGTATAGTATGCCGTATGAATGTCAGTGTAGTTTACAATAAAATGTCATAACAAATATTGTATAGTATGCGATACAAAATAATCATATACAGTGCCCTCCATAATTATTGACACCCTTAGTAAATATGAGCAAAATCTAACTGAAGTATAATTCCAGTCATATTTTACATTCTTAAGTTCATCTGTTTGATTCGGAACTCTTAAGTGGTCAACCATGACTTCCTGTTTCACTGGGGTATAAATATGAGGTGACACAGGTCAAATTCTCTCAGTCATTCATCACTATGGGAAAGACCCGACAACAGAGTGACGATGTGCGACAAAAGTTGTTGAGCTGCACAAATGAGAAAATAGATGTAAGAAAATCTCTTAACAGTTGAAAATACCCATTTCCACTATCAGGGCAATAATTAAGAAGTTTAAAGCGACAGGAGATGTTAACAATCAGCCTGGAAGAGGACGTGTGTGTACATCGACCCCACGCACCGTGAGGAGGATGAGTCGACTGGCAAAAGAATCTCCAAGGATCACAGCTGGAGAATTGCAGAGGTTAGTTGAGTCTTGGGGTCAGAAAGTCTCCAAAACTACCATCAGACGCCACCTACATCACCACGAGTTGTTTGGGAGGGTTGCCAGAAAAAAGCCTCTGCTGTCAATCAACAACAAACTAAAGTGCCTACAGTTTGCCAAACGTTATGGGACTTTCAATGGGACCGGGTTATATGGTCAGATGAGACCAAAATAGAGCCTTCTGGCAACAAACATCAAAGGTGGGTTTGGCGTAGACAGAAAAGATAGCCATACAGAGAAGCACCTCATACCCACTGTCAAGTATGGCGGCAGATCTTTGATGTTGTGGGGCTGTTTTTCTTCCAAAGGCTCTGGACATCTTGTTAGGATACATGGTATCATGGACTCCATCAAATACCAGCAGATATTAAATGAAAACCTAAAACAGCCTCTGCCAGGAAGCTAAAAATGGGCCGTGGTTGAACCTTCCAGCAAGACAATGATCCGAAGCACACCTCAAAATCTACACAAAAATGGTTCACCGACCACAGAATAACGGTTTTGCCATGGCCATCACAGTCCCCCGACCTAAACCCTGTGGGATGAGCTGAAGAGGAGAGTCCACAAGCATCGACCTCGGAATCTGAAGGATCTGGAGAGATTCTGCATGGAGAATGGTCTCAGATCCAGTGCCATGTGTTCACCAACCTCATCAGGCATTATAGGAGAAGACTCAGAGCTGTTATCTTGGCAAAGGGAGGCTGCACACAATATTAAATGAAGGGATGCCAATAATTGTGGCACATATATTTTTGAGAAAAAAAATTGTTTCATGATAATAATTTAATGTTTCTTTCAAATATGTTACTTCAGTTAAAGGTTAGATTTTTGTGAATATTTTGAATGAAAGATCATGAGGATAAACAATAAAGACATTTTTTCGAATCTCGTTTTGCTCATTTTTATTAAAGGGTGCCAATAATTCTGGAGGGCACTGTAGTATGCCATAAAAAAAGTCATAGTATGTTTACAAAAACCTTATTTTTATTATTACTATTATTATTATGTCCGAAACAATAAAAAATATAATTTTAAAGAATGCCATAAAAGAAATAAAAAATATTTTCAACCCTTTTCTGCTTTTATAATGGTTGTGTATTGCGCAGTCTAGAGTGTGTGATGTCACCGCTAGAGTGAACCTCTGTTTGTGTTTGTCAAACATTATGATTATG
Source organism: Cebidichthys violaceus (assembly GCF_023349555.1). Classification (NCBI taxonomy): domain Eukaryota; kingdom Metazoa; phylum Chordata; class Actinopteri; order Perciformes; family Stichaeidae; genus Cebidichthys; species Cebidichthys violaceus. The sequence continues at coordinate 9,050,762 of NW_027176964.1, forward strand.
TCTCCTCTCACACACCCAGCCCCACCCTTTCAAAGTAAAAGCCCCACAGAGTAAATTCTAAACTAGTCAATGATCAGTCAGTAATCAGAGTTTTTTTCCACGTTGACTTCCTGCTCTGACACATCCTCCAAATCACTCTCAACCTCCTCATCTTGGAAGAACCGATCAAGGGCCTGTTGCATACTAAATCTTGCTGCCATGATGTCAGTCACTGAAATGGCAGCTCAGGTACCTTGATAATGTTATGGCTCATACTATGAATTTTCATGTAATACTATACCATGACATTTTGTACGACATAATATATTGTTATTTTTTTGTGGCACACTGTACTATGACATCTGTTAACGCGTACTATACTATACATTTTTTTTATGACTTTTATACAATAGTATATTAGGATTCTTTATTGCATACTCCATGATGGCATTTTTATGACATTTTTAAGGCATGCTATACTAAAACATTCTATATGGCATTTGATGGCACATATTATAACGACATGTTTAAAGACATTTTTAGTGACCTACTTTAGTATAATGTGTTTTTAAAAAGTATAATATGTATATGTCAAAAGAGTGAAAGAAAGTGGTAAGAGAGTATGTTGAACAAAAGTCATTGTACAGTATGTAAAACAAATCATAGTATAATATGTCGAAAACATTGAAAAAGTCATAGTATAGTATGTAAAAAATATTTTTTATTTCTTTTATGGCATTCTTTAAAATTATATTTTTTATTGTTTCGGACATAATAATAATAGTAATAATAAAAATAAGGTTTTTGTAAACATACTATGACTTTTTTTATGGCATACTACAGTGCCCTCCAGAATTATTGGCACCCTTTAATAAAAATGAGCAAAACGAGATTCGAAAAAATGTCTTTATTGTTTATCCTCATGATCTTTCATTCAAAATATTCACAAAAATCTAACCTTTAACTGAAGTAACATATTTGAAAGAAACATTAAATTATTATCATGAAACAATTTTTTTTCTCAAAAATATATGTGCCACAATTATTGGCATCCCTTCATTTAATATTGTGTGCAGCCTCCCTTTGCCAAGATAACAGCTCTGAGTCTTCTCCTATAATGCCTGATGAGGTTGGTGAACACATGGCACTGGATCTGAGACCATTCTCCATGCAGAATCTCTCCAGATCCTTCAGATTCCGAGGTCGATGCTTGTGGACTCTCCTCTTCAGCTCATCCCACAGGGTTTAGGTCGGGGGACTGTGATGGCCATGGCAAAACCGTTATTCTGTGGTCGGTGAACCATTTTTGTGTAGATTTTGAGGTGTGCTTCGGATCATTGTCTTGCTGGAAGGTTCAACCACGGCCCATTTTTAGCTTCCTGGCAGAGGCTGTTTTAGGTTTTCATTTAATATCTGCTGGTATTTGATGGAGTCCATGATACCATGTATCCTAACAAGATGTCCAGAGCCTTTGGAAGAAAAACAGCCCCACAACATCAAAGATCTGCCGCCATACTTGACAGTGGGTATGAGGTGCTTCTCTGTATGGCTATCTTTTCTGTCTACGCCAAACCCACCTTTGATGTTTGTTGCCAGAAGGCTCTATTTTGGTCTCATCTGACCATATAACCCGGTCCCATTGAAAGTCCCATAACGTTTGGCAAACTGTAGGCACTTTAGTTTGTTGTTGATTGACAGCAGAGGCTTTTTTCTGGCAACCCTCCCAAACAACTCGTGGTGATGTAGGTGGCGTCTGATGGTAGTTTTGGAGACTTTCTGACCCCAAGACTCAACTAACCTCTGCAATTCTCCAGCTGTGATCCTTGGAGATTCTTTTGCCAGTCGACTCATCCTCCTCACGGTGCGTGGGGTCGATGTACACACACGTCCTCTTCCAGGCTGATTGTTAACATCTCCTGTCGCTTTAAACTTCTTAATTATTGCCCTGATAGTGGAAATGGGTATTTTCAACTGTTAAGAGATTTTCTTACATCTATTTTCTCATTTGTGCAGCTCAACAACTTTTGTCGCACATCGTCACTCTGTTGTCGGGTCTTTCCCATAGTGATGAATGACTGAGAGAATTTGACCTGTGTCACCTCATATTTATACCCCAGTGAAACAGGAAGTCATGGTTGACCACTTAAGAGTTCCGAATCAAACAGATGAACTTAAGAATGTAAAATATGACTGGAATTATACTTCAGTTAGATTTTGCTCATATTTACTAAGGGTGTCAATAATTATGGAGGGCACTGTATATGATTATTTTGTATCGCATACTATACAATATTTGTTATGACATTTTATTGTAAACTACACTGACATTCATACGGCATACTATACTATGACTTATTTTATGAAATTGTTAGGGCAAACTATACAATGAAAATGTAATAATTTACTATGACTGACTTTTTTATGATATACTATACTATGCAGGAAAATATTTGATACTAATCAAAAATCAATAAAACATGCATGTCCAGGTAATCAAGTGGTTTTGACACATACTATGGAATTCCACTGGTTCCATTCTACACAATCTATCAATAAAATTACTATAATACTGCTTTAAAAAAACATCTGAAACAATAACCAAAGTATCGAGAGAACTGATGTTTCCATAGTTTGCGAGTTCGTCCAGCATTCTCATCTTGTCTTAGATCTTGTTTTGGATGCTGAGCTGCTTCTGATGAGTCTGTGGTTCTCCAGCTGCTCCTGCAGTTTTTTCTGGGGGAAAAAAAAATGACATACACACAATAATTAAAACTTAAAAATGTATCTGACGATATGTTATCTGATTGTAGTTTTTCCAGGTCCATCTAACCTCATTTTGATGAGGTTAGATGGACATGTTTGTGCGGCAGTTCAGCCTCCAACTTACCTCATAATTCACAAACATCTCCAGTTCTTTCTGCTGTTTTCCTCCAGCCTCTCCCCCTTTTACACCTCGTCCTACATACTGTAGGTCTGTTTAAAGGTTTATTAAGGACGTGTGCTGTGTTACTGTATAGCACGGTAATAGCAACATAAAACTTAAACATTTCTTGTAATTTCTTGATTTACGGATATAAATGATTGATTTGCATCATTATTTTAGCTGCTCCGTGCCCTAGATTATAAACCGTCCCTTTACCTGATGAAATACCTTTCAGGTGTAAACACACTTAACAAAGTGGTTGGGGGTCAGGGTAAAAAAAAAAAGGCTTCTTCTACAGCTTAAGTTACTCTTTAATTTGCTGAACACTGTTTAAAAAAAAACAAAAAACAATGACACAAACAATCAGAGTTAGCAATATCATTTAATCATTTCCCCTCAGCTTAGAATCACTGTTGTACATAAGTTACACTTTGTTTTCTCAATTTCACAGGTTCATTTTTTTCTCTCTTCAAACTTCCAGTTTGGCCTCCCTCTCGTATCAAACGAAAAAAAAAGCAGATTGTATTATACAAAAATGCAAACCAATTTTCACACAGTGAATTCTCTTACAAAGTCATAAAATGGCGTAATAATGGCTACATCCACATTGGAGGAAGATATTTCTAGACATTCCTTAAGCTCAGTGTGTCATCCCTGTTTGTCTGATGACACTTATACTGATGTATAATAGACTGACAAGTCCATTCATCCACAAGCACTGTTTAAACATCCACAAAGCATGCTGTCATCATATTGTAGCTCTGTTTTGAAATAACGCGTTGGAGTTTTGGATGTGCAGCAGAGACACAGTGGAACTCCTCTTTAGGAGTTCTTGCAAAAGAACCCCAACAAGTCAAAAACAGAGAATCCAATAGAAAAAAAGATTAAACTTGTTAGTGAATTGGCAAGTTGAAAAACAACAAACTTCAAACGAAGCATCACCTGACACAGCTTCATGTCAGACAAGCTTTAAATTTGCATCCAGCTGTGAGCTGACTCATAAAGTTTTAAATGAGGTCATGCGGTTCATCTAACAGTGAGCAGATATGCTGGATAAGGACTGATGGTGCTTTATAACTGAGCCCTACAGATCCCAGTGTGCACGCTGCTTTTGGTCCAACTTCCTCAGAGGAATCAACTGTGCTTAATGGAGTTTCTAATTGTCTGCCCTGAATATGAGAGCTGCTCCGAGCTGAAGCTACTGGAGAGTCTACAAACTGCATGTGACGGGAGGAGGCGGGAGGAGGTGTTGCATTTGTCTCCCGGTAAAATGGCATTTTGTCTTGCTCTGGAAATACCGTAGGATTTTTAATGACTTGGGAGGTGTAGTTGTGTTATGAGCAACAGCAGCATTGCAGTGAATTTGCGGAGACATGAATAGAGGACATGGAAGGCATATTAGGCATTTTGCCAAAGGCTGTTGAGTGGTGGTTGTGTATGAGCGCAAATGCATGTGTGTGTGTGTGTGTGTGTGTGTGTGTGTGTGTGTGTGTGTGTGTGTGTGTGTGTGTGTGTGTGTTATTGAGACTCTCTGTTGTACAGTGGATGTGTGGCAAAGTGAGTCACATTCAAAAGTACTGTTTGGTTTCCCGGGTCAGGCTAAATGCAGCTCATCTGAAACTATATTACACCATGCCCAGTTTTCAGCATGCATTAAAGTAGCTGAAGTATAAGTGTAGAGACGGTTAAACTTTATATTTAACTCTGTCTTGTCAAATTGGGACAAATTGCAATCAATGTGGGGTATCCTGGATGATAGACATCTTTTTACTCCCCACATTAAAGGTTTGGGAGCCCCTGCAGTTGGAGTACTTCTGCCATGGCGCTATCCGTGGTGCTGAACTGTGCAGCTTGTTTTGGGGGCCCTAAAACAAAGCTGCCTCTCCAGGCCCCATGAAGTTTAATGACTTGATCCCAGCATTGTTCAATTGTTTTGGCCCCACCGCTTCAGATGCAGCACTGGAACACGCTGGTCTGCAAATACAGCTCGGTCTGGTAATGCCCCCCCCCCCCCCCCCCCCCCCCCTCTCTCTCTCTCTCTCTCGCTCTCTCTCTCTGGAGTAGTGCGGCTGGCCATGGATGCTGAAAGCCAGCAGCTACCCGCATACACACACACACACACACACACACACACACACACACACACACACACACACAACGCGGGACAGATGCAAAGGACCACAAGGATAGGCTCTCTCCACTGCAGAATCGAAAGATGTAACTCACACACTGGAGTGGCCAATGAAACCACTCCCCCCCCCTCTTTTTTTTTCTTTTTTTCATCACTCAAGAGAGAAAGCATGCAAAGCGAAGGTAGCTTGCAAAGCTACGGTGCTAAACGTTTATCTCTCACCGTCGGGGATAGTGGTCGACTTCGATCGTTGTCCACAGAAACACTGCAGCATATGCGCTCCTTTCTGAAGGAATGGCCTCAGAATCCTCATTGATTTGGGTTGATGGGAGCCCTCCTCAATCCAAACAATCGGGCAACGCTATGACAACCACAGCAGGGTCAGGCAGCATAGCGTAGCCAGCCAGCCTCTCGCTATAGGCTCACAGCAGCCCTCCAAACGCCGGAAGGGCACAGTCTGCAGGACAAATTACGCTAAAACGAGGCATCTTGAGTGATCCCCCCTCCTCGCTCTCTCGCTCTCTCTCTCTCTCTAGCACTATCTCTCTCGTTCTCTGTCTATCCTCTTCTCGTCCACCGGCGGTCATTCGCGTTCACGGCACACTCCTCTTCCGCCACGGAAGGCAACGCTAGGGCGTTACAATGTGCTCTTAATTGTACAATCCCCCCCTCCTCCTCTTGTCTTCGCGTCTTTACCAGCAGAGAGAGAGAGAGAGAGAGAGAGAGAGAGAGAGAGAGAGAGAGAGAGAGAGAGAGAGAGAGAGAGAGATAGAGCATGCACGCCAAAGTTAAAGTGCAGGGGTAAAGTGGCAGGCCGGCCACGAGTGAGGTAATGCGGAGCTGACAGTTCAGGTGACGATCCGACGCTGGCTGCACAGATGTTGAAACCCTGGAGTTTTTTGTTTTTTTTCATTTTTCATTTTTTTTTTACCCCAGATCCTTTGGGAACGCGGGTAACGCAGAGCCTACGTCAGCTGCAGCCCGCCGCTTTAAAGACAAATGTGTTTTCTCTCTGCGATGACACAGTGACAGAAAGTTTACGGCTCAGTCAGTCACTGCGTTATGAATTACCAGAAAAATAAAATAAAATGAATACATCAACTTTATCTAGAATGCCAGCTTCTGCTGAGTGCATCAATGTGCATCAGATCTGAGTAAATAAAATTGATTAGGACCGTATCCATGTGGAACAAGGCAAATAAATAGTTTTCACTTGTTGACAGTTAGTAAAAGTAGCAGTAACACACGGTAGAAATTCTAGAAGTAAAAAGGGAAAATGTTATCTTAAAGCATAAGTTGTATTGAATGTATTAACGTATTGCTTCTATGTATATTAGCAAAAATATCATTGGAGTATTATTACTGATGAATCAATGTACAAAATATGCCTTTCATTGTTGTATCAGTCAAGGCGGAGATCATTTTAATTATTTTGTATATTATTGGTTCATAATCTGCAACGATACATTATTCTTAACATATGTTTCTTAATGTAAGATCTTTATCTTATTTTTTTAAGTAATTAAAGCTGTCTAATAAATCCAGTGGAGTAAAATGTAGGATACAGTATTTTCCACCACATTGTAGCGAGGTAGATGTATGAAGTACACTGACAATGTATATACAACTGTGAAGCACCACCACTGTTTGTTGTATCTGCTAACTCTACACTAGACATCTCTGAGTAAGTAAAAGCACTTTATAAATAAAATTGCTTTGTGATTTAAAAAAGGATAATAACATGCAAGAACAATAAAATTGAATTAAAACAAAAAAATAACAGGCTTTATTTCACCACAGACAACACTTTCTTACTTATTATGTGAAAGAAACAAGTGAGTTTGATCTCACAGCTGCTCTTACAAAACTGGCTCAATACTTTAAGGATTGAATGGGATCGACAATATGACAAGAATTGTTGGAGCATCACAGAAAAACATGTTAGTACTAAACTAAAAAGGACCCTTAGAATAATGCATGGAGATATAATAAGTGAAACATGTGATTCAAAATGTGTAAAGTTTACAACCATGTGCCGTCTTCAATGTGATTTCCTTTTAATGTATTCTAAAGATATTTTTTTGTTTACTAATCAAGATCTTAAAGACAAAATCTTTCAAATTTGACCCAGTATGAGCATGAAAGCAAAACTATGTGCAACAGTGTACTCTAGGGGGTGCCATGACATAAAGCACTCCGATTACAATAACATGCAGAGAAACTGAGATTTGACCATGAAGCAAAGAGAGGAAGAGAAAGAAGGAGAAAAAGTAGCATCTCTTCTTTCTAAGTATTCAGAGTCACTAAAGACAAAACACAAGTGTTTGGATTTACTGTGTGAGACATTGCTGTTCTTCAGTCTGTGTAGTGAACAAAGACGCTCTGCACATCCTCCTCTGCAGCATTCATTTAACACACGACTGCATTTAAAGTGTTTTACAGTATATCTTGTGTTTTCTTGTGCTCATGTAACCTTGTACCACAAGGACTACAATAAGCCTATGGCACCGACTACCTTGGGAACATGCCCTCACAATGTGTAATATATACATTGTACATAAAATTTTACATTTTAGGTCAGCAAAATGCTTCAACAACAGCATCCATGCAAATAAGGAAAGGTCAGAGAGGTGTAAAGAGAGAATGGAGGAGGGAAGGAGGGAGGGAGGGAGCTGGCATCAGACCCAGAGTCACAGATATGGTGCTGTTGCTATATTCATCTCCCACTATACTGTCCCACTGCAGAACAAGTCCCCATAAAGAGAGAGAGAGAGCATGAAGAGGAAAAGGTGGCACAGAGGGCACAGGGAGGAGATTAACTTAAAACTGGACATGAACTGACCCTCCCATACTAATAAAAAAATAATTGGTTTTAATCTGGCATGCATTCATTTCACTTTACAGCATGTCTTTGTGTATGTATAGGATAATTTGCTGTTGTATGTTTCCTAGTTTCTTAAAAATCATTCGCACTAACAGCAAAAAGACAGAGAAAGACAATTCTACATAAAGAAGGGCTTAAAGGGACAGCTCACCACAAAATAAAAATCACACGTTTTTCCTCATACTTGTAGTGCTATTTATCAATCCAGATAGTTTTGGTGTGAGATACCTTGATTATATTACTAAAGATAATTCACAGACCTTGTTGTGAGCAGTTTCACGTAGGAGCTATTTACTACCAACCGTATCACGGACAAAACCTTCTATCACGATAAAGGCCATTTCATATCTCTAACAGGATATAGCATGTTTTCCAGTAATTCAATAAATAATTGTCTATATGAAATAATGACATGGTTATGTATACTCTTGTGTGAATTATATTCAATTAAAGTAATGAGTATTTTCTAATTTAATTAATAAGAACTTTAGTGTAAAATTATTTGATAAGAAATTTGAGTTAGTATGTGCTTAATGTCTATTTAGACAATGTTATTGTTTATCACGATATCTCGATATATGATTTCATCACAGTATGATTCAATTGAAAGATGATAAATTATAATTTTGAATTATCGCCCAGCCCTAATCACTGTTCATAAACATTAATGGCGTAATCCTCGGCTGAGCTGTAACATTACCTCAGTGGTGCTGGGAGAGCTAGCAATAGAGTAAACATGCACGCTTCCTTCCGCTCGGTGATACGGTTGGCAGGTGTAGTTTGGTAGAAAATAGTTCCTACATGAAACTGCTGACCACAAGGTCTGTGGATTATTTTAAGTATCCGGGTCGTGAGTTCTGAAAAGAGACATTGCTGTTGAGCTTTTTTAATTTATTGTCTGCTACTTTGAGCACCACAAGCCGAGTGCCATTTAGTTCCATTCTATTGGAGAAAAATACATATTCATCAGCTCCTCTCTTCTCCCGTCTGGACTTGGAAGTACCAATTTCCGATGTAAAATTCCCCTTCCTCCAATCACATACTTCTCTTAGCTTCAGACCCCATGTGACACCTTGTGAATGACCCGTCGTCATTCACTCAGTGTGTTCCGTAACGTTACCTTGTCCAAAAAAGACGCGTCCTGTATGTATTTGAGCAAACTCAGATCTGTCTGTGATGACACTGTGGAAAGATGTGAGACAAGCCAGCTCTCATTTCACCTTCCTATACTGTCAACAGAAGCAAGGTTAAACTGTTCACCTTGTAAAGAGATAGCAGCTTTGAATGGTACTGCAATCGAAATGGATCATGTAGAAATGCATTGTGATTATGCTGACCAAACATTACGGGAAGAAAAACACATGTCCAATTTAGATAAGTAGCTGCAAATTGAAATTTAGATGTCCCTGTTCTTCCAGATCATTTCATTTGAAAAACAGAAGTTGTGATTTTAGTTTAATTAATTCTTTCTCAACAGCAGGGTTGGTTGTTTGTTTCTGCAGTGGGAAGCAAAACTATTTCAAGAATATTAAAACTCAAACTAGTCAACCCAACAAACGCTTTGGTGGCTTTATCATTACAAATTCATGCTGTGCAGCCAAGCATTGATCAAACATCAGTGCACAGAAGTACGTATGTAAAACAATGCACAACACTTCTACACTTATTTGTTTGACTGTAAGGTGCCGCCATTACAACCGTATTTTAGATGTTACAGTCAGTTTAATAGCTTCAATGAAGCGTTAAAACAAGCAGAAACAATACACGCAATATATACAGAACAGTGAGTTTGTCCAACACTTTTTTTTAAACAAATAGAAAAATAAATTTGAAATACAGCATATTGATAACTACTAAAACTAGTGCAAGTGTTAAATTACTGTGAGGATGACTCAGTTGTTTGTAAGTGTTTACAGCAGAGCTGCCCACAGTAAAACACATCATTACAAAACACACGAAAACGCCACTTACTCATTTAAAACCTGATGTATAAAGAGCCATGTTTTGGAAAATATTTGGACATCAAGTATTTGAGTCTACAATATTACAAGTATTGTATTGTTTACTGTTCACCATTAAATTCATTGAAGTACCATGTGAGTGTTATTGACATGTCTGTTTTGGTCAAGTTTATGTTATTGTGTGACTGCAATCACTACATACAGCTACACTGCCTTGCTCTAATATATTTAACATGAATTGCAAACAGGATGTCTGTCACAACATATTTTTAAAGCTTCAACAAAGTGACTCAGACTTTAGACAAAATCTACTAGAAAATGTAAAACATGTATTTGAAAATGGTCAGAAGTAAGTTAGAAGTTTCTCTCTGGCAGAAGAGATGTTGTATCTTAATTATAAAAAACGGTCAAAGTTTTTGGAAATACACTTCTTTGCTTTGTTGCAGAGAGTCAGATGAGAAGATCGCTAGAACTCTCATGTCTGTACAATAAGTATGAAGCTGGAGCTAAGGGGAGATGCGCTTAGCTTAGCATAAAGACTGGAAGCAAACGGCTATCCTGGTTCTGTCCAAGGGTTTAAAAATCTGCCTACCAGCACCTTGAAAGCTCAGAAATTATCATATAATAATTGAGTTGGTTTAATCCATGTCGAACAACTAAAACCTGTGTGAAATCACCCGTTTACTGTTTTTGGACTGCACCACTTGCCATACTCCAGGAAGTTACTGCTTTTTTTAAATGTATTTTTTTTACTTTGGTCAAAGCTAGGTTAGCCCTTTCCAGTTGCTAAGCTGACCTGCTGTTGGCTCCAGCTTCATAAAAACTGTGTGGACGTGAGAGTGGTATCTGCCTTGTCCTCTGACTCCAGCCAATAAGCGTATGTCACAAAATGCCAAACTAGTTACTTTAAATAAAATAATTGGGCATTTTCGCCCAGTGAACAATACTGATTGTTACTTTAAATGTCTCACTTCTGTGTATTACTCTTTCTCGTCAAGGCCCTGGTAAGACACGTCCAGTCCAAAGGTTACCCTAATGAACGCTTCAAACTCGTCACCAACTTTCCCAGAAGGAAGCTGGCCCACTTGGACTATGACATCACGCTGCAGGAGGCGGGGCTTTGTCCACAGGAGACTGTATTTGTTCAGGAGAGGAACTAGCTTTGTCAGACACACTCACTTTCGCTTGACTGTATCTCTCTGTGATAGACCTCACCCTTTCACCAATGATCTGGGACGATGTCACTGGCTTTGATCCCGATACCTTTCTGTTGTCCTGGAATTAGGCCTTGATTTTGCCAAGACAGCTCTCGGTGGATGGACTACTTTCCCCGCCACTCCACTAATCTGAATACTGACGTCTCTACTGACAGCCTAATAACTTTGTACTGCTCTACAATTGGCCAGTAAGGTGTACGGATGCCGGCACCCTTTAATTTTTAGGGCCCGAGCAACCGACAACGTCGGGCCGCGAAGGCCCTTTTGAAAATCGAATACACATAGTACATCGGGCGCACATTTGGGAGACTTGCCATACTCGAAAACTCACCAAATTTTGTACACTCGTCAGGCCTGGTGAATATGTATATAGATATAGGTTGCATATTTGTGTGTAAATAAATGGCTCTCTAGCGCCCCCTAGAATTTGGACCGGCGACGCCCTTCAGCCAGTATGTCCGATTTACTTGAAATTCAACACGCATGTCCACCTCCTCTAGATCTACAAAGAAGCCTCTCAGATCCTTAAACTCCGCCTTCTTAGATTTTCCGCAATTTTTAATTTTGTGAAAAACACATTTTTGCAAACTTCTCCTGCGCGTTGATTTTGATTGAAACCGAATTTGCTCTGAATCATTATTGGATCTACATCATCAAAAGTTATCAAAAGCTTTTTGATATCTCTTTGCGTTTACAAGATATGGACCAATAAACTTCTTAGGGGTGTGGCTTATATATCAAAATACACAACTTCTCAACTATTTGTCCTAAAATCACCAAATTTGCAGCTTATGTGCACATCACATCCTGTAACATACCCTGACATTTTTATTTCATTCAACCACTAGGGGGCACTACAGTAAACCCGCCATGTTGTGCTTTTTTGTCACTTTTCGCAGTTTTCAGCCTTTGTACTTTAATGAACTCCTCCTAAAGAATTCATGGGATCAACCTCAAATTTGGTCATGATGCTCTTCAGGCCTTTGTGATGAAAAGTTATCAAATTGGTGAGTTTTCATGGAAGAACCTTGACGTGGTGGCTATTTTGCCTTTGGCATGAACAATAAAGTTGTTATAACTCCAAGGTACATTATTCAATCTGCAAAAAATTACATATGCATGATACTAATTCAAGAATGAGCATATATCTATGCCAAAATGTTCAATAACTCATACCGCCACCTACTGGCAAAAGGAAATGTCACATTTTCAACTTTTATTTTGTCCTCCTAGCCAGTTGACAAGATTGGTCTCAAATTTAGTAAGGAAATCCTTATGACATTGAAGACACTTCATCATGAATATTACAAATTAATAAGATACATTTATTTCCAGTTTCGGGTTCAAAGCAAAGGACGATGGTGACTGTATCACTTGTCGCACCCGCGTTGGTGACCGCACATCACGTAGATCCCTTGATGGTGACTGTATCACTTGTCACACCCGCGTTGGTGACCGCACGTCACGTAGATCCCTTGATGGTGACTGTATCACTTGTCACACCCGCGTTGGTGACCGCACGTCACGTAGATCCCTCAATGGTGACTGTATCACTTGTCGCACCTGCGTTGGTGACCGCACATCACGTAGACGTCACGTCAAGAACAAGAGCAAGAACAACTCCACAAAATAATTTTTGTTACCAAGTATTTATTGGGAAGATGAACACTAGAGAGACCTTCTTCCAAGGCGTACAGGTGTCTTTACGGTAACAATAACAGATATTTAAACATAAAAAATGGCTGATATGACACAACTCTCTAGTGAGCAAGAAACAGTACAAAGTAATATTGTTACAAAGTGTTTCTTGGGAAGATGAACACAAGAGAGACCTTCTTCCAAGGCGTACAGGTGTCTTTACAGTGACAACAACAGATATTTAAACATAAAACATTAATATAAAAATGCTGTATCGACACAACTCTCTAGTGGGCAAGAACAACGCCGCAAAATAATTTTTGTTACAAAGTGTTTCTTGGGAAGATGAACACTAGAGAGACCTTCTTCCAAGGCTTACAGGTGTCTTTACAGTAACAATAACAGATATTTAAACATAAAAACACACCAACATTTGAATAAAGGGAGAACTGTCACTTTTTTACACTTCAAGCACTGAATATAACAAAATAACAATAAAAGACAATCAAAGAGGAAAAACTTACCCCAATAGTTGTGTGTACCTGTGAGAGAGGAGAGAGAGAGAGACCTATACCTACCGTATACCTGCTGCAAGACTTGAACTAATCTTTACAGCTAAACTAACCAACAAAAGCTATTCATGAAAGTCATTAAACGCCAGTCATAATGTGAAAAGTGGCGTCGTCTTCTCCTTCCACAAACGATGGACATTTCCTGATGTTTCTTGATGATCCACTGGTATCAGAAAGTTAGGTATAATGAGAAAAAACTCTAAGTAGTATCTCTAATCCGATCAGCTCCAGAAAGTATTTCTAGAGCGGCAGACAGCTAGAGCGACGGCTAGAGAGGCAGACGGCTAGAGCGCCAATAAATTAAGAAACATTACAGTAAACAGTGAATTTGAACAAAACTCTTGCCTCCCTTTAACAAAAAGCAGATGGCTTCACAAGTGTAGAATCCATTTGCATCTCTCTTTGGTTCTGCTCAGTGGTTTTGTTCATCGCTACTCTCAAATGTTTATGAGGATAAAAACGTCTACCAGGTATTAATATAGACTCTTCAAAAGGCAAACGTTAAAGCACTTTGCCATGGGATTACACCATTGAATGACATGGAAGGACTCATTGTTATGGATACCAGATTGAATGTTTTTGTTTATGTTTGAATATAATGATTTCTGATCCATAAAATATGGAAAAGAATAAAATAGAAAACATATTTCTATTTTATTTCTCAAACTTTTAAAAACTTTTCTTTCTTCTGATTGAGGCCATAGTTTCAACAACCTTCTGTACCCGAGAGCCCCCACCGGCGGGGGCACAAGCGTTCATCCAAAAATTCACCTGCTCATAATGCCAAACAAGTGCACTCATCAGTAACAAATATAATTATGTCGTATAGCTACTCAAACTGCAGCTCCTGCGCTACAAAGTCATCTCAGCTGTTTGTACAATCTCCAAACACAACTCAGAAAAAAAGCTATATATATTACCAAATATCAATATCCATATACCACCTCCTAGGCAGACCCACTCGCCACATTTATGCCAATAACTTTTCGAAAATGAATTCAATGCTAACAGATTAAAAGATAAAAAACAAAGCCATCATCACAATCCACATTATCGACTCACATCAACAACAACACCTGTTATCAGTTCTCCATGTCGAATTAACCTTGTAGTCGATCGGTAATCAAGACTGTTGTTTGTGAGTGGCGAATCAGGGAAGGACATCACGTTACGTTGGGTGGGTTGCCATGTTTGAGCGCAGTGGCTCCACCAATTTCAGCTATATATTTTTTCAAAAGCAATTTAATATTATTCAAATGTATTGTTCGGTTCGTAATGCTTACTGAACCCTGAGCCCCTTACCGAAGGGTTCAATACGAATACGTGTATCGTTACACCCCTAATAATTGAGCATCCTGATTGAGAGACTGCTCCTAAAACCAGAATGTATAGTTCACACACCTCAGCTCTTTATGCAAACCTGCCTGTCTGGCTGCTACTGTTGATTTCAGGTTGTATAAGCATCCTATAATATATCTAAAAGCAACACTACAGGCTACAAATATCACAGGAAATCACTTTAAGTTTTAACACTATGGGTCAATTTACAAAGGTACCACCTGAACCCTCCAATGTTACAGTTATTATTGGAGTGTTACAGGGCTGCTATAGAAGATGCATAGTCCAAGTATAATAATATAATGATAAAATCTCAACATGATTATGAACGAGGCAGAAGGCTAAAACATGCTTAAAGAAAGAATAAATGAAGTAGAGAGATAGTAAAAGATAGCTGAAACCGGCCAGTACACACGCCAACATTTGAATAAAGGGACAACTGTCACTTTTTTCCACTTCAAGCTTCATATATGTATACTGTATGTATATATATATATATGTATAGAAATATATGTATATGTATAAATATGTATATATTTACTAATTTACTGAGTTTTTTCAAATGGCACTAAAATAATGCTATGAGTTTAAGATAGTAGCCTATCTTAAACTCATTGGAACAGTCATAAGTAGCCTGACTGTTCCAACCAGAGCCTCCTCATTACACTCGCTTGTATTGACATGTTGGCCATTTCATAACATTGAAAAGGTCTTTGTTTGGTCATGTGGTATTTGCTTTTTGAGGAAAAGGAGAGGAACGTGGTCGGTCATTAATCTGTATGTAACTATGTGCATAATGACACATTTAGTCCTGCACTCATCAAACTGGCTATATCTCAGCATTATACATAGTTCAATGTGAACCATAGGTAGTATTGAACACGGTTCACTCAAATAAAAGTGGAAAATTTGTGATTAAAATACACATCTGGTCGTGAACAATAACAAAGTGTCATCAAAGTATTTCGTGGGAAGATGAAAACAAGAAAGACCTTCTTCCAAGGCTTACAGGTGTCTTTACAGTGACAATAACAGATTTCCTCATCTAAAAACACAACATAAAATTCACTAGATTATATTCACTATATCACCACTCTCCAGTTGGCAACTAAATAATCCCAAACATCCTTTTGGTCAGACACTCTCCAGTGGACCAGAAGTTTGACCAGTGTGGTTAAAACTTGCATCACCTTCATTCAAGAAAAGTCTCTTGGGGCCATGCTCTAAACCATACCGGAAGTCGGCAATGATTTAGATTTTTGTGTAATTTTTTGATAGATTTTTGTCCAGTTGTAGTCGCTATACTTTAACGAACTCCTCCTAGGGAATTTGTCTGATCCTCTTCAAATTTGGTCAGTAGCCTACAATCTGAGAACCTTTGTGATTCAAAATTATTAAAAGCTTTACGTTTGGTTGAATAGCTTAGCCGTAGCGGGCGGCTACTTTACGTGATTCCCCATCAAAAAAGCTGATGTAACTTGTTCCAAACGGTCCTAAACTTCCCATGCTTGATAACACTCATGGCCTGAGGATGTCTACAAGCTAATTTTCACTAATACTCACAGTGCCACTTGCTGGCGAAAGGAAATCTGCGTTTTCTGACAAACGGCATCCGATTTACATGACTTTTACAAGATGTGGTTTACACTTGATATAGAGCAACATAATGCATGTTTGCGCGTGTTCTGTAGTGCCACATAGCAGATACAGGACGCGGTGGACTATTTGCAAAGCATAATTTCCAGCGTCAGGCGGTCCACGCGGGAAAACAAATTCCGACTCGCGGACGCGCTGTCCGACGGTCGCGGACGTTCACAGCTATATATATATATATATATATATATATATATATATATATATATATATATATATATATATATATATAGCTCATATTCAAATAAAAAAAAAACAATAATAATAATAATAATGGATCACTGATTGATGATGAGGCACCAGAGACTTGTACAAAAACACTTTTACCTCCCGGAAAGGATGTTTAATGTCAGTTTATTTTCTTGCTCTTCTTGTCATTTTCTGTACCTGGGGACAGGTAAAGGGAGGCTCATTCTTGTTTATTTGACCCAAATTTGGTCTCTCATACGGTCCGTGTTTCAACAATTGTAATTATTAGGAAGGCAGGGGCACTAAGAGAAATGGTCCGGAAATTAACAGGTCGGACATCTGTTACGCACTTGTGTAAATCTGAGAGGATTTGGGTGGATCTGCACATTTTTACTCAAGTTTCTAATGGTTAATTAGGGACTAGTAGATTGTTTTTGGATTTCAACTTTTGATACAGAAGGGAATGAATGAAGGGTGGTACATCTCATCAGTCGGACCTACACTGTACAGAGATGGCTTCGAGAGACTGATATTTAGCTGTAGTCACTGTTTCCTTTTCTTTTTTTTATATGCTGCCAAGAAAATATGCTGATGTTGAAATATAACCACCAAAACCAAGGGAGGTTCTGCTTGGTCTTTTGTCCCAATTTCAATGAACTTCACAGGCCGAATGTGATGAGACAAATGTCATAGCATACAATGCAAACCAATATCAAAACAGATATAGGAAAAGTGTTATGGAAAGGTGAAAGCAGCTACTCTTGAGAATCAACTGAAACGACAAATATGTATTACTCTGTATTCTGATATGAGGAATTATTTATGAGGAATACCCTGCTTATTTTATTTAATCAACTTATGTTAGTAAGGCACTAGAGCAACTTCATATAGTTTCTTCTTAGTTAAGAGCCAGGGTTTCTTGTCAGATAGCCTAATTTGTTGGCATTTAGACCCTAAAATTGACAATGTTTAGTACATGTAACAGTCTGTGGAAGATGAGAGAAGCACCTCAGAGTTCAAACCAATGCCTCAACAAACCCTACGGCACATTTTAGACAGGATCTGGAGTGACGATGGCTGGAGTAATAAGATACCACAAGCTCTTTATTAAGCTTAAATCTGGGCCATAGGTGGCAGTAATGGGCCTTAAATGGCAACAGTTCTTCCATAAGTAAGGCCAGGATCAAGCAGACCACTAGCCAGTGTATATAATGAAGGTTTTGAATATATTAAAATGAGCCTTACACATGTTTTATGAAGTAGGTAATGAATACAGTTTGTTCAGCCTTAAGAAATTGTTTTTGGGTGACAACCGCTGTTGCAGGTGGTCCTGGAGAGTAGCTGTTTTCCTTTTCTACATTAAAATGATCCAGAGCCCTCCAGTGCTGGAAGAATGGAGGTGATATGTGCCACCATGTCAGTTTACTAATATCAGAACAAGCTCTGTGGTAGAATCTCAGCTTGAATCATTAGCCATTTAAAGGATTTGTGCAAATGTTGCGATTTGGATATGATGACTATAAGCAGGGTTATAACTATTAACAGCAATACCACTAACTAAATTACTGGATGAATATTGAAAATCTCTCTCATCTCTCATCTTCACCCGCTTATCCGAGATCGGGTCGCGGGGGCAACAGCTCCACCAGGGGACCCCAAACTTCCCTTTCCCGAGCCACATCAGCCAGCTCTGACTGGGGGATCCCGAGGCGCTCCCTGGCCAGTTTGGAGATATAGTCCCTCCACCTGGTCCTGGGCCTCCCTCGGGGTCTCCTCCCAGCTGGTCGTGCCTGGAACACCTCCCTAGGGAGGTGCCCAGGTGGCATCCTTACAAGATGCCCAAACCACCTCAACTGGCTCCATTCCACGCAAAGGAGCAGCGGCTCTACTCCGAGTCCCTCACGGATGACCGAACTTCTCACCCTATCTCTAAGGGAGATGCCAGCCACCCTCCTGAGGAAACCCATTTCGGCCGCTTGTACCCGCGATCTAATTCTTTCGGTCATGACCCAGTCCACAAGACCATAGGTGAGGGTAGGAACAAAGATTGCCCGGTAGATAGAGAGCTTTGCCTTGCGGCTCAGCTCTCTTTTTGTCACAACGGTGCGGTAGTGCGACTGCAATACCGCCCCAGCTGCTCCGATTCTCCGGCCAATCTCACGTTCCATTGTTCCCTCACTCGCGAACAAGACCCTGAGGTACTTGAACTCCTTCATTTAGGACTCATTCCCTACCCGGAGTGGGCAATCCACCGGTTTCCTGCTGAGAACCATGGCCTCAGATTTAGAAGTGCTGATCCTCATCCCAACTGCTTCACACTAGGCTGCGAACCGATTCAGTGAGTGCTGGAGGTCACAGCCCGATGAAGACATCAGGACCACATCATCTGCAAACAGCAGCGATGCAATCCTTAGCCCACCGAACTGTAAACACTCCTCCCCACGACTACGCCTCGATATCCTGTCCATGAATACCACAAAAAGGATTGGTGACAAAGTGCAGCCCTGGCGGAGGCCAACCCTCACCGGAAAGGAGTCCGACTTACTGCCGAGAACCCGGACACAGCTCTCGCTTTGGGCGTACAGGGATTGGATGTCCCCCAGAAGTGGCCCCCTTACCCCATACTCCCGCAGCACCTCCCACAGTATCTCCCGGGGGACCCGGTCATACGCCTTCTCCAGGTCTACAAAACACGTGTAGACCGGATGGGCGTATTCCCAAGCCCCCTCCTGGATCCTTGCAAGAGTGAAGAGCTGGTCCGTTGTTCCACGGCCAGGACGGAATCCGCATTGTTCCTCTTCAATCCGAGGTTCGACTATCGGCCGAACCCTCCTTTCCAGCACCTTGGAGTAGACTTTACCAGGGAGGCTGAGTAGTGTGATACCGCGGTAATTGGCACACACCCTCTGGTCCCCCTTTTTGAACAGGGGAACCGCCACCACCCCCACTCCACACAATGTTGAAGAGACGTGTCATCCAAGACAGCCCCTCCACACCCAGTGCCTTCAGCATTTCTGGATGGATCTCATCGATCCCTGGGGCTTTGCCACTGTGGAGTTGTTTGACTACCTCAGTGACTTCCACCAGGGAAATTGATGATGCTCCCCCATCAGCCTCCAGCTCTGCCTCTACCATAGAGGACGTATTAGTCAGATTCAGGAGTTCCTCAAAGTGCTCCTTCCACTGCCCGATTATCCCCTCAGTTGAAGTCAACAGAGTCCCATCCTTACTGTATACAGCTTGGGTGTTTCCCCGTTTCCCCCTCCTGAGGTTGCGGATGGTTTTCCAGAAACACCTTGGTGCCGACCGAAAGTCTTTCTCCATGGCTACTCCGAACTCCTCCCACACCCGCTGCTTTACCTCCTTCACGGCAGCGGCTGTAGCCCTTCGGGTCTGTCGGTACCTTGCAACTGCCTCAGGAGTCCTCCGGGATAACATATCCCGGAAGGCCTCTTTCTTCAGTCGGACGGCTTCCCTGACCACCGGTGTCCACCACGGTGTTCGAGGGTTACCGCCCCTTGAGGCACCCAAGACCTTGAGACCACAGCTCACCGCCGTAGCTTTGGCAATAGAAGCTTTGAACATCGTCCATTCTTGTTCGATGCCCACAACCTCCACAGGGATGCTAGAAAAGCTCCGCCGGAGGTGTGAGTTGAAGATCTCCTGGACAGGGGCCTCCTCCAGACGTTCCCAGTTTGCCCGCACTACCCGTTTGGGCTTACCAGGTCTGTCCAGTGTTTTCCCCCACCCTCTGAACCAACTCACAGCCAGATGGTGATCAGTTGACAGCTCCACTCCTCTCTTCACCCAAGTGTCCAAAACAAACGGCCTCAGATCCGATGATACGATGACAAAATCGATCATCGACCTTCGACCTAGGGTGCTCTGGTACCACGTACACTTATGAACATCCTTATGCTTGAACATGGTGTTCGTTATGGACAATCCATGACTAGCACAGAAGTCCAACAACAAACGACCGCTCGGATTTAGATCAGGGAGGCCGTTCCTTCCAATCACGCCTCTCCAGGTATCCCCATCGTTGCTCATGTGCGCGTTGAAATCCCCCAGCAGAACTATGGAGTCCCCCACTGGAGCCCCATACAGGACTCCAGTCAGAGTCTCTAAGAAGGCCGAATACTCTGAACTGTTGTTCGGTGCATATGCACAGACAACAGTCAGAGTTTTCCCCCCCATAACCCGCAGGCGTAGGGAGGCGACCCTCTCGTCCACCGGGGTAAACTCCGACGCAGCGGCACTCGGCCGGGGATTTGTGAGTATCCCCACACCCGCCTGGTGCCTCGGGCAGGGTCTCCTCAACTCTTCTTAGTTTTTTCATTGGGTTTTTTGAACCATTCTTAGTCTGGCCCTTCGCCTGAGACCAATTTGCCATGGGAGACCCTACCAGGATTGAAAATCTCTAAAGATAAAAAAAAAATAGGAAGACGTGACCAGTGCTACAGTATTTTCGAAACAAACAGTCCCCCTTCTTCTTTTGTCCCAGTATATCACTGTGATTCATACTGTGGATCACATTTAGTGTCAAGCGTTTGAAAATAAAATAAACATTTCATTGGTTAGCATCTTAAAATTAAAATTTGTTTTTTCATATTCCCCTTTGAATGAGGGCTCCCAACTGACTATGGTAACAGTGTCTGTACGGGACACGGTCAGAGGTGAAAGAAAAGGACTTGCAGCTGTACAAACAGATGAGGACACTGCAGTGTGGATACTACAGCACACAAAGGGCATTCCTTCACCTTCTTATGTGTTATGGGCAAGAAGAGGGTTAGGGGGAAATGTGCTGGCAAAGGGCAGCGCTGAATTAAGCACTGAAACCTTTTCCCCTTTGACCGAAATGCAGAAATCCCAGATCAGCAGCCTCAAATACAACGCAGCAGAGATATCTTTAGGGTTTCTTTGCACGATGGCACCTGGAATTTACAAAATCACAGTTTAAAAGGTCATCTTCAAATCAGCAAACTATCTCCATTGCTTTGGATGTTTTACATGGAACTCTTGTTTTGATGTTTTGCTCTACAGTTATAAAAACATGTTCAAACCCAGCTGGAAAAACACCAACAAGCTAAAAAAGCAAGGCTGATTTAGTTTCCTGCAAAAGTTGGATGTTGAGGAGGTTTAAATACTTTAACCTAACAGTAGAAACCTGCATTTATTTCACGTAGAAGCTGAATTTATTCATCAGTGCTTACAGGTTAATTAGGTAACCAGGACGGGGCCCCACACAACCTACTGTGTTTGAGGTTTTGTCGGTTGCATAAGGAGGATGTTGACCCCTGTCATCCATGGTTCTCAGAAAGAAGTCAATTGAAGTTAATGTGTAATGTGTAACGTTTGTGGCAGATTTGAATCACCCGACTTGCCCGAGAACATCTGTTTGCAGTCGTTCCCATCCTGCAAAAAAACAGCTGGATGTACCTACAGATAAAATGGGACCATCAAAATCAAATTCAATGTGATCAAACTGGAGGAAAGACCCGATCAACTAAATAAACGTCACCCTCCTCTCGTGCTTCAAGCTTCATATTGGTGCACACTGCACTTGAGTACAACTTTGAGGTACTTGTACTTAACTTGAGTAATTCCATTTTATGCTATTTGATACTTCTACTCCACAACATTTCAGACAGAAAAAAGACAGACTAGTTACTTTTGAGATTGTAGGTTAAAAACATTTTATATAAAATAAATATTTGATAAGCCCATAGAATACAATGCATTATTAATGAAGAAACAAGTGATTGACTTTTTTAGCTTGAGACCCTTTACAAAACAAGCTGTGTCTATGAGTTATTCCACCAAAGAATGACTCACGAACCCTCACATTTATCTTGTGACCGTTTAAAGGGTGGCCGACCCCCTGATTAGGAACCACTGGACTAAACTAATCAACTAGCTCCACCAGCTACAACGATAACATGCTACTTATGCGCCGATGTGTTAATATTAAAATATTGTCATGATATATCACATTTTATTATATTACATTTTTCCACAGAACCAGTTCTTTTATTTATGATACTTTAAGTACATTTTGTTGATAATACGCTTTTATTTAAGTAGGATTTTGAAAACAGGACTTTTCACTGTGTATTACTTTTTACTGAAAGAAAGTGTCTGAGTGCTTTTGCTACTGCTGCAAAGGTGTGGTAAAAGCTCACCATAGAACTTTTTCATTGCAGACATTGTGACTTGTCATAGCAGGAAAAACAGAGGTGTATTTACTAACATTAAGGAGGGGTGCATTCCACTTATTGGGACACTTAATAGAACTGAGCCACCGAGTCAATATCACCATAAGGTGCCTTTTCCAAAAGAAAAAGCTGAGATTTTCCATTGAACTTCATATTTATTGTATTAAGTAAATGTTATGCTGTTAGAAATGCATGTTGGTCAAGCTCCAACACTTTTTATAAATTAACTGCAAGCAGATAATGTACATGCAAACAGCAAAATATGTCCACCCTGTCATGGACAAATTCAATGTAGAGTAAATACATTGTAATTACATAGTGATTATAAAATGTACATTTTCAGAAAGCTATTTAGTCCCTTTCTCAACAATATATTTTAGTTAATGGGAAAAGTATTTGGATAATAATGAAATTATGGCAAACTATTTGTTTCTCTATAAAATCTGCGAGAGTTGCACTTTCTTTTCTAAATAAAATCTAACAACAAAGATATCTGGTCAAACTTTCAAACAATCTTATTTGGCCCTCATTTGTTTATGAAGGAATCACACAAAGGGTTTTGCTAACTTGTGAAAATAATTTGTTTATTTTCATAAAACATGAAAATTACAGGGTGGACAATGACATAACAGGGTGGACCTTGGGCATGACAGGGTGGACACGTTGTGAAATGTCATTGAATGGCCTAATAAATGCAATAAATCTAAAGGAAATGATGTAAAAAAAAATGTCAGAGGTCCTTTTCCCATGTAGGGGGAAATTACCAGTTTAACAGACTGGTTTTGATCCACTCTACCTGCATGCGGCCACTGAATAAAGATGCACAAAATTAACCATTAATCTAGTGTTAAACTCTACATCATTCTGCACAGTAAAAGTCAAACTGTAGAACAAGAAGAAAAAAATGTTTAGGTGGAGAACGGTTGATATAAAAAAAAACAGCATGTTACAGAGAGATCACTTAGACGCCTCTCCAAACGGTCTCTCCCTTTCTGCAGAGACATGGCTCAATTCTACAGTTGCTGTTCCACATACATCCAAGCAGATGCTTCAATCTGTACAGAGCGCTTGTTCAGAGCCTGTGGTTCTGGTATTAGGCAAAGTATCTTCCAGCCAATGTTCCAACAGATGTCCTCCCGGAGACTTGGCCAATGGAACTTGTTTATGCCATTGCGGTGCATATACAGTTGTGGTCAAAAGTTTACATACACTTGTAAAGAACATAATGTCATGGCTCTCTTGAGTTTCCAGTTATTTCTACAACTCTGATTTTTCTCTGATAGAGTGATTGGAACAGATACTTCTTTGTCACAAAAAACATTCATGACGTTTGGTTCTTTCATGACTTTATTATGGGTTAACAGAAAAAGTGATCAAATCTGCTGGGTCAAAAATATACATACAGCAGTGCTAATATTTGGTTACATGTCCCTTGGCCATTTTCACTCCAATTAGGCGCTTTTGGTAGCCATCCACAAGCTTCTGGCAAGCTTCTCGTTGAATCTTTGACCACTCCTCTTGACAGAATTGGTGCAGTTCAGTTAAATTTGATGGCTTTCTGACATGGACTTGTTTCTTCAGCATTGTCCACATGTTCTCAATGGGATTTTAAGTCAGGACTTTGGGAAGGCCATTCTAAAACCCTAATTCTAGCCTGATTTAGCCATGCCATTACCACTTTTGATGTGTGTTTGGGGTCATTGTCCTGTTGGAACACCCAACTGCGCCCAAGACCCAACCTTCGGGCTGATGATTTTAGGTTATCTTGAAGAATTTGAAGGTAATCCTCCTTCTTCATTATCCCATTTACTCTCTGTAAAGCACCAGTTCCATTGGCAGCAAAACAGCCCCACAGCATAATACTACCACCACCGTGCTTGACGGTAGGCATGGTGTTCTTGGGGTTAAAGGCCTCACCTTTTCTCTTCCAAACATATTGCTGGGCATTGTGGCCAAACAGCTCGATTTTTGTTTCATCTGACCACAGAACTTTCCTCCAGAAGGTCTTATCTTTGTCCATGTGATCAGCAGCAAACTTCAGTCGAGCCTTAAGGTGCCGCTTTTGGAGCAAGGGCTTCCTTCTTGCACGGCAGCCTCTCAGTCCATGGAGATGCAAAACACGCTTGACTGTGGACACTGACACCTGTGTTCCAGCAGCTTCTAATTCTTGGCAGATCTGCTTTTTGGTGGTTCTCGGTTGACTCTTCACCCTCCTGACCAATTTTCTCTCAGCAGCAGGTGATAGCTTGCGTTTTCTTCCTGATCGTGGCAGTGACAAAACAGTGCCATGGACTTTATACTTACAAACAATTGTTTGCACTGTTGCTCTTGGGACCTGCAGCTGCTTTGAAATGGCTCCAAGTGACTTTCCTGACTTGCTCAAGTCAATGATTCGCTTTTTCAGATCCATGCTGAGCTCCTTTGACTTTCCCATTGTAGCGTTTGTGGGCGTTTGTATCCAATGAGCCCTATTTAAACGGCCTCAGAGAAGTCACCAGCTGTAGTCACTCATAATCACTCACAAGAAGTTAAGAGGCCATGCTATGAAGCTCATTTCATTGACACAACTTTCTAAGTCACCAAAATTGCTAATTCATGTTGCTGTATGTATATTTTTGACCCAGCAGATTTTGTCACTTTTTCTGTTAACCCATAATAAAGTCATGAAAGAACCAAACTTCATGAATGTTTTTTGTGACAAAGAAGTATCTGTTCCAATCACTCTATCAGAGAAAAATCAGAGTTGTAGAAATAACTGGAAACTCAAGAGAGCCATGACATTATGTTCTTTACAAGTGTATGTAAACTTTTGACCACAACTGTACTTAACTTTCACACTGTGCCCTTCTGCATCCACGATGACACCTGGGTATGCTTCATTGTCGTAATTAACGACACACCACTCTCCAATGTGCTTTACGTCAATCATTTCTGGTCTCCTAGGGTTATCTGGTGTCTTTCCACATGTTGGGGGCTCATCAGATGAAACAGGAACATCAGCTAGAATGACCTCTTGAAATGTCTCGGTATTTCATCTGGCCGGGTGTCAGACTCATAGTGTCTTTTATGGCAGCTATTGCAGGTACCTCAGTCTTTGATTCAATATCCCTCTCTGGGACGAAGAACAGCTCGACAGATGTGTCCAGACTTTTCAGCTTGTCATACAAGCTCTGGGCATCAGGGATGTCTCCTCCATGGGCCACAATCCGGTCTGCTGACCTCTTGAGGGCCCCACCCACACCGTCTGGTGCCCCCTTCCCATGACTAGCCTCAAAGAAATTCCACTTTATTTCTTTGAAGCCATACTTGTAGGGTTCCGTTGAGAGGTAGAAGAAATTTCCCTTTTGTCGATACTGCGTTGCAGGCCCGTCGCTGAAAAAATGAAGTATGCTGACTTGAGGGTGTCGTTCTCTCACTACCTTCAGAACTGGATCAAGGTGGGCCCAGATGGCCACAGGGTCGTGTCTTCTGGAGGGTGATATGGAGCAGAAAGTGTGCGGCGCTTGTTCATCAGCGGTGTAGAGCACTCCAGTGTGCAGACTGGCCTGCTGGTGTGAGCCTCCAAAATGCACAGATTGTATTTCTTCGCTGTACTTGCATGAGTAATTTTCGCTAAAATCTATATGCAAGACCGACTCGTTGTGTGTCAGGCTCCTCCTGAGCTCCCCGTAGGCATCAAACTGCCATTTAATGTTGAAGACATGGCGCCTAAAATGGAGACGCCTCTCCTGGAAATCTGCGTTAAAGTCATGCTCCATTGTTGTTATCTCCCTTTTCACTGTGATTGTTGACACCTTCTCATCCTTCGTGATCTTCTCTGTCATCCACTGCGATAAACAAATGTTCTCTTCCCCAGGAGTTTTCAGCATTGTTCTTCTGTCCGGGTCAGCATCACAACGTTCCCGATATCTCCTTGCTATCTCAGCTCCTTTTAAGCTCATTCCTTGAAAAAGACAATTCAAAATGTTCCCTTACACACTAATTGGCGGTCCAGGTAAACTAGGCTTGCCTTATCAAACTAGGGTTGCTGATACCGATATCGCCAAAAAAGTCCATATTGTCCACTCCTACTATGTATAACATGTACTGTTATAAAATGTGTGTAATAACTGTTGTAATATGTGTAACATTATCAGCTTGTGGTATAAACTACGCACATGTCCTTCCTGTCACGAACCATGTCCACCCTGTCATGGAAGGCTTGATGATAGGGTGGACAATGACAGGGTGGACATTTTTGGCTAATGTTAGCATTTAATGAGCACATGGTGGACCTTCAGTTAGCAACATGATTCAGTTAGCAAGGTGACTGTGTACTGTTTAACAAGTATCTTTCAAATTTCTGAAAGGTTTTATATTCATTGATATTTCACTACGACAGAGTGGACATGTTAAGCTTGACAACATCCAATTACACACATAATATGATGAAAATTACGAAATATAAGTGTAAATACTTACTCTGCAACTAGCCATTGTTTCAGCCTCCAATGAAGAAAGACAAAATGATGGTAGTAATGTAACTGAAAGCATCAGAGGGTTTCTTAAAGGGGCAATTACCCCATAATGACAGGGTGGACAGCAATTTCAGGGACACATGCAAAATGTTCAATATGATTATGAAAATAGAATATACATGATCAAAATGACTCGTTTTATCAAATAACTTGTTGTGGACAATAAAACCATATACATTTTTGGGGGATTTAGTATCATTTAACCACTTATTACGCAAACTGTAGTTAGCGGAGCAGTGTGTGGGACATGCCAAAATCACGTACATCCAATGAAAAAAAATGGTATAAAATGAAGGAAACACATTTCAAGAGACTTATTGTACTGATATGTGTGTAAATGTTTGGCCATTTATAAAAATACCTCAGAGTTTCATTATTCTGCTACATTTTCATGATGACTGAGTGATTCTGATGAGGACACCAAAGGCACTTTATAGTGATATTGACCCCACCGTTAACATTTTCCTGCCACGATAAGTCAAAATGTCTGCCGTCACTGGGAATGACATGATACCATCATAAACAACTGGGACCAACTCTCTCTGTGTTTACTGATTAATCAGCCAGATGTGTGTGTGCTTTTTTCCCCCAGAAACAGTTTTTAAAGGCGCTGATCAAGAGTGTTATCATCATGTGTGGGTGTCAAGATGAATCATTGCCGGCTGAACAAAATGTCACGGCTCACTCCTGCACTCCACTTTTAAATCTTACTCAACTGTAAAATACACAACCCCTTTCTTTGAACGTTTGTGTGTAGTGTCCAGTCTATAATGCCTTATTAACCCCCTGCCCCACATGCAGAACAATCATTGATAATAAGCTTATCCGCTCTGTGATTTAGCATGGTCAGGACGGCCTTGTGGACCGTAATCCTCGTCACTCAGACACAAGAATCCCAGAGGTATTTCAGGAAGATGGGTTGGAAAAATTTTAAATATATATACACATTAAAATGTGTTGCTTAATATCCCTAAATATTCATGTGGTTTTCTAAAACGTATATCTTTCAATTCATATATCATTTGTCTGTGGCCTCCAGCAGAAATTCTGCTCACTTGATCAGAAACAGTACAAGAGTAGAATAAAAACCTTGATTGTTTGTTTTTTTGTATAGATAAAGAATGCATTAAATGTCTACTTGTGCTATACAGGACAGCAATGTCATTGACTTGCAGGCTGCGTTATCAAGAGGTGTCACTACAGCAGTGCTGCTGAGTGAAGTGTCAGCGCAGATTGACAAAGGCACAGTAATCTGCGAGGGTTCAGGAAACTGTCACAGGGATAAAGACTCAAAGCCCAACTCACAAGGCAGATAATGAGAGAGTCTTAAATCTACCGGAGAGCAGACAAAACCAGTGGCTATGAGGCAAGAGGGCAAACACTGGGCCAGAAATTCAAGGCAACATACAGATCTGGTGAAGAGGGGAATGCTGGTTGAGGAGGATACTTATATATACACACTCGGTCTGATTGATAGAAAACAGGTTTCAAGGGGGAAAAACAGTCACATGATGAACTACGGTGGGAAACACACCAAGGACAACTGGTGGACAGGTGGGGAATGACCAGAGAAGTTGCTTACGGGAGTTTGTGGGAAACAGTAACACACTTTTATCCCATTTCATTGTTTTCAGTCTTACATGAAATTAACGACTTGCTCATTGTCACAGCAAACATGTTTTCCGACACTAGACCTTGAAATCAAGGATCTGCTATATTGTTAGTTTTATTGCTGATTTTTTAAAGTGGCCTATAATGTGTGCTGCAGTCACTCGTGTGATAAATAAATGTGGAAAGAAGGTTTTTGTACTCAGTGCCAGGTTTATCTCAGAGGACGGAGGTGAAAGTAGAGTTTTTTTGTCACGCTAGGGTTTGAGTGAGGTCAGGGTTACACAGTCTGTAAGGATTCAGTACAAAAGGCATTTTGTCAAACATCTACTTCACGGGCACCTGATCAACATTGAATTTTTTGCAAATAAAACGTTGTGTAATGTGCTGATTCCCTTTTTGAAAAACATTTTAATGCACTTTTCCAATCACATAGAATACCTCAAACTAAACTGCTTTATATCTTCGCTACCACCTGTAGCTTGACCAAAACCAGAATATAACGTGTATATAGTGTGGTTTCATGATGCTACAGTTTTCATATCTAAATGTATGTCTTTTGAAAGACTGAAGATGATTACTGGTTTGGCTGTGTTATTTGACTGTTAAACTGTATAATGCACACTAGAAACAACGTTTATATTCTCTGAATATTAATATCATTGGTTCTCCTGATAAGCTGCATGCTTCACAAAATGTAACCACTGATTTAATCCATTTTCCACATGTTGACAGGTTTTGCCTCGGCGGTATTTAAGCTCAGCGTCAGTCACATTCATAAACTTAAGTGCAGCTGCATCCTTCATCTGCAGGCTGTGGTAAAATCAGGGCCCTTTTTATGCCACTTTCTGATGGATTATACTGAACTGAAATTCTGAATGCAGGACTTTTTCTTGTATTGGATTTTTTTATTTTTAACACTGTAATTACTTTTACTATAAAGTCTCCGACTAAAACCCAAAGCACGTGAACACACCATACAAAATAAAAAATATGTGATAAACAGAGTTAAAACAATGAACTGAAATAAGTTAAACTTCGAATACAACTATGAAATCAGAAAGTAGAACAGAATTTGAGTGAGTTGGCAATATGTTATCATGTTTTTAATCTTAAATTACCTCTTGCTTTCTGGCATATTTAACTCTTTTTTTCTGGCCCTCTGGGGGATTTCAGAAACCTGAGCAAAGTTTTTTCTTTTCTTTCCCCCCCCCCCAGCTCAGTCAGAGGTTTGCTATAAAAGCTCGAGCTGCCTCCCGGACAGCCTGCTCTGCTGACCTGGAGACCCCGCCGTCCAACATGCAGACTCTCCTCTTTGTATCGCTGCTCGGATGCCTCGGTAAGGACATTTAATATTGTTCCACGGGCATGTTTTAATGTTTTAAGCACATTTTCATTGTTTATTTTTTTCCACCTGCATTTGCAGCCGCCGTGTTCGCGGCTCCAGCTAACAAGGTGAAATGGTGCGTCACGTCGGTCAAAGAACTTCAGAAATGTGTGGCCCTTGAGAGGAAAGCTCCGGTGTTCTCCTGCGTGAAGAGGGACAACGCCTTCGGCTGCATCATTGCAATTAGGGTGAGGAGAGGAACATCATCCAGAGCACGCGCTCAATGAAATGTGCTCGTCACACAATTATTCTTCATAGCTCTGTCTTCGGTTTGATTTTCCATCACCACAATGTAAAAATACTCCATTACAAGTACGAGCTTGTGCATTCAAATCTTAATAAGTAAATAAGTACTGAAGTGTTACTAGCATAATATACTTGAAGTATCAGTAATTAAAGTATACACTATATGCAGGATGGCCCCTAATGTTACATTAATATATGTTATATTATTTATATTATTAGCCTATTATTGATGAAATTATGTGTAAACAACCTTTTAATCTTTTAACAGGTCAAGATAGAGCTATTTTTGAGTACTTTGCAACGGGTTGATTACGTATATCAATCATAGTGCTTTATGTTTATGTTTAACATACCAAATCTCAATCTATAATATTTTTTTTTATAGCTGTCTGAAAAAAGTAATGGAGTAAAAAAGTACAATATTTCCCTCTGAAAACCTAATATGTATAAAATGTAAATGCTCAAATAAGTACCTGGAAATTGTTCAGAAAATTATCCAAAATTAGTACAAACAAGCGCATTATTATGAGCAAAAATGAAGTATCAACAGTAAAAGTAATATTAATACATATTTAATAATGTTATAACATAATCGTTATGTTTGATGCATTTATAAGTAAGCTGCTGCTGAATGTATTTAGCTAGTTGAGGTGGAGATAACTGCTTTATTTGGTAATTTAACCTTCAACGCTGCATTTCATTTTAGACATTGATCATATGTTTTGTTTGTAAAATGTTTTTGATATGAGAAATACCTGTTAACAGCAGCCATCAAAGAAGTGTAGAACGGCAAAAAAAGTACAATATTCCCCCCTGAAAAGGAGTGGAATAAGTATAAAGTAGCATTGAATTAAAGCTTTCAAGATAATTACCCATATCTCACCTTTGCAACAAAGTACAGTGCTTAAATAGATGTCTTACTTTGCACTTCTGCATTTAGCTACGAACAAAGTATGCATGGAACCATTCGCCACATGCCTTTGAGCTGTCGGAGAAATGAAACATCGTGTTGCTGGTTGATGACAGTTTTGTTTTTGTTTTTTTCATCAGGCTGGTGAGGCAGATGCCATCACTTTGGATGGAGGGGACATCTACATTGCTGGACTGAACAACTTCGACCTGCAGCCCATTATTGCTGAGGACTACGGCACCTGTATGTTCACTAATCAGCTGTCTTTACTGACCACGAGAGAGGATTTCTTATAGCATTTTAAATGAGCTACATGAGCTAACTTTTCGCTCACAATTGTTCTGCATACATCCAGCTTCAGAGACCTGTTTCTACGCTGTTGCTGTGGTGAAGAAGGGCACTACATTTAAGCTTAATGAACTCCAGGGGAAGAAATCCTGCCACACTGGGTTGGGGAACTCTGCAGGCTGGAACATCCCCATAGGAACTCTGGTGTCCTTGAATTTGATTCAGTGGGGAGGCCTTGAAGACAAACCTGTTGAGGAGGGTAAGTTACACTAAATGTTAAGCACAATTCTCAAATAAAAGTTACTACGTGTACATGTCACCACTGATCATGGTGTGAAATGTGGGCATTAGCTGTGTCAAAGCTCACCAATTAACACGTTTTATTTGTTTAATTCGTACAAAGGTGTAAAAAAGACAAGTTATAACTGCAGGAAGTAACACAAAGTTATGATCACCCCCAGCCAAGAAACAGTCTGGCATATATAACCCCCTGTAAAACCACAATGTGAAGTCTTTCCAGTCTTTATGCTAAACTAAGCTAACTGGCTGCTGGCTGTAGCTTCATGTATACCAATTTACAGATATGAGTGATCAATCTCCTCATCTAACTCTCGGCAAGAAAGCGAGTAATCCCATTTCTCAAAATGGCATACTATTCCTTTAACATAATAATGTTTACTAGGCCTTTACTTTAACGCTAGCTTAAATATTATGTTATTTAAAACAGCCTCATGTTGGGAAAAGAGCAGTTGTCTAATAAGTAGGGAAGATCCAAATAATAAAAAGCAATATTGAGACTTTATTTATGGATTCTGGTCAATCTGTCTTAACGTTGTGGGTGGTGGAGCTGCTTTACAGGGACTGGGACTAACTTTAACATACTGTTTTTAAAATCTTTGCCACGGATCGGCTTTTTGTTTTGCAGCGGTGAGCAACTACTTCCATTCCAGCTGTGCCCCGGGGGCAGCAAGGGGCAGCAAACTGTGTCAACTGTGCGCCGGAGACTGCTCCAAGTCCAACAGTGAGCCTTACTACGACTACAGCGGAGCCTTCCAGTCAGTATTAGTTTCTGATCTGTCCTCTATCAACCTCTGCACATTTATCTTCCAAATATGACCACAGATCCATCCTGTGACATGTTAATCTTGATGCCTTCTTTAACCCGGTGGAAATACACTATACTGTCGGTAACAAACAAACCAATAATGTTGATGTACCTGTCGACTGGTCTTCTTAATAGGTGCCTGAAGGACGGCGCTGGAGACGTGGCTTTTGTGATGCACCTCACTGTACCAGGTCAGTATCAGACGGGCATCTATTCCAATATGAATTATGGACTCATAGTAATGTCAGCAAGTAAACTGGTCAGTTGTTTCAAATCTCCAGAATGAGACTACAGTAGTTAAATGTTCTAATTGTCATGGCTTTTATATTTCATTAGATTATATACCATATCATATATATATATATATATATATATATATATATATATATATATATATATATATATATAACCAAGAGTTGTATATATATATACGTATATATATATATATACGTATATATATATATATATATATATACGTGTATATATATATATATATATATATATATATATATATATATATATATATATATATACGTATATATATATACGTATATATATAATCTATTCTGTCCATCTTAAAACCAAGCCAATTATCTGTAACTATTTATTATATACTGTATATTTGCTGCAAAATATAAGCCTGTATCACATACTCATATGAGGCTGTTTTTCTGTTGTATTACACTTTTATTCAACATCACAGCTCAGATTCTCACTCTTGGTTATAATTGCCACAACTAATACAATTTGCCAAAAATATCTATAAACAAAGTACTCCTTTAATGAACCATAGAATTTGACTTAACAAAATGTGGTAGGGAGAAGATTGGTAAAATGTTTATTTAGAAGTGGAAGATTGTAAGAACTTTTGTTTATTGATGTGGCACACTTTCAGATTCGGAGAAGGTCAACTATGAGCTGCTGTGTAAAGATAACACCAGGGCGCCTATTGACAACTATAAAACCTGCCACCTGTCCAAAGTACCAGCTCATGCTGTTGTCAGCCGCAAGGACCCACAGCTGGCTGAATTAATCTGGACTAGCCTCAATTCAGTACAGGTATGATACTAAATATTTGTACTGCGCAAAGAGTGAGTGGCACCGAAATACAGTAAATCTCAATATAATGTGATTTAATTTAAGCATGTTACTTGTGGTCTTGCATAATGAGTGAACCCACTTTTTGTCTTTTCAGGACTTTGACCTCTTCTCCTCTGCAGCCTATGCACCTGCCAAAAACCTGATGTTCAAAGACTCAGCAGTGAAGCTGGTGCAGCTGCCCGCAAACATTGATTCCTTCCTGTATTTGGGTGCTGGATACATGAACGTCATCCGTTCCCTTAAAGGTACTTTTAACAGAAGCAGATAAAAACATACACATTAATCTTTGCGCAAACTCAATTGTTAGACTGCAGACCCTGGTTTATGGTTGTACTTCACTCTCCAGAGCCGACAAGCACTACATCCACTGCCATTAAATGGTGTGCTGTGGGCCACGCTGAGATGAGCAAGTGCGACAAGTGGAGCATCAATAGTGAGGTTGATGGCAACACCGCCATTGAGTGCCAGAATGCCCCCACAGTTGAAGAGTGCCTGAAAAAGATTATGGTAAAACAGTTTTCCGTCACAACCTTGAGATCTCTCTTTGTTAAATTTTGTGGCGTTTGTCTCTGATTATCTGTTGTCTCTCTGTTATCCTGAAGCGTAAAGAGGCTGACGCAATGGCAGTGGATGGAGGACAGGTGTACACCGCTGGGAAGTGTGGTCTGGTTCCTGCTATGGTGGAGCAGTACAACGAAGGTGGGAGGCTTAGATAGCACAGACCCCATGCCACACAATGTATTTCACCTTTTCCAGATGAGCAATATTTGAATCTCTGTCTCTCTCCACAGCGCTGTGCAGCGCCTCTGAAGGTAATTACAGACTAAATCAAATGTTAAGATATCGCCTACATTAAAACAAAACAACGTATGTTTAGTACTTAGACAAGTGTGCGATTTGGCTGTAATGCAGCCTTGAGGACCATCAAAAGATAACATTTCATCTACTGTATGTAACTATATGACAATTGCAAAAATCCTAGACAACATCGAGTTGATATCACTGTGATGTTTATGTGTTCATTTCGGAATAATTTCTGGGGAAGTTTTCTGGAAAAGAGCTACGTAATTTGGTGCTTATTATGAGAAAAATAGGAATTTTCTTGACAGAGAAGCTCCATTTGAATTCATTAAATAATTAATAATGGAAACTTTATTCTCCATATATTTTGAGTTGTATGCTTCACTGTACACAGACTTCACATTTTAGCATGTCCAGCTCACCTGCTGTGGTTAAAAGACTTTCTAGATTATGCTAACAGTTTACATGGATTTGATTATTATGGAAGTGTAAAAAATGGAACACTGTGTTTCTCAAGTAACAAATTAAATTAAATTACGGAGCAGAAAATGTGTGTGCATCTCACAGCTTTAGGAATTTAAATAAAATAAAAGAATACCGATAATTGTCCGACAGATATTCACATCCTTCTGTACTTTCACTCTTCAGCCACAGCCTCCTCTTACTATGCTGTTGCTGTGGTAAAGAAGAGTTCAGGGTTGACCTGGGAAAAGCTGAAGGGCAAGAGGTCTTGCCACACAGGCATCGGCAGAACTGCTGGCTGGAACGTCCCCATGGGTCAAATACACAAACAGACCGGTGACTGTGACTTCAGTAAGTGACTGTATGCATCTTCTCTTGAAAAATCGCCACTATGTGAAGAAAGAAACGCAATGCCGCCAAGATTACGTTTCCTATGAATCGTACGAGGAAATGTTTCAGTGAACGCACAGTATGCGAAGTTGCAAAATGTTTACATATTTAATTACAAAGTCCAATTGTAGCAACACCATTCTTTCATGGTTGCAGTATGTTTAGGCAACTCAAAGCACTTGGTAAAGTTTAAGAAAAGTAATATTTAACAAAAAAAAAAATTCCTTAGTGTAGCAATATATATTTTTAGGAGACATGGTTGACTTTTCCACATACTGAGTGTAACACATTCTATCCCCTCCTCTCCTCAGCCACGTTCTTCAGTAGCGGCTGTGCTCCCGGAGCAGACCCGAACTCTACGTTCTGTGCTCAGTGCATTGGCAGCGGCAAAGATGTGGGAGATGAGTTCAAGTGCAAAGCCAGTTCTGAAGAGCGGTACTACGGCAACGCTGGAGCCTTGAGGTAGGACACAACAGTGCAATTTTACATGCGCGTATGTTCAAAGAATAGTTTGACATTTTGGAAAATGCGTACATTCGCTTTCTTTCTGAAGTTGATACCTCTTTCATGTCTGTGTGGTAGGTTTACAAGCTTGAACCAGGAGGCCTAAATTAGCACAAAGACTGTATGCAGATGGAAACAACTAGCATGGCTCTCTCCAAAGTTCTACCAGCGGTTTTAAAACTCACTAATTATCTGTATCTGATTTGTTTGACGGACATGTAAAAATGGCAATTTGTGGTTTTAGGGGGACTTATAAGAAATAGTAATGGCGCAAACTTTTCCTTCAACCCCCCAAAAATAGTTTTTACTCTTATATTTGTCTTTGGCTTAAATAAACAAGATACATTGTATCAATTATTTCAGGCATATTTTTTCATTTTTGAAGCGAGCCAGGCTAGCTGTTTCCCCCTGCGTCAGTCTTTATGCTATGCTAAGCTAAGCTAACTGCCTTCCAATTCCAGCTCTTTACTCAGCACTCCGACATGAGAGTGGTATCAGTGTTCTCATCTGACAAAGCAAATACATGTATTTCCAAAGATGGCAAACTACTTATTCTCTAATTACTCTTCCAGGTCACCCTGTTCAGGGTGGAAACCCCATCTTCATATTGCCCAAGTTATGTTTTTCATATCATTATAGATGTCTGATTGCCGATGCCGGAGATGTTGCCTTCATCAGACACACAACCATTCTAGAAAACACTGAAGGTAAGAGACTGACACTGACCTGTCTACATCTAAACTGCGAATGTGTCGTTTGGTATAAAACTATAAAATTCTTGCTACTCTTCTTGTTAAAGTCATCCAGAACGACTACCAGCTGATCTGCCCGGGGAGGACTCCAGTGTCAGTCCGCGATTATGAATCTTGTCACCTGGCTGTCGTGCCCGCCCACGCTGTGGTGACTCGTCCAGAGACCCGCAACGAGGTTGTTCGCATTCTCTTGGAACAGCAGGTCATTGATGTTTTTTTTTTTTTAGGTCATGAGGCATAAAATACAGGGTAAAAGTAAAAAAAGGGCATTTTTGCACACTTGTTTTTTTATTTTACAGGTGTTTTCCTCACTTTCAACAGCATGTTTTACCCTAAACCCCTGCTTTTTCTGACCTTGATATGGATGTCTAAATTACTAGATCAAAGGAATAATTTAAATCTTCTTTTTATTTCTCTTCACAGACCAGATTTGGTGCCAGTGTCAGTGATGACTCATTCGGCATGTTCAAGTCAGAATTTGGAAAGAACCTCCTCTTCACGGACTCCACTAAGTGTCTCCAGACGGTTGACGCTGGAACAAGCTATGACACGTTTTTGGGAACAGAGTACATGACTGCCATGAATTCGCTCAGACAGTGCGGTGAAACCACTCCAGGTTTGTACTACCGTTGGTCAAATCAAGAGTAATATGACAGTATAGAGATTAACTTGGAAATTGTACCTCTGTATCCAAGACACATCACAGACAGCATAAATATGTGTCTGTAACTTTTTTTTTGTCTTTTTCTGTTCCCAACAGATCTGGAGAAATCTTGCACTTTCCATTCCTGCTATGAAACAAACTAGTGACAACCACGGAGCATGTGGTGCCTCACTCAGCCCTCTGTGATTCGGGCACCATTACCACACTTACCACACTCAACCCAAAAATTGCCATTTGTATTTTCTTACTGATCTTGTTGTAGACCTGTTTTTAGAACAACAACCGACAAACAGATACATTGCACTACCATTACTTACAAATCAACTGTCCTGTGACCAATCATGTCCACATCTAGCTATTTTCATGCTGTTGAAACATAATGTTACATTACCTGTTAGGGGATCAACTATGTTTTGTTAACATGTGCCTGACTTTTCTCAAATAAAGCCTTTTTAATGCTCTTTTTTGGTGACAGTATTGTTTGTTTTTGTAATAGTGTAATGTTTAGGAATTCATTAAATATCATTTAAAAGAACACAGTTGTATATAAAATGGACAATCTTAGCAACTTTGCTTCCAATGCCAAAAACAGTCAAGAACAAATACTGCAGCTTATTGGCTGTAATGTAACTTTAAAGCTTTGTTGTAAAACACTACTGGGGTCTAAATGGACTGATACAAAAAGTACATGGGCTTGATAAACATTATAACTGGTACTGTAACAATTGTACCTGTAAGGGAAGTCATTCTTCCATTCCAGCAGCCCCTTTCATTTCGTCTGCACCTCCAGCTTCATTTACACAGACTTCAGGAAGGAATTCATAAAATAACATATTTTTGGATGAGAAGGGTGTCTGTTATAATAATATGGGCCATTGTGCTTTTTGGTTACTGTGAAAAGCCTTCAGAAGAGCTCCACCCGATCAAAAATCATGTAGATCTCTGGTCATTAACAGACATGAAATGATGTATTACTGGGAGAGCTTTCAAAGTACATGGAGCCTATCTCGATAATTTATGTCAACACTTAGGCAATAGACAAACACATTCTCTTGGCTGACGTTGGCATGGCCAAACAAGCCCGCTATGAGGCCCCTTGGCAAAAATTAATATTGACCGCCTGTTTGGGATATTAAGCCCAATTAAATTATATTAAAAAATATGCACCATGTAAATTTTGACACCTTGCCCATCTACAAATTATGTAGAGCGCACAGGTAATCATTTCCATTGATATTCAGTTTTAGTAGTACACATGCCCAAACACATTTTCAATTTGTTTGATAATCAATTAATCTTCTCTGTCATTTTCCAAGTACAAATCAGAAACATTTTATTGTTCCAGCTTCTCAGATGTGGGAAGTTTCTACTCTTCTAGTCATATCTAATAGTTGATTTAATATGTGTGAGATATTTACTGTTTGTTGAAACTACAAGTCATTTGAATATGTAACCTTGAGCTTTGAGAAATTACATTTTTACTATTAATGGAAAAAAAATGATTAATTAAGCAATTCATACAGAAAATAACTGTCAGATTAGTCGATAATGAAAATAATTGTAATGCCAATATTCCCCTATCCATTAATCATGGGTAGAAATGAGCAGTCCTCAGATAAAAGCACAGTACAACATCTTTATTGTATGGGGCATTATTAGCTACATCATACTTGACAATATGATTAAGGACAGACTTTAACACTAATCAAACGGTAACTTTTCCATTTCAGTAGACTCTGAGGTTGATAAGGACTTAATTCTTAATATTGGACTAGCTGTGTAAGGACTAGCACCACTACAGGCTTTGTGAAATGCATGATATGAGTACGTTTGTGATATATAATATATAATATTGTACTTTGAAAAGCAGATTGAGACGCAAGGGTTGATGAATTGATTCCAGCTCCTGTATCACATGACCAAGGAAACGGCATCAAATGTAATTCTCCCGGAAGTTACCCATGCGACTTCGAGGCGCACCGGCTCCATACACCAGAAACATCGCATTATGGCCTCGCTCTGAGCCTCCTGATGCGACAGTTGTGTTCATAGCTTACCGGCAATCACCATCGACGCCTTGATCATGGACCTCCGGTTCAGAGGCTTTTTTCGGGGCCTTCGGAATTGTCATTAGTACTCCCGAAGTACTATATCATTTGATTTTGAGCACTGTCACTTTTGTACGCCCGGGGATTTGATTTAAACCGAAGTGACAGTAGTAGCACTCACCCCATCTGCCGGTCAGCTAGCTAGCTCGCTAAGTCAATAGCCAAGAAGGGCATCACTTTTCTTTTGGAGTAAAGGACAAGGAAACTACAACACCACTACTTTCAGTAACAGAAGACTGATCAGAGGCTGATTTCCCGAGTTCCCAACATACTCAGTATTGATTCCTTGTAAGAATAAAACCATCTGACGGTGGAAATAATAGCTTGAATTACACCCGAGCTTGGCTTCATTTTCGTCAAAGGCATTCAGGCTAGCTAGCTAATGCTAGCTGGTTGAACAGGCCCTACTGGCTGTCAGTCCACATAGCTAGCTTGGTAATGTGGCCCAAAATGCTAAAATATATGCAATCAAATACATTGGAATGTGTTAACGTTAGTGAGTGAGTAGAGGTGACATTTCTTCACAAACTGACATTTGAGATACAAGTCTGTATCTGGTCAGAGCACACCTGCTCACATACCTTTAAGCATGCACTGCTTCAAAAATGTACCCATTTACCCATAGATTTCATCTGTTGTAAAGCCACGTTTAAAGTAGTCTTCAATGTTTCAATGTACTCACAATCCATGTCAAATGTAGGGTAACCTAAGCCGCCAAAAGCTGCTTTTATGACATCATTTTGACTGTCTATCTCATAATTTCGACTTACTATCTCATAATTTCGACCATGGTGATATTTTTATTATCAAATCTAACTTTAATTTTTTTTTTTTGCTGGCAGATTCACGAGCAACATAAAATGACATGCGTTGAGTTTGACACCTGTGCTCTAGATGGTAAACCACTATTTGCCAAAACTTGCTAAAACTCTCACAAGAGTATCGTAAATTGTGGGGTAACGTCTGAGACCTGTTGAAAACACAGATTCATTTTGCTAGTCGCCATTCATCACTCAAAACAGTCCAATGTGTGTTGTGGAGCTAAACACTGGACTTTTACCAATCCAAGCTGAATGCTAACGTGCTAACAGCAGCATTATACTAACCAATGGGTATTCACATGGTGATATAATAGCATGTAACATTCAGTGTTTTATACTAGGAATTTTATTTTACATACTAAACTATGACCTCTTTCCACATACTGTATTATGACTTATTTTCTATATATTATACAATTACTTTTTTTTAAAACTTTTTTCAGCTCATATTATTATATGTCGAGAAAAAGTCATAATTATGACTTTTTCTCGACATATAATAATATGATCTTTTGAACAAACTATATTCTGTGAAATTCTTTTAAAACTTTTTTCGACTGAGTATACAATTAATGTTTTTTGACAAACTATACTCAGATTGTTTTTTAATATACTATACTATGACTTTCTTTCACTTTTTTCAACATACTATACATAGATTTTTGTTGACATAATTTACAATTTTTTTTAACCTACTTTTTAAAAACTTTTATCGTCATACTATACTGTATAATTGTTTTCCGAGATACTTTCCAATGACTTCATTACTTTTTTGACATGCTATGCAAAGAACGTAAATATGCATAGAGACAGATATCTGATGTTTCTTCCTTTTATTCCCCGTTAAAGTTTTAACTTTGGGTTTTATTTGGGGAGTTTTTCCTCATCCAATGCAAGTCCAAGGACAGAGGATGTCTTATGAGGCAAATTTGTTATTTGTGATATTGGGCAATACAAATAAAATTTAATTGAAATGCTAAAGCGCCATCTATTGGCCAAATAGCACCCAATTTGTCATGGTCACCTAAGAATCATATTTACATATTACATTACATTACATTACAGTCATTTAGCAGACGCTTTTATCCAAAGCCACTTACAATTCAGTATCTATCTATACACCGTAGGCACAGCTACGGGAGCTACATATGTCCACCAAATGTAGTTTTAATAGCAAAATGTGTTCAGGAGGTAGAACTCTTTTTGTAATATTTGTAATTGCAAACTTTGAGGGCCAGCTTTATCTAAACTGTATGGAACAAAAATAAAAATAAAAAAACTGTTCCTGCTCGGTACAGAGATGTTCTGTACCATATTTAGTGACGATTACAAAAGAAGTGGCGGAAAAAGCATTTTAGGCTATACATCGGAGTAGTCTGAGCTCTTTCTGTAATATATATTTTGTACTAGATTAAACCACAATTCGAGTGTAAGTCAAGTGACAGTATATAGTGTCTCCAATGTTGAATTTCCTCCTTGTACAATCATATTTTCTGTGTCACGTATGCTTGTCATTCTTGCATTATTAAAAAAAAAGAAGATATTTACATAAAGCAGCACTTAAAAACGGTTTGCTCCTACTGACTTAACATGCACATCTGTATCTTTCATCAGAGGTAACTGAGATGAATTAATCTCGCATCATAGTGTCTACTTCATGCGAGGGTTGACACACTTATAATGAACAAAGTACTAATTAAAATCTTCTTACAACCTCAAGATTTCTTAAGGCCTACTGTCACTGACGTAGTTTCAAGACAAACACAATCTGAGTTTGCTACTCCACATTTGTTGGATCCCAAGTCACATGTCTTCCATCATCCAAGCTTCCTAAAGCGGCCATGTCGGACTTCTCCAACTGGAACCCAAACACCTGCGTTTGAGGGAGCAGAGGTAGAGGAGGAGAAAGGGATACGGGGTGAAAAGAGAAAAAGGAATGGCTGTGACATCAGAGATTATGCTGTAAGTAACAGTTGGCTTCTGATTGCCTCACCACCTGCTTGCATGAGAAAGACCAATTTTATCAATCTATACTTAAATACAATAAACTACATATGTGACACATTTTCACTTAAATTTCTCACTAATATTAGTTTCATGCTTATGATGCATGATGTTGCCTTCACAATAACACATATGGAAAAAAGATTTTAATTTAAGGATTAATAAAACATTCTGAGTTCATATTCATAAAGATTTCCAGAACCCAGAGTTGTTTTCTAAGAATTTAACCCTTGCAGTTAAGACAAGATCCTGGTGAAGATAAAAGTTATTCACAAAGCATCTTTGCCCTCAGAGTGGAGGTCTTTTAAGGGGCTTCAGAGTTTCTAGAGTAAGGTTAGGATAATGTTTGTGATCAACCTCTTCAGAGATGCACGCACATCTCCCACCCAATGCAATAGTCACTAATTTATAGATTTACATGTCGACCAACGTCGCTACTATAGACTGGCCAGCTTTCACAGAAACTCGAAAGCTGAGTCATCCCACTGTTAATACACTGTTTATATTGTAAGGCTGCTACTTTGAAAGTATGGCTTGTAATTTATTCAAGTTACATGACATAAAATAGTATTCATAATTACACTTTGTCTGAACAGAGACTAAATTCTACGATACCTCTTTAAAAGAATGCATCATACCTAACAACAGGGTCAAACACACCTCCTTACTCAGGTAAACGTTTCTGTCAAATCTTTTCCCAGAGTGGCTCTGAGGAGTTTCCTAAATCAATCCTATGCTTGAACTCTTTGCTAGAAATGTTTACGGTGTGTTAGGAGCTCGGAGAGTATTCTCAGAATGTTTTTGAATATGGCCCCTGACCTGTGGAAATCTCCCTCTACATAGAACTCTAAAGTATCAGGTGTTTCCATTTGTCGTTAGTTTCAATTTAGGCCTACCTTACAGTATCCTGCTTAGCTGCTTATAATTCATTTGGGGCCCATTAGTAGATACATTTATATTTTTTCCAATTTTGTATGTTAGCCTTTTGTCATGTTTCTCATTTTAATAAATGTATTTGTGTGGACATGCATGCTTGATTGGTTCATCAAAACATATTGAATCTTTCATCACCACTCTTTATTTAAAACAGATTTTTACAATCAAGCAAAAGACTGCAATGCATTTTCAACTCACTTGACAGTTTTCTTGAATCCTCTTCTTTTTGATGGATTTTGGTATTGTGACAACTCCATTCTAAGGGTAAGTAGAGAAACCATTACATTGTACGTAAAAAAAATAAATAAGTTAGGCCAATTAAACTTTGCCGGCAGGCAATATCTGAACCTGAATACTCCAGCGGATGCAGATCTGAGCTGGCGTGCGTCTGTATTTTAGTGCGATCTGAAGAACAGTCGGGTTGTTGAGGACTTGACCTTTGGCCAGAGGACTGTACCCTTCAAATACAATTCCCTCCTGAAGACAGAACTCCATCAGCTGATTGGGCTGCTGGAAAGGATGGTACTCCACCTGGTGGGTCATATCAACGTCAGGATACATCACAGGCAAGTTACTGCATATATCGGTAGTTCAGTTTAACATTTTGTATACTCCAACACTGATAAACAGCACACCAGTGATTCATGTTTTGAAGCATCTCAGAGAGGAATACATTAAACACATAACTCTTCCCAATCGTGTTGGAGAACACATGTCTATTATTTAATCATTTATTTTCCATGAGTAAATCACATTCCAAAAAAAATCAGGTACAGTACGAAAATTATTTTGTATAAATACAATTATTTTTAGCAAAAATGCACATTTAATCTAATTGAGGGTTTTCTGGGAATAAAAGAATGTACCTGGTTAACATGTGGCACGAAACTACAGTCTTCCTTTAACTCTTCAAGGTGGTGGACCAAAAAGTTGCTCACTCCAATAGCAGAGCACAGCCCTACAGTGACAAACAGGGATACTTATGCTCTATCAGTACACTCGGTCAGTACTATATCACAATGATGCTGGCTGTAGTCACTTATTATATACTTTTCAAGTGTTTTCCAATATTATCTGTACCTTCTTTGTGCAGTTCCTCCAGAGCTCTCCAGGTGTCAGCTCTCATCTCCCTGTTGGAGCAACCAGGTTGCGTTGCTTCTGGCCAGTGCATCAGGTACAGATCTGAAAGGGTTCAGTGGATGATTTAATGAAAGACTACACAAGATAGGAGGACAACACACTGCGTACCAAGACTAACATGACAATAAAGAAACAAAGAACCATCATTGTTACAGGAAGTTTATACATCGCCCATCAGAAGTAAAAAAAGATGGTACCGCAATAACACAGATAACTGTCGTTACTGTTTAACATGTCTTTATCAACTCTTTAAAAACGTTTTTACAACGCATACCAA
Organism: Cebidichthys violaceus; assembly: GCF_023349555.1. Lineage (NCBI taxonomy): Eukaryota > Metazoa > Chordata > Actinopteri > Perciformes > Stichaeidae > Cebidichthys > Cebidichthys violaceus. Next base: position 9,095,483 of record NW_027176964.1, read on the forward strand.
AGTATTCAAAGCCCATCTGTGAGCAGGAGTCAAGGCAGGCTTTCTTTGCAGCGTTGTATCCATAGTCCCCTGGCCACAGTTTATTGGTGACCCACAGGTCACTTCGTGGAATCCCACTTTCTCTGATAGCGTTACCCAGCTTCTCCTCACAGCCGTAGCGCTTTGCTGTGTCGATGTGGCGCACACCACACTCCGTGAGTGCATACACAACGGCATCGTGGGAGTATCCGCCATAATGTGAGGTGCCTATGTATAGAGTCAAAAAAACAACTAAATATCAGCAGTTAAAGCAATGTCAGTTCAGTTCAATGTTTGTTTTTTTGCATTTTAATAAACAGTATTGCCAGGCTGCATGAACATAACTTTACAGTATATTCAGAACAGTGTTAAGAAATATTAAAAACGGATATAAATACATGTGTGTAATATTCAAAAGTTCAGAAAGAAAAGGGAGGAATTAGTTTGAATACCGAACTGCCACAGCTAATTTAACTTTTTTTGACTAGCAGAATTCATTCTTCAAGAAAAAATTGGGATCCATTTGAGATTTCGCCCCAGAAAGGCCTATTTAAAAAATAATAATGTGACGTAAAATAAAATTAAATGCATACTTATTTTCTTCTTCTGTGGCATAGGAGGGTAGAAACAACAGTAAAACATCATACAATGCGAGTATTTGTTGTGTTTTTAGTTACATTCGAGTCACATGCAGTATTTAAAATGTACCTAATCCGAATATTGGAATCTGCAGACCGTTGGAAAGTGGGACTGTAGGACAACTCAGCGTTGGTGCCAAAAGCATGTTCCTCTGAGCACTGATGACCAACCTGAATTACAACGAAGTGTTGTACTTTTCTCAAAAATACTAGCTTTACAAGTACTCACACAACTTTCAAATAGTACATATTACATACCTGGTACAAACAAACCAAGCGCAGCACCACTGACGACACGTAACTGAGCTTTGCTGCAAGCACTCAGAAAACTTTAAAAGTTTTGTTTTTGTGAAGTTAATACAGGAGTGTGTTTTCTCTTACTTCTTATACAAAGGCGTTAGTATTTCTGAAGTGGGTGGAGTTGTGCCTCCTAAGGAAAATCCTTTAGTTTAGCTCAACAAAGATGGCGTCGATGTCCAAAGGGTACGAAATATGCTCAAGTGAGTGAAAACTGATATACAACACTGTACCATAGAGGATGCAGAGATACAGCAACAATTAAATCTCGTTTTTCAGGTAACGTTACTTGGCATTTTGCAGCTTTTCCAACAACGCAGCAGAGCTCCACTTAGGTTGCGGCTAATGTTAGTTTGTCAGAGATCTCTTTCTTTCAGGCTCTTTGGTTAAAGTCAGCCATGATGGCGACCATGTAAATCAAACGGGGCAGTGCGCAGCGCCGACACGATGAGGTGAGTTTGGAGTTAAACATCACTTCTACTGTGTTTAATGCAAAGCAATGGCTATCACGTTGCAGCTACGTATAGTGAAGGTATGGCGATATGTTTAGGCCGACTTACGGATATTATACTGGTCCAAGAGTACAGTATGTCAAACATAACATCATGGTTTCACATTTTTGGGGTTAAACTAATATTTATTTTGATTCGCACGCAGACCAAATTCAGTATTTGCAGCGGTGTAGGCAGGAAGTGGACTAATCTGGGACCCAGAGAAACTAACTTAAATACAGGGTTGGTAATCTTGAGAAACTAGCAAGAAGAGTATCCAACCGAAAAACTCAGCCCAGTGTTCCCAACTCTTTTCCAATAACAGTAGCTAGCAGCATTAGCTCCACAAGTTGCTAAATCTAGCAAGAAAGTCGCCAAGTCGGCAACACCGACAGCCCGTCCCATCACCATGAACGTAAACAATGCATAACTAACGTAAAGAACCTACAGGGCTATTTTTTAGTACTCGCTGCTATTAAATTGGCAGCTTGCGGAAGACTCGGTGACGCGCAATGAGTGCACGAGCAGAAAGGGTCAGTAGATGGGCATGAGTTGCAGTAGTAATACTAAATGTATAGCCACGCTTCACCATAGCATGTGAATGTATCCCGAGTCCATTGTAATGCTGGTGGGGCTTAAATATTCTAACTGGGAGTACACTGTAATGGGATGTCCTGTGCCTCACGAGATGCAGATTTCCCCGATGCTTCATGGGGCTCAGGCGAGCCTATTTGGTCTGGCCAATCCTGCTGCTGCTCCTGGTTGGTGCCGCCTTGACCGCTCTGCTGCCCCCTGCCGAGGACCGAGGAGGCGTCGGTGTCCTGGGAGTGCTGCGCAGGGCAGCGTCCCAAAAGGAGACTCCAGCACAGGGCCACCGTGGTGACGGCTCAGAGGAGGAGCAGAGGTTCACCATCGTCATTCAAACTTACAACCGCACGGACATTTTGCTCAAACTCCTGAACCATTACCAGGCAGTGCCTCACCTTCAACAGATTGTCATAGTCTGGAACAACATTGGGACGCAGACACCCCTGAAGTTATGGGACTCTTTGCGGCCTCATCCGGTCCCCGTGGTCTTCAAGGAGCAGACAAGCAATCAAATGCGCAACAGACTACAACCGCTCCCTGAGATCGATACTGATGGTCAGTATGTCTTTCAGCTTTGAGCTGTGGATATTAAATATAGATAATCCTATATGTTGTGCCTTTTTCAATATTGTTTAAGTGGTGTTTGCTTTTTGATCCTTAGCTGTGCTAATGCTGGATGACGACACCCTGGTCAGTGTTCCTGACATCAGTTTTGCTTTCTCTGTCTGGAAGGTAAAAAGCTTCAGGGACAATGTAGATAACAGTGATTCAAATTCTGTGTTTGAATTACATTTGGGTTTAACTTGATAATGTAAACAAAGAAAATGCATCAACATCATGTGGTGCTGCACCATACACAATATGACTGACGTGAGCTTTTGCCTTTGGTCTCACAGCAATTTTCAGACCAGATCGTTGGGTTCGTCCCACGGAAACACGTCTCAACACCAGGAGGAGTGTTCAGTTACGGCAGCTTTGAACTGCAGGACCCAGAAACGGCTGGAGGTGACAAGTAAGTTGTGCTCTATTTCTGGTTATTATTTTGTCAAGCTTATTAGCCTCTTGTTCGTTTTGGTCTTACTATGATGTGAAAGGCCTTTTTAAAAAGAAAAATCCTTCTATCTTGATCCACTCACTGCAGATACTCCATGGTGTTAATTGGTGCTGCCTTCTTCCACCGTCGCTACCTGCAGGTCTTCCAGGACCAACCCCGAGCAGTTCACGTGCTGGTGGATGAAACACAGAATTGCGATGACATTGCCATTAACTTTGCTGTTGCGCTGTATTTGAGGGAGCGCTCCGTAGGCGGCATTAACAAACCCTCTGGGGTCTTTGTCAAACCCGTGGACTTCCGCAACCTGGAAAAGGATGCCAGCAGTGGGTACCAGGGCATGTGGCATCGTCCCGAACACCTCCTTCAGAGATCCTACTGCCTGAACAGGCTGACACAGATCTACGGCTGCATGCCACTCCGCTTCTCCAACCTGATGGTCTCCCAGTTTGGCTTCCCCAGCTATGCCAACCACAAGAGCAGAGCTTGAGGAGCTGCTACACCGCCGACTGTTTTGGACTGAAAGAAGACAGACTCGAGTAACGGTCTGGTAAGTCTGTGTTTTGATTAACAACACCCGTCTAGGCTCAGTTTTAGGTCGACACTGTTGATCCCAGCATGAAAGCTCAATTTCAAATTTCACAGGGGAATTCTTTTCACATTTTGATGACATTATTGCAATAAAACAGTAGTGATATTGCAGTGTTTAAAGCACAGGGTGAATTACAGCTCAAAGTGGTTCTCACAAGAATAATGTTTGCTTCAAGTTTACCTTCTCAGTGTGTTGCTCTTTTTGTATTCCGTGACGCTGAGCAGTTTAACCATTGCATCTGCAGGACTATCGCTGACAATCAGAATTTTCTACACATGGCCTAGTCTGATGAATCGTCCATATTTGATAAGGTAATCTGTATATTGTTACCAAAGCCGCCTTACCGTAACTGTGAACAGCCCTCCCAGTGGGTTGTAGTTCTTTTACAGCCAGCAGGTGTCAGTCTCAGATCTGAGATCTGCTTTTGACAATTTGCCTCTTTTGTAACCACGTTTTACAGCGTTGATGCTGACTCGTTCAAATTCTTGTTTTATTACATTTATAGTTGTTTATGGAAAGGGTAACTTTTCTGATGAGCTTGTGTACAGTCCCTACACGTTTAAAATGATTGTTAGAAGATGTAGGTATTAAGTAATTTTCTCTACCTAAAGTGTGAATTTGTGAATTATATAGAATTATTGCAGGTATTATGCACATTCCAACAATTGGAATGGACAATCGTTTTTTTGTTTTTTTAAATGCGTGCACATATCAACCTTGTAAGACTATCATGTGACTCTGTTAAATAAAGCCAACACTTTTTCTCTGAACAAAATGTGTGGATGAATTCTTAATGATACCAGTTAATAAGTTAGGCCTGGAAACAGAGGCCAGGATCCTGAGAAGCACTGAATGATTGAAGAATCAAGTAATGGTGCCAAATCTGTGAGTGGGTGGTGTCCTTGTTCAAAGTTTTTTTGTTTTTTTTTTGCAAAAGCCAACCTCAGTTTTCAGAGTTTCAAAGTAAAATTACTGACAAATTCATCTTGTTTGTGACAAACATCATCGCTCCTTCTTTTTCACCAGTGTGTAGAAGTATGAGTTCCCACATGACAAATCATGAGCTAAATTGTTGCTCCAATGACGAATCCCTCCTTTCATTAAAAAATATAAATGTGTCATTTGCTCAGATTGTTGAAACTCCAGTTTTAATAGTAACGTCAGACCAGACCACAGGACTGTATATTACATTGAATTCAGCAAATGATTCGATCACTGAATCGTACCAGCACTCTGGTTTGTCTGCCCAGGCTTGTGCAAAAGTCTTCAATAATATAAACAGGTAAAATCCAACATGAAGGCTGGAGGTTAGACATCATGATCATCATTATTCAGAGGTAGAGTGGTGATTTTTTTTCATTTTGTAGCTTGAAGGATATACTTGTAGAGCAGCAGATGTTAGTCTACTCTACACAGTAAACATCTGGATTGCAACACCAGGTACAAGGTCTGACCTGTTTTCTTTTTTTTCTTTTCTTATTTCAGGTCAGCTAGGTCTCAATCGCCTTGAATGAAAAACTATATTTATTAATAATCAATAACATCTGACTCACTCTTGGTGGATAAAAAGGTGTCCTTGCCTATTCTGGGGTAACTGTGGACTCCAGTTCTTTCAAAAAGGATTCAAGAGACCTTGCCATGTCTCATTGTGGTCCAGGTCCACTACCGCCAACCTCCTGGTCTGGATCCACTGGTACCTGGAGAACGTATGTCATGCCACAGCTTCACAAGGGGCTCCCTCTTCCTCCAAATCAGCTTGTGACCGTATGCCACATACCATCTGTAGGACAAGATGCATGGAGACGGTTAAAATGTACTGACTGCAGGACAGGATACTACAAAACCGCATAATATGAATACACAATAACTTTGTTTGAGAAGATTTATGCCGATAAGTAGCATAAACCTGAAGTTTTAGCTACACCAAAGTGTAAAAACAGTCAATAATAACATGAATAACTGAAAAACAAAGTATTAATATAGCTGCTTAGTTGGATAACAGCTTTTGAGTGACTTGATCAGCTATTATCTTTTGACAGAAATTCCATACATGATTCATATGATGACTACTGAGCCATATGCTGATGAAGACAGTCAGATGTGTTTGAAAGAACCTAAAAAGGCTAGTAAGTGGACCTTGAGTTAAAGATTATTTTGTCAAACTACAGTGGACCATTTAGTAGCAGTCCTGGAGCTTTCAATTGAATCACATGATGTTCATCGGCAGATGGTTTGTCCAAGTTTTTCGAAATCTTCAAATTACTTTTTTTCTGAGCATTAAAGGACTTCGACCCACAGCTTTTAAGCTGATGAAGATCACGTGATGTGATCGAAAGCTCCAGAGCCCCTACGAAATGGACCTTTTGGTGAGATTGTTTTCTGATGTTAAGAATGAACTCCGAACCTCAGCTACAAAAATACATTTTACTCTTTCACTGCATTTCATACAATTTAGGCCTAACTCCAAACTTTAGTCTCTGAACTGCATCTGATGTACTTGGAGGATAAAAGTAAGACTCAGGGGCATTCCATTCTCCAATATAAAAAAAACAAACAAAACCTTTGTATTATTGTCTGTGGCCCATCATTTACACATTATCTGGAGAGTTTTTAAATCTTTCTTGCTCACAAAAAACATAAATACATTTATCTTTTCAATGTTAGAAGAAGATTGGCAACTCACACTCCAAAGAGGGCTCCTCCAAGGTGAGCTGCGTGGTCAAACAGCTGCCATCCCAGTATGAGCCCTGCTGTATCTATGGCAATAAGCGCTTTCAGAGCCTAAAGACAGACCAAGGACAGGAACCTGAAGTTACACTCAAATGTGCTGACGTAAATCAACAACAACCATCTCTCTGTCATGCACTCAGACATGCGTACTTACACATTCACTCACACACACTGGACTCTGTCCGTTTTGCTCATGCACAGATTTACATCTCTTGCCAGCTGTGAAAACACAACATGGGAATCTTAACAACACCCTATTAACACTTCAGAGGAGTGTATCTACATAACAAGACAACTTTTTTTAAACCACACATCTTACACACCAAAAGTCAGGGAGTGCACGCACAAACACACACACACACACACACACACACACACACACACACACACACACACACACACACACACACACACACACACATACACACACACTGAGTCACTTACATTTCCTGCAGTGAAAGTGATCATGGGAAGGAAGATTATGCCCAGTTTGGCTTCTGGCATTTTTACACAAACTGCAGCCACTACTGCCATGATAGCACCTGACTATGGATCAAACAAAACACAGGTCAACACATTAAGACTGCTGTATTTCTGCTGTGTTGAGCTGTGGGAAGATATGAACTAAAATCTTACTGCTCCTAAGGATGGATGGAGACGTCCAGTCGCAGTTTTACACATGTAGCTGACCATAGTTGAAATCACACCTGAAAATACACGTTATGATTGAGATGTCACTCTACAGTATGTATTTATGTAATTCATTTTATGTCTTGAAGATTAAGTTGTTTATAATGTGTATTACTTTAAACATTAAAAGCTGAACCTAAATAGAGGATGTACGAGATTAAAAAAGGGATTTGTGTTTGATAGATTCATTGCAATGTTATTATGCTTTATTTGACTTACCGGCAGAGAGGTAGACTGCAAGAAACTGCTCCTTGCCTAAGAGAGAGACGATTCCTGATGAGAATGTCCACAGGACATACATGTTGGCCACCATGTGGACAATGGAGTAATGGCTGAAGGAGGACAGGACCATGGGAAGGTACCGTGTTTCTGGAGAGGGAGAGAAAAATGAACAGAGAAATTGATCATGGTCAGTGGATCCAGCTGCAAATTATACCCTTGCAGCAAAATCATTGCCCTTGCTGTCCTTGTGTAAGCACTTTGATATATTTATTTAACATTTTTTAAAAAGACCGTTGGAACAGGTATACTCACTGGAAGCTGGGTTGGACGTGAAGTACTTTATCATGCTTCTTTGCATTGAAGGGATCCGCCAGCAACACAGGACTACAGCATTTATTGCAATGATGCCTGGAAAACAGTAATAAGGAAAGCTTGTGACAATGAAGAAATGTGGGATTAAATTAAACACATGTAAAGATGCTGATGCTAGCCATGCAATATGAAGGAACACGGGGATAAAATAAGTTACCGGTGACGGTCTTCTGCCCCTCTGTAAGGCTGCTCCAGAAGTCATCCACCATCGACACCAGGAGGATGAGCTGCTGCTGGAAGCCTGACAACTGGTTCCACCAGTCATGCCAGTACGCCATGTCCTGAGACCCCTGTAGCATATCAACAGTTCATTAAATCATTGTTAGCAGCCTATTCGTTACACATATATATATACGTTGACAGCAGCGGAGGAGAGAGCCAGCAGTTTGTGTCACTATAACCTCACCTGTAAGAGTTTTTCTGACTCCTCTTCCTCTTTTGCATTCTGAACTCTTAACTTCAGGGTCTCATATTGCAGAATGGCCGCTGCACCAAAGGAGAAACCTGTAAACTGACATGGAGTCAGACAGCAACCAAACAACCAATGCCATCACACACTGTCCCAAACCTTAGTGTCGCATGCATCATTCTCCTTCTAGTAGAAGAGTTAGAGGACCTACCCCTACTGTGAACATCAGCGGTTTGAAAAGCGTCGGCCTGGGGACTTTGGGGGGAGGTGGGGGAGCTGGCGTGCCAGCCTCAGAGGGTGTAGGTTTGGTTTCTTGGGTGACATTTCCTTTCTTTGTTTCCAGCCTTTTGGCTTCCCGACGGAAACCACACCTCTGTTGGTTGTGGGGGTTCAGTCTGCCAAAAAACAAAAAAAACCACTGTATTCAAACTGAATTTACAGATTTGGTAAATACATATGATCTAAGGCAAAGCTTGTAATGTTCATATTATCTTGAGGTGTTGATCCACCTATTTGTAGGGATGAAGCTAGTTCTTATTTTAATTATGTATTCATTGTTGGGTCTTTGAAAGTAATTTGTGACAAATGCAGATCACCATTTTTCCTCCTTCAAACTAAAACACATTTAGTTTACTATCACATGAGACAAAGAAAAGCATCAAAGCTTCATAACAGATAAACTGGAATCAACGAATATTTTGGCATTTGGTGAAGAAAGAAATGTATTATTTTCGCCAATGTTACGGTTAATATGGGCAACAACCCTTTTGTTTACCCTGATAGTTTAATAAAAGCACTAAAGCTATCTGTGTATAAGTGATGTAGCTATTCTATAGGTGAGTAGCGAGCAGGCTCGCGCTGTTGGTCAAAACTATAACTATTTACTGACGAGGCTGTAGAATAAGCTAAACATTAAGCAGAAGGAACATCGGGACATTAGTTATGCTGCTCGATCTGTTAAGGGCAGATTCAGATAACACACTGTACATTTCTACTGTAAACAGATACAATACGTTATATAGCTGTGTGCTTCAGTCCCGTGAATCTCTTTACAATGACAGTGGGAACAGTTAGGTAATCACACACTGCTGATCGAGAGGCAAACACACACAGACGTCCTGTCGGTGCTATTCTTGTTAACGCAAACCATGCGACCTCAACAGCTTTACATCTTCTCACCTGGTGCTTCGTGAGGTAGTGTTGGTGGATCGGAGGAACTCTGTTTTAGCCCATTTCATTACGCATCCTCTCCACGCCATGTTTGTGGTGACCTCCTGCCTGAAGCCCATCCCACTGCACACACTGGGAGCTAATGCTGCGTTCAAGGACTCGTCTAAGAGCTCCAACGTCTGAGTTTCACTCAAGAGCTCTTGGTTTAACAAAGAGTAGGCTTGACTATATTGTTTATATTAGCGGCAAATAAAAATGTATTGTTAGCTATTTGTTTGGTTAATGCAACTGTAACACCATTTAGGTTACATTATATATTAATACAAGTCCAAGCAGGTTGTACACCGTGTACATACAGTACATGTAAAGGTCTATATGTAGGTTACTGTACATAAACCTCCTCCTAGTAATTTATTAGCCAACTTAACCCTTTAATATTATCCTAGCATTCTTTGCATGGAAACATTTAACAGTAGAAATGTGTCCTTTTATTGTATGTACCTATTGTTGAGTTTGTGTTTTGAACTCTCTTTTGCATATTTTTTGTTTAGTTTAATGTATTTTAAAAGCCCATCTAAGGATGGGCAGTGCAAATTATCTTAGGCTATAAATGATGTGGTGTGTTGCATTGTTTTATCTGAGATACTTGTCCCTATGCAAATAAACATATACATATATATAATGTATGTACACTGAGAGCTACTGAAAACCAACCAGTGACACTTCTTTTATATGTAAGTATACAGGGCCAATACAGTTAAATGCAGTTGAGGGTACTGTGTTGTGCAGGCACTACAACATATTGTATTTATGTTTTTCCAAAGGTAACACTTCACTTCCCTCTAGTGGCGTATGAAAGTACAGATTTGCCAGATGACAGTGAAGTGGTAGAAAGTATATTTACTAAAGTAATGAACTGAAAAGTACAGTTTCTAAGTACTTTTGATTTTGTGCTATTTTAAACTTTGACTCGACTACAATTCAGAGGTAAATATTGTACTTTTTACTTTACTACATTTTATTTAACAGCCTGTGGTGATGGAACACAATAGGGAAAGCATAAATAAATAATCAAAGTAAAGATTTAACTACCAAACAGTATATAGAGCAACTCAAATTACACATTAATTCACCAGTAATACTAATTTAATAATGTAACATAATAATATCACTCTGACAGGGACACTTCTACACAATAAATACTTTTACTTTTGATACTTTAAGTACTTTTACTTGAGTAAAATTGTGTAGGCAGGACTTCTACAGAGTATTTTTTACTTTTGTTTTATTGATACTTTTACTTAAGTAAAGGATCAATATACTTCCACCACTAAAGATAGATTAGAAGAGAAGAAAATGCATAAATTAATCTAAAAGCTTTGAGCATAGAAGAATAGCAAGACGGAGTGAGTGAGAACACCTTAAGAAAAAGTGTTAATATATGACATATTATTCAAAATGTCAAAATATTATTAAAATATAATAAATTACTCTTCTTCTTCTTCTTCTTCTTCTTCTTCTTCTTCTTCTTCTTCTTCTTCTTCTTTTTCTGATTAAAACCTTTGGCGACCACAGTGAAATTTGTTTTCATGAAAACAAGAGAGAATGCAGTCGAAGCCCTGGACTAAACAGTATTGATGGGGTTGCTATTGGCATCTGGACAAGTTCCACAAACTCCTCACAAGCTTGCCAGGGACTCCAGAAATAGGTGAAGAAGGTAGAATTCACAGTGAGAAGGCTGCACTGCAGTGTCTGCAGAGCAACTAGGGCTCTCCTCCAATGCAATATCTGCACTCGGCTTGCTGGGCTATTTCAGCTGTAGACAATATTGCACAGAGAAATTCTGTATAGACAAGAATAAAACAAGTTTAGGAGTAGGTAGGTAATTAATCTTAGCTGATGCAGACAATGTGTTCAGTGGGGACATTATAATACAAGACAATTATGTAGTCATACAGAAAAGTGTAAAGGTTTCAGGCTAAAGATAACAGTGCACAAAGACAGAAGAGCACGATGCCTTTCCCACTGAATGGACCCAAGGACACGCCGCCAAGTTAGATGATATCCTATGGGTGCAGGTCTGGGGCAGGGGAGGACAGGGAGATGTGGGAGGGCAGGAAGAGGAGGAGGAGGGATGAGGAGAGCAGAGAATGAAGGGAGGGATGACAGTAATAGGAGTGAGCACAGGACCGATTGATACGGGGAGGCCAAAAAAAAGGACCAGAAAGGGGAGGAGAGTGGACGAAAAGAGGGTGAGAATCATAAATATTTAAGTGGCTGCATAAGTTAAAAAGCTGTTTGGACTTTTGGTAGAAGAGCAATACGATGCATAGGCCCTGCAATGCAACGACACAAACACACACACGTTCATCTCTCTCTGAGTCTGTAGAGGACTATAGGTTCTTTTCTGATCAATGCAGTGCATTTGTTTTCCCCCAGCAGAGGTGTCCTCTTTCAGGTCCCCTCATCGATTTGCTGTGAACTGACGCCAGCTAGGATTTGCCTGTGTCGGCAACAGGGCCTCGGTCACGTGACAGGAAGTATCTGAAGTCAGAACAACTTGTCATTCATGTAGGACACTCATTTATCTTACTGCAATTACGGTATGTCCAGCAAGAGAGAATAATAAGAACACTGTGACGTTCGGCTCCCATATTTGTGATTTGGACCCACAGGCAGACGCATGAGGCTGAACGTCATTTGGCCTTGAGGCTTCTATTTCAGCCCAAAGGATAGAAACATCTTATACAAGCAGCACAGTCTTTTTATACCATCAGAGGAAATTCTAGCTGTTATCATAGAGTCCCATCAGAATGCTGACGGTGAGCTTTCCATGACGCTGATCAATGGGCGAGTTAGATGACACCACACTGTGACTTGTTTTGTTCCTGCACAGATTTTGAGACCTGGCGGTCAGAGTGTGATCGGGGTATTCTTTGGGAAGCAGCTGATTTAAACAAATAAGCTGTGTGAGGTGGACACTGAGTGGGATTTTAGATAATTCCACCACTGCAAAGTCCTGATGTTTATTTTACCCAAAACACCCCAGAGGAAAAGCACACCGCACGAAAACATCAATCTCTCACTATTCTGTGTTTTTTTGTTGTTGTTTTAATTTAAGATTTAAAAAATGCATTGCAAAATCAGAGGGGCACTTAAACAAACATGAGAGCAGCACACTCTTATGCACGCACTGTACCTTATATCTGCCCCGGCAATTCACACCGAGTTGATAACACAATACGAGCCACTTCCTCCAGTGCAAAGCACAAAGCCATTACAATGGAAGAGTCAGCTCATTCAGAATGCACAGTGCAGAGTTTTTGTATATACGCTGTACACAATGTCCGTCGGAATTCTACTGCAGTATAATCAAATAACAGGCACAATAAAGACTCAGATGCTCAGGACAGAAATATTGATTTGTGATTCATTCATTAAATATTGATGTCTCTCTGCAAAATGGGTTAGGGTTAGCACCTGCCTTTGCAGAACGGTAAAGCAACATGGTAAGGTATGTGGGCAGCAGGTGTGTGAGGACAGAGCTCACCAGGCTGGAATTGGAAAATGGTAATTGTTAATTCAGAAGTAAGCAAACAATATTTTAATATTTCTCATGAAAATAGTCCTGACACACCAATGATAAAAAATTGTAATTGCCGTACAATTTTGATAGGTATAAGTTTGCCAATTTTGTCCCAAAAACCTAGAAAAGAGGGTGAGGTGGAATATTAAAGTATTCTGGTTCCTCTATTATAAAATGCATGTTTGGCTACTTTTGTTGTAGATGTGAAGGTCTGTAAATCTGAAATGTATACGCAGCATTCTAGATCTGGATTGTATGAATGTGTGGTGTCTTGAAAAGCCATGCAGGCTGAGCTTATCACATATGGCACTGTAATAAATATTATTAAATACATATTTAAATTGAAGATGTTTTGAATAGAAAAAAACAGCATCGATCAGGGTTTATTTGTGGAACACTCTTGTCATCATAAATCATCAGCACAAATTATAAGCGTGCTGGTTTGCAAGGAAATTAAAAAACTGGCAGTGTTTCAGCCCAACAGTGACAGAAAGAGCTCCAGACAAAAAAACATCTACTGTACTCCTGCATCAAGACACAATGCACACCCTGCATCCGCTCTCCCCTGCAAACACACACACACACACACACACACACACACACACACACACACACACACACACACACGCAGACACACAGTCCCAACCCTCCTCCCTCGTTCTTTACCTGAGCCCTCAGTCCACCTTACTCACAAACTCTTGCGAACACGAAGAGGTAAGCACGAGCTCACCGAAGAGCTCTGCATCCGGTGTCGCTTTCGTGCTTTTTTAAGGGGGCGGGGGGGTCCCCACAAGGAGCTCATTTTGTAATCTATTACTTGAAAAAAGCAACTTGCCTCCCTGCCCTGCTCTGCTGTCCCAACTGAAGAAGCGAGCGCGCGCCACCTCCAAGCGCAATCCTCCAGCCTACGTCGGCAATACAATCAACTTCTGCACCGCAAGGGGACATGGGTGATAAACGCGCCGGTAAGGAACTTCCACGCGCTTGTTTATGAATAAGTTATGAGCTCGTTATCGTTGCTTATTTGTGTGGCGGCTCTGGTGCACAGACTGCGGAACACAAAAAAAAGCCTTAACTTTGTTAGTAAATCTGCAGCAGAGCACCACATGTGATAGAGTTGGGATGCACTTTCACAGCCCGGGTTAGAACTTGAGCGGACGGATGCACGCGCATGATGCTGTGCATGCCTATGTGTGTGCGTTAACCAGCCTCATCAGCACATGCTCCGGTGCTGCAGCGCGATGCTGCTGCTGCTGCTGCTGCTGCTGCACCCCGGCTTCCCAGCTCAGTCTGCCGCCTCCACTAGTTTGCTTTAACCGTTTAGGAAACCTTTCCAACACGAGGTGTAAAGAGTTATCAGCGCTATTAGATCAGGCCACAATGTTGGCCTGTTGAAAATAACATCTTATGATATGCAACTTATGCAAATACTAGGCCTGCATTACAGTGTTTTCACCCCCAGTGTTGCGCATGGTAAACGGTTTTAGTCTCCCTGCTGGAGCTTTCCTGTACGCTGTCGGTGCTGTCAGCTGATTTAGACAAAAACTGCTGGCTCTCCACTTTTTTTTTTGTCGGCGAGATGAATGCTGCTGTTCACCGTGCAGCGTGGTGTGGCCTCAACGATCAGCATGCGTGTTGTTGACAAAGCTTTTAAACTCTGCCAGTAATGGGATAGAGGCTGGTATTTAGAGGATCGAGTTTGCTGCATGAAAAGCTTGATGCTTACACATCTTAAATATGTAACTCACTCTTAAACGTATATATATGTAGTTGTGTAGGCAGTGTAGTATAATGATGCACGGGGTTAAAGCACAAATCAGGTACAGTCCCTTCTTAAAATATATTCAAAGGACAGAGCGCCCTTCTTTAAGTAGGGTAACCTTCTCGCTCATGGTCACCCTGATCTCTTTCACCCAGAGTTTAAAATAAAAGCACAAATGCTGCAGTAAAGCATGACACAGAAGTCGTGCTGCATACAGTACATTTGAGGGGTAACTGGGGGGCTCACCTACGTCCTCTCAAGGCTGTAAACCTGACCCACCCTTTTTATGTACGCTTTGGGATCCGCTGAGTTTACGGCCTTGTTCATTGATTCCACACGGGGAAAATGAAGTGTTCACTACCACAAATGCTTTGTGCTTTACTGTCATGCATCATGTCCTCTGTTCCTGTGTTGTTGTTAACGCTTCCCACCAGGTCACAGTGTTCGCATCCTTGTATTGTATATCAGGACAGACTTTAGATTTATGTTCTCTCATTGGACTTAGTCTGGACTTAGTCTGTCGTTTCCGTTCAATAAAACTTTTTTAATGCCACATGTGCACTTAATCTATGGAAACATTAAACATGTAAATAACTCCAGGGCAGTTGTAACAATACAAATCAGGTTAATCAGTGCTGATATCCACAATAGAAAAAGCCAACACCAGCTCAATCCAGTACATCAGTCTGACCTCACACGTCTTTCTTTGTGCGCTCTCTGTTTGTGTCTCAGTGACTCTTGTATGATGACAGAAAGGATAATATATTAACTTGTTCATTTCATATTTCCTGTTTTATTATCCTGTTGTATTCATCAGTTAGTGGTGGCGGGCTCTTCAGCTACATAAATGTACTCTTGGAATATCAGTTTGTTTGTGTGTTAGTGTTACTGTATCAGTATGTTTTCATACATTTGTCTGTGGTGAACTGTTTGACTTGTATCTTCTGTTTGTCACTGTAACCAAACTAGTTTAGTTGTCTAATCTAATGGCAGGATTGCCAATGGGCAAAACGGACAACTGTGTAGCAATTTGATTCATTCTAATGTACTTTGGAATACCGAATTATGCACCATTACATCATCAACTGATAGCTGACTAACAAGGGCCTTTATGTGGGTCCTGTTTTATTACCTGATCTTGATGACTCGTCATGAAGAGCTCCTCTGCGTCAAAAGCTTTTTTTCAATGACAGTCCCCCTCATGCTGTATAGACAGAAGAATAGATAAAGTACATTTCTCACAGTGTTTCTGTGGTCTGTTGTGTGCAACATCCGTCATGTACCCAGGTGTCTTTCATGTGCAGTCCACTTCACAAACTGGTACACACAGCCGCTCAGCGCTGCTGATTCATTTCTACCCTTCGTCACTCTCCTCATCTTTTAAATCCCCTCTTTCTTCGTCTTGCACATGACAGCAACCTCTTTATCTCTCATTTCTTACTCTCTCACATATTTGCAGTCTTGCTATCTCATGATTTAAAAAGAGTCTCCTTCTTTCTTAAAGATCCGCTCTTTGTCTTTTCCTTACTCTCTCCTTCATTAATACACAGAGCGACACAGCAGGTCCACTGAAAAAAAAACAGAACAATAAAAGTTCTCTTTTTTTCCATGTATGAGAAGTGAAAAAGCTATAGTTGCATTTTCAATGCTGTGACGCTGATACGTTATCTGTGACAAAGTGTCTTGTTGCTGTGTTGTTGTACCCAGATTGAGCCACTAACCTCAAGTTTGCCCACTTGTCATTTTGCAACAGATTTTTGGCAGCTTTACTTGATGCAACCATGGACAGCGTTGCCAATTTTTTGCAACGCAGACGTTGCTTTGGCTTTGCAGAATATGAGAATGCTTTCTGGCATTTCAGAAAATGTTAGTTACCATCAGCAGTGACGCAGTGCTGTTGTACGACACAGTGTATGTTTATGTTACTCACAGAATCAAAGGCCTTCTTCTTCTTCTCTGCATAGGCTGTTGTAGCTGAGCATTACAACCAACACTTATAGAATTAAGTGCAACAGATGACATTTTCATACTTTAGAGAAGTTTGGATGTTTTAAACACTTTAAAAGGAAGTTTTTACATGTGTTAGCTCCAACTAAATGTATCCATTACTTAACCAGAAAGGTCCCATTGAGATACAACATCTCTTCTGCCAGAGAGAAACTTCTAACTTACTTCTGACCATTTTCAAATACATGTTTTACATTTTCTAGTAGATTTTGTCTAAATCTGAGTCACTTTGTTGAAGCTTTAAAAATATGTTGTGACAGACAATCCTGTTTGCAATTCATGTTAAATATATTAGAGCAAGGCAGTGTAGCTGTATGTAGTGATTGCAGTCACACAATAACATAAACTTGACCAAAACAGACATGTCAATAACACTCACATGGTACTTCAATGAATTTAATGGTGAACAGTAAACAATACAATACTTGTAATATTGTAGACTCAAATACTTGATGTCCAAATATTTTCCAAAACATGGCTCTTTATACATCAGGTTTTAAATGAGTAAGTGGCGTTTTCGTGTGTTTTGTAATGATGTGTTTTACTGTGGGCAGCTCTGCTGTAAACACTTACAAACAACTGAGTCATCCTCACAGTAATTTAACACTTGCACTAGTTTTAGTAGTTATCAATATGCTGTATTTCAAATTTATTTTTCTATTTGTTTAAAAAAAAGTGTTGGACAAACTCACTGTTCTGTATATATTGCGTGTATTGTTTCTGCTTGTTTTAACGCTTCATTGAAGCTATTAAACTGACTGTAACATCTAAAATACGGTTGTAATGGCGGCACCTTACAGTCAAACAAATAAGTGTAGAAGTGTTGTGCATTGTTTTACATACGTACTTCTGTGCACTGATGTTTGATCAATGCTTGGCTGCACAGCATGAATTTGTAATGATAAAGCCACCAAAGCATTTGTTGGGTTGACTAGTTTGAGTTTTAATATTCTTGAAATAGTTTTGCTTCCCACTGCAGAAACAAACAACCAACCCTGCTGTTGAGAAAGAATTAATTAATCTAAAATCACAACTTCTGTTTTTCAAATGAAATGATCTGGAAGAACAGGGACATCTAAATTTCAATTTGCAGCTACTTATCTAAATTGGACATGTGTTTTTCTTCCCGTAATGTTTGGTCAGCATAATCACAATGCATTTCTACATGATCCATTTCGATTGCAGTACCATTCAAAGCTGCTATCTCTTTACAAGGTGAACAGTTTAACCTTGCTTCTGTTGACAGTATAGGAAGGTGAAATGAGAGCTGGCTTGTCTCACATCTTTCCACAGTGTCATCACAGACAGATCTGAGTTTGCTCAAATACATACAGGACGCGTCTTTTTTGGACAAGGTAACGTTACGGAACACACTGAGTGAATGACGACGGGTCATTCACAAGGTGTCACATGGGGTCTGAAGCTAAGAGAAGTATGTGATTGGAGGAAGGGGAATTTTACATCGGAAATTGGTACTTCCAAGTCCAGACGGGAGAAGAGAGGAGCTGATGAATATGTATTTCTCTCCAATAGAATGGAACTAAATGGCACTCGGCTTGTGGTGCTCAAAGTAGCAGACAATAAATTAAAAAAACTCAACAGCAATGTCTCTTTTCAGAACTCACGACCCGGATACTTAAAATAATCCACAGACCTTGTGGTCAGCAGTTTCATGTAGGAACTATTTTCTACCAAACTACACCTGCCAACCGTATCACCGAGCGGAAGGAAGCGTGCATGTTTACTCTATTGCTAGCTCTCCCAGCACCACTGAGGTAATGTTACAGCTCAGCCGAGGATTACACCATTAATGTTTATGAACAGTGATTAGGGCTGGGCGATAATTCAAAATTATAATTTATCATCTTTCAATTGAATCATACTGTGATGAAATCATATATCGAGATATCGTGATAAACAATAACATTGTCTAAATAGACATTAAGCACATACTAACTCAAATTTCTTATCAAATAATTTTACACTAAAGTTCTTATTAATTAAATTAGAAAATACTCATTACTTTAATTGAATATAATTCACACAAGAGTATACATAACCATGTCATTATTTCATATAGACAATTATTTATTGAATTACTGGAAAACATGCTATATCCTGTTAGAGATATGAAATGGCCTTTATCGTGATAGAAGGTTTTGTCCGTGATACGGTTGGTAGTAAATAGCTCCTACGTGAAACTGCTCACAACAAGGTCTGTGAATTATCTTTAGTAATATAATCAAGGTATCTCACACCAAAACTATCTGGATTGATAAATAGCACTACAAGTATGAGGAAAAACATGTAATTTTTTATTTTGTGGTGAGCTGTCCCTTTAAGCCCTTCTTTATGTAGAATTGTCTTTCTCTGTCTTTTTGCTGTTAGTGCGAAGGATTTTTAAGAAACTAGGGAACATACAACAGCAAATTATCCTATACATACACAAAGACATGCTGTAAAGTGAAATGAATGCATGCCAGATTAAAACCAATTATTTTTTTATTAGTATGGGAGGGTCAGTTCATGTCCAGTTTTAAGTTAACCTCCTCCCTGTGCCCTCTGTGCCACCTTTTCCTCTTCATGCTCTCTCTCTCTCTTTATGGGGACTTGTTCTGCAGTGGGACAGTATAGTGGGAGATGAATATAGCAACAGCACCATATCTGTGACTCTGGGTCTGATGCCAGCTCCCTCCCTCCCTCCTTCCCTCCTCCATTCTCTCTTTACACCTCTCTGACCTTTCCTTATTTGCATGGATGCTGTTGTTGAAGCATTTTGCTGACCTAAAATGTCATTTTATGTACAATGTATATATTACACATTGTGAGGGCATGTTCCCAAGGTAGTCGGTGCCATAGGCTTATTGTAGTCCTTGTGGTACAAGGTTACATGAGCACAAGAAAACACAAGATATACTGTAAAACACTTTAAATGCAGTCGTGTGTTAAATGAATGCTGCAGAGGAGGATGTGCAGAGCGTCTTTGTTCACTACACAGACTGAAGAACAGCAATGTCTCACACAGTAAATCCAAACACTTGTGTTTTGTCTTTAGTGACTCTGAATACTTAGAAAGAAGAAATGCTACTTTTTCTCCTTCTTTCTCTTCCTCTCTTTGCTTCATGGTCAAATCTCAGTTTCTCTGCATGTTATTGTAATCGGAGTGCTTTATGTCATGGCACCCCCTAGAGTACACTGTTGCACATAGTTTTGCTTTCATGCTCATACTGGGTCAAATTTGAAAGATTTTGTCTTTAAGATCTTGATTAGTAAACAAAAAAATATCTTTAGAATACATTAAAAGGAAATCACATTGAAGACGGCACATGGTTGTGAACTTTACACATTTTGAATCACATGTTTCACTTATTATATCTCCATGCATTATTCTAAGGGTCCTTTTTAGTTTAGTACTAACATGTTTTTCTGTGATGCTCCAACAATTCTTGTCATATTGTCGATCCCATTCAATCCTTAAAGTATTGAGCCAGTTTTGTAAGAGCAGCTGTGAGATCAAACTCACTTGTTTCTTTCACATAATAAGTAAGAAAGTGTTGTCTGTGGTGAAATAAAGCCTGTTATTTTTTTGTTTTAATTCAATTTTATTGTTCTTGCATGTTATTATCCTTTTTTAAATCACAAAGCAATTTTAATTATAAAGTGCTTTTACTTACTCAGAGATGTCTAGTGTAGAGTTAGCAGATACAACAAACAGTGGTGGTGCTTCACAGTTGTATATACATTGTCAGTGTACTTCATACATCTACCTCGCTACAATTTGGTGGAAAATACTGTATCCTACATTTTACTCCACTGGATTTATTAGACAGCTTTAATTACTTAAAAAAATAAGATAAAGATCTTACATTAAGAAACATATGTTAAGAATAATGTATCGTTGCAGATTATGAACCAATAATATACAAAATAATTAAAATGATCTCCGCCTTGACTGATACAACAATGAAAGGCATATTTTGTACATTGATTCATCAGTAATAATACTCCAATGATATTTTTGCTAATATACATAGAAGCAATACGTTAATACATTCAATACAACTTATGCTTTAAGATAACATTTTCCCTTTTTACTTCTAGAATTTCTACCGTGTGTTACTGCTACTTTTACTAACTGTCAACAAGTGAAAACTATTTATTTGCCTTGTTCCACATGGATACGGTCCTAATCAATTTTATTTACTCAGATCTGATGCACATTGATGCACTCAGCAGAAGCTGGCATTCTAGATAAAGTTGATGTATTCATTTTATTTTATTTTTCTGGTAATTCATAACGCAGTGACTGACTGAGCCGTAAACTTTCTGTCACTGTGTCATCGCAGAGAGAAAACACATTTGTCTTTAAAGCGGCGGGCTGCAGCTGACGTAGGCTCTGCGTTACCCGCGTTCCCAAAGGATCTGGGGTAAAAAAAAAATAAAAATGAAAAAAACAAAAACCCTCCAGGGTTTCAACATCTGTGCAGCCAGCGTCGGATCGTCACCTGAACTGTCAGCTCCGCATTACCTCACTCGTGGCCGGCCTGCCACTTTACCCCTGCACTTTAACTTTGGCGTGCATGCTCTCTCTCTCTCTCTCTCTCTCTCTCTCTCTCTCTCTCTCTCTCTGCTGGTAAAGACGCGAAGACAAGAGGAGGAGGGGGGGATTGTACAATTAAGAGCACATTGTAACGTCCTTGCGTTGCCTTCCGTGGCGGAAGAGGAGTGTGCCGTGAACGCGAATGACCGCCGGTGGACGAGAAGAGGATAGACAGAGAACGAGAGAGATAGTGCTAGAGAGAGAGAGAGAGCGAGAGAGCGAGGAGGGGGGATCACTCAAGATGCCTCGTTTTAGCGTAATTTGTCCTGCAGACTGTGCCCTTCCGGCGTTTGGAGGGCTGCTGTGAGCCTATAGCGAGAGGCTGGCTGGCTACGCTATGCTGCCTGACCCTGCTGTGGTTGTCATAGCGTTGCCCGATTGTTTGGATTGAGGAGGGCTCCCATCAACCCAAATCAATGAGGATTCTGAGGCCATTCCTTCAGAAAGGAGCGCATATGCTGCAGTGTTTCTGTGGACAACGATCGAAGTCGACCACTATCCCCGACGGTGAGAGATAAACGTTTAGCACCGTAGCTTTGCAAGCTACCTTCGCTTTGCATGCTTTCTCTCTTGAGTGATGAAAAAAAGAAAAAAAAAGAGGGGGGGGAGTGGTTTCATTGGCCACTCCAGTGTGTGAGTTACATCTTTCGATTCTGCAGTGGAGAGAGCCTATCCTTGTGGTCCTTTGCATCTGTCCCGCGTTGTGTGTGTGTGTGTGTGTGTGTGTGTGTGTGTGTGTGTGTGTATGCGGGTAGCTGCTGGCTTTCAGCATCCATGGCCAGCCGCACTACTCCAGAGAGAGAGAGCGAGAGAGAGAGAGAGAGAGGGGGGGGGGGGGGGGGGGGGGGGCATTACCAGACCGAGCTGTATTTGCAGACCAGCGTGTTCCAGTGCTGCATCTGAAGCGGTGGGGCCAAAACAATTGAACAATGCTGGGATCAAGTCATTAAACTTCATGGGGCCTGGAGAGGCAGCTTTGTTTTAGGGCCCCCAAAACAAGCTGCACAGTTCAGCACCACGGATAGCGCCATGGCAGAAGTACTCCAACTGCAGGGGCTCCCAAACTTTTAATGTGGGGAGTAAAAAGATGTCTATCATCCAGGATACCCCACATTGATTGCAATTTGTCCCAATTTGACAAGACAGAGTTAAATATAAAGTTTAACCGTCTCTACACTTATACTTCAGCTACTTTAATGCATGCTGAAAACTGGGCATGGTGTAATATAGTTTCAGATGAGCTGCATTTAGCCTGACCCGGGAAACCAAACAGTACTTTTGAATGTGACTCACTTTGCCACACATCCACTGTACAACAGAGAGTCTCAATAACACACACACACACACACACACACACACACACACACACACACACACACACACACACACATGCATTTGCGCTCATACACAACCACCACTCAACAGCCTTTGGCAAAATGCCTAATATGCCTTCCATGTCCTCTATTCATGTCTCCGCAAATTCACTGCAATGCTGCTGTTGCTCATAACACAACTACACCTCCCAAGTCATTAAAAATCCTACGGTATTTCCAGAGCAAGACAAAATGCCATTTTACCGGGAGACAAATGCAACACCTCCTCCCGCCTCCTCCCGTCACATGCAGTTTGTAGACTCTCCAGTAGCTTCAGCTCGGAGCAGCTCTCATATTCAGGGCAGACAATTAGAAACTCCATTAAGCACAGTTGATTCCTCTGAGGAAGTTGGACCAAAAGCAGCGTGCACACTGGGATCTGTAGGGCTCAGTTATAAAGCACCATCAGTCCTTATCCAGCATATCTGCTCACTGTTAGATGAACCGCATGACCTCATTTAAAACTTTATGAGTCAGCTCACAGCTGGATGCAAATTTAAAGCTTGTCTGACATGAAGCTGTGTCAGGTGATGCTTCGTTTGAAGTTTGTTGTTTTTCAACTTGCCAATTCACTAACAAGTTTAATCTTTTTTTCTATTGGATTCTCTGTTTTTGACTTGTTGGGGTTCTTTTGCAAGAACTCCTAAAGAGGAGTTCCACTGTGTCTCTGCTGCACATCCAAAACTCCAACGCGTTATTTCAAAACAGAGCTACAATATGATGACAGCATGCTTTGTGGATGTTTAAACAGTGCTTGTGGATGAATGGACTTGTCAGTCTATTATACATCAGTATAAGTGTCATCAGACAAACAGGGATGACACACTGAGCTTAACCTCGGCTGGTAACCGATTGCATCATTCACTAAAAAAATCAAGTAAAGCAGGAAAGAGCAGAAAAGGTTCCGCTCACCGGGCACTGTGCCAAAATCCACTCCATAGGGATTTTCGGTGAAGGATGTTTCTGAGCAGGCTTAAATGTTTGCACCTGCGCTTCCCTTTGTAGTGTCAAGTCTGCACCTGGCTTCTCTTGTGTTACAAGTTAAATACAGTAGTTGGGATTGCAGGAGACTTGTGTGGTGGGTGGGATGGAAACAAAACCTCCTCCTCACGAGTGATACTTATTTCTTGTCTGTTTGTCAGTTTCAATGTGGCTGTTCAGATCAATATAACATCAGGTTTCATTTAAATTACTTTGGGAACAGCTTTTTTTCATATAGAGTGACCTTTTTGTCAAATAAATCATCGCTAAAGTCTTTGTAGAATGATGTGCGGCATTTTTAGTAGAATCAGACATTTTTTTGCATTTTTGTCAAGCACGATTTGTGTTAATGACTAATTGAATTTGTCCTAAAAGTCTTAATTATAGGTTGGTTGTCACCTCTCTGCTTGTGCTTGTCTTGTTTTGTGCCTTCATGCTCACAATTAGGAACAACAGTAAGATTTGCCTCGCATTTACTGCACTCTTTTTGGTTGTAAATAAGAATCACTTACTGTTTGCATTTCAAGTATATATACTTCTCACACTCATTATGATCAAGCAGCAAGCTGTGGTTTGTGTTGGTGGTGTAAGTGTGCTACTGAGCCACAGCATCACACTTGTTCTCTCACAGCTCTCCTCTTTGCCTCCTGGAGACGTGGCAAGACAGTTTAGCAGACATTACGAGACGAAAACTCACAGCTATTGTGAGTCAACAGATCTGTGAGGTGTCTCAAGGACACACTGGAGTGACCATCTTGAAGAGGATGGAACCTACCGCATGGGTCTCTCTCTCTTTCTCTCTCTCTCTCTCTCTCTCTCTCTCTCTCTCTCTCTCTTTCTCTCTCTCTTTCTCTATCTTTCTCTCTCTCTCTCTCTCTCTCTATCTCTCTCTCTCTCTCTCTCTATCTATCTCTCTCTCTATCTTTCTCTCTCTCTCTCTCTATCGCTCTCTCTCTCTCTCTCTCTATCTCTCTCTTTCTCTCTCTCTCTCTCTCTCTCTCTTTCTCTATTTCTCTCTCTTTTTCTCTATCTCTCTCTATCTATCTCTCTCTCTCTCTCTTTCTCTCTCTCTTTCTCTCTCTCCCTGAACACCTATGGTTCATTATTTTTCCACAAGGGGGCAGCAGGTACAAAGAAATGACTCTGAACATGTTACTCCAGTTGTGGCACCTGAAGGAGGGCCACGGGGGATGCTGGGGCTTTTTTTGCGTTTCAGTTTGCAGACATATTTAGCTCCTATGCTGCAGAGTACAGTGTATGCAACATGGTTCATAATGATGAAAGTCCAAGAACTAGCAGTGGCTGATAAAATGAAAACACAGCTGCACACTCAACATGTTTAACACTACACGTCTGCATCATTTTCACTCATGTTCACAATGTGGTTTCAATAAATGCTAATGACTTACTCTGTCGGTAGCACACTGACATGTTGACATCACGCTGTTTGAATAACTTAACTAGCAAACCTTTATGGAGTCAAATCATTTTAATTGACAATTCAAATGATTGCAATGGCCCTGCAGGGAATTTCATAGCGACAGTGTTTTATTGCCCGAGGGTATTTCTCAGCTGGAATGAAGTGGACATCAATTGTCTCTGGTAGAGGTAGGAAGCCTAGCAGATCCTCATTAGGGGATACTTTATGTTTTCCTGACTAAGATATATGTCTCTTGTCTCTACAGAGCTGCACATCCACAAAGTCCCCCCCCATTTGTGAGAAAGCTCTCTCACTCAATATACAACAAACCACCCGCTGGGTTTTTTCTTCTTCTAAGAAATGTATATCACGCTGCTGCGTATCCGTGAGAATGATGAATGATATATTGATGTTGTTATTGATATTTCTTTATGCTGCAGTGGCATATTCATTTTTTACTATGCACTGGCAATAAGAATACAGAATGCAGGTTTTGATTTTGACTGATAAACTTTTCTTTTGCCATCTGTATTCTGTCTGTCTGTCTGTCTAGCTTTCTCTGAGAAAAGATTGTAGTCTCTCTCTCTCTCTCTCTCTCTCTCTCTCTCTCTCTCTCTCTCTCTCTCTCTCTGACACACACATGCAGGACCACACAAAAGGTACCAGTGCTTCACATTCACCACTTTCATCCATTATATCCAAATCTTACGTAAGACAGTGGTAGTCCAAAGGAAATTGTCTCTCTGAGGGCTCGGTTTGGAGAGAGAATGTCAAACCCAGTCCTAGAAAAAGGCCTCTAAATGTTTCATGCAGTTTCATCAAGGGGAGGAGAGAGGTTTGCTCTGCTGCTGAACACTCACGTGTTCTTCCTCCCACAGTGTGTGTGTGTGCGTGCTCCCCATCTCATGCAATAATAGACATGAAACCAGAAGCATGCTCACATGCACACAGACATATTTGCAGGAAATTTTTTGGGGACTTTGCATTGATTTACGTCTCATCCTTAACCATAATTTATAGCCATTCGCTGAATTCCAATGCAGAACAATTTAACAAATGCAGTGAAAACAATCGATTGGTTTGCATTTGTCGTCAGCAACTGATCTATGACAGAAACACAAGCAGAATACAGTATGCTCTCACACATGCACACATGTCCATGCACTCCCTCTCTCCTGACTCAGTGTTAAAGGGCAGTTCTCTAAGCTTTGATTGTTACGGTATTTTTCATGGTTTATGAGAATTCTGCCGTTGTTGAAAATGTTATTTATAATGTTTTGGGGTAGCCCGCGTCGTTTCCATAAACCATAAAACATATTTATCCATGTGTTGTGTCGCTGTCTGGGTCTTCAACGTACCATTTCTGGTGGGGTTCATATTCATTGTGCACCTGTTGAAGATAATCATTTTATCCACGTTTAATATGTTCTTTACGTCATGTGTGGCCACAGGGTTTTTAAAAATATAATGCGCGCTTAAGTATATAAACTTCACGTGACCTCCTCGTTGGCCCATTCAAAAAAAAACAACTGGCTTGCAACTTTGGATTTAAATTGTAGTTCAACGTGACAATTGGGAGATCATCCGCCCCCCTATTTAGATGTGCACTTTATCCCAAATTACTAAAAAACCCACGCCCGCGCGCACCCACTTACCCCTGCATAACCACCCATCCAGCATTTCGCCTTCCCCATTCCCCCCTATATATTTTATATTCACGTCTTTTCTTCCTGGAGATCATCGATCTTTCGCCGTACGACCCTCCGATAATTCCTAATAGGAACCTCAATCACGTATGGTTGCGTTAAAAGAGTTGGAGAGGGAGAGAGGAGGGTGAGAGAGAGAAGGGGAGAGGGGTAGAGAGAGAGAGGGAGAGAAGCGGACCGTGACCGTCCACTCTCGCTGTCGGCGATGTAACACACCGACAGCAATCGGGACGCGCTGGAAATCATCTTTGCTCTGGCTTCTTTATTATTTGTGCGCTACAACAACAAAAAAATCGCCTCAACTAATTGTTGCTCTGCAGACGACAATCCCGCCATGTAAGCTTAAATTACATCTCTGCAGCATCCGTGCAGCGCAGCCTCTGCTGCCGATTCCATTTTGTCGCCGAGGTGCAGTCGACGGAACCGGGGGACTGAGCTCACATATCTGGGTTCACCGTCCCCCTCCTGAACGGGCAGCGAACGGTCTCATTCATCGATGTGCGTGGAGTAATGAATTAAGGGGAGAAAAAAAAAAAAGTTTGGATGATTTCTCCTCCAGTCGCGCACGAGCGTCTCGTGCATGGATTTAGGGTAATGCGACTTATTTAAAAGGAAGCCTGAGGAGAGGCTGCTTGTGCAGATGAGGATTACGGAGTCAGACGCGGCGCTCTTCACCTGGAATACCTGAAGCTCTCCAATGACGCGCAGCAGCATCAATTTAACAACTCTGTTGCATGTCATTCACGGCTGACATGTCGGCCCCTGTGGCCTAGCCCGTCGATCGATGTTTTATACGATCGGTCGTCGTTGATTCGAAGCCCTGAGTGAATAAGACGCTGTACTGTCCCCCCTCATGTGGTCGCCGTCTGAAGCGCGTTGATGCTCGGGGACTCGGAGGATTTTCTGATCAGGATGACATTTGGTTGAAACGCTCGTGGACGCCAAACACAGAATCAACTCTCTCGGTTTTAGTTTGTTTTTTTTGCGTCAAGGAGCTGCACCAAACACAACCGCCCGCTGCCGAACTATAGACTCTCGGTTTTCAGACTCGGTTCGGGGAGATGGCCGCGATCGCCAGCTCCCTGATCCGGCAGAAACGCCAGGCGAGGGAGTCAAACAGCGACCGGGTCTCTACTTCGAAACGTCGCCCCAGTCCCAGCAAAGACCCCCGCTCTCTCTGCGAGAGGCATTTCTTGGGGGTCTTCAGCAAAGTCCGTTTCTGCAGCGGCAAGAAAAGACCCGTTCGGCGGCGACCAGGTCAGTGCTTTTTTTTTTTACTGATATGTGGGCTCGTGAAAGCAGTTTTCCCCAGCCCCCACACCCCATCCCGCCCCCCCTCCCTTTTGGACAATTATACTGCAGTCAAGGGCTCCAATCTGAACCGGAGGAGAAGGTAGATTTTCTCCGCGGTGCGAAAAAATTCCACCTGTTCCATTAAGGTCTTCTTGTTGTCTGTCGACCCCCGCGCACAACCCTCCCCCGTATACCGAGCAGCGTGAATCTATAGGAAATGATCTGCATGCTGTGACGTGAGCCCCTTTATTTATTGGGATACTGCTCAGAATAATCGATTACCCTGGACACACAAAAAAAGAAAAAAACTAATGCTATATCTCAGCCTGAGCAGGTTCTCTTTCAACAGATATCTAATATATTAAAGCCTTCGATTTTGCACACTTAATTCTTTGCACCCCCTCCCCTTCAAAACACACATGTAACTTGAATACACTTATAAATGCTGCTTTAAATTGGCTAATTCAATATCACTGCAGATTGTGGTACAGAGGGGAGGTAAATTGCACCGCAGTGCACCAAGGCTCTTTTGAGATTAAATGTTTTAATGGTAAATGTTTATTGCCGAGAGGGAGCTTTACTGCAGTGAAGGGAGGTATAGCCTTAGTGATTAAGAGCTACTCTGGCTGTATTGATAGACATAGGCTCCGTGCCTACTACACTCCATGGTATAGCCTTCCCCCTTTTTTTTTTTATTCCCCTGGCTCTGTCCTGCTGCACAGACCACGAGCCAGCCCTCCCCGAATCCAGATAGTTCTGTCTTCGATTAACAACGGAATGAGGCAGGAGGACAGACAGAGAGACAGTTTATTTAAAAGGCAGAAAGGGAGACAGACACCCAGCCAGCCAGACAGACTCAATTAAAACCCTGTCGCCGCCCACCTTATCGCACAGACAAAACAATCCCAGTGCCAAAACTGCCAGAATAGAAAACATAAGCAGACAGACAGACAACAAGCCAGTCAGGCCTCCAGACACTGTTGGGCAGGTAGGTGACCCCTTTCACATACATGGCCGAACAGAAAGCAGATGCTGTGTTTCCTCTAATTGATCATCCTTATCTTTCCACTGATGCCTTGCCATATATTTGCATATAAACAGCCGATACGCTGGAGAATTTATGAATTCTGCCTGTTTAAAAGACTGTTGTTTTTCCTTCTATCCCCCCCACCACCCCCCTCCCCCCCACACTTCGTAAGATGCACCCTCGAAACCTCCACAGGTGTCCCATAAGGGCTGCAGGCTAGGTCAGTAGCTCAGCCTCCATCCGTGTGTGCTGTGTTTCCTCTCGTCTCCACCCCATCTCGCGCCCATGTCGACTCCCCCTCGGCCAGGGAGGGGGGGGGTAGGTGGGGAAGGGGTGGGGTGGGGAGGGACAGAGAGTGAGGGTGGGTTGGGGGGGGACCCTCTCCCTTGCTGATCTCTTCTTTTTTTCTTTCATCCCTCCTTCTGTGTGGCTTTGTTGGATTTTCTAAGCTTAATTTTGTACTTTTCTTTTTCCTTTCTCGTAGCTAAAGCTCTCCTATAGCCAGTCGTTTGTCGCTCCTCTGTCTCTTCTCTATCTTTATCTTTGGCTCTGCCTCTTCTCATTTTGTCTCTGCCTCATTCTCTCCGTCAGTCAATGTCGGATCAGTCTATCTATCTTCGCTACTTGTTCTGTGTCTGTAAATATGTGTCAAGTACTGCTGTGTGTAAATGTAGTAAAGGTTCTAATAGTGTATTTTGGTGTACATGGATATGTTGTGTTTCTCTCTGTCAAACACTATATCAGAACAGGTGATGATCATTCTGCATTTCATGGTCATGACGCCATTTGTCGACGTACATAAATGTTTTTGTCCTTCTGTATTGGTATGAAGTAAATCTATTGACGTTTTGATGGCCCATACACACAGAATGATTTGCTGTATGTTGCCACTGAAAGACTCTTTTTTTTTTGTAGCACAAACATATGTTGTAAATTCTGAAGTTTGACATGGAGTCAGTTTGAACCTGCGCACGCACACACACACACACACACACACTTTCTGCTAAATGATTGGAACTGATGAGCCGTCAGCGATTGCTCGGGCCCACGTTGAGGTCTTAATTTATGGAAGTGTAGTTAGCACATGTGATTTACTGATGTGTACACTCCCATGTACTTGCGCGCACACACACACACACACACACACACACACACACACACACACACACACACACACACACACATTCTCCTCACCCTGCCTGTGATGGATGATGAAAGGCCCGTCTCAGGAATTGATGGCCCCATCCCAGGGGTAGGTGAGTCGGGGACTGATGGTCAGGATGATGTACAGTTGAGGTGAACTCAGTCTAGTTGGGGGTCATCACTACTCCGCGTAGTCTTTCTATGAGCTCTCACTTGTCTTCTGTAAAATATAAATGAGGGCATATGCGCCAGTAATTACTGCAGCGATCAGCTTTCAAGTAAAGGCTCAACATCTGCTGTTACTGTTGAAGACAGAAAAACTTTGATTATGTTTTCCTCTCCTGGTACCAAGTTAGAAAATGTTTTGTTTTGCTCTTGTTTTTTTTATTTTTTTTGTACCCAACTTGACTGCATGACCACCAAGTCTTGCTATGACCTTGGAGGACAGTCGGGCTCACTCATATCCCCTTATTGCAATCACGTACATCATTTATCAGAACATGCTGTGAGCCCTACAAAGCAAGCATTTTCAGTTGCCGAATGTGTATTTAGCCACTTAAAACGAAATGGCAGCGATTCAACTGTGAAAAAACACATCATTTGTTTCTTCAAATTAATTAGTAACATCCAGCAACGGAATTGATGTCTGATTTCAGTGGAGCTTGTCTCAAAAATCAAACACATAATAGTTCAGTGATTCATTATTCCCAGTAAACCCGAAGAAAAATACGAACATGGTTACATATACTTATTCTCCATCTTTTCTTTTATCTGGCAAACAAACTACCTCTCCAGTGTTTCCCTGTCAAAAGCCACAACCCAAGTCTTTTGTACGCTAATGGTGTCATTTGACTCTGACTACTGCGTTTGCACAAAATCAAAAGACCTGCCTGACATTAGATGGGCCACGGAGACCGCACGTACAGTTCCCCTCACATAAACTCTTTTTACACATCTACTTTTTCCTGGCATTGAGACCGGGAGCCTTTCTTTGCCCCGAGCTCATCCTCGTTTCCCCCGGCTCCCCTGAAGTGGTGAGTGCTGTGAACTGCACCCTGGCCAGCTGCCAGATGTCACAGCCTCAGAGTTGGAGGTCAGTTCAGGGTTATTGCAATGAGAAAAGAAAAAAAAACAACTCTTGGAAACTTTAGGTCAGTTTCTTTTAGGTCAGAAAAAGCGCTGGAATCCTTTGGGTGAACATGTTCCCTGTAAAAACTCAGACTGTCTTTCATTGAATGCCAGTGATATCAACCCAAAAATGCACAGTTGCTTCATACCAAATAAAGAAAACCATTGGCATGTTAGTGTACATTATAAAGTTAAACTTTAGTTTCCAAATGATGCAAAATGGCTTTTTGTTCTGTGCTAGATACGGTAAGACATTATGAGAAAGTATCTCATTGATTTTCTGTCATGGTGTTGTCATTGTTAAGGCCTTCCCGTCAAACAGACATTTTTGGGATTATGAAGTATAACAGATGACTCATTACAAACTGTCAATCACAGTCTTATTGGTATTCAACAGATGGTAAGAGTTAAATGAAGGGCTGAAATGGTTCTAGTGCTCTTAAGTTTATTTAGTTATCAGGCAACTCATGAGGCTGGATTCTGCCACGAGAACAATACGATTTTTTAAATGGTTAATTATAATTATGTAATTATAGAGATTCACTTAATAAAGTATTTTACTTACATTTCTATTTAAATTATGCAATTCAAAACAAGTTATATAAAGGCTTTAACTAATCTGACATGAAAACACAACAGTAAGTGTTTTTAAATGCTTTAAGAAATCTAAAGGGTGAAAAGTCTGTTATTGTTCTGCTGGTACTCTCCATATTTCACAGCCAGCTTGCCTTCTTTAATTAATCAAACACTGTACATTTTTGTTTTTGTGAAATGTGTGTCGGTAAAACATTTCAGCATTTTAAAACTGCTTGATGTGAAGAGCTGTAAGAGGGCAAACACTTAGCTGAAAGCAGAGGTGTATCAAATCTTTTGAGTGTTTCTGTCACAATGTTGATAATGCTGTTCTGACATATTCTTGGTGGGGATGGGGCTGTGGCTTGGCCGACGGTTTGTGTGTATGCGTGTGTGTCTGTGTGTGTGTGTTTCAGAGCCGCAGCTGAAAGGCATCGTGACGCGACTGTTCAGCCAGCAGGGCTTCTACCTGCAGATGCAGCCGGATGGAACCATCGATGGCAGCAAGGACGAGAACACTGACCACAGTGAGTGGAGCTTTACGGAAGCTGCAGCTTCCAGCATAAAACACTTAATGGCAATGAGTCACTCGGTTATATAATATATTACCACATTTAATAAGCTGTGCTTAATCAAAATTATTCTTATTATAAAATGATCAATACAAAAAAACGTAAACGGGAACCATTCACCAAATTCCACGAGGTAGAATGCCCTCTTTCCCGCTTCTTGTTATGCAATAGCATGTACAAGATATAACTGTAGACATAAATGTGTCATAACCTACTCCGATGGTTTATGAATCCAGTTTTCTGAAAAGCATACCTTTCACGGTAAGTAAAAGCATTATTTATGGGAGCATCTTGTATTGTAATTTCTATTCCCAAGTAAAAATGTATTCCAATATACCCGTCGCTGTCCCTCCAAGTAAACCGCTTCTGCTGTGTACACTGCATGATTGTAAGTGGCACGTTGTTTTGATTGATTTGGCTCTGAAGCGCGTGTGATTAACACTGCAGAAATTCCTTCCTGGAAAAACCCATCGCCTGAAACAACTGTAGCCCCACAGCTTCACTTGTAGTGACATAGATCCCTCCCTGAGCCGGTTCTTTGCGATATTTCACCACCCATCGACTTTCCATATGTGGACCACCCGAGGATAAATAGTCTCCAGGGAACAGACTCCTACAGATATCACACTCCCTTCTGTTCTCCCAGAAACAGAAAAACAGGGAAAACATTTATTAAAACATACAGTATAGGCTTTTGTAACAGTCTCCCATGGAAGGCGGCAGATCAAGGAAGAGATGTGTGTCAGCGGAGAAGGGTCGTCAAAGCCGAATAATGACGACACTCCCAGTCTGGAGTGAGGCCAGACAGGAAACCGATCATGACCTTTCTTCTCTAAAACATCCTGCCAATCCTGAAGGCAGCTGGAGCCAAAGCTGCTGGATCGTGGCAGTCATGCGGTGGAAAGAAAGGTCTCTCCCTGTCACTCGTCGCTTTATATTTTATGAGGAGATAGATCTTCGGTACTTATGGCATAAAGAAAGATTACAGCGCAAGAAAAGTGAAAAACTTCCACACAATGCATTTCCCATTTGCCCCTTTAGCACATTGCTGTTTTTTGGAGCCTCCATTGTGTTCTAAAGGCTTTGGCTGATGAGGTTTTTGTTGTATGTGAGGGTTTCCCCACCTCTAGGTAATCCTCCTGTTAAGCAGTCCCACTTGCCCAGGGATGGAGGAATGCAGTGAATAATTCAGCCAGAGGAAACTAAAAATACCACCTTCCCTCTTTGTACCCAATGAATAATTCTCTATGTGAGATGCCTCCAGCTCAGAGACGGTCCGAAGCAAGACACGGAAAGAGAGCAGGCGAGAGCCGGAGGTGCAACGAGAGGAATGTCTTTTGAGCAGAAAGATAGAGACAGAAAAAGAGTAAAGAAAAAAGTGATCAAGAGAGATGGAAATGGTCGAAGAAGATTTAGAATTCAGGTCTAGCACTGAGCTATTGATCGCCCGGCTGGATTATCAGAATAATAGATCACCCTTGAACCACTCCACTCTCTGACCTGCAGCATCTTCAGCAGCTGCAGATGGAACGCAGTGATTTATTTTCAGGTTGAGGTTTCAGTGGAAGCGATTGGGATTGAGGAGCATGACGGCGCCTGCATACTAGGGGCGACCTGAGCCCGTTTCAATTCCAGTTTTTATTATTTGCTATATTTCTGCGCTGGATGACAACAAGTGCCGAGACAAGGACACAACTGCACGGCAAATAGATTTAGCTGGAGAAATGCACAAGAAATTAATGGAATTCTGCTTTCACAAAGTCCTAAGACTTGTTTGACCCCAAATATTCAGTACACTGCGAGGAGTAATAGAATAGTTTTGTCGCTGCGGTATGTTAAACTGCTTTAGTGGTAAGCATGACTGACAGTGCTACACTTGACTAACTGCGAGAGCTGTGGAACACCATTCAAATAATTAACACCCATGTTCAAATTTGAACAGTTATTAATTTGACTGTCGTCAGTTGATCGCTCGCCTTAATTACCTGCACACACTGCAGCTCCAGAAAGATATTGCTGGTTATGAGACACCTGTGGTATCGGGCGTTCACGCTCCATCCGACTCTGATGCTCCTGGTTGATGGATGAGATGAAACCAAGACTGTTTATTTTAGTTGAAGACCCTGTCACTAATTTCACTGTATATAACAATATATATATAACAACAAATACCTCACACACCTGTACTGTATAGACCAGCACTCCCATCTTTTATTTGCATTTCTCTCTGGATTTGGAGACGTGCCGTTGGCATATGAAGTTTGGCTCAGTGTTTCTCTAAACCTTTCCTGCAGGGTTTACTTTCCCACTGCGCTTGTATTCCTCACATCAAATGTACTTCCTTTAGCCTACCTGCAGGATTTGCTTGTAGCCAATTACCGCTCTACTGAAAGAATTGTCGTTTCAAGGATTTCGGCTTTATCGGGTTGTTTGAACCCTTTTTTGTCTGGCTCTTTGACGATGGAAGATTCCTTAAAATCTCTCGACTCTGCACCATGCCAGTCGCTCTCTTTTCTCGCTGAGAGATAAGATTGAGGTTATTAAGGAAGAAGAATAGCAATCAGACACTCTAACAGTAGTAATTATGAGATCCATCAACCGCAGTAGCTGCAAATAGAAGAGCCGGGCATTTAAAAGGTAACTGAACAACAACTTTTGTCTGTTGTGTTATTCTTTGGCTGGCAAATGAGAGCAGGGACGGCAGAAACATAATTATAGCAAAATGGTGGACTAGCGTGCCATATTATATGCCTCTTTTTTAGTGATACGTGACAGAATTGTGGGCTCTGCGTCTGAGAGACACTGCCAGTAAACTGAGCGACAAAGGCAGCAGAAAGAGGAGCAGGGGAACAGACGGAGGGGAAGGAGAGAGTTATGATGGAAAAGAGAGACTGAAAAGCCTGAGAAAACAAAAGTTAAGGTGCTAATGGGCTCACATTCTGCCAGGGTAGGCCTATCTCAAAGATCTGGCCCCTCAAGGGTATACAAAACTGCAAGAGTGGCCAGTGTGTATCGCTTGTACCAGTGGCCTAAGGGCAGAGTTAAACCATTGGCAGGCGAAAGCAGCGCGTCGATATTTATCGAGTGAAATTGAATCTGTTCGGAGGACAGACCCGTGTTGTCACGTCTCCTATCGTCCCAGCCAGCTTTATCTGATAGTCCCCATCGCCACCTGCAGAACAATCATCCCAACAGTACAGGGGATAAAGAGTGTCCTCACACCTTCATCAAACGTAAGCCCATGAAAGTCACAGTCCATTCAATAGAACTTTCCAATAGAGAAGAACTTTTTTCAATAGAACATTTCCAGAGATAACAGGAAGTCGAATAATATCAGACTTGTTTACAGATTTAATAAAGCCTCTTGGATGATTGACCAAAGAGCTTTGAGACCACACTTGAAATGTAATGTGGATCGTCTGCACGGTGTTATTCGACATTGAAGACCTGAAAACAAATGTTCTCAATCAGCTTATTACCGCGTTTGATGCCAACCACGTCTAATCAAACCAGAGCTGTTGGCTACAAAGTCACATAAATATAAATCAATGAGACAATACCTGTAATTCTGTGCTACGTTTATGTGTAATTTCATCCCTTTAGTAAATATCGAATATATTTTTATTCAGCTTGGTGGGCAGCTGTTTATACTGTTTATCGTTGGATGCTCTGCCATCTTTTTTTGTACAAGAAAGTTCTGGGTTTCTGCTTTAACATTAATGCTTCACTGTCACGATGAGGTGCGTCAATGTTCCCATTGTTTATCCCCCGCACTTTACTGCTGACAGAGATCAGAGAATTTTACGTCTACAAGAGTTGAGTGGAAACTCAATTGCCCTTTTCTGTCCTTTCTGTCTGATGTCTCTCTGTCTCTTCGTATCTGTCCGGCTGTCCCTCCCTCCCTCCCTCGACCTCACTCTGTCTGTTCTGCAGCCCTGTTTAATCTTATTCCTGTGGGTCTGAGAGTGGTGG
Source organism: Cebidichthys violaceus (assembly GCF_023349555.1). Lineage (NCBI taxonomy): Eukaryota > Metazoa > Chordata > Actinopteri > Perciformes > Stichaeidae > Cebidichthys > Cebidichthys violaceus. The sequence continues at coordinate 9,131,894 of NW_027176964.1, forward strand.
CCATCCAAGGATTGAAGAGTGGCTTCTACATCGCCATGAATGGAGAGGGCATGCTCTACAGCTCGGTAAGATACAGCCCCTTTGCTCCAGTCGCGTAGGTTGTGCACGTGCGTCACCAGAATGTGTGTTTGTTCATTTACACGTGTTGTGTTTTGTTCTGTTTGTTGTCTCTTTTAATATCCCACTGCAGCAAAGACCCTTCTAAGCCCCTTTCATCTTTGCTCCATTCGAGAGCTCTTCGGATGTGCCTTTGTGTTGCCGTGCAGCGCTTATTCCCCCCCTCTTTGTTGTTGAAGCAGCACCGCGCATGTTTTATATTTAATTTGACATCAAGTTCAATGCTCAGGCCTTTTTAAAATTGCCTCTTCTTATTTTACCAGCTACAAACGGAGGCTCGTTATGCAGCAGCTGTAAACCGAATTTCCACTGAATTTTATTGTGCTTTTGATGCTGATGGTGTCGCTTCGTTTAACTTTGTCATCCTGATTCTGAATCATAAAAGGATATACACACTGCACTTTTTTGATGAATGCAATCTGAGCTGGGAAACATTGCACTTGTTCAGTTCTTTGTTATAGCAGCCAAATATACTGCATGATTAGTAAAGTCCTACACTTGCAGCGAAAAAAGATTGGAATTATCTCACCACATTGGCAAAAATACTCCTTCGGGTTAAAAAAAAAACAAAAAACAAATTTCAAGACTCAGTGGGGGAGTAAATATCACAAAGACGGATATTTCATCTGCAGTGTGAGATATGAGGAGCATATAGGCTGGTGTGGGTAACAGATGTACAGGCGTTGGTGGACCCAGTCACAGATGCCAGTCGGAGAAATCATTAAGTCATGGCTAATGCATTGAGGATGAGGAGATGTTTCTGGAGCACGTTTGTAGAAATGAGCTGCAGTGGAAGAGAGTGTGTGTGTGTGTGTGTGTGTGTGTGTGTGTGTGTGTGTGTGTGCGTGCGTGCGTGTGTGTGTGTGTGAGAGAGTGTACCAGAGAAATGGGGGGGGGCATTGGCAGAGATGTAGAGACAGGAAGATATCCCTAGTTGGCATGGTTATATAACCGTCAGTCTCATGGTGCTACGAAGACAGAAGAGGATGGGAGGGCTGCGTTACCCACAAACCTTGGCTGAGGGACATTGAGGCGGACATCTGATCGCCAGACAGCTATGATAAATGTCTGGCAAGAGCTGGAATTCACAAACTGCCCATCAAACTTTTTCTTTGTCAAAAGTACTCGTAAAAATCCGTGAAGGACAGAAATCCAGTGTCGGTTATGTCTGCCACATAAACAGCGCGCATGCAGCAATTTTTTTTTTAAAGCCAAACAGCGCCACCATTTTCAGCATTCTCGCTCAGTATGACTTGAGCACAACTGCCTCCACAGATGTGTGATCACTCAAAAGTTCAGAGAAGGACGTACGATAAATGCGCAGGCTGTTATGACTCACCTAGGTAGACGGATTCATTCATAACTAAAGGCTCATAAACAAGTGCACAATTCACAGCCCTACTATGAGGCTTATAATAACCCTCCACCCACCTATCTACGTCAAATGAAAGTCTTTCATTTCATTAAATAGACCACAAGATGGAGATGCTGTATGACCTCCCACACACACACACCCTTGATGAAATCCTCATTTCATCAAGGGTCATGATAATTATTCATTACAAGTGATTCATGATTTCAGACTCAAACTGTGTTTTTGTTTTTTTATTAATCATCATTTTTGACGTTTCTATCCCAGGGAGAAGGCTGGTCAGAAGGCAAAAACATGTTTGCAGTAAGAGCTGAAAGTCCATTTTAATCAAAACTATGCAGTGAACGAACTCTCTTGCCATATGGAGGAGGTCCCGCTCCTCAGATGTGAAGCATGGGAAATTAGCATGCATTTGTAGGCAGAACGCGGGTGGCGGGCTGGATCACAGGAAGGCTCATAAGCCTTGAAGAGCCACAGAGTGCTCATAAAGAGGCTAAATTAACATGCAAAGCTCAAATAGCCTCCGTTTCGCTCTCGAACTCCCATTATTTACCAGCTTAATTTACCAACACAGATTATGTTTGTGATAGACATTGTGCTGCAAGAGGACTGTAAAGGAGAACGTTTCTGTTCTGTATTCACACTTTTATGAGAGCCCTCATGATGCAATCGCCGCTGTAAAAGAAGTCCTTCACTTTCATTTCATCGTTGTATTACTGACACATTTACTTTTACTGCTATTTGTCCAGATCTTTATCTTTTACCCCCTGCACCTCCCTCGCTTATTCGCTATCCTCCCTCTTCTTGAAAGATCTCCATTACACTCTTTTGCCCCTGCAAACCATAAGGTTTGTCACTGCTTGTTTTGCTGTCTTATGTTGTCTGCCTAACATCTGAGAGCTGAGACCCCCCCCCCCCCCGGGAGATAATTACTCAGGGATATCTTCCTACCCCTCAAACACTCCCTTGTTTTTCTTTTTCTCTTCCCTGCTGCTTTGCACTGTCTTGTTAGGGAGAAAATACGACAAGCTTCATCTTCAATGGGAGATGATTCTGAGCGGCTGTTGTGCTGCAACTTTGGGAAGCCTTTCTCTCAGTCTGTCATCTAGGTGTCGGGTATCTAGCCTGTGAGTTTGCCATTACCGTTCATCAATTAGGTGGTAACTCGCATGCTGGTCGCTGGTTGGCTTTTCTTGCTGGGAGTGCAGAGCTCACTGTCGAGGCTGTTGCAGATGGGAAGCTGATATAGCAACGGGTGAGCAGGGTGATAATGCTTGTGTGGAGTGTTTAGCGATGAAGTGCGTGGGGGCTGAGCATCTACAATGAAGAGCTCCCTTCCATTATTTATAACACTTCTCAATATGACCTAGTTTACTGCACAGCAGTAACCACTGTTCTCCGTGCTATCTATCTATCCATCTATCTGTCACGAACAGGCATATCTGTCCATAGCTGCACACACAGCAGCCTCTGAACGGTTCAATCGGCTACTAATTTTACTGCTTCTTATTTATGTCACAGAAAAAAAATAATGTCTTGCAGTAAAACCGTCACTTAAGGCCCTGAGGGACGACTGAGAGGGAGTTAGTGTGGATGGTCAAGGAGAGATTTCAGATTTTGTTCGGGTGACGAATGATGATGGCATGTCTTGATCTTTTCTGTCTGGAACAAAAAGGGTTCGGAGAAGTTAGGAGAGTGGAATTAAAACTTGAGTGAAGTCTGTGTGAGTTTTTGGGTGCATTAGGGCTGCAACTAATGATAGTTTTACGATTGATTATTCTGTAGAATATTTCTTTTCACTTTGTTGCTTAATTGTTTAGTCTATTAAAATGTCATAAATGATTGGGCTGCCCCCTCTAATTTGCCTCAAGATTTCTTTAGTAGATTAGTGGGTTTTTTTATGCTTTTTTTCAAGTTGAATTACTTATTTTCAAAAAAACGTATGAGCACATCTCTGGTAAACACAAGATTTAAAGTGGTGCTTTTGTGTGATTCTTCGTGGAGAAACTCAGTTTTACAGATCTGTCAATTAAATCAACTAGTCGATTAGTCTTAGCTTTAGCTTTATTGTACATACATGCAATTTAATAATGTGCAAGTGATGATGGCGCTAAAGACGGTGCTCCCGAGGTGAAGAGAGCAAAAAAGAGCATCAGGAAATTAGACATCATCAATTAACGTCCTCCCCGGAGGAAGTTAAGGGAAGGACAGAACCTTCAGTGAAAGTGATTGACTTTCAGAGTACGACAAACAAAATGATAAACGAAGGCGGGGTGAGAAAGACAGTTTTTCAGTTTAAGTAACGTCTAGACAATCCCTGACCTGAATCTCTCTCCCAGAATAATAATGAGCAGGCTGAGATTCTCACTGAGGCTAAATCTCTCTGTTAAACCAGTGGTTCAGGGTCATATTTAAATGGAGGTCCCCCCCCCCCCCCTCACCTCATCCTCCACTTATTCCAAAGTCAAATGGATGCTTGTCGGCAGCAGCAAGGCTCCTTAATGGAGACCCGGAGAGCTGCCTACCTCCACTATCTGATTTGGATTCAGAATGTGTTCAACTCAGTTCTGTTGGCAACCTAGTTTCACATTCATTACATCTTGCTCTCTCACTTTGTGTTTTATTTTACATTTCCTACACCTGCACCCCCACCTACACACAAACACAAGTATCACTATCTGTTTGAGTGTACATTGTACATCTTGGATTTTGTTTGATGTGTTTGACATTGGGTGGCAACAAGCTCCAGACTTAAGATATCCGGGAATCCAGAGAAACAGATGATACCCACCCACTCAGTGTTTCTCAGCAAAATGTACAATGTGTGTGTTGCTCAGGCCTTATCACTACATTAAATGCTTTTTTCATCCTCATAAAATGTTTGTGAAGCCAATCTTTTGATTTTAGATTAAATGTTTTCCTTAAAATTTACTACACAAAGTTTCCAATCTTAAAATTAAGAGGATAATGGAGCTGCTGTTGGGTTTCAGTTGTGCAATTAGTAATTTAATTAAAGTACTTATGTAGAAGGAAGCATAAACAAGTAATATATCCACAAGTTAATAATCAAAAGAATTAAGGTGAGGGGAAAAAAGACCCTTTGGATTCAAAAACATGCAAAGCAATGCCAATTTGACACAAATAAACAGGATTTAACTCCACTGCCTAAAAATGTTTAGGTCTGTGGGGATAATGTTGGGTTTTAAAGCAAATAATCAATACTATTAATACATATGATACAAGTAAGTTAAATACAGGCACACACAAACACTACCAGGTGATCAAGATAGCTGAATTAAAGGCTCCTTCCAATCCTTAATATTGGAGGATAGCAGAACCATCAATGGATTCAAGTGCTGTAAAGAAATACATCATTCAATAATAATAATAATCATAAATATAGAACTGATGTCAAAGAAATCCTTAACAAGAAATAAATCTACAGTAGATAAAGCTGAGGAGAAACAGCCCTCAAGCCCTTGAGTGGAAAAGGTTTAACCCTTTATTATTTACAAGCTGAAAAAAATCCAATATACCTCCAAACCCACAATGAATATAAATAGGATTAAAAACTGTTCATTAAGATCCAGAGGATCTATTGTATGCAAACTGCCAATCAACTTTCCCTTTTTACCCTGATGTTGAGTTGTAGTCCATTTGGCGTCAGTCTCCAGTCCAATATAAATAAACCTATACTCTGTTCTTTACAAGGATTATACATGATCGTAGATTTGTTGCCTTTGATGGTACTTATGTTGATACATTCTAGTTTGTAAGCTACCAGTTTCAGCGATGTAGAGCTTTTAACAAGGTAGACTGAATAGCATACCATATATGTAGTGTCTAATATTATATGCAATTATTGAAGTACACTCTCCCCACAAACCGCAGATTTCTAGTAGAGATGGGACTGTATTTCATAATTCATGTATCGAATAATGGACTGAGGTTACCGATCCACGTACCGATCCATATAAATAGGTAATGGTGGCGAATGTCCCTTCAGCCCTGTTATGGTTGCAAAGAAACTAGGCTGGCGTCTTTAGCACAGAGGCTGAGGGGCCGCTCCAAGGCCAGAACAGGAGATAAACATGACAAACAACACATTACCATCGTTTGTGTTTTCACAGTTACAGTCCTCCAGCTTTCTGCCCGGCAAACATGGCCGGTCTACCGTTTGTTTTATCATAGTGATGGTCTTCAGAGCACGTTAAACAGGCGATGAGAGTCACTCAAGGTGGTCTCAAAAAAATTAATTTAAAAACGCGTATAACCTGACATGTCCCAGTCAGTGACAGCCTTTCGGCTCTTTAAACAGATGGTGAGTGTCACTCGCTGTGCTATCAATAAACCATTTAACATTTAGGCAACTTCTAGCCGGTATTAATAATATAGTTTGTCATAAATGTACCGCTATTGAAGCTGATTTCTAAAACTGCATGCTAGCCATAGCAACCTTGCACCTCTGTTCAACGTCTGACACAAATTGACATCTGTCCTCGCATTTCATTACTTGATAAAAGATTGAAGAGGTCACACATATTGTTGTTTGATAGTGTAGATACTTTATTTTTCTACACAGTTCTTTTATTTTCAAAATTTCACCTCATAGCATTCCTCTTTGAAATTCTCTTATTACTTTTGAAGTCATGGGTAGAAACCTACTAGTAGTTGATCTTTGCTGTGCACTTTGTTCAAATTTTTTGTTCAAGAGTTGCCATAGGAATATTCACTCCTACACCTATTTGTATGTGAAGCGTACTTAACCTACTGTTCAAATAACTGCTTTGAAATGCGTTTGAATGTAATGCAAAATTGCAATGCTCTGATATCACAAATGTATCGGCATCGCCATATATCCAAATTCCAGACTCTGGTAAGAATTGAAAAAATATTGCATCGCTGCATATCTAATTTTTAGATACTGTATTTTTAGATATGAGGGCTATTTGAACTCGTATGTCCTTGCAATTTTATTCCTTCTTTATGTTGTGATCATTTTCAACTCTCCTGTAGCTGAAATCCTTTTTTAGAGCATCTTGACAGAAATGACAATTGTTGGGAAAATGTTACAATAAATGGAACCACAGACTCTACGTCTTGGCTCCACCAAGGCCCTGAGACATTTAATTAACTTCTTTTTATCTCCAAGTCTCTAAATCTCTGAAGCCTAGAGGCAATTCATCTCGATTTAGAGCAGAAAAGAGTGCGAGTGGCCACCTATCCTCACTATAAGTACATATAAGTACCTATGAAACCTAATAAGTTAGGACATAATAAGGTAAGGATGGTAGCTAGTTTTATGCAATAAGGCATGCCTTATACCTGCTTCTTTAAAAGTACACATTTGCCATCAAATTGGAGAAGAAAACCTGTGTATCCAGGAATTCTACCTTTTGTTGTCAGATGTTATGCCCTAGATGTGTCTTTGAAACTGTGTAATTTAACGAGTGGGCCCAGAGGCCAATGATGTCGTCTAAATACCTTAAGTGGCGAGAGGGTAATTTAGCGCACTTGGTTAAATGGTGATCAACAATGTTTTGAATGATGGTAAAAGGTTTAATAGTCATCAAAATGCTTCAGTATGTTTTTCAGTGTCAAGAACATGCTGCATTTTGGTGACGAGAACCTTTTACTATTCAAAACATCGTCATTTATCCTTAACCCCAACCAAGCTGAAGGACAGGCGGGTTTTTAAGAGTCTTAAGTCCTGCATTTAAAATGTTACTTTGTTAGCCAAAGATGTTGCTAGGGAGATTTTCTTTCTTCTTATCAGAGGCGACAGATTCATTTCAGTGTTTTATACCAACGACATAATATAGACGTGGATTCCCGGCCTTGGCCATTTTCAGTAGTACACCTACTACTGCAAGCATCAAAGCTTGCGTGTGGCGTTTTAGCCGACAAATATATATTTTTTTGTCCATTCTCATTCGCAATTTGGGACAGTGGTGTAAATTAGGGGGGCCAACGGCTCCCTCCTGTTCATAGTCTCAATCAGTGCAGGAAAAACTAAATGCCTTTGCTGCAACACATTTGTTTAATTTTATTATTTCACCACTGACTGTAAGAGGACGGCTTTTCACTACTGATTTGTGTAATTTGTGAATAAAGTTTTCAGATTTGGGATTTTATTTGTTTCATTTTCAAATACATTTTCAACATACATGAATAGAACCATAATTAGGACCATATTACATCAAATGCAAGTTGAACACTACAATTTGTCAAAATACGCAACAGTTTTGGGGGACCCACTCACACGACAACCTGTGGTTTTTCGTTGTCAACATCATTAATTAACATCTACATATACTTACAGTACCAAAAGTAAAGGGTACTCATAATGCAGAATGGTCAATAAGGGATCAGTAAATCCGGTTAAATCTTATCTTTTTCCATAATGGTGCATCATCTTTTATTTGTTGATTATATTTTGTGTTATTAATATGAATCTGCAAAGTAAACAAGTTACTAAAGGTATCAAATGTGATGGAGTAAAAAGTAAATAAATTCTTCATCCTCTGAAGTGGAGTCGAAGTATAACGTACCATAAAATATAAATAAGTCTTTTGGTTCAAATTAATTTAAATTGTTGTGGGCTGAAACTGGTAAAGCATTTATATTCTGTTCTCAGCTTTATGGTGTTTGTTCACTACACTTCAGTGTTTGTTTGTCTTCAGCTCTCTCATGTTAGAGAGTGAGCAGTGTCACGTGCCCAGTTTCACTAACAAGTCCTTCACCTCTCTCCTTCAGAGCACCACAGAATATAAATAAGCGTCTTTGTGAATAGTTCATCATTGATGAGCACAGCCTGTTAGCGCTGAAACGTGGCACGTCTTATTCTAAATTTTTCCTTGTCTTGCCGCGGTAACAAACTTTGGTTGATTACGTTTTCCTGGCAGAGGAAGTGACAGCGTTGAGTATGTGTGCGCATGTAGCTGTTCGCCAGTGTGTATTTCTGTGCTCTTCCTTCCCTCTGTGGTTCTGTGGTTCACGTGTGTCCTTTAAGAAGATTCCATTAATCAGGAGAGAGACTTAGACCTCGTCTCTTCACCTCATATTTCCACTCTGTCATCCACAAACAAGGTACTCTGTCAAAGACTTCAAAGTCACTTACATTCCACCCCTATTGTTCCCGAGCCACAGCCAGGGTGCTTTCTAAACAGCTCCTAGCCGTTTTCATGGACAGTAACAGAGTGTTGTCCTTGTGGGCGAATTTGGAGGGTATTCTACTGCATGTCAGCAAAGCGAAGTGGCTGATTGTGAAGGGTAGGATTCTAGAGCGCACTTCTGTGTGGGTGTGTGTGTGTGTACTCGGCCTGATTTTGGCTCCAAACAGATGAAGGGACGACGCCTGCTGGTGTGTAATGTATCACTGTCTGCCCCCCACCCACTCAAACACATATGTTCACACGCAAACACACAGGCAGCCAGACGGGGGACGGCGTGACCCTCAGTGCCCCCGACAGAGCCAGAGACGTCTGCTGTTTGACGGTGTGTCAGCAGGCCCAGATAAAGTCAGCCGCCAGCTCCCCACAGAGCTGTCCTCCCTCCTGCCGACCAGCAAGACGTTTCCACGCACAGCCGACCATGTGACCTCACCTTCCCAGAGTCCTTTACACAGCCTGCTATGCACTGCTGTGTCTTATAAATGAGCAGTCACACACACACACACTGCGACTCATTTAGCTAAATTACGGTGTGCCATGCGATTGGGCGAAAGCTGCACAAATCGCACAAAGTCAAATTACTACATGTAATGTGAAAAGTGACAAACCCACACATCACCGAACAACTATAGATCAGGTATAATTTGCCCAGGTTTTGAGATAAACTGCTCTGAGATTTCTTCCTCCAACCCAATATGAATGGAATTTAGTTTGAGGTGCTTAGAGCAGAAAAAAGATATAGGAGGCCACGATTTGCTAATTCACACGCACAGTATATAATTTATTAACTCAACTTAATTTGTTCCCACATTTTGATTAATTTGTGCTCACAAGTTAGAATTCATGGCTTCAATTTAATTATATCGTTCCCACATCGTGGGCACGAATTAAATAGGCCTTATTTTTGCCGCCACCTGCTTGCACTTGTCCTTGGTCCCTAGACTTTTAAATTAAGCTTTACTTTAGCTTGGGGATGAGTTATCAAGACATGTTGACAACTCTTGCCTTGCAAGGGGATTATTGTTAATAAAAGGCAATTAGTGTTTCCTAATGATTACTGTAGGTCCACCACAGTTTCATGAACCAAACATATTTGTACGCTTCTCAACGGGTGTGGTTCGCACCATCTGCACAAGGGATTCAAGCCTGTCAACCGCAGCAGACGGTCCTCAGTGCATCAGGGGTTTGCGGCGTTGTCGGCAACCCACCCGACCCGTCTTGAAACGCGGACCTCATCTCGTTCGCCATGCTTTGTGGGCGTGCCCTTTTTTGTTGTGTGATCACCATTCATATCCATAAAAACAATGTATTTGTGATTAAATTGTTTACTAGAGCACAAAAGGGTTTAGCGCAAAGTTATTCATACATCCAGCCTCTTAATTTTGACTTTATAGTTGGTTAATTGGAAGATTCTGGAAAATGTTATGGTTACTGGTGGATGTATGTATAGGCTTCTTGAGGCAAGTGTACTGCACTTCATGCTTCGGGCAGAAAGGATGGTCTGCTGTGTTTGCTTTATCATGTGCGCACAAATTAACCAACACGTGGGAACGATTTAATTAAATTGAGCACACATTAATACATTTTTACCTCAATATATTTATTTTTCTCTCGATGGCCCCTTGCATGCTCCATACTTCAGTCAGTGTAACTTTTACTTTGGATAATCAACAGACCTCAGTAGCACTGTTTCACTGCTTTGAGCATCAAAAGCAAAATCCCTTCCACCTTCGTTGTATTGGAGTGTAAGCATGAAAAAAAGTAAATAACATCAAAAACTGTCTGCATGGTTAGCAACAGGTAATCTAATTTGGGTGACCCACCCTTTAACACAACTTCTCTCTCTCTCTCTCTCTCTCTCTCTCTCTCTCTCTCTCTCTCTCTCTCTCTCTCTCTCTCTCAAACAGACACGTAAACAGTCACCTCCAGCAGGAAGCAAAATTGGGCTGTCAGTCAACTGGACAACCTTAAAAGGGCACAGAACCCCGCATGAGATATTAATGAATGAAATACATCACTGAAACCCAAACACACACACAGACAGTACAGTACAAAGTACAAATTGAGACCACACAAAATCCACCGAGCCAGCTGTTCCACCATTATCTCCATCACGTTCACAAATGAATGCATCTTAGATTTGTTAGGGGTAAGACAGTGGAGAGCACGGTTTTGTCTGCTGAACTGTCTCCACAATAATCTGGCACCGCTCCTCCGACAGTGTATCAAATATCTGGCTCGTCCTCTTCTTCGTGTCATTCCTCTCCACCTCCTGTGTGTCCCCTTGACTTTCTCCTTGCTGCTTTGATAATGAAGCAAAAAGATAACATTATTCCATTGTTGTTCACCATTATTCTAATAAGACTATCATTACTTAGATTCCAAGGATATCTGTGTGTGTGTGTGTGTGTGTGTGTGTGTGTGTGTGTGTGTGTGTGTGTGAATACAGTATGTTTACTGACCTTGGCAGTGTACACATGCTGGTGATGAAACAGACACAGCTTTCATTTTTTTTCCCCTAAAATGGGACTTCATTAAAAATCATCATACAAAAAATATATATTTTGTGTTTGTGAATACATTGATTGATCTGTATCGTGTACTATCTGTATCCTTCAGTCTCTCTTTTTTTTTGTTGTTGCAGGAGATGTTCACACCCGAGTGCAAGTTCAAGGAGTCCGTTTTCGAGAACTACTATGTGATCTACTCGTCCACTGTGTACCGGCAGCAGGAGTCGGGCCGGGCCTGGTTCCTCGGCCTCACCAAGGAGGGACAAGTCATGAAAGGCAACCGGGTCAAGAAGACTAAGCCCTCATCACACTTTGTGCCCAGGCCCATCGAAGGTATGAGAAAGACTAAATGTTTTAAAGCGGCCTTTTTTTATGTTTGGTTTCTTTTTGTGGTTATGCGTGTACTTCCAGATTACTATAAATTGGGTGCACTATGCTGGTAATTACTCCAGAAAGCAGTCCAAGACATTTCAGATATTCTACCCCATTACATGACAATGTGAAAACTAGTTGCAGTGGTAAAGGGTTAGGGTTAGGGTTAACCGAAGGCAAAACATATACTGTATGCTTAATTTAAAGTGTTATCTAGCCTTGTTTTCACCAACCAAGTCCAGAAAACAACCAAGAAGGATACTGAACAAATTTTTTAGCTCTTGAATTTAAAATGTTTTCATTTTCAGATATTATATTAGCAACAAAGAGGTTTTTTTATTAAACAAATTATCTTGCTATGACAGTACAGTGCATTTACTGTGATCGATTGCCTTTCTAGTTTTAATTCTCTAAAAGTTCCATTATTGAAATTAGTGCTCTGAAGATAGGACAGATTTATAGTTTATGGTTGGCAGTAATTTTAGGCGTACACATTTGAAGTTAATAGGCTTTGACATTTTGAAATAGTTTTAGAAAATGTGCTTATTCACTTTCTCGCCCCCTGCTGGCCATTAGAAATAATTCAAGTTTCAAGTTGGTGGGTGGAATTCTTCACCTTTTAATGGCATGCAAGCTTCCCCCTGTCTCCAGTCTTTATGCTAAGCTAAGCATATTGGCTGCTAGCTGCAACCGTAGAGAGTGGTATTGATCCTCTCATCTAACTCTCCGCGACAAAAAACAAATTAATGTAGTTTCCAAAATGCTGAAGTATTTTTTTAAGTCTATTGTTTTGACAGTCAGACTCAAGATTCATTAATTCTGTGCATTTCTTTAGCTGGTGTGGGTTTATTTTTAAATATCACCTCTAACGTTTTTCTAGTGAGAGCAGAGTTTGATCTCATTAAACTTGTTAAGCGATGGGACAGAAAAAAAGTGCTTACATGGCTCTAATTCCCTGCCTGGTAAAGTGTCCCTCCAGCCTCACACCTGACCTTGTCTCTATCTCCACATCCATCTCTTCAATCTGCTCTCCATTGTCTTCTTTTTGAGCTCCTCCTCTCTTTGTCCTGTCATCTCCTCCTCCTCTCTTTACATCTCCACTACAGTTTGTATGTACAGGGAGCCGTCAATGCATGAGATAGAGGACAAGCACCGCTCCAGGAAGAGCTCAGGGACTCCCACCATGAATGGAGGAAAAGCTGTCAATCAGGACTCCACATAGCAGCGGGGGGAGGGGCTTCCAGCAGGGGGAGTGGCCTCATCCTGACTCAGGGGGAGAGGGGCCATAGGAAATCTCAACACCACCCCCTCAAAAAAAAATACGCACCACCATCCCCTCTGCAAAAAAACCAGGGTGTTGCGACGACGACGAGCTATTACCGTACACCCAAGACAACAAAAACAGAACTGAACTCTTGCCTGTGAAAACCTTTTAGATGAATTAATATCAAACCAGAGGCGATATATATATTAAAAGAAAAAAACATTTTCAATCAGGACTTGACCAACATTTTATGCAAAAAAAAAGAGAAAAAGCTGTGATAAACAAACAAAGGAATGGTGGTCTCTCTTCACACAAATACAAATATATATAATTTCCAATTTATGCTGTGAAAAACAAGCTTTAATACATGTTAAATTTTCATACATTGGTTTCTTTTCTAAATGCTATTGCACTCTCATATGCTTTATTGTGTTATTGTTGTCAGTAATAACTATAACATCCTCATCATTACTAATCTGTTGTATCTTATCGTTCTAATTACTATCATCATTATTCTGGATTTATTTTCATTTTGAAACTAGAGAAAGTGTTGTTGTATTTTTTCAATTACTGTTATTTTTTCTCTTTCATAGTTTGATCTTGAATGCACTGTCGCACTAACTGCTCTTGTGTGAGGGTAAGACTGAATGTATTTGATAGTTCTCTGTGTTGGACTCCAATGGGAACAGAGTGCTTTGGGTGGGATGTAATTTACTCAGGTGTGTACTGTAAGTGTGACTAATAGGACAGATAGGGTTGTTTCAAGTACTCTAACATGAACTCCCCTATACTGTTTGCCAATGACGGGACGAGACTGATTCAAGCAATATAATAGAGAGCAGTCGAATGTGTCTCTAAATAATAGTAAAATACAAGCTGACAGCACATCCCTGTGGTTAGGTGTGTTCGTCAGTAGAGAAGACTGACAAAGAAAGTTGGACAAGTAGGTAAAAGTCTAAGTCAAGGAAAACTGTTTTGATATCACTTCAATATACTCTTTAACATTTGCAACGATTATTAGGTTTTAAGTAAAGAGACGTCCAAACTTGTCAAAAAATGGTAAGGAAAAGTATTCTCACCAAAAGCCAAGGGGACGATAACGACCAGCATCAGCAACATGAGCCATGGCCAAAAAAACTTCACATTTTCACCTCAAGAAACACAGACCCCTCTCTCTGCTGTTTAGCTCGGCTACAAATATAACCATATAACAGTATTCATGCCTTTGAACTATATGGATGAAAGACTCCTGCTGTTTCTTTCCAAGCAAGAGAAAGTTGTTTTGGCAGGCGCGGCGGTGAGGAATATGTGTTGACTATAGTTTTTAAGACTATTTCTGTTAAGTTTTATTGTGAAAGTATTCAAGATTTCTCAAAAGTGGTGGACAGGGTGCCTGACTGTTTAATATCCCTCTGACCTGACTCGTTGATGTTTTCAATATAAGGTCGCAATGATTAAGACCATTGCAATGGAAGCAGAATGTCTCATTGAGGAACCAGTTCGTCTGGACTTAGCCAGGTTTAGGGGAGGACATTCTATCAATATCGGTGAGACTACCTCCCCATTTGTTTTCTCTCACATGGTAACCCATAAAGTCCCCCCCCCCCCCCCCCCTGGTTTTGTGACCCATGAAATGAGGCATTTGCGGCATTGTGGAGGGAAGCTTCTCTTTCATAAATCAACATGCTGACAGGGCTGTATAATCAAGGTGATTTGAATGGTACATACGCCGCGTATGCTACATAGCTCATTCCTAATCCCCAATTAGTTTGTCTAACTCAGGAAGTCCTACAATTGTTCCACAAACGGGGCCAGACATAAAGACTGGCCACTCGTTGTCCAGCACCCGTTGCACAAAGCCTGGCCACCGGTGTGGTGTTTAAGGAGGTCAGGACGGGGTCGATGGTGTTTTTATCATTAAAAAGTAGTGTACGGCTAAGCTTAGCCAAGGGAGGTCGAGAAAAAGGGATTTCAGGAGTCGAGATGAGCATGAACATTGCATGACTGCAAAGGGTGAAGTAAGCTTGGTTTCGAAGGCGAGAGCTAATAAAAGATTGTTTCAAATTCGGGGAGTATTAAATCCAAAACATTTTTATGCAACGTTTTGATGCAAGAGAGTTTCCAATCTTTGCTATTGTCTGGCTGGAAATTGTATGCTAATTTGGTGGTATGTACAGTAAATAGCACACATTCAGTTGCACAGAGCAAAACTGCAGAGATATCATAGATCTGGTGTTCTACCATGTGCCTGGGTCCATAGCTGGTGCAAGTAACGGTAGACTAGTTCAACTTCCACAGCACCTACCTAACAGTGATGCATACAGTATATTAGACGTGAGACTGAAAGTCATCAGGCAAGACCAGCATACGAAAGTATCTTTTTATAGAGGTTTATATTGGTGCAAATGACATACATGTGGGACTTAAAGCAATGCATGAAATTGGATGTACCCGATGTCAACTGTTGACAGCAGAATGAGAGGATTTGAGAAAAGGATGAATAAAGCAAAGAGGTAAAAAAAAATAGCTGATGTAAGCAAGCGGTAAAGGAGAGCACTTTTCAGGAGGTTTATTGATTTATGAAAGGGCGACCAAAGGCTTTGGTTGTTTGTAATATTAAGTAGAATTTATTATTTTTATGTTTGCAGATGATTTCACTGCATTGGAACACGCCCATATATGCATTATGAATTGTGAGATGAAATTAAAAAAAATATGCATTGATAATAAAAATCAGAATGAAGTTAGTGATTGTTTAAGAATAAAGACTATGTTATCAAAAACTTTCACCTATACGCAATGATTGATTCAATGTGTTTTTGATCGTGACTGACAGCTGTTGTGTGTTTTTAATTTTTAATTTTAATAATGTCACTCTGCACCAACAAGAGAAGCAGCAGGATAAGCAGACTAAACCCTTCAACGTGGGGTTGTTATGCGGTTCAAATTGAGAAAATCCAATCCGCTCCTTCCATCAATTCCCCGCCCGTGATTTATCTTCTCAATAGCCCCTAAATCCGATGTGTCATTTTGGGATGGTGCTCCTTCGCCCTTAATTTTGCGGTTGTCATGGAAACAGACCTTTCTGTGCTGTCTGCAAGGAGAATGAGGAGGAGGAGGATGATGAAGGCTCCCCTGACTTTCAGGATGTGGCTTGTCTTCTCTCCTGTATGATGGCTGCAGCGAAGGGTGGGGGGGCAGGACATGTTTTCTCATATGCACACTTCCTGCCATTCCAATCTTGATTGCAATTTATCTCCTGCAGTGTTGGTTCATCTTTACGTCACAGTAGTGTACTCCTCACTTCAAATAAAGCACTTGAATACAAGTCCAAACCCATGCAAGCGAGTGAGACTTGGGCACAGCAGGGTGCTTTGTGCTAAATGCTAACACTAGCATTGCAACCTGCTCACAATGACAACGTCAACATGCTGATGTTAGCACATATAATATTTAACAGGTTCACCACCAGTGTGTAAGCATGCTAAGCAGTACACACTCAGTACAGCTGAGACTAAGTTTTACAAGTGTTATTTTTCTACTACGAGATGACTAAAAGGAATGACCAAAGTTATTACAATTCATCCTGAAGGTGACACAAATGTCCGAACCAATTTCCACAGCATGTTATTGCTATTCAAATGTGAGTAACCCCCCCCAAACAATGAGTAAAAAAAAGGATCACGTCTTATCGCAATCAATATGTCATCTTGTTCACTGCGTCTACTGAGGGCAGAAACAAGTCACGGTCAGCTGTTCAGACGCCCATGGGAGTTGGCAGTCTAAACAGGGTCATCTGTTCAGATACACATACGGAGGTCAAGGGATGCAAACAGCTTGAAGGCCGCACCGCACTCTCGTCTCAGAGCTTCAGCTCTGGCTGTTGCCTCCGTTACTCCTCTCATATCCACCTGTCCTCCTCCAACTTCCCTCCTTTTTACAGTGTAAAGAAGGGAAACCATGGATGTATTAAAATCTTAACCATGATATCATTGCTTTGAAGTATAGGCTATATCTTTACTCACATGTATTATTTAAATGATTAACAATTTAATTACATGCTGGCACTTAATTTGAATCAGCATAACGAAATAGTGAATCTGTTTTTCTGTTTCATCATGGCCCTAGCAACCTTCAAATAATCTCTGTGAGGTTGAGCTTAAAAATACAAATTCTTCATACGTTATACAGCATAACTTTGATTTCAAAGACAGCCATCATTTTAGCCAACAAACTGTCCAAGACCCAAAGCTTCACACAGCGAACATGTTATACGGGATAACCCAAGAAACTAAACGTTGAGGGAACAGTTTGCTGGTTGTGCACAACATACACACACACACACACACACACACACACACACACACACACACACACACACAATTAGATATGAAATATGTTAACATCTTATAAAGGGTAGGATTTGATAATTGGCAGCAAATTTAAAAAAGTAAAAAGTATGATTGCTTAAAATGTACTTTCAATAGACTTTTTAACACAAACTTCAAAACACTACAAAATAAGGTCCATTATGACGTCAAGGTAGAAGTTACACAAGGAAGAACACCACCCACACCTCAGTGTGTGCAAAACAATACATTATGTTTTCTATTGACGTAGACATTTGCAGCCAATACAACTTATTCTCAATTAGACAACCACCAAGAGGATAAAGAATTACACAAAATGTCCAAAAACAACAGCACCTACACCACGGCTTGTGAAAAAAATAACAACAACTGCAGAATAAAGCATCGCCAAGTCATTCAACACAGAGACGTAGAGACATTATAAACTCTCAACAGCAGCTACAGCCCTTAAAAAAAAGAGAGCGTGCACAGTTCTTCCCTTCTCTGTAAACCAGTGTGTCGTTGTGCTCACCTCTCCGAACGTCATTCTGTGACACCTCTCGCTCTGCTCCAGGTTGAACTTCTCTGCTCGTTCATTCGCTCCTGAAATTCTAAAAGTTTTCACCTGAATGCAGCATGGCAGTCAGTCACAAAAGAGATTATTGTCACAAACTGCAGAAATGCCTCACACACCTCACTGAATGTAGAAGCTCCGAGTAGCAAATGCCACAGACGCCGCTGAAGTATCCACCGCCACAATATTAGCAGTTTAGCGCAACCCAGCAGCCGTGCATGAAACGGGAACGCCCGGAGGTGCATGAAATTAGTGATTAACGTTGTTTTTTTTAATATCCAAACCACGAGACATGTCACAACGTGACACTCGACCAGTGAATGTACACATTCAACATTTATCTTTTACACAATAACTGCTGAGTGCAGTGTGTCACCTCTCTGGACATGGAGCTCTGCCCAGTCTCATTCATTTTGCCAGTATTTTGGTCATAAACTAAAGTATTGGGTAAATTAAAGTTTGGACATGATGGTGATGGATCACCATTACAAGTCCTCCTGAGGGGGTCATGACATTCTCAACCAGATTTCATGGCATTCCATTCATTAGTGGATCGATATATATAATGGGACTGCGGCAAAGTGGCGGACCAACTGACAGACATGCATTGCATAAAATACATTTACTTAGCATCATTCCAGATCCCAGAGGATGAACTAGACCTACTTCAACTGCATCTTCCACCCTCAGGTCTGAATATCAGGTTTGTATGTCCCAGCAGGTTGCCTGTGAACACTGTGGACACACTGTGCTCCTGAAATAAATCGGTTTGATGCTTTCATCTATCTAAATTGTGCATTTAACAGACACAAGAGTTGGTTGATTCAAACTGCACTAAACTATTTTTTCACTTGTTAAATACCAACCGGTGTATTTTAAATACTCCTCCCATGACACCCCATAATTTCATTTTCTCCTCTTTCCTTTCAAACCATCTGTGTTAACGTGCGGCAGAAGACTGAATCACTTTTTATTGCATTTAAAAGATCACAGCTGGTCCAGTTCACGACATCTCTGCAATACAGAAATCCCTTTGGCAGGATTATGTTTTTGTGTCATAAGTTACATTTTCTTCGTCACCAGTATCTGCTGTCAAATCGTAAATGTCTAACATTTCTGCTTTGGGCTGTGTACGACCCCATAATGCCACAACAAAGGCATATCTAATGGAGAACTTCTCTGCTGGGTCGAAAACATAGTCTTTTATTTATGGCCTGTACAGTTATTCATACAGACCTGTACATGACTTTGTTTGTCTTTTGCAGACTCATGGGCACACAGAGTAAAAATATTCTTGATCTTGTATCCCAGGCATCTTTCCTCGCTCTGTCTTACCTCTTTTCATCCTGTTGTTTTGACATGGGCCTGTGCCACTGGGACTCTGCTTGTTTCTCTTTTCTCATCCTCTCAGTGAGAGAATGAGGGAACTCCTCCTCAGAAGTGGGGCGTTCGGTTCTTCTCATTAAAAATAATTGGTCTCTGTTCAATTAAGGCTCAGTGATGCTCCTTTGATCTAGCTGGTTCTGTGTTTTTTTTAATCTGTCTTTCACATCCAGATCAACTGCTTGGAGTTGGCAAAAGAATTGGATAATTGGTTCTAAAGCGTTAACTTCCGGAAGATGCCTCTCATCACTCTGTGATTGATTTGCTGCCGTCGGCGTCTCCTGTTTGCAGATAAATACTGCGAGGAATACCACAGGTGAACATGCTCACTGATACTTAGGAGACGCAAGACACATAGAAGTACGTGCACAGTGCACACAGAAGCCCACACACACACACACACACACACACACACACACACACACACACACACACACTGTAAACCCACTGGCCCAGCCATTCACCCACACACCCCACTCACACACTTGGTATTTCTCACTCTCACACACTCTATCACTTTATTGAAGAAGCTCTGCAGTATGAGCATGTAAATGTGCTGGCAGTGGTTCCTGTTACGGGGGGGGGGCTGTTCCGTTGAATCCCAATAGCCCAAAGACAGAAAGGATACTAAGCCAAGCTTTGACTGCAGTTATGCTCTAACACTGCTACTTTAATAATATTCTCTCTCATCCCCTCGCTCATCCTCTTTTCACCTCTCTTTCCCTCCCTTCCTCTGCTTTCTCACAGTCCTAATCTCTATTCCCTCTCCACCTCTCTATCCAATTTGATACATTTCTTTTTTTTTTTGCTGCACACCATGTAATTCTCACCAAATTCAGCTCACATTTCTACATGCGTAATACACACATGGTGGAGATCGATGCATTTTGAACAGATAGGCTTTTAGGATAGACGGTGCTGCATACTTAACTGCATGCTCATCAGTGCGTTGATGTGGGATGTTTTATTAGACATATTTTATGCACACACAGGAGTGTATCAGGAGATATGCAAATGCTATATATGAATTGCACACTGACACAGATGCATGCACAAATGCCACACACACAGCATATTTTGTCTCTGTCAGATTGCATGCCAAAGGTACAGCACACTTACATAGGGGAACGGGTTTCTTCGATCATTGGCATAACAATTGAAGGAACATCAAAGACATAGAGGATGAATGGATGTCTGTAAAGCTAGGGGTTTATTGCTCTGCTGGCCTACCGTGAAGATCACCGGGAACATCAAACACACATGCAGACATTTATGACATTTTAAGTCTCTGGATTTCACAAAGAGAAGAATAGCTTCCTCTGCTGGAGTGAAAATAATGTGGCAGAGAAACCTGCCAGCAAAAAAGGGGCCCATGTAGGCAGAAATACGTTAATGTGTGATGAATGAATGAATGTGAGGGATCCTGATTGATTTAAAATGTAACAGATGCACTGTCAAATACGACGCTCATTTCTACAGATGAGTGGAGAGCAGTTGGTCGTCAATAAAGTAAAGTATAGTTGTTCAGCTCCCTGCAGGTTTTTTTTAAAACTTTAGTAGGGTTCTGCAGGAGCTTTCCCCCAGTAATTGTTCATTTACCAATCATTAAATATTCAGTGGCCACTTCAGGACTGTCAGGTGTACTGTAAATAATACAGGCATGCAGGAGCAAGAAGGTCAAGGATTGTTCAACTAACTACAAAAAGGAGAAGTCGCTGAAGTGCTTTTAAACAGATTGAATGTTGCTGAAGCAGAAACAGCCAATATGTTGAGGTACAGCACATTAAATTGTGTAAAGTTTACTGAGAACGGTGAATGAAATCATGACTGACAGAATTTTATTTCAAGTGAGCTGGCAGAATGCTAAAAAGACAGGCTGTCTTTCTAATCGTTTTGGTGATGTGGCACCAAGAATGTAGACTTTAGTGGCTATAGGTTTATTAAATGAAGTGAAAGCTGTGTATGCAGCGGACAGATACATTCACACAATAGTGTTCCCCCATGCTTTATAGTCACAGGCAGTTTGATTTGAGGCGGACGCTAATTAAAGCTGCCATAATGTTATGTATTTGATAAGCTATCAGCATAGAACATTCATGCGAGCATGAAGCATATGAAGCTCTTGTAATCTTAAGACGTAATGGAGTGGAATGATTGTATGGGACTATCTCATTTCTTCTCAAAACGTTATTAGTTATGTAATCAACGTAATCTGCGGAAAAATATATATGTAATTATTTCAGAAAAGTTACAGTTAATTTGCATATTGGGTCAAATTAACTCAGACAGAGCACTTAAGGAAATCTATGTCTTCATCATGATGCAAGATGAGGGTTAAAGCAGCAATAAATCAAGTAGGCCTATGTCAAGAGAAAACTACATATTACAAAGCCATAAAAAGAGTGAGTGAAGAGAAATATCCATTTGATTGCTTTGATGGAAGTTAGCAGGCAGTCCAGGATTTCCAGAAGAAGACTCTGCAGCCAACTCTGCGAGACATCGTGCCCAGTCCACGTCGATTCTTCTCCTGTTTCTCCGTGTCTGTGGGGCCTTTGAGGATATTCCCATTTTCAAATTTGGAGAGTTTATAAAGCCATTCCATCAGGTTCAGTTTCTTTGTCGATTCCTATGGAGGAAAATATTGACTTAAAGGATTCTGAACACTCATCTACGCTATTAAATTTTTTTCTAAAAATGTTGTACTTCAGGGAAATGGAAATTTCTACCAAAATGTATATCAGTTTATTGAATACTACAGAACTTTTGCATTTATTGCTCACAGTCAGATAGAGAAATGCAAACGTGTGTTAGTACTCTAATCTCTAATCTGCAATTTCATGGAGCTGCAGCTCTGAGGATAATCAAATGACAGTAATCGGACAGGTAGCTCTGGCAGCATCCACAATGACTCACTGGGGATAAAATTATCCTTTTAAAAGATCAAAATAAATCGAATGTGTGTACACAAGTACAGACGAGTGTTATAACAAATAGTAGACAGGACACCCTGATGCCTGCAGTGTGATCATAGCTAGGACTTGTGGCCTGGTTTCAAATGTTGAGAGGAAAGATGGTGTTGTGTAGTACTAAGCGTTAGGGACATTATATGGAGAAGGGCGTTAAGAAAAAATAAAAACGTCTTACTTGTTTGTCTTGTAATTTGTCGAGCCACGGCAACAAGTCTTGCAGAAGTTGGAGGTCTTTAAATCTCTGTTCAGTCTCTGTATCTTCCGCAACACAAAATGCAAAACACAAAAGTGCAAAGATGCACAAGATATGGGCCATCCTTCTTTGGGATATCTTGCTTGTGTGCTTCTTGTTGAGATAATTCTTCTTGGCAAGACACCACCACATCCACCGCTGATCTCACTGCCACAGAGAGACGTCGCCTTTTTAAAGTGGTACCCAGGCCCAATAAAGGAGGAGGAGGGAGCAGGTTGTTTGCATACGGATCATCCTCAATTTTGTGTTTTCCCCCCATCAATGCACTGAGGCGTGTACCGTGTGAATTTACAGCCGTCATTAGGAGTGAGACAAGAGGTCTAAATAAATGCTGCCATTGGCGTAACTTGCAAATGTGAAAGATTCCCTCTGCCTTCTAATTTAAAAGCAAATCCCTGTAAGCAAAGTGAAATGTGCACTCGCGTAAAATAAAACATTAATGACGCTGACATGGGGGAAAACAATGATTTCATTAACCCTGCTGCGTCGTAAAAGTTGAATCAACGGCCAGCGCAGAGACACTGGGATATACAGAGGCCATAAAGGTCAATTCATCATTCCTTACACCCTTGTGAGTTGGTTCTGTTCATCCCTTAATGAGATTTCTGCTCTGTTTCACTTAGCAGTTCTACTGCATCTAAATTAGGGAACATTTCTCACAGGCTATGATTTTGCAGTGGCACATACTGTAAATAAGCAACTGCATTTCGTGGTCTGAAGATTTTACAACCCTTGCCTTTAAAGTCACCGTGTTTTAATGTGTATCAAGTCAGTTTAAAAAAAAAAAAAAGATAAATGTAAACGCAAAGTAGGTCAAAAGACTTTCTAAAGATGTAAATTCAGTTTGAAACTAAATGTGATAACAGACATAGATACACACTAAAGTGGATGGACAAAATCCAATCACACCCTACCTTATGACAGCTGCAAGTGACTGGAAGTGATGCGTTTTAACAGTTGTTCCTGTGTGAGGATTTTACCTAAATAAATACCTATAACCAGTGTGACTGTAATGTCTCTGTAAAAATATGAACAGATGTTTTCTAGTCCATGTGAGGCACATGTGGAGAAAAAAAGGACGCGTGTCCTTCTCAGGAGACAACCTTGAAACGCATCAACCTTTCAACATATCGCCATTCTAACCCAATTATGTAAGTGTAGAAGCCTAATATAGCTGCCTAAACAATTAGTAAGTGCACTGTCATGTGCAGAATAATCTTGTTAAGAAAGCTACTGAGAGCACTTTACAGCAACAGTGTTTCTGTCCATGCTGACAACTGTCTGCACCAGGCCATGTAAGACTGATCTAATTTAAGGTGGCTTTCAAGGAGTTGCTGCTTGTTATCCTTTTTTTTTTTTTTTTGTCAGATGTGCCAGGACTCTATTTTTAATGAGTCGTGATTCTGCTCTAAAAATGTCAAAAATAAATTTTATAGTCAGTGTGATACTTCATCACAGGTTTTTTAATTCCCTTAAGAGGGTTCTGCTCCTCTTCAGCTGCGACTTGTGTTAGCTGCCTCCCTTACATAAGCACACAAGGCTGCTTGTTATTTCTGACTCTGAGCAATCGATACGTTGGAATATGCGTGCCAAAAAGCAACGGCATTTTCAACACTGTTGTTTGAGGACACTGTTGTACCTTTTTGCATTTAGCTGCATGTGGAGTTTGCATCTATTGATCCCAGTGACAGATATGGATGAGTGAGCTTGAGTGACTGCTCCTTCGGGAGGTATAGCTCTGCTGATACTTGTCTGAGTGAATAGTGCAGAGAAATAAGATGTTGAAGAGGAATGAGGCTAATGTGGATTGCAAATTAGCTTCATTGTTTTTGATCACAGCTTTTTTCAAACCACTGGGCACATGTGGAATGAACAGGCAGATTAACGTCCCATTAAAACAGTCATTATTTTTCTTCATTTGTATTTTATTTTAATGTCTTTTCCTGCAATTGACAAACCAAAACGAGAAAGATGGGATGTAAAAAAAAAACAACATTCCACAACCTATCTCTCAAGATCTTAATGTGCATTTTTTTGTCTCGAAGCCACAGAGGGAGCCTTTCCGACAGTTCATTTAGAAATGGACTGGAGAAAGTTGCAGGCTGTATGAGTCATAAGCTTTAATCCTTTGCATGCACCATTTAACATGCCAAAACTGAAAAGAAATGCTTTCAGAGTGAGAGCACAAATGACTCAATATTTGCCTGTGAAAACACAACAACCTAACAATTCCAAAGCGAGAGCGTCGCATTTACAACATGCTGCCTCTCCAGGTATCATAGGAACATGTGTGTCATCTGTGACCTCATTCTTTTTACGTCATTCATTGACATCAGCACCAAATGGATTATTATTTCTCAGTGGCCTGGCTGTTGTCTGCATAAAATCGTAACATTTGGTGCATGTTTGTATCCAAGGCACCTTTAGTCACATGGTGAAAGGACATGGACATGGCAACACAGGAGAATGGTGTTGTGCTTTCATCAATGACGGCATACATGGTCAGAATTTAGGTTAGAATATAGTCAGATGGTTCAACGTGTCACTGACTGGCAAGCATTTAAAGTAATACTGAATGAAAACAACACATTTCAAAGAAAAGACACAGTGGTGCTTTTGCTACTAGTATTACTACAACAACTAGCAGTACCTTTATCACTGCTAATACTAGCTGGTATTTTTTTATTTTAAATCCCTTATTAGTCCCACAGTGGGGAATTTTGTTCTCTGCATGTGACCCATCCCTAGTATATATAGGGAGCAGTGGGCTGCCCCTGAGAAGCACCCGGGGAGCAGTTAGAGGTTCAGTGTCTTGCTCAGGGACACTTCGGCACAGCACAAGTAGTAAAGGGGGATCGAACTGCCAACCTTGCGGTTGCCGGACAACCCTCTCCACAGTTGCCCCTATTGAGGCTCATGTGTGTCATGTGGCCCACCACAGCCTTGATAAGATATGACTTACTAAATGTGTCATTACTTTTAATATGCACTATTATCAGAGCTTATATAACACATGCAATTACAGTGATTGGCAATTTGCTTGAAATGTATTTTATTCACAGCTAAGGCTCATGAACACAGATTTGTCACTCGCACTAATGTAACAAACAGATAAACACACTACAAGCTGCCGAGACTGTTTTATCTCGCATTTCTCATATTTTCAGGTGTCAAATGACATCGAAAAAAGAAATACTGAATGTTAAAAATTGTCCCCTCGTCTGTCATCTGTTGGTTGCTGTGGTTTACTACAGACCCGACAACGGCTGATGACACTTTGTAGAGAAGGTCCCTTCACTGTGTGAGGAACAGGATTACTATAGGAGAGAACAAAACACACACAATCCCAATGTTAGAAATGTCATTATAAATCATAGGGTTTTGAATTACAGATGTATAATAGCTTAATTTAAAGTGACATGGTAACCAAATCCCAAAATCAACATGTTGTTTGTAAGATAGGTTAGGAATTTTATTATTTGGCGCATCGTGATTATCATACGGACATGCAAAACCAAGAAAAAACTATGCTAAAGAAATTCCTCTGTAATAAGCAACTGTTTGTGTCATCACTATAATACGATTTAAACTGTGAAAGAGAGTCATCCACGACTGTTAACAGAGAAGGGAAGAGTTTACCTGAACATGCTGTTGGGGTCCAGGGAGGCCAGCCAGTAGCTATAGGAATCAGGGTAGTAGTTACAAGTTCCCCTGCCATGACACTCGATGAAGGGCACTTGGCGGAAACTTTCCAGACATGAGCCAGGAGAAACCAGGGGCTGGGAGGAGCCCTCTGCTCCAGCACCCGTTTGCTAGAACGGATGAAGGTCAAGTTACATGGAAAATAGCATATGAGAAGAACCAGGTTGAAAAACCAAACAGAGACTTCTTTACCATGACAAATGAGTATCCAGTCCATAGTGACTCCCACTCTCGGGGACATTCAGGTGTCAGAGTTGTCTGGCTGTGGACGGCTATGACGTTGGAGGTGGTTTCACACACTGAGCACCTAAACCACACGTGCATACAGAAATTCACATTAAAACTGCCCAAAGTAATTGATATGTCTATGTCACTGTGTATATGTGTGCATGCTCCTGCCCCACCTGCTAATGTAGGAGGCCAGTGTATCCCCTGTGATGGAAGCCATGTTGGTAGGCATAGGAGTGTCAGTGGACAACCAGTAGGAGTAGTCGTTACGAGAAGCATAGCGGCAGTTACCCTCCGTGTCACAGAACAGGAAGGGCATGGTGGAGAAACGGGGGAGACAGCTTCCCATGGTGCCTGAGGGACGGCGTCACGAAATCAAGCAAACAGCAAAGACACAGGTTTATAAGATGCAGACTCTGCACAGTGTTTCTGTTCAGAAAAGGAAGGTTTCTGTGCTCTTACCAAGGTCCTGACCATGAGCTCTTTCGTTTCCGTTGATGAAGAGGAAGGAGTAACCAGAGTAGATGAGGCTGGTGCCACGAGGGCAGTCAGGGACACTTGTGCTCTGACTGTGTCTGGCTATCAGGAAACTGTCAACATAACCTGGACCACCTCTACCTGGCAACCCTGGACGACCCTTGTTGCCTGAGTCTCCAGATCTGCCTTCTGAACCTGCAGAGGAAACACTAATTAAAAACATTTTGGGGGGGTAGGGAGGTGTATTTCAGTCTTAGTCACTGCTAACACTCACTGTTGGACTGAGGAGTGTATTTTTAATATGGAACGTCACCAGGAGGGTGTGACACAAGGTTCAGGTCTTCCTCTAAATCCCTCACATGCCCAGTGATGTGGTCACATGTACTGTAGACAGGCATTACAGTGAATTCCTATAGTGTTTATCATGACATAACATCTGGTCTGCACACACAAACACACCTTTTAACCCACACACATGCACACACCTGGCAGTCCTGCTTGTCCTTTGTCTCCTTTGAGTCCAGTAAATCCAGGATGGCCATCTGGGCTGGAACCACGCTGGCCTTTGACTCCTGGCTGACCTGGGACAGACAGATTCAGAGTCACATGGTGCATCAATGCCCATCAAGGGACTGGTGTTGGAAATAAGCTTCAGCCATATACACATATGTAAAGCATTCCAGACTGTTTCAGCAATTGTCAAGGTGTCTCTGTTCTTGTCCCTTACAAATAGACAGAGAAAAAAACACAAGGACAGAAAAACAGCTTCATGGATGTGGCATGATATAGTTTTAACAAGCAATAGAAAATAGCACATCTTAAAAATCAATGCATAGATTGAGCTGAAATCTTATTTTGGACCTGGTTGGCCTGGTGGTCCTGATGGTCCAGTGTTCCCCGGGATTCCTCGATTGCCAGAAGGACCAGGTGAGCCAGGAGGTCCTGGTTCATATATCACCCTGACAAATGTTGGATCACCTTTTAAGCCTGTAGTGACACAGCAGGAGCATTTACAAAGCTATTTCCCAAAATACATAATACCTGTGTGCCACGGCTGATCTAGAATGAGTTAATGCCAGTATTGCAGAGGGACAACAGTTAACGTAATCAAGTGCTAGACAGGTAATCTGACGGTGATGGGTAGAGCATTGCATTTCTGCTGCGAGTCCTAACTGATGTCTGTTAAGATGTAGAAGTCTAATTAAGTCTGGAAGATAATCACAAGGTACAGTTGTATCCCTGGTTATTTTGAACAGTAGTAAGACAAACTTTTGCCGCACCAGGTCGTCCAGGAAAGCCTTTCATCCCAGGTGGACCAGGAGGGCCAGGGATGTATCCAGAGTCTCCCTCCACACCTAAAACACACAAGTCATGAATAGATTTTAAGGGAATTAACTTGCCCATCACACCCTATTGCATAAATCCCATTTTATTGGATATCACAGAAGAAAAGTGAAATGAATCCTCATAAATTAATTTTTCTCTGTCCACTTTGTTTTCTGTCCCATTTGTATTTCATCTCAGTTGTGTGAACATAAATCAATTGACGATTGTTACTCTTCTGTGGTGACAGATCTGGTGTTGTCTGGGGAAAAAATCATAGAGAATACCTAATCATAGGCTATAATTGAAATGATAAATTACCAGAGGGGCCATGGATTCCAGGAGGACCAGAATCACCTCTTGGTCCCGGGCCTCCAGGTCTGCCTCTTGGACCCTCGGGAGGCAAATGAAACAATGAAAGGTCAAAGATTAGACTTTTAGAAGAGCAGCAAGCTTTGGAAGACTTAGCTTCAGTTGTGATGCAACTGCAGATGGTGCTTAAAAGTAATCTCATCTTGGTTATTCTGTTGAAAGAAAAGGCACACTTTTTAAACAGATTCTCTATTTTTTAGTTTGTTTGAAAAGAAAATCACACCTCATTTGTTAAATACAAATATGAATGCATACAATTGGGCTTGAATCTTAATTCCCCTTTGAAAGACTCTTTTTCTCAAAAGATAAATGTTAGGCTCACTTACCGGTGGTCCTTGAGGGCCTGGATCTCCTCGTGGTCCACTATAGCCTGGGGCTCCTGTAAGACCTGGGCCCCCTCTGTCTCCTTTTAACCCCGGCACTGTGGGACCTGGAAGGCCAGGTAAGCCACGATAGCCTACATATACAGTAGGAAGGAGACAGTAATTTAATTATCATGAAAGTACAGATGTGACAACTGAGAACCAAACAAAGAAAATAAGGAACTAATAGGTCAAAATATATTTTGGTATTTTTTGTTTTCTACATTTTTAAAAGTATTATGAAGAAAATGGCTTCCCCAGAATATCAGGTTACATCCAATATATCATGCATAATAACCTCTTGAGTCCTGATATTCTCACCTGGGCCACCAGTATTGCCAGGATGACCGTGGTCTCCTTTTGACCCTGGAACACAAGCCCCTTCCCTTCCTGGTTGTCCTTTCCGACCAGAGACCCCAGTTGAACCTGGAAATCCTCTGTCTCCTATTGGTCCAGGACTCCCTGTGAGAGACAAGCCAGGGGGACCAGGGTTCCCGGGGGGACCTACAGTGTAAAAATACACAGATGTGCACGAATGTCAACAACAGTACTAATCAGCAGTGGAGAATGTAGGTTTGTTGGTTGGTCTCTATCTATATTGAAAGCATTTTTGTAAAGAATTAAGGTATTAGATCATAATTTTATCAGTTTATTTAGTCTAAACCACAATGATGCAAATAGTGATGAGCATGCGTTATACATGGGTATTTGGCATTTAACCTTAGAACATTTTAAGGTTTTTATGGAAATGTTCATGAGAAACATGTACACAACAGTCATCATATGGGCACTATCATTACACGTGGAGTGTAAAACCCTGACCATAAATCTGAGGTTTTTCTAGACCAGTGTCATGCTCAGTATAAAAATATATGACTGACACAATTTTGTAAAAGTCTTGAAAAGGATGATGTCATTTACCTGAGACTCACCTTGTTGACCTGTGTCACCACGCCTACCAGGTGTCCCTCCTATAATGTCTACAGAGGAGAGATGGAAGGAGAGGTGAGTTTTGGCAGTAGCCATGAAAGACATCTTTTTCTACAGGCCATACAAAAAATACAGACTATGATAATTGTAGGTGTGTAATATACAGGGTGTGCATGAGCTCATAGAGCCTTACAATACTTTTCATACAGGATTCCTCTTACTAGTGTCTCCTTTCTGCCCTGGGGGTCCAGGGATCCCATCCCGGCCCTGATTGCCTTTAGCACCTGGATAACTACCAGCACCTGGCAGACCTGGGTCACCTGAGGAAAACAGAAAAGAAAAAAAGGAAGGCTGAGGACAAAATTTCAAAGAAAGTACAAATGAAATAGAACAGTGAACAATACCGATACAAGTTCCTTGACTTTTAAAAATGACGAGAGTAAAGATTAGACTGTAGGCAGCACTTTAATAATGTGTTGTTCATTGATTTTGTAAAATGTAAGGGTTACTTTTTTAATATAATATTTATAATCAAGTACTTCTAAAGACACTTTACCGGCAGGTCCATTGGGTCCTGTCTGTCCTTTGTTTCCTGGAGGTCCATCTGAACCTTTAGGCCCTTGATAGCCTGGTGGACCTGGAAGAGCAGGGTGAGGGTCAGGAGAGGGGTGAGAGGTTAACCGATTATGAGCAAAACATTCAAAAATCATAAACTGCCTTATTTTCATAACCAGTAGTAACCATTTTGTCCATCAGGCCCTGGGTTTCCTTTGGCTCTACAGTTTCCTGGTAAACCTAGAGGTCCAATAGAACCAGGTTCCCCTTTCTGACCCTTCATCACATAAGTATTGGTTGATCCTGGTTCACCCTGAGAACAAGAAGAGCGACAAAGAGGAGAAGAGAGAGAAATCATCATTTTTATCTTATTTTACGACATTGTACTCTACAAAGACTTTCTACACCAGTGATTTGTACCTTTTGTCCTACTGGTCCAGGCCATCCATATCCATTGTAATTTGTCTCTCCATTAATGCCTTTGTTACCAGTTGGACCTGGTGCACCATCTGGACCTGGCCCTCCAGAGATTCCTTGATCTCCTTTTATTCCCTTTGGGCCTGTGAGGGTTAAAACAAAAGAGATATTTTTGGTAAGATACATTGAAAGAGACCTTGATATCTACAGCTACAGTACTGTACTGCTAGATTATTAAAAATATATATTTTACACCTATTTTGTGACCCTTTAATGGTAATCTAAATCTGCAAATGTAGAGCTATTTAGTAGTATTACTATACTTTAATTTGTGAGGTTACAGAATTTGTACAAAAGCAATCAGTGTGTATGGCCCTAAACTAAAGTTTAGGTCTTACCTAGAGGCCCTTTGACTCCTGGGTCTCCTGGAGCTCCAGCAGGTCCTCGACTTCCCTCTGAGAGAACTAGTCCACCAACACCTGGATCACCTGGAGGACCTGGACAGAAAAAGGCAGACAGCACAGATTCATTTTCAAAACTTGATGACTTGGTGAACCAAAATACAGTTACAATTAAATTAGTTACAAATGTGAAACTAAATTCAAACCTCTTTGTCCAGGACCCCCTAGTGCTCCAGCTATCCCTCTCCGCCCTTTTGGTCCAATACTTCCAGTATCTCCATTGGCACCAGATAGACCAGGGTAACCTGACAAAGTACAGATAGAGTTTTAGGCTATACTTATTAACAATATAACAGTAAGACTCACAAAGACATTTATGTCCTGAGGTACCAAAATCTGAAGTGGAGTTAAAAAAAAGATCTCTAAAAACATTTGAGTTATAATGGTTTGTGAAACAAATGTTAGCGGTTGTGGAATGATATTTTTATGGGAAAAATGTACTAAAGCTTACCTGGATTTCCAGGGTCCCCTGGGGGCCCAAAAGCGTCTATTGGTTGTGGTGATGCAAGACCTGGAGGACCTCTGAGACCTGGGTCGCCATTCATACCTGGAGGACCCCAGGAACCCCTGGCTCCATCTGGGCCGAGGGCACCTGGAAACAATCATGGGGGCATTGACTCCATCATACTGTAACTGTACACCTCACATACAACTACAACAAATCACCAACCATTGTTTCAGTTCAGACTCTAACTTTCTTAATCAATCTATATATGTTAAACATGTGTAGTTGATATATGGTAGAGTGATCTATTTGTATGTGAAGGTGTGTGTGTTTGCATTTGTGCTTTACCTAATTGGCCTGGTGGTCCTATAATTCCAGGCAACCCATCTGGTCCATATCCTGGTAACCCATCTGGTCCAGGGTCTCCTCTCAGTCCTGAGGAAATGCAAGTGAAAACAAGCTGTAAGTCGACAAATACATACAATATTCTACAATATAATAGATATAATGTTTGCTGATACATAATATGGTTAAGGCAGGGAATACCAAAAAAAAGTATGTGTATTAAACAATTAAACATCTTCAAAAGAGTGTTATAGCCTGTCAGAGAAATAATGCCGCATACCTGGTTGACCGGGCAGGCCGTTTTGTCCCGTGATCCCTTTTTGTCCAGTGAGCCCACGTGAACCTGGCACTGATGGCCCAAGAACACCAGGTTCACCGGGGACGCCAGGACGACCAAACCCTGGCAAACCTGGGTTCCCCTTCTCACCGGGGGAACCATTGGGTCCTGGAAGAGGGGAGACAGAGAGACAGAGCAAAATAGAGGTGGGGAGCAGAGGACAGTATGGAGGTAAGGGGATGGTGAAAAAGTCTTTATTCTGTCTAAATTTGTTGGACAGTGTTGAATTATGGGGAAGACATTTCCACATTTATTTTGTCCTTTTTTATCTTTCACCTTCTGCATCATTGCCCCTCTGGCGCTGTCAGATAAGCACATCACATGACTTCAATATGCACTGACCTGGATGTCCTGGATACCCATCTGGTCCTTGTGGTCCCCTTGGCCCAGGTAAATCACCTTTACATGAACCTTTATTACCAGGTAGTCCTTGGGGGCCTACAGAACCTTTGCTTCCTGTATGTAACATAGAATCAAGCACTTGATGTGTTTGTGTGAATATGTATGACTGAATGCACATGTGTCTGTGTTTGAACCATACAAGTATTTCTGTATGTCTGCTGGCTGCAGATTTATATCTCATTCATGATTACTGTACCCTTTTCTCCTGGAAAACCTGGATTTCCATGTACTCCTGGGTTCCCGGGTAGGCCAGGGATCCCAGGATCTCCTACGGGCCCCTGAGCTCCATCTTGTCCTGGCGCCCCAGGGAGCCCTGGGGGGCCACGGTATCCAGGCCCACTGTCACCCTGATGATCACAAATTTACAGCATAGTATTTATTTATTCCTATTGACACATTTCAATGTGTTTGCAGTATGGCATTGTTCTAGTGCTGTGCTATTTGTCTATCACGACTTTTCACTTTACTGTCAAACAGAGAAACAAATATCTGCATAGACGTCAGATGGAGCTGTCTGTGGTACTGAAACAGCTGTCTGTTCCTGTTGAGAGTCCTTAACAGGGGTGAACTTTTATTATACTCTATACATCTTTTATGGCAGCAAAAACTGCTACAAAGACACAAAATCAATTTTAAAAACCCAAATGAAATACGACGAACGTCTTTGATGTCCTGCAAATCTGTTACTTCCTCACTAAAGGTGGGTCTTTAGTGATGATTTTAATCTGCCCTACTAAATACAAGGTACAACCAATAAAGTCATGACACTTTTTTTAAACAATCTCACTTTTCTGCTTGTTCTTTTAAACCAAACTGATATTCTCTCCATAACAGACGTTAACACTTACCACTCTCATGTCTGTATAATATAAATTGAGCTACAGCCACGAGCCGGTTAGCTTAGCACAAACACCACCGGTAAAATAATACGCATAATACTGGTAGTCAGATTTTGTTGCCATTGGACAGAGCCAGGCTATAGTTGTTTACCGATTTCAAGTCTCTAAGATATACGACTACAGACTTTAGCTTCCTATTGACTGTTTAAAGATCTTCTCATCAAGCTCTCTGTCTAATCTCCCACAACAGAAATTACATCATATTCAGACAGATATCATTACAGGACCTTTGATATAACATGTCTTCTGTTTTTCATCTGCATGTGTATTACAGTGTAAACCCTGGAATCAGGTGTTAAAACAATATACCTTTAGTTTTACCTTTTACCTTGCTTTCACGTAAATGGCCAATAATGTACTTTATATATTCAATGCAGATGTATACCAATATATAATAGACTATATTAATGGCATATTTTGTTTGTGTCTCTGACCTTCAGTCCTGCAGGACCAGGAAGGCCTTGTGAACCTGGCCGACCAGGCAAGCCCCTCTCTGCAAAACCTGGGAGACCTGGTTGCCCCTTGTCACCTGAACAACACACACACACACACACACACACACACACACACACACACACACACACACACACACACACACACACATATACACACACACACACACACACACACACACACACACACACACCAATACATTGTATAGAATAGAAGAATCTTGAATTTGTTATCTGCGTGTTAGCACATGGATTACCTTTCTGTCCAGGGATCCCCGGCTTTCCAGGAAATGACACCTCACTACTTTCTCCTTTCTGTCCTCGAAAACCTGGTATTCCTGGGGTACCTGGTGCTCCGTGATGACCTGATGTTTGTTGGTAAGTATGAGACCCATTCATCCTTACGTTTATATATCCATCCGTTAATCAATCAGTCATACAGCTATGCTTACCTGGGCTTCCAGGTGAACCAGGCAGACCATTAAATCCAGGTGGTCCAGGAAATCCTATGGTGTGGATGTGGCTAGGTTCGCCTTTCTGGCCTACCAATGAAGGAGCAAGAGAAGATAGGATTCTATCTTGTCTGTTTATGTATAAGTGTCTGTCAAATTGTATATTGGTCAATGTGTTTCTTTACCAGGAATCCCAGGTTGCCCTGGCAGGCCAGGTACCCCAACATCTCCTGTACTTCCCAGAAGTCCAGCAGGCCCATATCCCTTTGGCCCAGGGTAGCCGACTGGTCCTGGTCTGCCTAAAGGCCCAGGTGGTCCTGGGAAACCACGGTCTCCCTCTGCACCATGGAAGGGATACTAGAGAGAAAACGGAGAATTTATTCGACAGCCACTACATAATCTGTTGGATTGGCTTGTGCACACGTCTAAGAATTTAAGAAATTTGAACTAATGGCAAAATATATGGCACATCAAGAGCAAGTCTGTCAAAACCATCTCACCGAATCCCCTGGAGGTCCTTGATCGCCCTTGCGACCAGGTAGTCCAGGAAACCCAGGGAGGCCATCTGCACCAGGTCTGCCAGGCTGTCCTGGGTCTCCTTCGTCTCCCTTTATCCCAGGACTGTTGTAGGAATATGAGTCTCCCTTTGGTCCTGGTGGGCCTTGAAATCCCATTTGACCAATAGGACCCTTCAGAGAAGAAATATTGTTTACAAGTGTTTGAAAAAAACCAAAGCAAAACAACAACAAACTACAGTGGAAACCCTGATCATGGTTACAGTGACAAACCGTTTATATGGATTAAAAAGCTCGGGACAGAATCATTCCTACAAATGCTCTTTAAAAAATGTGCTTATAGTAATCAAGTAGTCCGCTTACAGAGTTAATTTAGGGTCTTTTCATCATTTTTTTTTAACTTTACTCCCATGGCACTTTGCCTCGCAGTAACCCGTCTGCATCCGATTTACAATCTACTTTTTTTAGGACATGCTTTCTTACTGGTCTTCCAGGTAAGCCACTAGGTCCTGGGAAGCCTGGATCACCTTTAGCACCTGGTCCTTGATTATATCCTGAGCGACAGAAAGATATAGAATGTCTGCTCCAGTTTTAAACATTTCATACTCTCCAGTATTTCCAGTAAAACTTAAAAACACATTTGAATGTAGAAGAAGGACGGATTTGGTAGAATCTGTGTTATCTTGAAGTGAATGTATTTACCAGGGATGCCAGGTGGGCCTTGTGGACCCGGTGGTCCTGAGAATCCTGATCCGATACACTCATAACAGGACTCCCCCTTCTCTCCTGAACAAAGAATAACCATGGGAACATTTTTAGTGAGTCCCATTCATATTACACAATATTATGTTTGCGGAACGTTGTCTTTTTTTACTCTCTCTAGTCCATCAAAGGGCTGCATGAACTGCTGTGCATCAACAACTGCACATTATAGCCTAGCCTAGCCAAGCATAGCTTATTAACAAGAGGGAATTAGCAGGTCAGAAGACATTGAACAAATTAAATGGTGACAGTTAATTTCGGAATGATGCTTAGTTTCCCACCTTTCATTCCAAAAGAGCCATCATATCCCATGGGTCCAGGCATACCTCTTGTTCCCTTCATTCCTGGGAGACCTTTGGTAATCCTGTTAGCTACAAGCAAACATCAACAACACTCATCAGTCTGCTAGTTATGATGTCCCAGAATTGCCACATTTATTCCAAAAAGTGTTTTTCTTTCAGGTAAATGTTGGCTCATTTGTTCAACACAAACCTGACACGAATAAAATAAAGGTAATGTTTTTGTGGATTACTGTTAAAAGAACGGCAGACATTTTATCTTTACATATAAGAAAATATAGATGTCAAATGATCCCATGTAGACATTTGTGTCAACTAACTGCCCTCAGTCACAGCATAGAAGCCTATAGAATCGACGATTTAAAAAATGAAAGCTTTACTAAACAGAAAACATATAGTACTATCACACATGCAAGAAGTTTGTTGAGTTAATCAAGATATTTTAAATATCTACTGGTATTACTGAAAGTGGGAGAAATACCAGAAGTAGTATTATCAGTGGTAATAGAAGTAATAGTAGTTTAGGTTAAATAACTTAAAGACATTTACACATACTTCTGTCTTCAGGAGGTCCAGGTGGGCCCTGATCCCCGGGAGGCCCTTGATTCCCGTCATCCCCATCTGGACCTGGAAGATAAATGTCCCCAGGGTCCCCAGGGTCCCCTTTGGGGCCTGGAAACCCATTGGGACCACTAGGGCCTGGCACATAAATCCCAGATGAATGGCCTGTATATTGTAAAGTGAGAGACTGTAAGCAACATATTTAGGGAAACCAAAATCTCATTATACTGCACCTTTTAAATACAGTACAGAGTGATAGGGAGATAGAGAGATAGGATGAGAATAGCCTCTTCGCTACACACCTGGAGGTCCATCAGGTCCAGGGAATCCTTCAACACCTGAGAAAAGCATGGTAACTTGTGTTATTTCTGTATATGCAAGTCTGCTGAAAGCAAACATGTATTTTTAGAGTCGCTGTACTGATCATTTTAATGGGCTAATTATTACACAGCATTATGTTCATATACCTTGACGACCAGGGAGCCCAGATGAGCCTGGGAAACCCGGATCTCCGCGGTACCCTTTGAGTGGCTCAGTCACAGGGCCAAATATCTACAAACAAAAACCACAGGGGGCACATAGTGAAATCATAAATCATCAAGAATAGTGGGATTTACTTATGCTGTAGGACACACTTTTACTGAATATTAATTTCTAAAAAGTAGCATTGGAAACTGGTTTAAAATTACCATAAAGTTCAGGAGTACTCAGTAAAAAAATATCAAAATAAACTTACATCTCCAGGTGGACCACGGGGACCCCTATCTCCCTTTTCACCCTAAACATTGGAGTATACAATCAAAGGATGAGAATATAAAGCATACCAACCCATTAAAAGCTTATTTTTGGCACTAACAGATCACTGACCGTCCCTCCTGCTGTCCCTGGATATCCTGCATCACCTCTGGGGCCAGGCCATCCCTAAAAAAAACTATATTGTATTCAAACATAATGACTCTGCATACATATACACATTCATATGATTGTAGAACAGTACCTTAGATGATTGTCCAGGATCACCATCCTTCCCTGGCTTTCCCTGTAAGGACAATTGAGGACAGCAGTGAGGAATAGACAGGTTCTGCTTTCCGTGAAGAGATAGTTTACGTAGGGCCTCGGGCATCCTTTAATTCATTTCACTATCAAAAGTGTTGTTTTGTTTGCCATCACATGGCAGTAGTCATGAAAGCAATCAACAGCATGGATTGAGGGGCGGCCCCTCTTTCATTACATAGGGAGCGATGTGATTAGCAGGGGCCCCTCTCTTAAAAGCACCGTCTCAGTTCAGGTGCATGCCACGAGCTTTCAAAATAAAGAAATAAAATAATTTAAAAGAATGACAGTTTTGAATCTGCAGCTGAGACGTCCTTGCTGTCTTCATGTTAAATGAAAAAGAGAAAAATGTGGCGATACCATGTTGGCCCCTTTAGGTACGCTCTCAATATATTTGCAGGACAGGGCAAAGCTGTACCCTTCTCTCTTTTGTCCAAATAGTTCAACCCTTTCCCTTGTTTAGGAGCAGCCTTCATTGTAGCTGGGTGGGCAGAGGGTGTAGTGGTGATACTGTGGACTGAAGCTATATTGTAACACAATAAATTATGAAATGGTTAAGGCCATTACTTGATATAAAGTTGATGATACTATACTGTCATCGGCCTGGATTACAAACAACAAAATCAATAATCTTGCATAGCGGTGCTCAGACAATAACCTACTGCTAAAGGTCAGTAAAACCAAGAAGCTGATTGTTGATTTTAGAGAAAAGAAGGGAAGGACTCACAGCCCCAGTGGAGCTGAAGAGGACCAAGTGAACAGCTTTAAGTTGCTGGGGATCAGCATCACAAACAACCTGACATGGTCATCACACATCTCCATCCTGGTGAAGAAAGCTCATAAACGTAATTATTAAGGAAACTTGACTCCTGACTAGAAACATGACAGACTGTTATGGGATGTGCATGGCCCAGAATAGGAGGGCTCAACAGCGGGTGATTAAACCGGCTCAGTACATCATTGGCACCCATCTACTGAGCATCAGTGATGTTGGTGACCTGAAACACCTAGGAGGTGTCCGCGCTTCTCGAGCGATCTCGTGACATTGTGAGAATCCAGGTGCAAGGTAACCTGCGAAGAGCCCAAAGGATATTAAAAGTCAATACCAACCTCAGCAACAGCCTGCTCAGCCTGCTGCCATCTGGCAAGCGTTACAAAAGTATCAGCTGTTGTACCACCAGATTTCAGAGCAGCTCATTTCCTCAGAATATGAGACTCCTAAATTCATCCTCCAACCTCCACTGATAATACATTTTTTTTTTATGTAGCAAAATGTGACTACAAACTGCCTTTCATTGCACAACCCTATTGTACAATAACAATAAAAAAAAACCTTGTAATCTTGATCACACCTGCACACACTAAAATGAGCTTTAAATTATTCACGAAGCCATTCACTTGGCAACATAAATCACAAGTAAACACGCGTATAACTTTACATGCTAACAAGCAAACACCCGGTTGGCTGAGTGCCTCCCTACACCACTGTTTATCCTCCAGGTGTTGCTCATTAATACATTTAACTGACAGAGGAACAATGAGTAAGGGTCTGGTTTCTTTTTTGTTGTTATCCCTTTTCTTGTGTCGCAATGGGGCAAATCACATTGAGTTTAATGCTGCATTACTGCCCCCTGCTGGTCATCCTCTTTCTCAGGCTGTTCCCAAAGTGTTACTGGTGGCCCTTCAATGCAAAATGATGCGGTGAATCATCTCATCTTTGTGGGGAGAAAGATATGGTGCAGCAGTCGAATAACAAACCAAATATCTGTTTTTGGACACCACTACATTTGCATATGCACAATCGGAAAGGGAGGCCTAAATGCGAGGTGGAATGGAATAAATAGTATGTAGTATCTTACTTCTGGACCCTCCAGTCCTCTGTCTCCCTTTGCTCCTTTGGTGTAATAGCCATAATCTGGGTCTCCCTGAGAACAGATTGAAAGGAGGACAGGGATCCGAGAGATAAATACACAGCACCAACAAGGCAGAACAAACATCTAAATGGAGATCTAAAAAATCAAAGCTCTAAAAATGGCATTCATTTGGTATAAACTTACTGATTCACCCTTGCATCCTTTTATTCCTATGTCTCCTTTGTCTCCTTTTGCACCCTGTATAAGACATAAACCTCAGGTTATGGTTCATTAGTTGCAAACTAATTGCCTACCAGTCAGTCCAACATTTTGATCCTGAATAGACCAATACATTTCATTAACTATAATTAAAACATGACAATGAAATTTACTGAGCACATTGATGTTGCTGCGAGAATGAGTCCTTCCGTTTTGGACACCCTGGAGCTTTTTCTCTTACACCCCTATCAGGTCACCATATCAGCAGCATCCCTATCAGATCTTTTCCTTTTTCTTCCTTTTACTTCTTCCATTTTCATGAAAGAGAAATTAGCCCATCTGGCCAGTATTGTGAATTTTGACTAATAGAATTTAAAAGCTTGCTGTTCTCACAGCCCCTGCAAAATGTGGAAACTGCTCCAGTTTGTGGAGTGTGACACCATTAGGCTTAGTGCACTTTCTATGTCTCAAATGGACTATATAGGCACATTCAAGACAGTGCAAGGTTGCTGCTATACCATATTGGAAAACCACACCCTGGAATATATAATATATCAATGCTGCTGATTTCACCTCAGTCTTATACTGTACCTTTAACACGAGACTCTCAGTGAAAAACTCCTTGATCCGACCCGGTGAACCCGGTGGGCCTCGTGGTCCCGGTCTCCCCTATATTAAGCAAATTGAGACCTTAAACATAAATAAGATATAATGCACACAGAAAATGTCATCATCGCGTTATTGAAATGGTCAGAGGTAAATAAACACAATGCTACATCCTCTCCTCTTTAAGTGAATGAACCCTCGATACTGTAACAGTGTTTCTAAAAAATAAATTACCTGTGGTCCACGAGGTCCTGGGATAGCGCCTATGCCTTCTTGACCCTGTAGGATGGGAAAGCAGTTGTAATTTGTTTATATAACTAACCTGTTCTCTCAGTCTTTCTCAGAAACTCACATTTTTCCCCCAGTTTGGTTTTGGTCAGGCTCCCACGTTTGTTGATACAGAATCGTACAGATGGGTTTCGACTGCCCCTCCTCTAATACACTACATCCTATCACCACCATTTTCACCGTGTGAAAAGAGTCGTATCACATGTAGATGTCCACACTACATTCCAAAATACTGCCCTGCCAAGGAACAAGCACTGTAATCACTAAAACAACAGCCAGGAAATGTTTTCTACTTTCCCAAGTAGTGTGAACACTGCTTACTATGATAATTGAAGACAAAACAAAAAAGTCCAGCTGCGGTTTTCCACTGCGACACCCAGTAAATACTTAGACTCATTATCACAAGTATAAGCTGTCAAACACATACATATTTTAAGTATTCATCATTATATTTGTAAGCATTACCTTCGATCCTGGATACCCAGAACGACCAGGAAACCCCTGTTCATAAAGAATGCAGTTATGCCAAACATCACACAATAAATATTCCAGAGTGCCAGATGTACTTTGTGCAAGGCAACCCAAAAAACGTTACTCACGACAGAGCCCCGTGGTCCAGCGTCCCCTGGTAGTCCATCCTCTCCAAGGAAACCTGGATTTCCCTAAAATATACATAAATATAGAAAAAAAAATCAAATCTAGTATTACTTTTTATACCTCTACTTTTTGGAAAATGTCTTTAACTGTGATTGAAAATATTATAGAAACAGAACTCCATTAATATTAATGTAATTTCAAATAGTTACCCGCTCTCCGTTCCTCCCTGGTGGCCCAGGTGACCCTGGTATTGCATTCACCGATACCCGCGATTCACCCTGTGAAATAAAGGAAGTCAGTTTATTTAATATTTTGTTGTTAAAACTCCTGAATTTAGTGTTACAATACTTGATGATTACAGGTATGTAGTAGTACTGCATGGAATATGTAATAATTCTTCAGAGTTGCGTGTTGTAGTTCACAGTTGGGCTCTGCAGGATTGATCTTTATGTATCTGGGCACTTGAACGAGGGGCTGCCAGGACTTGTACAACAGTAGTTACGGTATAGTACTGTTTGTGATGCCATAGGTGAAATTAAAGCACTTTTGATCCAGTTCATAGTGCAAAATCAAATTTAACATATACGGTAGAATTACAGCTTATTTATGGATCATAATGCTCTCAAGAAAACGAACTTTCTGATGTAGTACGTCTATAATGTTCACTCTAGTAACACTAAATGAAAAGTATTTGTCCTGAAAATTAGATTTGAGAATGAACACATTTCTTGCTGTAAATAAAAGTGGAAGGATGGACTTGATAGAAGGAACAAAACAAAGAAAAATCTTTAAACAAGTTATTGGTCTCACATGGACTACAGACAAAATGAGCTCTGGGAGCTTGGGGAGGCAGAGAGGGCGCGTGCTACTGCAGCATCATGTTTTTCTTGGTGCATCAGGATCCTGCTAATAAACGTCTTGAAAGGCAGTAATTGCTGAGTGATTCTGCAGTTCTGCTCTTCCCAAATACAAAAAGTACTAAACAGCTGACCGTGGGTGGCGCAGCATA
This sequence comes from Cebidichthys violaceus, assembly GCF_023349555.1. Classification (NCBI taxonomy): domain Eukaryota; kingdom Metazoa; phylum Chordata; class Actinopteri; order Perciformes; family Stichaeidae; genus Cebidichthys; species Cebidichthys violaceus. The sequence goes on from NW_027176964.1 coordinate 9,174,150, forward strand.
CATTTTATTACCTTAGGTCCAGGCAGGCCAGGTGGACCCTGTAAAGTAAAGATAAAGCTGAGGGAACAAACAGTTCACATATTCCTTGATGGTTCATTGTACAGCACTAAGCAAAACACTGAAGTTGTTAAGAGGAGTAACAAATCAAAACACTGTATCTGATTACAAAATAATTAAACATAACATAAAGAACTTACTACACTTCCATCGATGCCAAGGACACCAGGAATACCAGGAGGTCCCTCTTCTCCCTAAAAGCATAATGTGTTCAAAGTATGCAAAAACTGGTTCAAACTGGTGCAAAAACTGGTTCATGTTTGTGTAAGAAGAAAGCGTACTTGAAAAGCCCTCTACTCAAAGCTCCGCAATGCGAGCATCTGATAAATGAGCTAAAACTATCACATGAAAGAAATACTAAAATATGAAATATTTTCTCACATCAGTTCCATTGCAGCCGTGGACCCCTGCGGGTCCTGGAGGCCCTTGTAGACCTGGGATGCCCTGTAAGAGCATAATCAGCGGAAGTTTAAAAAAAAAAAAGTAACAAGCATCTATAAACATATAGAACATGCATATAGAACATGCACTTGATGAAATCAGAAGATGAACAGAGTGAAACTGATGGAGGAGAGAGTAAGATACCTCACCGGTAAACCATGAGACCCAGCAAACCCTTCTTTGCCCTCAGGTCCCTGTTATGACAGTAACAAAACCAGTAAACATTGTAAAAGGCGCTCAGGAGCTATAGAAGGGAAACCTTGTCTACCACTATTGCACTTTGTACACATACCAGGGTTCCCACACATTTTTTATGGACATCATTTAAAAACTTTCTCCTAACTTTTCCAGGTTTTCAATGAAGGCGGGAACCCTGATATACATATTATACACAAGCCATTTTAAACATAACTCAATTTTCCCACACTGAGACCAGATCATATATACACCCAAAAAGACACAAGCTTGGATAACACAGTTATGTTACCGGATCGCCTTTTGGCCCCTCCCGTCCATCAGGCCCAGTGTTGCCCTGTCAAAGACAGAAACCTATAATTAATCTTCGTGATCTGGTAAGATGGAGTACAAGCACAACTAAAAGTGATGTCTAGGTACACAAGAAGAAAGTGTAATTCAACACAGTCGATACGCAATTTGAGTCAAGGTTGCCCTCTGACCACAGCGTTGGATTGGAAGATATACATGTTATACAGAAGGAGCTACAAGAGCTCGGCTGAAATTCTACCTTTGGTCCCAAAGGCCCAGGATGACCATCTGATCCACGATGGCCCTCTGGCCCTGAGGGACCTGGAACTCCTGGAAAACCTTTGTCTCCCTGTGAGTATATGTGAAAGAAAGAGAAAGAGAGACAGAGAGAGAGAGAGAGAGAGAGAGAGAGAGAGAGAGAGAGAGAGAGAGAGAGAGAGAGAGGGAGAAAATCACAAGTTTCTGTGTTTTTTAGCTGATCATGGTTGAAAATATAAGCTTTTTTACTCCTAAGTTTCCAAATATTGCTACTGGAAACAAACATATAACAGCAAACACTAAATATATAGATGAAATTGTTGTTTTTGTATTGAAAGACCTGTTAAACACTTTGTGGGTGATGCTTTTGACAGTGATTTTTAACAAAGTGATAATGAAAACAATCACTATTGAAGGTCAATAAACAAATGTTGTAAATATTACAGATACGTAGTCTTGAGTTGTTTAGCTGGACACATGAAAATAGACACATTGTATGTTTATTTTCTCTTTGCCATGAATTTCAAATATACAGATTTGAAAGAAGGATTTTTACCATTACTGAGGTAGAGCAGCATTAGACTAAAGAGGTTTCATGTGTTCTGCTCTCTCTGCTTTCAGCTCACTGCAGGTTGATTAAAAATGAAACAGCTGGTCTCTCTTGAAAAGGCTAAAATAATTATAAGGATTGTTGACACACACTAAAAAAAGGCTTTTAATGCTTTTTTCAACTAAGGTCTATCAAGACTCTGCACCTGATGTGACTGTATAGCACCGGGCAGCTGCACCTGAGGCGTTTTGATTGTGACAAATTGCTGTACAGTGTGGTGTTTTAGTGCAACGTTGAGACTTGACAGTCGCACAGGTGCGTAAATCTGTGAGATCTGCTTTACAGATGATAAATGAATCATATCTAAGTGGTAGTGGTAACAAATACAATAGGCCTTTTTCACAAAAGACATGTTGACGTCAGTCAGTAGGAAATGCAAAGTAAAAAAAAGTCACTCAGATTTGATAATATAGTCAAATCAAATAATAATAGTAAACCCCAGTGTTAATGAATTTTACAAGTGTGTTACACAGACAATAGACGATCCACTCACCCTGCTGCCTTTCACTCCATCACAGCGGCACCTTGATTTCCCATTGCACACACACTAAAAAAGAAGAAATTGTAACAGTGTTCGATATGTATTGTGTAGGTGTCGAATTAATTTGAATTTGTATCCATTTAGAAAGCAGTGGTTCCCAAATGTTTACAGTCATGCCCCCCTTTTGGAAGAAATCCATGCTTCCCCATACCACTGTAAACCAATTTCATTTATATCAACCGTAAACAATATTGTGAAAACTGATAACAAAAGGAGTCAAGTTTAATGGCTCTATATCCCACAGGAGGGTCCACCCCACAGGTGTGTTGCACAAACATTGTGTCGATCGAGAATGTGTTATTTGTTATTTTGCGCAGTGAAGAGAGTTTACTTTGGGAGGATTTGTGGAGGATTCACGAAAGCAATTTTCCAAAGCACTCATAATTCTGTGAGGAGGTGTAAAGGCTTACACCTCCTCACAGTGGAATTTAAAGGCTGTAAACGTTTCTGCTTATCAGCAGAGGAAAGGTTTCAGAGAAGAAGAGACTCAAAATGTTGAGCTACAGTAATAAAATACAGTTAAATGAATGTCTCTGCTAACTTTTCTGGCGCTGTTAGGCCTCTTTTGCTTAATTTCCCACTACCATATCCTGTCCTTTTTCCATAAAAAGGCCCACCAACATAGCACAGTGAAGTGAATACTGTAAACAATGAAGTAGATGCACAAACAGACTGCAAAAAAAAAAACCTGCATCTCTTCAGGATAAGAGATGTTTGAAGTTAAGCACAGACATTACAGTTACAAACAGATCACAGCCTTGTATATGTGAGTTGAGGCTGTGTAGAACGAATGGCGCTCACACAGGAAACACACAGGGAACATACTGTTACAGAATGATGCTGCTCTCCTATAAACAGTGATTCGGTGGATTTTTGTGTGAGACCTCGGAGAGCTTCAGTTATACTAAACAGCATCAATCTAAAAAAACTTAAAATGTGTGCGATGCATTGCTTAAAAGGGAAAGTTGAAATAAAACAGTTATAATAAAAGCTGAGTGGTAAAGACACTGCTTAGTTTTTCTTGAACAAAGCTCACTGATAAAAGTTTGCAGATAAACCATTGTAGCTCAGCAGCTAATCAAATCTCTACAGTCTAATATGGAAAATGATTACAGGACAGGATTACGAGAGAGGCTGTGTCTCCGGTGTGTACTGTGTGAAATAAAAGCACTACTGGAAAAAAAACTGTACAATTCAGTGTTTGCATTGCAATACCTATGCAGATAGGAGTCTGTGATGTTTGCTAAATCAAATCACATCTCTTGACAATTTTGTGTCAATGAGAAAAGAAAAATCTCTTACATTTTTAGCAACAGTGCCCATCAGCATCACAGCAAACAGGATGAGAGGAACTCCCAACATTGGCCTTCCCATGGCTCTGTTCTTGCTCCAGTTACCGCAGACACCGCGGCGGTGTTGAAATGTCTTTTTTCAGCGTCCTCCTCAGCAACCACCCTTCACATTACACCCATCCCCTGCTGTACTGTGGGTGATATTAGGTCATGGCTTCAGTTAAATCGAAGTTCTCCGTCTGGGTTGAAGCGCCTTGATGGACAGAACAGCCCAGAGAACTTGTTTAGCTTGGTCCTGAGGAGGGGGGTGGTCTCAGCTCACTGATGCGGTCAACCCCAGTCATCATCCTTCTCCTCGTCTCATCCCCAGAACTTACAAACAGTGGCAGTGGCTCTGTTTGGTTTTCACTGATACGGAGGCAGGAGATTAGCCTGAATTTTGTCGGAGCTTATCCTGCCTAGGATGCACTGAAGCGTTCATGAAGATTCATTTGAGCTCCTGAATTTGGGTGAGTAGTGAATGTTATTTTATGTGCACGATGGACTGCTACCTATAGACTACATGGGGTATAACTTTCAAACCTAAAGGATATAACCTGGATGGAAGGACCTTCTATTTCTTGATCAGTAGAATATTTAGATTTTAGAATAAGTGCATGGACTACATTTTACTTCAAAGGAAGTTAGACTTAACCATCACATATTATCAACTCTCCAAACGCTCACAGGTGTCTTTGGTGTTTCATGCTTCCTTTTATCCACCACAGGGGGCAGCACTGAGGCCAATACTCACCTGTTTAGCAGACCAATGAGATGAGAGATGGGATCCTCAGTTACTGTTGTAACTCTGTGCCCTCTCAGGTGAGTCTCACCGCAACAATATTAATAAGAATTATTAGCAATAAGAGCAATGTTACATGCATATTATATCTTTTTGTTATCCGTAACAGCACCCATATCTAGAAGACCTGGTGTCCAAAGACACACTGCTAATATCACAACGAATACATTTTTGTCAAAACCTCAGTTGTCTTTAAAAAATACCTTCATCTGCAGTGAATATACAGTATATATATATATATATATATATATATATATATATATGTATGTGTGTATATATATGTATGTGTATATATGTGTGTGTCTTGAACCCTAGTAGTGTAAACACAAGGAGATATGTCTCATTAAGTTTGATGGCATTCACATCCCCTACTTTGTAAACCTTTTCACCTGAAGACAAACACTCTTATTGCTTGTTTACTCAGCTATTCAACACATCTGCATATACTTGCATTCCAGTTTGAAGACGCTGTGTAGAAAGTGACCTCCACTACACTGAGACACACACACACACAGGCACAGACTTTCACTTTGTGGTGTCGCCTGCAGTGTGATGAGTTTGCATAGAAAACTTTATTTTCACTTTCTGTCTCTACGGGTGGAGTTTTAGTCCACCTGCAGACAAGAGCAGCACATAATAAGCTAATGTGCAACAATTCATCAAGTGGACTTTTTTCTTGTTCAGATTTAATTTTCATGAACAAAATACATGAATTCTGTGAGGTTTGCAATGTGTTGGCAGCAGGCCAGCCAGCATTTCCTCTTTCACCGTGCACAAATCCTGTCTCGTTTTGTCACACTGGTTATGAAGCAGTTATTCAAAGGAATTCATTAGCTGGAGCTAAATGAGACCACAGCTAATCTATTACCACTGTTACATTCACAGGTGGATCCTTGTCCTGGTCATCTTTGTGCAGCAGCTCAATGCAGTAAGACTTTCCTTTATAAGTCTTCATTACAACACACTCATTTAGATTTATACATAATATCACTAATATGACAACCTTCAAATCTATCATGCTGAGAACAACCATTATGCATGTGCATTCCTCTCAAACTCAGACATCCAACACATTGTAAGACACAGCAGACATTTACTGTAATTCAAAATGCAGCAACATATGCTCTTGAAGAAGAACAAGAACAATGAAGAGGAGCACCTTTACCTCGAAGAGATTTCAAGACTATGTTCAAATTATCAAGTGGAACGAGCACCTCAATAGATAAAACATGCTTGAAAATTACACTGTCTGAAACACATGCACTTGCTAAGCTGTGAAATAGCCCTGACATAAACACAATTTAAAAAAAGATTAGTTTTTGTTGAGATGACTGTGAGGAAGTTGTACTGAAGCGCATTGAAATACATCATGTAAAGTTTAATGACAACTTCATTTTTGTAAACACTGCTGCTGCTACTGCGGTAGCCTGGAATGTAGTTTAGGCCTGTCAAAAATAACAAACCATCAACTCAATGCAAATATTGTCCTGAACCTGATGTTAAGAAAAAAAGTGTATATACTGTACACTTTTTTTTTCAAACCCAATGTGAATGTCACAAGCAGAGAAAGCAGACTATAGTTGGTACTGGTTAATGGTTTTCCAGAAAGAAAATCCTGTATTGGTTTATATGTCAGTATAAGTAACAAAAAAAAACAGTATATAAATGTCCAAAATAATGTATGTTTAAGATAATCTATAGACAGTGTCATTATTTCATAGTTTGTCCACTAGAGAGCAAGGACACATTTTTCAAATGAAAAATGTCCCATTCAGTGTATATCAGGGTAAAATTCTTTAAAACAAACTAATTTAAGAGAATAATAATCTGAAACGTTTTTTTATGTGAAGCACTTTGTAAAAGACAAACAATTAATATAATATTAATATTGATATTGGCATTGGGTTTTAGAAATATGATCTAGATGTAGATACATGCATTAGCTGGAAACACATGTCCCCAGATAGCAAGCCAAAATTGTGTTGAAGCACCTTTGATTTTACTACAAATCGCATTTACAACCAGTAGTGACGGGTCATGTGGGAAAAGTGATGCAAAGTCACACCTGCTGGCAACAGGTGTGCTTTTATTATACTGAATAACTTTGACATTAATATAATCATGAATTAATGCATATCAGTTGACTCTGTCTGCAACATTCTACAGTTTAAGGTCAGTGTCAGGATCTAAAAGCTTTAAAATTGAGTTTTAAATGGATTGGCTGAGACGCCGCTATCAAGCACTCAAAGCCTGGGAAAAAAACAATACGTATGCCCACATCCTTTGGCAATGGTGGAAACATACAGTAACATTAGATAGCTAACGTTACCCAAATCGACAGCCTATACAAACGGTGAATTGAGCAGCATACCGACAAATTGAGGAGACTGCATGTAACGTTAACGTTATGTGCCCCGGTCAGATGATCACCTGTTGAAAATTGTGGAAAAATGTGAAATAGCCGTTACTGTTATTTTAAATGGTTTAATTTTCAGGTTTCACATCTGTCCAAAGTAGCGTGAGTTATTGCTCCACCATTCCTTTCCACCCAAAACGCCACTGTAACGTTACACAACAAAACAACTCCTACCTCTGCGCTGATTGGAGAAGGGAGGACATAAACATAAAATTTGCTAATAAACTAACGTTCACTAATATTAATAGCTATGTTAACCAGAGAAGCGTCAAGGTAGATTAACACTGCAGAAGTAACTTACGTTAACGTTAGCAAAATCAGCAAGAATGCCAATGCCAACCCAATTTGTTCCTCTTGATGGACATTCAGGGCCTAGCTTGACACTACCACGCTAACGTAACTAGCTAACGTTACAGCAATAGCATTGCTTCCTACAGTCTATGGTTGCTTCCTAGGCCAGGTATTTAAATTGTTTATGCTGTTTAAACATACCGGTTTAGAAAATTCACTTTTAAACATTAAACATTCAATGTGCTTAATTTTTTTAACTTCACATTCTCAGAAAATAACTCTGTCTCTTACTGTTGTGTCACATGTTTTAATATGCTAATGATAACACAATGCCATTTACATGCACTTAATCATTTTTTTATTTGACACTTTTTTGACATATAAACTAGTTGGAAGCTGGTCTGGACGTAGCTTATACTAATTGTTGTTTAGCTGCTATGTCGTGTGGCAGTGGAGACATCCCAGTGTTTTTTACTTCTCACTAAGTGTTCCAAATTTGGCTGATGCTCTGAATCTCAATGGCCTGTCCAAGACTTAGCCAACTGTTGTATGTTTTTGGGACTGATGCAGGAGATACCCATGAATGTTTGGACTGAAATAGAAAGTGGGACAGCAGATGTGCAACTGAACTAAATTGCACCAGCATAAACTTATCCAAATATTTAGTAAGATTTGAGAAAACATAATAAATGTTTGTGAGACAGACACTGTAAAACTCCCCGGACACACACAGGCATATAAACACACACACACGCACGCACGCACACACACACACACACACACACACACACACACACACACACACACACACAGCGGTGGGAATACTTGGCATCTCGAGGTGTGGACTAGTTTTTTAGCAAGATGTTAGTGCATTGTGAGAGCCGTGAAGCGTTGTGTGAGCTTTCTTTCTCAGCAAGGTCAGAGTGCTCATTATTTACCCAAGTCTACGTGAGACCATTGATTTGTTTAAAGCTTTCTAATCAGGACTGTCCAGTCTCCGTAGGGAAATGTGTTAATTCTCAAGGCTTATTCTCAAAGGTGCAATATTCTGGAAAGTCAGAAATGCCCATAACACAACCTTATCTGATGTCTGCTCTAACCCCTTACTGTTTTCTGCTCTACTTAGAGACACATGTAGCCTCAGCCAGTCTCAGTCTCTTTCTCTTAAATGTAGTAATGATCAGTCTGTTTGTTGTTTCAGGGGGAAATTGAAGGTCCATGTCAAGGCAGAAACTGCTCTATATGTCAGTGTCTTCCTGCTAAAGGTGCACGGGTATGAATGAACCTTTTCTTCTCATGCATTGGCACGTAATTACTCTCACAATAGTATGGTTGATATTTTGAATTGTAGTTTGTTTCCTCATTAGAAAGATATTAATAAACTACTGGAAATATTCACATTAATTTCTCCAAAATTACCTTGAATGTTCAATGTCTCAATTATTAATTATTTGACTAGCAGAAAAAAAATGATGATGAATAATAATGATTGATGATAATAATGATTAATTTCTATGATTTGACAAATGTTGTTCCACAGACTTAAGTCAAAGTTGTAAATGACAATCCTAAATCCATGGTTGCAGATAGAGATGTGAAACCAATCCACAGATAACTCATTGATCCTTGAGTGGGAAAACAAATCGTAATCCTAAAAATGTCACTCACAACAACAGAAGTTAAAAGTTAAAGTTTTATATATGTGACTTTTCTCTTTGTAGGGAGCTCCAGGGAAGCCAGGCCAACAAGGGCCCCGGGGACTAATGGGACCACAGACACGTGAAGGGTCACCTGGCGAGAAGGGCAGAAGGGGAGCAGAGGGATCACATGGCCCAGAGGGGCCCAAAGGAGACCGCGTTAGTGTGCATGTTCATGTTGTTTGTGTGTGTGTGTGTGTGTGTGTGTGTGTGTGTGTTTTAAGATAGAAACAGACAGAAAGCAAGGCAGAAAGTATTGCTAATGATCACAATAAGTCTACGTTATTATACAAAATGTGTGTATATGTAATATAAATACATTATATTACATATACTATATCACTAATTAATTCAGTGATTAAGAAAAAAGTGATTAAGAAAAAAGAAAGGGTGGGGTTGGTAGTGAATAAGGCAATATAGCCCTTTAATATATGAATGGTGCCCATATTCTTTTTTATTTTACATTTTAGGGCAAGACCGGTGTTCCTGGTTTTCCTGGTAATGATGGCTCACCAGTAAGTAAACCAATGTTGTCGAAAATGTCATCTACAAATCAGAAAAAGACACATGCAGCTCAAAATGACAATGATAATCCCGTAGAGGTGTGTAAACCTCTGGAGGGTTGCACCAACTTCCCAAAACCTGCACAGCTCAACTTTACCACAGTAAATGGTGCAGTGATTTGAAGCATGTGTCTGGTGTGCCCTCTAGTGGCCACATCATGGCTCACTGTAGATTAGCCTCGTTTTACTTTGTGCCCAATGCAGCTGCCTCTTCACTACTCAAGTGTTTGTGTTTAATACAAACTAAAGTTGTTCACCGTAACCAGTATGTAATTATGAAATATTAAAGATAAACTATAGGCCTGAAGCCATGAATGCTGTAGGGCATGCTTTTCTTTATCATTCTCAACTGGAGTCAAAGAGGTTGTAATTGTAGCCTCTGATGCATTGCAATTATACGTCGCTACAATAACTGTACTAAATTCTTCAGGGCCACCCTGGAGCAGGCGGCGACCCTGGTTTCCCGGGGTTGGATGGCTGTAATGGGACAAGAGGTCGACCAGGAGTCTTTGGTATTCCTGGTTTGGATGGTCTCCACGGGTCGCCGGTGAGTAGAGCTCCTGCTCTGATGTTTCTGTTCGCCGTTATTCAGTCAGTAGTGACACCTTCAAATGTCCCTCTCCAGCCTTTCGACAAAACGTATGCAGCAAAGTAAAGCACATGGGATTTTTTTTCTTTTTTGATAGTTCTGCAGTAAGATTCACATCCAATGCCAGCATTCTGATTTAGTGGCAAATCGGTAAAGTAGTGTGACATTCAAATAGCACAAAGATAATTAAGTTTGTGGAGGTCTGGGTTAGACATGTAGAACTGAGGCATGAGTTTTTAGCTGGTCTCCAAACAGCAATTCGCTTTTTAAAATTTGTAAATAAAATCGTGGCGGTGTTTATCTAAAGCTCTAGTTGCATAATTCATCAGATGCAACAGGCAGATATTATAGGACTAACCAAGTGAATAATAAACATCGGTACTAGATGTTCAACATTCTTATTGAACATTATTCAAAGTTATTTATAATGTGTCTAAGGTAAATATGTAATGTGTCTTCTCATCAGGGATTACGAGGACCTAAAGGAATTAAAGGAGAACCTTTGTATGGTGCTACCCTTCCAGGGCTTCCGGTAACTTCCTCTGGTCCGGAGAGGCTCAGATAAAGATGGACTGGGCTTCACCAATGTCAAACCCCATTTCTGTTTGAGCAGTTTCATGCTTATTTGCAATGTACAGTGTCTGTAAACAATTTAATCTTTGATTCATTTCATCTTACAGGGGGATCGTGGTAGAGATGGAGAGCGTGGTCTACCTGTAAGTTTTCTTATTCTGACAGTAAAGCAGTGTTCCTCAGTAATATTAAGCTAAAAGATGAAGCAAGGATTAAATAATTTAAATCATACGCCGTGCTTTTAGTTAAGTTGACTCAATTTAAGTTTCTTTTTTTTTTTTACTCAGGGAAGACAAGGAGTCATTGGGACAAAAGGCCACTCTGGCCCTCCTGGCCCTCTTGGACTTCAGGTGAAACGTCTTAATTTTTCTGTTATATAACTGTACATGCACAGTTTGCAGCACTATATTGGACCACTATTATTCATGATCTACATTACAATAAGAAATGCTGCATCTTTATATGTTGAACATGGATAAATGTTCCCATTTAGGGTTTGGAAGGACCTAAAGGTGTGAGAGGACGACCAGTGAGTCAGCTGTTTCACAATTTTAGCCAGTGCTGAAAGAAAATCCTTGCGTGCATGCACACACACACACACACACACACACACACACACACACACACACTCAAACATAAAACCTTACTAATCTTTTGGTTGTTGTGTAGGGCGACCCTGGAGGATCACTGGCAGGAGCTAAAGGTGACGATGTAAGAAACCACTTTGGCCTTTGACAGCCATGCACTGAGGTTTTTGCGCTGTGTGTATGTGTCTGTGTGAAGGTCTATGAGCGTGCTTACAACCGATCCAGCAAACGTCTTCACCCATTTAATTCCATATTGCAGGGTGAGCAAGGCCCACCTGGCCCACAAGGACCAGAAGAAGTCATAGAATTTCCTCCAGACTTCCTTCCTCCCAAAGGCTACAAGGTGAAGGCAAAGCTCTCATGTATTTGTACTAGACTGCTTATTTTTAACTACTGCATTGAGCTGTATAAAGACAAATGTGTTATTTTTCTTGATTGTCTTCTAAGGGAGACCGAGGTCTTCCTGGACCATGTGGACCAAAGGGCATAAGCGTGAGTTTCATCCTGTATGTAAGCCTACGGGTGTGTCTGAGAGTAAGAGAAAGGTATTTTATTTGCATTTTCTTCCTTATCAGGGTGGTAGAGGAGACACATATATCCAACAATTAAAAGGAGAGCAAGGCATCCTTGGTTTTCCTGGAGTTAGGGTAGGTGACTTAACTCAAACTGCAACATGCTTTTAGACAGACGTACGTTATTCACCCCATCGTTTCCATCTCTAGGGTCTTCCAGGATTTCCTGGTAGAGATGGACCTCCAGGCCCTGAGGTACACCTGTGACATGAGGCCTTAGCCTCCCTGTAGGTTACTATACAAAGGCAATTTTTTAAGGCTCAATACATTGATATATTTTCAGGGTTTGCATGGAGAGAAAGGATATCCAGGTCTCATTGGAAGAAATGGACCAAAGGTGAGCTTTACACAAACATCAAATGAATGTACATCACAGTTTGAACAAAGCTTTAATCAGTTGCAAACTGAAGCCACTTGTCTGTAAAAGATGACCATTGTATTTAAAGTGCAAAGTGCTGCTGGGAGGGAAACTAAAAGGTCTTAGTTATTGATGACTTGGATCTATACTCTTCTGCAGGACAGATGGTTGCTGGCATCTTTATGATATGTTATCTGCTGCCCTCTGGTGGTTGCTCAATGGGATAATTACAATTACTGGATGAAACCTGCCATTTCTGATCACTGTTCTCATCTTTAGAATTATTATAAACATCACTGGCATTTTCTATTTATGACAAAGGTTACCGTCGCTGTGTTTGCATCCAACAGGGTTACCCAGGAGATGCAGGTCTCCCCGGTGCCCTGAACTTTCACAATGGAAGTGATGCCAGAGGTGAGACCACAGCAGTAGCTGCACTAGCTTTATTAGAAATATGATTTAATAAACATTTAATATGATTTCTTGATTTAACGGTTAACAGTTTACAATCTTAGTCTTACAGTTTTGGCCAATGTTACTAAAGAACATTGGCAAAACAATGTTGTCATCACTGTAGAGATTTTAGACATGCGCTCCACTGGAAATAGCCTTACAGTCCAGTGGGGTGTTTAAAGGCGACATATCATTCAAAACTTCAGTGCTTCTGCACATACATTTGGGTATCTGGAGTGCCAACCAACCCTCAAACTGTGAAATAAGACAACCCAGTCAGTTTTTTGTGGGCTGCCAATCTAAAAACTTTATTCAACAAGCCATTCAGATTTGACTCCCCTTCCTATGTCACATGCTGCTCATTAGAACACACTGCCTCTCATCAGAGTATGTCCACCCATGGCTTGAGAACTACCTTTGCAATGGTGCACAATATTTATCTTGCAATCAGAGCAAACTGGGGTTTTCCGGGAGTGGGGCTGAAAGAAACTGGTGCTGAAAGGAATCATTTGTAGACAGAGGGTGATTACAGGTATATTCAGACACAGTATGACAAAAATAATATGTTTTTTTTTTTAACAAATCTAAAATACAAATATGGACCGGAAAATGAGCATGATATGTCCCCTTTAAAGTATACTCCATTCAGAAACTATGTTTTGAGAATCAAACACTTACCCACTGGAGGGTTGAAATGTTTAAAGCTGTGGTCAACTTGAACTGTTAGTCACAAAAAGTATCAACTATAGAACCTTCTCAAACCACTCCTGCAGGATAATCCACTTCTCCAGTGTTTGTCTTCTCTGCAGTCATTTTTTCACCAAAATATTGCTAAATACACAACTCATTGTAGAATATCACTTGAAATTAAATTGATAAATTGATCCTTAAACTGTTATATTAGTAAATAACTATTACTGTATGAAAATAATCGTCATATGTCTGTGTGGGTCAGGTGTTAAAGGTGACCGAGGGTATCCTGGAACGCCTGGACCCCATGGTGACCCTGGGTTCATGGGCATGCATGGACCTCCTGGCTCACCAGGATTAACAATATCAGGTCAGAGGTTTCCATCTTCAACTTTTTGGTTACACCTGTCTTTATGTATTACATATCTCTGAGTACATCACTCACTCTGATCAGGATTTGACCTACAGCTAGAAACTCAGTCAGTCTTGATCCTACCTTGCTTGAATTTTCATTTTGTCTCCCACACTTTCTAGAAGAGCCGGGTCTGCCTGGTCCACGAGGTTTCCTTGGTCCAAAGGGCTACAAGGGAGAGCCAGGGAGTTATAACAACTTTGAAAATCTGTTTCCGGGACTAAAGGGAACTAAAGGACTCCTCGGACCTAAAGGTGTCACAGGCCCACCAGGTCCTCCAGGTATATCATTACTTCCTTCATATTAGACTCAAAGGAGTTTCCTATATGTGTTAGTTAATCTCACAAATGTAATTTCATTATTTGAATGATTGTCAGCTTGTCATGTTTTTGTGCATGTTCATTTGAATGTTTACTCATGTGTGTATGTGTGTGTGTGTGTGTGTGTGTGTGTGTGTGTGTGTGTGTGTGTGTACTGTCTGTCTGTCTGTCTGTCTGTGTATGTGGCATTCTTGATCAGGATGTGGAGGTGAGTTCTCAATTACTTCTAATGAAAGGAGTCCACTAATTCATGCATTAAAACTACTTGCTGAGTTTTTTTTAACTAATGTCGCTCAATATTTGTTGCTGGTTGATCCACAGATTACTACTGTGAGCCTGGTTACCCAGGAGACCCTGGTGACATAGGACCCAATGGATATCCTGGAAAGCAAGGGCTCAAGGGACTTAAAGGTGATCTGTGATTGTTCATATGCATTAGTTAATCCCACAAGCAGATATTGTGTTCTTCTCTGTAGCATCCTCTTGAAACATCATGTAGGAATTCACTGGAACAGATTTAGTATACTTATATATACAGTGTGTATAGTTGTACAGTATACGAATATGCTGCATCATAGCCATACATTGTTGTCATCTTGTGTGTCCTACAGGTTGTCCAGGGGAATGTGTCTGTAGGTCTGCTGGGGGAACGGTAGGCCCCCCTGGTCCTGTTGGTTTTCCAGGACCTCCAGGGTTACCTGGAACTCAAGGATTTAAAGGAGACCCAGGGCTGAAAGGATACGAGGGTCTAAGAGGACCACATGTAATGACCACAGGACTCTAACTAACTATTAGTTACAGCAATTTTCTTCAACATGTATCAAAATTAGCAGCAATGACTTTTTTTTAACTTAACTTTTTTGTGTTTTCTTTCAGGGCTTTCAAGGAATTCCTGGTATACAAGGACAAAAGGGTCAAAAAGGTCACTCCTTTGTGGTAGATGTTAATGGTGAGCACCTGTTAACATCAAACCTGTACCATAGACAGTATTATTATACAAGTAAAGAGAATAGATGTTTTAAATGCTTGGATAATGGCAGAATTCTAAGTCAAGATTTATTTGACAAAGACTACAGTAAGTCTGTTCAGCACAAGAGTAACATGAAACAAAAAATAAGTTGGATTTGTCTGTTGGTAACTTTGTGCTTTATGTAAGCTATGAAAACAAAGATCCGTTTTATACATGCCTAAGGGTTAATAAAAAATGATAGCCTAATACCTTCAGTTTATTTTTGTTGTTGAAAGGTGCCAAGGGTAACCAAGGAGTGCCCGGACATTCTGGTTCTCCTGGAGCAGAAGGTAGGCCAGGACTGGATGGCCCCCCTGGGCCTGCAGGGGACCATGGAACGCCGGTGAGAGTTTACATTTCAAGTACTGTATATGTAATTTATGGAACAGAAAAAAAACGTCCACTTTTTTGGTTTTGCAGTTATTGTATCAGGTAATGTTTTTGCAGGGTGCAGGATATGCAGGATTACCTGGTCCCAAAGGTTACCCTGGTGTTGCTGGACCAAAAGGGTTTCCAGGGCTTATAGGCCACCCAGGTCCTGGTGCTCCAGGCCTTAATGGGCAACCTGGACCTAAAGGTTATCAGGGACTTCCTGGACCCTCCGGTATTCCTGGACGACCAGGCCCTCCAGGTCAGAGACTGGCTTAAATTGAGAGTCACACAACAAGCCAGAGTCATGGGCTCAAAAAGTATGCTGTATTTGTGTCACCAGGTGAAGCTGAGGAATGCTGTCATGAAAAAGAGATTGGATCACCTGGTCCAAAGGGAGAGCCAGGCTCACCGGGTAAGTTTTACAGGTGTTACACATACAGTAATATCTTTAGAAAACATCACCACTGCATCCAGGCACTGTAAAAAAATTGCAATTGTTTGATCGCCAGTCCAAGTGCCATGTCCATTAATCTGACTTGTCTAAAGTTGATGACAAAGTTGGCTGGATTTACCGTACTAAGCCAAATGTCATGAAATAAACCTGATTCATGACCCCTGAAACAATTTTGATTCATGTTGCAAGTCAAGTTTTCTTTGGTCGCTTGTAGGGATTCCAGGTAAGCCAGGAAGAGATGGTGCTCAGGGAACTGTGGGATTCCCAGGCCCGAAAGGCATGAAAGGAGATGACAGTGAAACTGAAGGGATTGGACTGCAAGGTAACAACTCTCTAAAATGTTGTCTAAATGTTGTCTTAAATTAAAATTATACAAATATTTTTAGATATCATCATTTTTCACTGGTGGGCCGAGATTCAAGGATCATAAAACATCCACACTGCAAGGAATTTGTCAGTTAATCATCAATTATACGGTTAGGAGTGCTCTTTGAAAACCTAAATAATAGATCTCTCTTATTTGTAAAAGGTCCTCAAGGTTTAAATGGGGATCCAGGTGACCCTGGTCCCAGTGGAATTAGCCTGGATGGTCCTTCAGGCCTTCCTGGGTTACCAGGACTTCTAGGCAGGAAGGGTGACCCAGGAGATGTCCTCTCTGCCAGGCCAGGTGATACTGGCCAACCCGGCCTCCCTGGGGCTCGAGGCGCAAGCGGACTCCGTGGAATTCCTGGAAACCTTGGGTCTCCAGGTAAGTTTCATTAATATTTAGGTGAACACAAACAAACTACTCAGCAACTTAACTAATGTGGCCTATATCACTGAAAAGTTTCAGTGTACCTTCCATTCTTTTTTGTACATTGGATTTGGTTGATCATCGCTGCCTTGTAATAACAGGCGGACAAGGCCAACCTGGTCGACCTGGTTGGAAAGGAGAGCCAGGAGACAATGGTGACCCTGGAGCCACTGGTCCCAGAGGCCCACCCTGCACTGCGTGTGACGTGAGTGGACCTCCAGGCCCTTCAGGACCTCCAGGAAACCCTGGACAGAGGGGAGTACCAGGTAAGCATCCAGTAGCAGCAAGCAAAATGATGTCCCTTAAACATATCAAGATGAAATCTAGATTACATTTATGAATCTGTACCCATTAACATATTTCTCTCATTGAACGATATAATGTTGCATAGGCTACTCTGGTGAGAAGGGTTTTAAGGGCGATATAGGTCCACCTGGTCATGGACACAGGGGTCCACAAGGTTTCCCCGGCCCTCCCGGTTTGCCAGGCCCAGCTGGACCAAGAGGTCCCGCTGGTCCCTCAGGAGATCTTGGGACCGATGGCTGGCCAGGACAGAAAGGTGAACCACTGGTCTGTCATGTAATCATGTGAAATCATGTAAAATGTTAGTTTAAAACTACACAGTAGCATCACACTCAAAGAACGATCAACAATACATCTGTAAAGTAGTCTGTCCTGATTGAAATGAGGCTTTTCCTTTCAATTCATGTAGGTGAACGTGGGTACCTAGGCAGGGCTGGGGCCAGAGGTTTACCAGGTCGTCCTGGACCTGCGGGACCCAGAGGTAAACAAGGAGAGAGAGGCTTTAATGGTCGCCCAGGTGACACTGGACCCCCAGGACAGCCCGGTAATAAAGGTAAGTCTCTATATGCATACCAAGACTATGACAGCTATACTCGGTCTTGCCAGGTGCCATGGCATAATGTTTTTTTGATAATTGTAAATATTTACCAAGCAGGAAATTACTAAAATATCAAAAATGTGTCTGTGCCTTTGGATGTGTTGTAATACACAGAAACATATATTTAGACCTTTCAAAATATATATAACCTAAAGATATAGCATGAATAAGATACTTGATCTTGACAAGGATGTCCACAGAAGTTGTACAACAAACGGCCTGTATACAGCTACAGTAGTGGACATACAGCTACAGCATTAGATAAAGATGAATGAGGATGATGTTTTATTTGGGCATTTCATCTCAACTCCATCCAGGTGTACGTGGTCCACCAGGATTAAGAGGACCATCAGGGATCGTGAATGTAACAAAAGGCCCATCAGGACTTCCCGGAAGGAAGGGGCAATCAGGGCAACAAGGACCTGCAGGCAATGAAGCTGTCCCTTAACTTACATATCTTATTTAAACAAGATATCTTTATACCCAGGGACTTAACTACACATACTTAATATAGATTGTGATTTATAGTACAGGAATATCTTATTTGTTTTGACACCTACAGGCTTAAAGGGCCATAGGGGAGTGCCAGGTGATTCGGGGCCTGATGGATGGCCTGGTTCGCCAGGGTTTAAAGGTAGCACTGGTGCTCCAGGCAGGGCAGGAATACCAGGACCTTCTGGGTACCCTGGGATCAACGGTTTCCCTGGTCCAAGGGGATATCCTGGACATGATGGAGATCTGGTACACAATGAACCTAATTTATTGTCTTCATAACTTTAGAGATAGCTTATCTGTCTGTCTAGTAGACACATGATTAATTGTATGTCAATCTCAAGAGTGATGCTAGATAGATGTTAGATGTTAGTTTGAATGTGTTGATGTCTGTTAAAGGGAGATCAAGGGCCAACGGGACAGTCCGGTATCCCAGGGTCACCAGGATATTCAGGAGCCAAGGGTGAGTCAAAAGAGAGAGATAATGATTGAATGATGGAAGAAAAAGAGAAAAAAGTGTATACAACAGGATGTGAATCCACAACAGATTAAACACAATATGTTATATTGTTCTAATAAATGCATTATGTAACAATAAAGCCCAGTAAAATCTCTCAGGATTTTATACCCATGTCATTCAGTTGGACTGAAAGCTGTCCAAATCTGTTCCAGGTGAGCGAGGACAGTCTTATGGAACACCTGGTCCACCTGGACCCAAAGGATTGCCAGGGGAGGATGGACCCAGTGGTGAGTTAAGAAAATGCAACACTTGAACAGTAGACTGTAGGAGTTAGAAATTACTTCAAATGATGAGGAGGGACTCAAATTCATTTTTGTCTTGAAGATGTCGGTCAGTTTCCAAGACTATATACAATACTGTAAGTGGATGTAAAACTGGAAATTAATTTCTATCCACAAATATTTCCCTCGAGCACCCAGAGGGAGTCCAGGAGATCCAGGGTACCCGGGACCCCAGGGAAGGTCTGGACAGCCTGGACAGCGATGCATGGTTGGTGAACCAGGAAGACAAGGAGGACCAGGTGATTTCCAGTGGCGACAACTTATGTACTGCAGCCATTAAGGAATGCTGCTGTTGTTTACCTTTGAACTTAGGAATCATAGCTTATAGTCAGATTCAGGAGAAGAAGAGCTTGCACCCCATTCTGAGATGTCACACAGTTGTATTTCATCAGAGAGAAAAAAATTATAATAAACTGAAAGAACATTGTGGGAGTAACCAAGATCATTTGTTCGCAGATAATATAAAGCTAACTTACATTTAGATATGAATGCACATAAAGTGTCATTTAATGGCAGTATATGGGTATGAATATGAGAATCCAACAATTCTCATTTTGTCCTTCAGCCATTAAAACAATATGAGTCAGATCTTAAATATTACATCAATGTTTATCAAGCACTTTGAATCTTGTGCTTATATGCACGTTGTTGGTTTGAGCTCTTTTATGTGTGCGCCTCTACAGGTTTCCCTGGACCTCATGGCCCATCGGGTCGTCCAGGTGTTCCAGGTTTTCCGGGCGATTCTGGAGGTCTGGGACCCCCGGGCCCACCAGGCCCATATGGGCATACAGGTACTAACATAATGTCAGGGTACAGGCTTGTAAGTCTCTATTAGTTTATTTGTATTGGCTTGAATTCTGTATCAAAGGGCTCTAAGAAGTGACTGCTCATAACCTAACAAGATTATCCTTATGTTGTACTATGGATATATGTGTAGGCCTCCCTGGACCACCGGGCCTGGATGGACTGGATGGGCTTAGAGGTCCAAAAGGGATAAAAGGAACAAGTGGTAAGAAGAGTGTTTTATCACAATTTTCAACTTAGTTAAGCAATCATGTCTTTGCATATCTGTTATGGTTTGTTCATGTGTATATATATAGTCAGCTGCAGCTTGAAGAATTAAAGTAAGTTAATTAGTGCCATTTTACTTAGTCAGTAGTCATTAGAGCATAATATGTTATGATATTTTACTATTGACACTTAAATGTACTCATTCATTACTTCAAGGCACAGGTATACCTGGCCCTCCTGGACCAGATGGTTTTCCTGGAGTCAAAGGTCTCAAGGGTCATCAAGGGCCTCCAGGAGCCAATTTTCATGGGCCCAAGGGCCAGAGGGGCCCACCTGGTGCCACAGGTATCATATTCATTATCACCAATAGTACATCTACTGCATCTGTCTATAATGGCGGGGGAGAAAGGAACTGTTGAAGACAATCCTTTTAAGTCCAATAGGAATAATACAGTGATGATTTGTTAACATGCATTATTCTGTCACTCAGACTGTGCTATGTTTTGTTATCTTTTTATTCACTTCCTTTCATTGAATGTGGTTACATTTTAATTCCTCTATGCAATATATTTTCTGACATAAGGTATTTAACTCTTGTGCATTTCTTCCCCCAGGTCTTCCAGGCTTTCCAGGTCAACCTGGTAACCCTGGCAAAGAATGCTACAAGCTTTCGCCAGGACCCAACGGAGACCAAGGATATGAAGGACCTCCAGGACCGCCAGGTGGGTGTGTGTGTGTGTGTGTGTGTGTGTGTGTGTGTGTGTGTGTGTGTGTGTGTGTGTGTGTGTGTGTGTGTGTGCATGCCTATTTACGTTCATTAGTTTGTCTATGTGCATCTCAGTATTTGTGTGGTCCCATTTAGTGAACATTGTGGGGATTTCTTGTGCGCATGTTGATATATAACTGGGTATGTGTGCCTTTTATCTATTTGTCAACAACTGGAATATTGCTTTGGGTTTTAAGGTCCTCCTGGGGAGCCAGGCCCTCCAGGTAGCATCATTTTAAACAAAGGAGACCCAGGCCCAAATGGCCTCCCAGGGTTGCCAGGTCGTAAAGGAGATGGGGGCCTCCCAGGGCCTCCTGGGTCTCAGAGCTACCCAGGCTTTATAGGACCAAAAGGTACATTACAGTGCCAGACTGCTACCATTAGTATTTACAGTGTTGCCATTCACTTGCATGCATTCTAAATGTCGCTGCACTTGGACAGGTGAGAGAGGTCCTGCTGGTTCTAGAGGTCCCCAGGCACCCAAAGGTCATATCGGGGTCCCTGGGCCTTGGGGCCGCAAGGGAGTAACGGGCCCAGCTGGAGACACAGGTGAGTGAGATAGAAAATGTCTCAAGATTTTTTTACATTTTTTCTTTTACTTTAGTTAAGAATTGATTCTCATTTATTCAACCCTACTGAGTGTTGTGTTATGTTATGACATCTGGTAATCAAAGCATTATGTTTTTTTTCCAGGTGCAAAAGGTGCTCCTGGTGAGTATTTCCATGAAAGGACAAAGATGGCCCCCCCTGGACTCCCAGGACCACGTGGTCAGCCAGGATCTGTGGGATTCCCTGGCGATAGGGGTCCTCCTGCGACTCCAGGACGTAAAGGCAAGAGAGTTTTATATATTCTCTGCATATGTATATGTATTCCCATGTCTGTGTCTGAATATATCTGTGTTGTGTGTTTTCATCCTCAGTTGTCTGTATGTGTATGCGTGTGTGTGTGTTTGTGTGTGTGTGTGTGTGTGTGTGTGTGTGTGTGTGTGTGTGTGTGTGTGTGTGTGTGTGTGTGTGTGTGTGTTTGTCCTTGTTTGTTTGTGTCTGTGTGTTCCAGGACAGAAGGGCCCCATAGGGTTTGTGGGCCTCCCTGGCAAACCTGGTCCTGCTGGACATAATGGTCCTGTTGGAGACCCAGGAGATGCTGGTCAGCGAGGATTTGCTGGACCTCAAGGTAAACAATCAGACGCAGTCATGTAACAAGCCAAAACTTTATACTGTTTAATTTGGTATTAGGATTTTGGCAGGATGGCGAATGAAATACATCAGTTATATGAGAAACTCACAGGACTGATAACTGCCGGTCTCCTTAAAAAAGACACAGATTTTTTGTAGAAAGCTCTTGATAAAATGTTTGCTCTTTAAATCGAGGCAGCAGATATAATGATTGACTACCTCCGATAAATAGCTAATTTCCTCTCTTCCTCGCTGTCATCCTCAATCCATGTCACCATCCCCTCCATCCTCCAGGTATCCCAGGTCCACCCGGAGATCCAGGTAACCCAGGCCGAAGGGAGGCATTAAGGTCAGGCTTCCTGTTGGTGATCCACAGCCAGTCAGTTCAGGTGCCGCTGTGCCCTGAAGGAAGCAGTCGACTCTGGGTGGGCTACAGTCTGGTGTACTTGGAGGGACAAGAGAAGGCTCACACTCAAGATCTGGGTACGGGTCAGCTTTAAGTGCATCTGTGTTGGAATTGAGTTCATACATAAGTCAATACGTTTTTAGAGTGTCTTCCTCTTTTATTCTTTCTCTCGCTCTTTTTTTACCCCCCTCTTCCTGTAGGCCAGGCTGGCTCCTGCCTCCCTGTTTTCTCCACCATGCCGTTCTCCTACTGCAACAAAGGCGCCTGTCACTACTCCCGTCGCAACGACAAGTCCTATTGGCTCTCCACCACTGCTCCCATACCCATGATGCCCCTCTTTGGCCTGGAGATTAGCTCCCACATCAGCCGCTGTGCGGTGTGCGAGACGGCTTCGCCTGCAGTGGCTTTTCACAGCCAGGATCACACAGTCCCTGCATGCCCGCCTGGCTGGAGGAGTCTGTGGACGGGGTACTCTTTCCTCCTGGTGGGTGTGATAGAAAGCTTTCGTGTGCGTATGAAATAAACATGCTGTCTCATTAATGAATGTGTACCCTGCTGCACTTCTTCTCTTCAGCACACAGGGGCAGGCGATGAGGGTGGTGGCCAGTCTCTGGATTCTTCTGGAAGCTGCCTTAAGGATTTCCGAGCTCACCCCTTCATAGAGTGCCAGGGTGCGCACGGCTCTTGTCACTACTTTGCCAACCTCTACAGTTTTTGGCTGACCACCGTCAGTCAGACAGAGCAGTTTGTCACCCAGAGGCCCGACACCATCAAGGCAGCCGACAAACAGCGACGCAAGGCCAGTCAGTGTCATGTCTGCCTCAGAGAACAATAAAGGACCTCATGTCACTTTTTAGAAGTCATTCTGTTTTCAGAATCTAAGTCTGATGACCACTTTGAGTCATAGATAGATTATATTTGATATACGACCAAAACTGTGTCTTTACATTTACATGTTACCTTTATCTGATACAATGTTGCTGCCACTCTATCCCTTCTCTGTCATTATTTACAATGAGGTGCTATTTCTAAAGAAAATGTTTCATAGTTGATCATCTTGCTGCCTTACCTGATGATTTTGTAATAATCCATTTTCAGACTAGTCATTTAGGATAAATATTTTGAAGACCTTTCCTTCTTTCATCTAAGTTGTGCTCCTCAAAATAAAATGTTTGAAAAAGTTTCAACACTACGAGTCATTCAGAGTTCAATAGCTTCCCCAGTTTGGAAAAACAACAGCCGACATGCCAAAATCCCAAGATGGGAGTGAATGAATAATTTCAACAGGATACAGTTTTCCATAGCGGGTTTCAAGTTCATATTTATTTATTTCTCTCAACAGAACCCAAGTGACAATCAGAATACAGTACTTTTTTCCTCAAACATTGTTTTTTCCTTTTCTTTTTTATTACGCAAAACAAGAGGACACTCAGTGCAATAAGACAGAGGACTCTGACGGTGCGGTGCTCTCTCTACCTTTTCACAGTGCACGTTTTATACACACAAGAAGATTGTACATCATCATTATTACATTTCCAACCTCCACCCACCAACATCATGGGTAGGGCAAAGTGAATGTCTTAAAACAATCATTTTTAAAGATTCAACTTGCATACAGTGTATCTTGGCACACAGAGACAAACACACACGCGCGCGCACACACACACACACACACACACACACACACACACACACACACACACACACAGCTCTCTCCCTCACACACACATACAGGTACAACACAGAGGGACCTCTGTAGCATTGATTCTCACCAGTGAGGGGGTACTGCACTTGCACTCTGAGGGCTAGCTCATTTTGTCAAACCCACACTATTTTGGCAATGTCGACATTGCATTTTAATGTGCTGAAGAGAACACATTTAGATGATGTAAGAAGGAGGTTGAGGTAGAGGGAGAGAGCGGGAGGAAGAGGGACATGTATGTAATCAGTCTGATTAAATGTGATGGAATATGATGGGTAGTGCAGATTCTTTCTTTTTTTCTTTTTTTTTTTACAAAGCCTCAAAGATTTGCAGGCCGTTGTGCAACCCCTGTCTGCTTGACTGGGTAGAGCTGTTGCCATGTTATAGGTCCTTAAACGTTTTGATCTCGAAAATGGTTGCCAGCCAATTGAATTGGGAATTTTGTGAGAGACAACCAATCGCGGATGACTGCATGTCGCACACAGCCAGCCTCCTGAGGCTTTACCTCCCCGCCAATAAATTAAAAACTTGCATGGCACAGCTATCTTTTTTTTTTTTAAACATTTTCAAAAATATATATATAAGCATAATCTTGAAAGTTTATTTCTTAAGCAAGTGCATATGGCTATTATAATCTGCGGTAAAATCAAGAAATGTTCTAAAAGCTCAGGTGTTGATTGTATGGGCTGGTCGTTGGCATCAAGTATTTACACTGTGTCGTGGTGCTTGCAGTGTGCCTGGCAAAGTAAGGGCACTACTACTCGCCAGCTATTGCCACCAACCCCGTTTCAAATAACCAACCATCCAAAGTGCAACCACACCCTTATCTCGCTTTAACAGGCTTTGGCTGGTTTTGGAAATTATACTGTTAATGTATGATCTAATTTACTACCTCACCCAACCCACCCTCATAGTGTCCTAGAAAACCGCGTTTCACACTTTCTTCGCAACATGCCGGCCAGCAGGTTTTCCTATAAAACGATTCGACCACTTCAAAAGGCTTCGACGTAGTGACTGCACCGCTTCTTACTGTAATATACAAACTGAAGCACACAAATGTTTCCTGTTTCTGTTCTAGGATCAACTGTTGTACATTCTAGAACATACTGTACTGGACCAGGCATGGAGGGCGCTGGGATCTAAAGCATGAAGACGTTAAACCCCTCAACTTACAATACAACAGTGAAAATGTAAAGTATATATAGACAGAATTGAATAGTCCATTCAGTTTAGTGCTTTTGCGCACAAAAAAAACAAACAGTTGGGCATAAGAAAATTATGCTACTACAGTACAAGTATTGATAGATTATGCTTTGAAATGTAAAATAACCGAAACAAAATTTAAATAAAAAACCAACATTAGATTGCATCTACATCTACTATACATCATTTAAGCTGCTTTTTAATCCCCATCTCATTTAGAAAATATCTATTCATCAAATATCTATACTACTAATTATATTACAAGAATCCAGTCACAGGAAATAGAAAAATATCAAATATCACCAGTGATGATAAGAAAACATGACAACCTGAACGAGCAGAAATATTGCTATGGTAACCACCATTGTCCTTTGACATCAGCGAATATCATCCCCCTAGTGCTCTTATTGGCTGTCCTGATGCCCTTGGTGTCGCTGGGAAGAATCAGCACAGCTCAGAGGAAAGAGGGAGTGGGTAACTGGGGGGGGGGGTTGCGTGGCAGGGAGGTGCAAGTGTGTGGTTACTCTCAGATGGCCGTGTCCCAGAATACGGTTTTCTGTGTAGGGTAAGGGGGAGGTCGAATCTTTTTGGCCCCGCTGCTTTTCCCCCAGCCCGGGAGGACAGGTGCACTTTCTTGCTTGCACTGACTCCGCTCCTGGTGCCTCTCCTCGTTCCTGTCCGGAGGAGGAGGCCTCTCCAGAGATCTCTGCAGGTGTGGATGTTGCCTGGAGCGGATCTCCTTGCAGAGGGTGCGTTTTCTCTCGATCTGGTCCAGCATGGTGGTGTCTCCACAGATCCACGGCATCTGGGGCATCTAAGGGGCAGAGTCCACGCATTAAGTGAAGCCAATACAGCTTGACTTCAAAGTTAGTTGTGCACGTTAAAGCCCCTAAAATAGGTATTTCTCTATAACATGAAATATTTATTCATGACTAAATGAGCAAATAAATCCTAATTGGTGCACACAAGGACATCACTTTTTCGTAAATCTTCCCAGCCAGTGAGAACAGCAATTACAGAAATGTCTGGTGAAATTGAGAACTGTTCGACCTTGTGGGTTTATAGGACTCCATTATTACTTGGAGTACGAAATTGACTGAGGAAATATATTTTCAGGGGCGGTAACGGGCTAAACATATAAGTGAAGAAAAACAAACAAATCTGCATACCTGACTGTGATGTGTCTCTGCTGCTTTCCTTTGTGGTGTTCCCATTGGGGAGGGGTTAGCGGGCATAGAAGGTGAGCGGCTATACTTAGGTGCTACTTTCAGATCTGCAAAGGGAGGAGAAACCACACGTCTGACACAATACTTTTTGCCCCACATACAAAGGACATATGATCAATTCTAGATTTTTCCTATGAATGTGATGTTTTAACCCTCACCATTTCCCGTTCCCGTGGTCATTGGCGGGCTACCTGATGATCTCCCGTGGTGAGTGGGCGTCGTGGTGGATGAATGCTGCCCTGACACTGTGCTGCCGTTCCTCTCTTGTGCTTTTGATTGGTCCGTGCTGTGATTTGCTCGGTTATCTCGTCTGGGCGTGCCATCTGATCTGTGTCCTCGTTCTTTACTGTCACACCTGTACTCCATCGCAGAGGGGCTCTTGGTTGTTTTGGCATCATAATGATGCTGCTCCGAGCCGTTCAGACTTCTGTCTTTGCTGTCCCGTCTCACCTCGAGTCCAGTTCTCCTAAGATCTTTACTGTCCTGTCTGGGCAGAGGAGGAGGAGGGAGATCTCCGCCGTTGTGGCAGCTCCGATCTCTCCCCTCATGCTTCGATTCAGAGCCGTGGCCAACCCTGTCCTTGCTGTTGCTGTTTCTGGATGTTTCTTGTCGGGGAAGTATCTCAGGTGGCTGGTCTATTCTACCTTCGTGTCTATGTTCCACGTCATTCCTTGCTCTCTCTTTGACATCCTGTTGGGGTAACAGATCAGGACGGTGGTCTTTGCTGTCGTGTCTAAATTCTGCTCCGGTTCTAGCTCTGTCTTTTCCCTCTGATCGGGGGAGAAGCTCAGGTGGCCTGTCTCTGCCTTCGTGCTTTGAGTCCACGCCGTTCCTGGTTCTCTCTTTGCTATCCTGTCGCGGTAGGAGCTCAGGTGGTTGATCCAGCAGTCTCTCTCTGCTTTCGTGTCGACCGTCTACACCGTTTCTTGCCCTTTCCTTGCTGTCTTGTCTTTGTAACAGCTCAGGTGGCTGATCTAGCAGCCTGTCTTTGCTGTCCAGTCTCAACAAAGGCTCCATTCCATGTCCCCCGCCTCGATCTTTGCTGTCTCTCCTTAGCATCAGATCACCATTGCTAAGCCCTCTGTCCTTGGAGTCTCTTCTTATCAATGGGATGGGCTCTACACTGCTGCAGCTCTGGTCCCTGCTATCCCTGTGAACAGGTGGCGCATCTGCACTGCTATAAGTACGGTCTTTACTGTTGCGTCTGTTTGGAAGGGGCTCTACATTGCTGCTCCGTCTTTCTTTATCTTTGTCTCTGTCTTTGTCTTTTACTCTGTCTTTGTCTCTGTCTTTGTCTTTTACTCTGTCTTTGTCTTTGTCTCTGTCTTTTACTCTGTCTTTCTCTCTGTCTTTGTCTTTGTCTCTGTCTTTGTCTTTGTCTCTCCGGTGAGAAGACTCTTTGCTATGGCGATCCTTGGAGTCTCGCTTGGAGTCCTTGCTGTGACCGTGGCTGTGGCGCTCCTTGCCCTCACGCTTGGACTCGCTGTGAGACTTGCTTTTGGACTCGGCTGTAAAAGAAAAGAAAAAAAACACTTACATGTTTGTACCATCCAAGCTTATTCTGCTGCAATTGATAATTTACTGGAATTACTCAAAATAAATTGTTTAAATGCATGTGTGAATTACATATTTTCAGGGGAAAATATGCAGAAAATGCAGTTTTTCTGTTTCAAGTTTCTGCACTACCATCATATATCCTCTAGGTGTCACTCACTACTCACTGCACTGAGGAAGCTGCAGTGAATGATGGAGTTAGATGAGTCAATATGTGGGCTGACAGGCATTAGAGTTGCAATCGTCTTGGTATATTATAATACACACTATCATTATCTATTCTACATTGTTTTTCAGTTCAATCAATTCAAATTACATTTATTTATTTATTAATTTCATTTTTTCATTGTATTTTTTTCTCACCCGCAAAATCTACAAAATAATACACAACAGTACCATAAAATAACCATGGTTACATACATGAAACATATTTTAAAACATTTACCACTACCATTGGATGTCTCTGTGTTTAATTGTTTTGCACAGACCAGATTGTTTGTTCTGACTCTTCTTTAGCATACACATATTTCAGTCTGTGTGCATTAAAATTGTTAATTTAGAGCCGTATGTGTCACCAATTCAAGCCTCAATAAAGACATTATAGATCATCACTGCACAAATAAAAACATATGTGCATGATTGATTTCCATGTGGGCTGTGCCTCTATATGGTTTCTATATGGGCTTTAACATACAGCACCATGCACAATTCTCCCTCATCATGCCCATCCCTCATGTTATGCGTGTCATACATGGCTTTTTAGTGCGTGTGTGAGAGGGAGTGTGGCGATTAACCAGTTGGGAAGTGGGTCAGACTAGCTGTTGCTGCTTCTTTTGCCTCAGTAAGGAAGAGAAAAGAAAATCAGCCTCCATTCATTGTTCTAAGTTTGTATGCTCATTACACCATGTGTGCTCGCAGCCAGTCACAGAGCAACACAAACAACCTGTCAGTCCTTTAGCCCCATGTGGTGGTTGAACACAGGTGTCGAAATTAAGAAATTAAAAATGTAAAAGACCTGCGAGCACATCCCACCCTTATATATATATATGTATATATATAAGTATATATGTATAGAAAGCATATGCAAACTGTTTACAAACCACATGGGGCTCGAGAACAAAATACTGTCAATGTGCTCATTGGTTAGACATCACTGAGACTTAAATGAGTCCATTTACAATCTAGCCATAACTTAATGTAAGACAGTAATTCGACAGATACAGTATAATCAAGACAGTGCACGGAAAGCACAGGATTAAACAACAAATGTGCACTAATTGGCACATGCACACCAACTGGAAGAAGTCAAAATAGCAAGACATCATAAATTGCCTCAGCTTCCACCATCCCCATCTGCACAGCTGCCACAGCTCCCTGATTGGCTCAATCGTGACTAGAGTATGTGCTGATTGGACAGAAAAGAGAATCTGAAATCCTCTGATCAGGTGCAGATTTGAGTTCAGAGCCATAGCTATCCCATTGCTTATTGCTCGGTTGTAGGCCGGCGTGCCCTGAGCTGTGATTGGTTGCATTACCCATGAGGAGGGAATCTGCAAATAAGAAACAGGGATTTCTCCTCCTTCCACTGTTGCTATGTTGTAGTTGCTTAGAGCGTTGAGTGAGGATGGATGTGTGGACTCTTTGTAGTTCTTTCATGATTTATGTTCAAAATACGCTTGAATGACGTCCACGGTGCTCTGTGCAATTCAGTTTTTTCGTTTTTAAAATTCTTTCACATTGTATAGCTCAGCTCTGAAGAGTTATATGTCAACTATAGGGTTAAATTACTATAAAGCGTTACATGCTTCATATAAATGTATTTGTTATCAAATATAATATATATATAAACTACATTATACTTCACTATACTTCATGCATTATGAAAACACCCTCTTGCTTATTTAGTTTTGTTTAATGCCTGCAGTCATATACCTTTTATTAATATACATTCATTTTCAAAATATTTAACATGGTTATTTTAACATAAACAGTTGCATTATGAATGAGAACGTTCATTTGTGACTGATCGTATGATAAAGTTAGCATGAGTGGGTTTCTACATATTTTTGTAAACTTTTAGCAACTTGTGCACTTATGTCACAACAAGCAAATAATGTTTGCCTTGCATTCATTTTGGCGTAGTTTTGAGTGTGGCATGGCTATCTGTATTTAAACATGTTGTTTACATATTTAAAAGTAACGCTGCCTGATGGCCTAATGCCATGAGTAGGTTTGAGGGACCTGCTGTCCGCTTTAGTCTCTAATCCCCTTAGATTAAATCATACGATCTGTATCAGACTTGGCTAGCTGGGCCTAGATTAATGGATGGCTGCACAGAGCGCCATGGACGTCATGCATGGTACAGTATAAGTGGTGCATTCTCTGCACAGCATCCTAATTTGGCAGGGTTAAACATGTGAACGCAAAACAGGGATGAATTACACTGATTAGGGAACTGAAGACTACTTATTCGTGTTCGCTCCAGAGTTTACTGCAGCCAAAGCATTTAGACACTGACACCTTCCACGCCGTCCATAAACACTCTGGGATGTTACTCCTGCTCTCCCGATTGTTATTCGGAGACTTTGGAGCTCCTCTCTAGTGTTGCTGGGGTTGTTTTCTCATCAATTCTCTTAACTAGGCCCTCTTACGAAACATACAGGCCAGGGTAAGATTCATAAAAAGAAGATGCAGTTATAAGCTGTCAACACGCTTCCAGGATCAAAGAGACATAAATAAACACGGGCACAATTGTTTGTGCCCTTTGCTTGAGCTACGTTCCAAAATGAGGAGACAAATGTGTAAAATGACTCACTCTCTCCGGGCTCTTTAGACTTCCTGCCGCTGGCATTTTTCTTCAGCATGTTCCTGCCTGTCGTGAAGAGGTTGGTGAGTTCGTCCAGCGGGCTGGTGGGTGTCCGTGAACGCCCTGTCGACACATTCTGCATGGATCCATGGAGTCGGCCCACGGCATCTTGAGGTGGCGAGCCTTTGCCGTGAGGGGTGGCGGAGGCACTCCGCGGCAGACCACCGGGGAATGGCATGGGAGCGTCGAAGGGAGGCGTACGCATGAGGCTGAGAGGGGTGAGACAGCGGCCCATGCTGACTGGCGACGGGCAAGCGGAATGGCTGCGCTGATAGGAGGATGAGGAGGAGGATTTGTAGAGGGTACAGGGCAGAGGAGGCGCAGAGGAGCGGCCGGAGACGGTGAGGGTCGGGGTGGCAGTGAGCTCCCTGCGGATGTGTGCAGAGGAAGGTGGCTCGCTGGAGGATGTTGGAGATTTGCTGTAGGACTGGTTCTCCAGCATGGGCAGTTTGGTTACGTCGAGAGGGGTGAGGGGAGACTCGTCTGAGTTCGGCGAACACTGGGCCGGCGCCGGTGGGAACACCAGCAGCGGAGGCCGATGGGTGAGTAAATTGGGGAAGGGTGCAGGAATGTCACATAGCGGAATGTTTCGTGGGGTGGAGCAGCGGCTGAGAGGTTCAGGGTCATAGGGTGCCGGGGTGGGGCACGCGGAGCGACACCCGACAGGGTCGGTGCGGTACTCCATATCGTCCAGAGCTGGGTACTTCATCTCCTCGTACACGGACTCTCCCGGCTCCTCGTCCTCACTCTTCAAGGGTTCCCGCGGGCTGACGTCGATCCCGCCCATCTCGATGTAGACAGGTTCGTCTTCACAGTCGTCCGTCGGGCTCTCGTCACTCTGCGGAGGCGAGGCATTGCGCTCGCAGGGGGAGGTGACGTGGTGGAGGGGTCTGGAGGGGCAAACCCCGCTGCCCGCGTGGCTCTTGATGTAGGACTCATCGAAGGAGACGCTCAGCTGTGTGTTGGGGTTCCTCTTAGGTTTAGGAGGCGGCACCCTCCTGCAGTCCTCACTACATCCTTGAGCTGCTAGAGGACAGAGAGAGAAGGTCAAAACACAAATCCATTGGAAAGACTCACATTCACAAGCAATACTTGACAACGAAAAGCACTGTGTGGGTGACTGTGGCTAAGTGGAGCGCAGGATCGTCTTTCAATCAGAGGATCGGTGGTTCGATCCCTGGCTCTGCTGGTCAATGAGCGAGACATTTAACCCCCAAATTCCTGTAGCTGTGCCTACAGTGTATGAATGTGATAGAATCTGATGGCAGGTGTCACTTAGCCCTTACCATCAGTGGGTGAATGATGACAAGGTCGGAAAGACTAGAGAAGTGCTCTACAAGTACAGTCCATTTACTGTATATTCATTGTTTGCTATTAATTACAATTGTGTGCCATTCTATTTCTAAGATTATTTTTGGGGCTTTTTTTGCGTTTAGTACAGAACAGCCGAAAGTAGGTGGGAGAAAGCTGCAGTAAGGCTTTAGTACATGGGGAGCCCGGTCCACCAGGTGAGCTATCGTGGCACCTTGTCATCATTCTGACTAACATTTTGTTATGGAATGAAACATGACAACACACTGTTTCCACATTACTCTTCTGTTGCTAACTTTCTACACAGCTATTGTACACGAGTGAATCCTTATCATTAACATACAGCTTGCTGCAGATTTGTGGGTTGGATGTGGGTCAATGTGTATATAGCTGAGAGCAATATCTTGAGTCAGATATGTGGGAATAGTTGAGGCATATGCACGTTTCTAGGTCACATATACGGCAGTGGAGCAGTATGCGAGCATCGTATTTGGGTCACACACACTGTGGAACTTCTCTCTGATAGTGGTGACGTAGCATTGCGGAGTGAATCTCTTTAGATGTGGTGCAGTGAGGCCGATGGTACAGTGTTCACGTCGACTTGATAGTACAGTGCGGTCCTAATGCTAGTTTACTCACAGCAGGCAGCGCGCTTTACAACTGAGTTGCTAACAGTGTATTTCTAGGTCAGACGTCGCGATGTTTGGATAGGAGCGTGACTTTCTCTGATAGGCAAGGAGAGATAAGTGTGGTTAACAGCCGGACCATGTCGGAAATCTTAAAACTGCAGATTTTACACCTTCAATAATTCATATGCCAGATGGCCCAAACACACGCACTTCCTGTAAGTGAATGACTCACCACCATCCCTACATGAACGCACGCACGCGTCGCACATGCCTACACATTCAGAGCAGGAAATTAGGACAGGCATGTACACATTTTAACACACAAACTAAAGTCAATCCTTCCAGAAAACAGGAGTCTAACTATGTAGGTGTCTGTTTTCTGTTGCATGTGAATGTATAGCTTTGCAGGACATGTTGCAGGGAATTAGATGGAGAGAAATATATAGGTAGATTAGAGTCTGTTATTTAAATTGAGAATATCACTAAAGAGAAAACAATGAAAGATGTCAAGAAAATCTAGGAGGTGAAACAAAACTTTGTAACGTATCCAGGTTGATGTTGATGATGCCAAATTAACAGGCCTTCTGGTTCCGTTGTGCCCTCATTACCATTAATACGGTGTTAATAGAAGATTTGGTTCAAACCGGATGTGTTCAATTTGACTGACATCTTCACATTCTTGTGTACTCTCTCCCTTTCTCTCTGTATGCATGTGCATCAATCGGTGTGTGCACACAGTAGTGAAGCATTGCCACTTTTGATTTACCAAATGCATTATTACACTAACAGGTTTGCACGGTGGATCTCCAGATCTGTTTCAGCACCGACGATGAATCCGTCGCTCCAAACATCTCCTACTCCCTGTCCCTTCTCCTCTCCATCTCTCTATTGCTCCCTCTTCTCCCCCTCCCCCCTGCAGCGGATGTGTTTACCCGCAAACCCCCTCCCTCTCCCTCTCCTCCTGGGGAAAAAAACGAATCTAGGTCAATCGCTCCTCCTGAATGAATTCTACTCTGACAAGCTCCTCCCCTTCCCGCTACAGCGCCAGCTACCGAGCACGCAACCCTCCCCTCGGCCAGGGACACCCCCACACTCTCACTCCGATTGGCTCCGCAGCCTCACACTTCAGCATCTCTGGAGCCCCATTGGCTCGAGCCGCTCAGCGATTGTGTGATTGGCTGGGCTGCAGGGGGTCTTGTTTCTGTGGGATGGTTGCCGTGGTGCCCAGGAAGATCTGTGTGCACATAGAGAGATCCCCACCAATCTGAGCCAGGCTGGGCGGACTCCCTAAGCATCACATTGGCAACGAAGCATCCAAAATGAAATGGAGTCAAAGGTTCCTGCAACCTCTAAATCAGAGTCACCTGCCTCCAAGACTATTATTTTATTCTAAATGTCAGTTTGATTTTGCAATGCTTGTGAGTTTTTCTCAGTGCTCAGCACATGTCCTGTCTTCAATAAAACTATTGAGCTATGTGCGTCTGCTACAGCAGTGGTTGTATCTGCGGCTCGTTGAGGGAAACATTACTTTTGCTCAATTAATTTCGGTCCTATTCATTAAAGCTTTTACACTGAGCTGATGTACTATAATTATGCCCTCTGTTTCATCCATGGCCAAACGGGCATATTGTGTTTGTTTATTTTGCTTCAGAAAACTGACTTGCTGCAGGCTGATTCTTCTGGATTTTGATCAAGGCATCTCTAAATGTTGGCCTCAGCAGTTTTAACTGGAGGGAAAATTGTTTGGCCTTTATTGGTAATAATTTGCCTTGAAGATATACATAAGTAAGTAAGTCCGTTTTAAATGAGGTCAAAAAACTGTCAAGACACTTCTGCCTTCTTTATGTGCAATGAGAACAGCTTGGACAACTGACCGTGTCACAACTTCAGCCAGGCTTTAGTTTTTCATTTGTCTGTCTCCTGTTTTGCCACACTAACTCTCATGTCATTTCAGAATCTGCCACTCCCCCCCGCTCTGCACTAATTGCTGATTTCATTTCACCTGGCCTGCCCCACCTCCATACTCACCTGCTCCTCATCAGCAATCAGCCCCTCAGTGTATATGTACCGGCCCATTTCCCTCAGTTCTCTGCCAGATTGTCTAGTGTGTTTCCCTTGCTATCCAGCAACCTGTCATTCCGATTCTGATCCTGATTATTCGTGTATTGACCTGCCTTTTTGGACTTTGGACCTTCCCTTTTGCCTGCTCCCACTGGATTTGTTTGCCACGCGGATTACTACCTGGTTTGACATCTGCTGGTTATTAAACCCGGTTTCTACACCTGAACTGTTTTCTGTGTCGTGCTATTGGGTTCTTGTCTGTCGTTTTGTGATACCTGACAGACCGTGTGACCACCACCAACTTCTTGAATGAAGTTACTAGAGCTTTGACTTAATACGCAGAACGTGTTACTACATTAATGATAATCAGGACATTCCTCTCAGAGAAGAGAAACTGACAGTATTCAAAAAGCCTGGAAAACCTAGTGAGTGAAAGACAGCAGACATATAACACCTGATGATTACATACGATGTGATTTATCTGTGGGACGAAGGCAAATATGTATATTTGTTTATCTGGCAGTAACAGGAAGTAAAAGAGCACTATGAAAAGTCCAATAAAGTTACACATTATCCATGATCTTCCAACATTTCAAATGGCATTCACAATTGCTCTAGCTTGTGTATTTAATTATTCTGGAATATGTGTAGATTGGTCCACTGTTATTCAAATACACAAAGGAAGGATTTGTTTCTTGCACAATAGGCAAACCGTGTCCAGACAAGTCAGAGTGGTGCAGCACAAATCTTGTCAGACTCTTTTAATGTAGCACATTGAACTGCAGGTTATCAATTTTTTTTTTTATTGTCGTGTAGTGCGCCACAAATGTGTTAACTTTGGTTTAACTCTATCGTACTCAAGAGCTCCTTTTTAACATCAATTTGCCACAATGGTACTCAGAGTGAAGTATGCAGTGAATAGCTAGATGTCATGTCACTGTAGGAGGAGCAGTGTTGAGGAGGGCACTGCAGAGAGCAGCTATATATAGCGCAGCAGTTTGGTGTAAAGTGCCACCACCGCTCACCGTCACATCTCTCCCCACGGCAGGTGGACGTGGGACTGTGGTCCACCGCCTCAGACGACATGCTCAGCTTGGTGGCCGGGTCCCTCCTGGGCTTGGGTGGGGGCTGCTTCCTAGAGGTCGGGCTTCCTACCTCCTCCTCTCCTCCGCCCCCACTGCTCCCACCGCCGACAGAGTGGAGGGACTGGGAGCGCACGGAGAAGCCCTGCCCA
Organism: Cebidichthys violaceus; assembly: GCF_023349555.1. Lineage (NCBI taxonomy): Eukaryota > Metazoa > Chordata > Actinopteri > Perciformes > Stichaeidae > Cebidichthys > Cebidichthys violaceus. The sequence goes on from NW_027176964.1 coordinate 9,210,164, forward strand.
CAGGCGAGGGCATGCGGGTGGGGCATGGGCATGCGTTCCTGGGGGTCCGGCATTGTAATGGAGCCCATGCGTAAGTGCTTGCCTTCGGTCGCAATGTCCTCACCTGTCCTGAAAACAGGAAGCGAGAGAGAGGGAGAGAGAGAAAAAGAGAGGGAGAGAGAGGGTAGACAGGACAGAGACAGGGTCAAGGGGACAGAAATATATTTGTAAATATGAATAATAAACACAAAAGTTGCCAACATCTACATTTTACTAAATATTAAGTTTCTGAGGCAACACTGTAGAAACATCATCCCCTGGAAGCTGTTCTTGTCAGAAGACAGCAAAAACAACACATGCCATACCCTGACACACAGACTCATCATGGCATGTCTCCATGTTGCGTGTGTATGTGCATTTCATTCTGTGCTCGTGGCTCAAACGGTGTGAGCGCTAACTTAACAACATCCGGCATGTCAGTGCAACTAAAAACAGGGTCTCTTTCAGGGCAAAGCATTGATTTGAGTTTAACCCTGGATGTGACCGACGCTGCTCACACAACAATACACCATGGAAGCCCCCCCCCCCCCCCCCCCCCCCCCCACACACACACACACACACACACCCCCACCCCCCTCGGCCAGTACACGATCAATCCCTATAAATGGATGATTGGCCCGAATGGAGCGTTAATGATGTCTGAGTGTTGTGTGGTAATGGGGAAAAGGAGGGCTGCGTGTGTGTGAGTGTGTATGAGTGTGTTTCTGTGTCTCAGAGTAAATCAGCTCAAGATCTGACTTTGTTTGTGTACAAAAGACGTGACAACTATGCTATCTATACCCACTTGATATCTGCAGCTGATGTGTTTAACTATTCTAATATCAGAGCCCCAACTGAGCTCAATGTGAATGGGATTTAAATGTTTAAACAAATGGCATGAATTTGCATGTGTGGCTTCACAAATCCCTGTCCTGTGTGAGTGTGTGCACGCACGTGGGAGTGTATGCATGTGTGTCTTTGTGACCCCCTCAGTGTGTGACTTTGCTGACTCTGACTCCCCCCCGGCCAGCTGCTGAACAGAAGGTGCTTGGTAGGGTGGGTTCATTGGTCAGGGGCTTAACTTTGCCTAGCAACAGGGTACCCATAGAAACCAGACACAAAACCAAATACCGGCGGACATAAATAATAACAAAGCAATCCTGCGCATCATGTGCACATCTTACCACATCACAATTTGTTTAAATACACAAGAGAAAGGTGGCTGCTTCAACACGTAGAGTCCCGTTTGCCAGTGTATTCATTAATATCTTAGCTTACAATAGTATATCAAACCAGATCAATATGACCATGATATGATTTAAGCAATGGGCAGCAAAAGGAATAGCAGTTTGGTGTGTTTTGGAAAAAGAAGGAGAACTGGAGTTTCAAAATCTGAGAGAAAAATCTGATCTAAACCTAAAATGAAAAATAAGCAATTGCACAGACATTCCCAATGTTTTGGTAAATTGTATGAAAAGTGCTTCAACAAATACTGGGCTATAAGATCCTTATTTAGTGCTTTATCTCTGTAATTTCTCTGAAGAAAGTGTGATGGGAAGTAATAGATATCTGGTTAAAATATTGCTACTAGCAAGCAAAAAAGCTATTACCAGGAATTGGGGAAAGGTGGCATCACTGACAAAGGCATTTATCCCACATTAAATTTGTGGGAAAAACTGACACATTTTGGGACTATGAGAAGCAGATTGGAACAAAATTGGGGACAATGGACAATATACAAGACACAATATGTAAAAAAAGACTTTGTAAATGTACTTCCTAAACAGTTTTTGTTTGTCATGTTTTGATGTTATTAATGCCATTTTTTATGTAGCAAATGTTTTTTTCCAATTAAGATCTAAGTAAAAAAAATCTTCCAGGGCATTCAGCCACAGGTGTCAACAGTCACTTCCTCTCATGTGTTTTTGGTGTGTGCATCTGCTGTGACAGCATGCATGCAGGTCCCAAATTCATGGATTGTGTGTGTTGGTAGGTGGGTGAGACTGGATTATTTATAGGATATTTGCCCAGTGATTGGCTAGAGGACAGACCACAGGTGCACTTGGACCAGTTGGAGTTGAGGTGTTGTTGGGCAGCTCTTTCTCTCTGTCTCACTGTGACACCATGCGACAGGACGAACAACGTCACAGAAACAAACAAACAATAAAGGAGATCTTGAGGGTGGAGAAAAAAATAAAAAAAGATGTCTATCTGTGAATACGCCCATGTGTGCACAAAGAGAAAGCAGTCGTTTAGAATTTGCAAGCATATGTAAATATAAGTAAATTTAGGTGTGTGGTTCGTGTCTGTGTGTGTATGTGTTCAGGAATACGCTTGCACGTTTAAGCAAATTTGTGGACGTCTGCTGATGAAATACAATAACAGAAAACCCAGAGTGAGATAGCAGCAGGCAGGAAGGCCCGCCTCACTCAAACCTAACGTGCAGATCTGATTGGCCTATGGCTGTTCCAGCTGTCACCAGGCAGAACACATCTCCTGCAACTGAGCTCACACTTAATCTCTCTCTAACAGGTTTTTTTTTTTTCTACCCCCCCCACACACACACACACACACACACTCTTAAACACATTTGCTCTAACAAGCTCTTTCACCCTCACACAATCACAGCAGCCATTTGTTCTAACCCTCTCACAAACTAATACATGATATTTTCACGTGCCCGTGCACGCACATGCACACATGAATCCTCACACACTCTCTCACTCCCAGTCAGTTACTGTAAAAATGGGTCGTCTCATTGACCTACTTATAGGCCTCATGAAAAATCCAGTTATTTTTTTAGACTGTTCCTCCAGTGACTGTGTATTAATATTTTAGCTTTTGGCAACAGCTGAGAGACAGTGGAAGCAGGACAGTAGATGCCACTTTCCTCCGATGTCTCCCTGTCCAGTTTACCAATTGCAGGCCTGCATTAGACTGCTAATGACGACGGAAGCGGACCTTTTGCTGGCAAGTGATGAAAGAAATAGATTTTGGAGTTTTACTCTAACTCAGCTTTCTATCTCATTCCTGAGGGATACTGTTGAGTTCTAACTCAGCTTTGAGTGATATACAGTACGTATACTCTACAATGCACTGTCTACGGACGGAAACTCACGGTGGCAGCAGAGAAACCGCTCTTTTTTGAATCTTGGGACCCACTGACAGAAATATGACAGGGTTCAAAGTGTTCCTGAATAAACCAGTGAAGAAGAACCACAATGCACAGCCCTCAAAACCACATCACTGCTAAAACACTTTGTACTGTGTGTGACAGTACGGAGATGATGTTTTAGAATCCATGACAACACTGGACAGCATTTCCCATAAGCCTCTCCACTGCACACTGATCATCATTAGATTCATTATTTGTTCACAAAGCGGTGAACAAAGTGTTTCTCTACTACTTCATGGGTGTTCTCTCAGATAAAATTCCTGAAAATTCTACCTGTTCATATGTCATCAGTCCTAAAATGTAATTAAAAGGGCTATTATGCCATGTTAGAGCACAAAAACAACCAGCAGATTAAGAACTCACGTTCATTGCTCTGCAAGCGAAGGTCAAATCACTGTTAACCACTGAAAAATGTATAAACAAAACAATATTTAAAAAGCATTCAACAGAGTGATTTGGGGTGTTATTTCATACTGCTCACAAGTTTTTGGAGAGGAACAAAGCAACACGGATGTCCACGTCCTTCCCACAAACACATTCCAAACCCCTTCTGCGATGTCCCGCTATCCTCCCAATGACTCTGTGACTCAGTGCTCCTTATTCTACCCCACAACACAAGCATGCCGAGTCCACATGTTAGTCACGTTGCGAGTGTGTGCCTCTTATTCGCTCAAGTTTCGGCATGCCACACACACACACACACACACACACACACACACACACACACACACACACACACACACAGTGGTGTTGCTGCACACAGCTGTAACTGCTTGCTCATCACAACATGTGAAACAGGGTGCATTGGCACATGGGACTAATTTCCTCAAACTATATAGGGTGTTACATCAACTTCTTGTCTTCTTACCACATGGTCGGAAATATGTTCTTCCTAAAACAGGATAGTTAGGTTTACTTAAATCGCAGCAGCATAACCAGATGTAATGTCACATGTCGCGTTCCCATCCTAACACACTTCTATGTCACAGCCCATCCCAGCCCTTTCCTAATTCTAAACGCTCTCCGTCTCAAAAATGGAGCAGCGACAACCTCCATCCAAGGACAAGTCTAAAAGTGAAAAATTAATTATCCTCTAAAGATCATGGGGTGCGTCAGTCCACACTGGCAACCCCCAAAATATAGCAACCTGCCATTGCCACAGGGACCCTCTGGCCACTTGTCCCAATTCCTTACAACCTCTTCCTGAAGTGAACCCAGTGACGTTCCTGCGTTCACAGAGCGGAATCCCACTGGTGAGCTGCAGCTATGTATTTTACAGGATATCTCCTAAATATCTGACGGATATCTAACACAACCTTTGTCAAGGAGTCTGATTTCTTTTTTGTGTAGCACTTTTATCAGTTTGTTTTCTTCCTACCTCCGTATGGCTTCCTCCTGTTTTCTCTTCTTGTCGTTTTTCTCCTGCAGGAATGTCCTATTTCTCTCATTCCTGGCGTGGTCCAAGTTCTGAGCTACCAGGCCGTTGTAGGCTCTCAGCCCATTCTCCTCAACATACTGGAAAAAACGGAGAGTTTCCTCTTCTTTGGAGCTCATCATTCTTCAAGTGTTTCCACAGCATTCTGATAAAGACATTCATTGAAAATGTTAGCAATAGTTGTTTGCCTTAAGTAGATATACACACGTAATACTACTTGTAATATGGACTACTAGGGCATCATACATGAGTATGGTCTGAATGTAAAAAAAAAAAGCATGCCGTTATGTCAGCAATCACTCTCTTAACCTTACTTTCTCAAAGTCAGCCTTAGTGAGAGGAAAACCGACGGAGTAGGATTGCATCAGCACTATACTAACATCACACAATTGAGTTTGTGTGATGCTGCTGTTGTTTTTAATGCCCCTGACTGTTGCCGTGGAGTTCATCGCCTATGAAAGAATCATACTCTTGCATCATGTGTCCGCAAAAGTAAAAATGTTTTCCCGAGAGGGTTTGCAACAGCTTTCTCTATTGTTTATTGTGTACATACATATATAAATACACTTTCACACACAAAAGCTCACATGCACATGTAAATATGCAAACAGTGAAATGACTCACTATCTACAGCTACTCATCACCTTCAGATCCCGTCTTGTTATTGGCCGTGGATCGGTAGCGGCTGTTCATTTTCTCAGTTGTGTTTGCACGTTTTTCTGGCTGAAATCACTGGCTTTAACCAAGTGAGCGTCTGAATGAAACTGAAAAAAGGGGCTTTCATCCTCTGCTGTTGCAGTCGTGTGCTGGGCTCAGATGTGAAAATCTAGCACTCCTGGGACCACCCGCACAGATTAAAAGAACCACTCTCACTAGACTGTGATGCATATGCGGACATCATCGTCAGTCCTATGTTTTAAGATCTAAAATTAGTCCCTGCTGCCTTTTGATTCCGTAAAAAGACTATTACTGACGGCATCATTGTCATAAGGAAGGGTGTGAATGTTTCTGTGAGAAAAAGCCTCCTCAATGAAACATCCACATTGGCGCAATCATGATCCACTCCTTCGTAAATGTGAATAATGTGTCTGCAGCCACTTAAGATCCGAACAGAGCGTGGCGCAGCCAAAACATGCATGTACATTACACATTTGCCGGAAAACCTGTGCAACTGCTTGCAACGCAGCATGTGCAGTGTGTGCAACAGTCAAATGTGAATTTGGAGAGGCCAGTGGAGCGAGGGAAGAAGACACTGCATGCTTTTATGTAGGTCAATGTTTTCCAGATCAGCCTAAGACTCATGCTTGTTTACGTGTGAGAGAAGCACTGAGTGTGAGTGTGCGTGGAGAGGGGGAGGGGGAGGGTGCTTGCGATAACTGGATATATGTTTGTGTGTAGGGAGGCAAGGGCAACGAAGGGGGGGGGGGGGGGTTGCCAGATGGAGATTGCAGGGCCAACAGAGTGACTAGCCAGACATCATCAGTTGTCCCTCTAACTTGTGTCTGTCAATGAGTCCAGCATGGCGCCTAGGTCACCGGGTTTATCTTCCACTCCCTACAGCGCATTCTCCACACTCCTTAGCATAGGTTTGTACCTCGTAGAGGGCACATAAGAGCCGGCAGAACAGATGGAATCACCATCTTGGAGCAGAGTTCAAACTAGGGCACAGTTTCCTGGTGTCGAGATTTTTTTTCTTTCTTATCTCTGATACACAGGCACAGCCGGAGATCTGAAGCTGCACAAAGGAAATAAATCTTTGGTTTCTGAAGGGAAACGAGGTGCAACCGGTTAGATGTGTTAAGGGTGCAGCAATAGGAAAGCACAGTTCAAACAGTGTTTGAGCTGAATTAAGCCTGCCCGCCTAATCCCTGTAAGCCTGCAGCAGCACTCTGCACTAGAATCAGCTTGTTTATCACACTGTTTTTACCAACCAAGCCTTTCACATTGGATTGTCCTCCAATAACTCATCGATGTAAAATGCTATTCATTCGCTAATCTCTCTGAAGCCTGTCAACTGAGCAACCCATTTTCCTCACCAAAGCTTTTTATTTTATTTCCCTCTCCATTCTCACTTTCCCTCTTGACTTTATGCACTTTTAGGCATCTCACCTCTTCTCTCTCCCTTTGCCCCCCCCCCAGCTGACATGGGCTGCAACCGCTGTAACATCGAGGAGCACTTTGCTTTAAGAGTAAATGAATGTGGCACACCGTTTCTGTTTCCAGGCAACCATGTCATAGAAGAAGGGCAGCATGGATATTCCAGAGACACAATGTCAAAAAGATTGCAAGGCCAATAGTCTGGTGACAACATGCGTGGGCGCTCGTGCACAAACACACATACACACACACACACACACACACACACACACACACACACACACACACACCTAATGCTGTACAGTGGACCAAGTAAAGGTTAAGCTGGAAACCCAGGCAGACACAAACAGGTGCAACACTTGGCATTTTGGGGCGTTTGGGAATTTTATGTGAATGTGAGTAGAGAAAGCGCCCCTTTTGCATGCAGTGATGTGTATAGCATGAGGATTTGCTGGCATACATCTTTGTGTGTTTACGGGTCGTTGTTGTGTAAAAGCAAGCGTTGCGATGTATACTCACAATGGGGCTGTGTCCCTGCTGGTTTGTGGACCAACGTGTCTTCTGTGTTCCCCTGATGAGTCCGGTGCACGGTTGTGAACTCTGACCTATGCTGGAGCACCCATGCACTATTCCACTTAAATCCACATACACTTGCATCCATTGTATGGTCCACCTGATTGACTTGCTAGAAGGAGTCACTGTGACCCGGGATAAGGCTGTGGGCTAGAGGGGAGCTGGGCCATCGGGTGCCCGGCCCAACGCTCCCTCCCCTGGGCAGAAAAGGGAGATGCGAGCCCTCCAGTCCAGATGGTGATGAACTCCTTGCCAGGTGCCAGCTTCACCGCTCCACGCATCTGCACATGCTAGAGACAGAAGGAAGACGCGGCGCAGCAACAGACCGCACCCGCAAGCATGACACAAATTCACACTAGCACTCTCGAAGCAGTGAAAACTCCTCTTGCAGCTGCAGACCAGGCGCTCACAGTCTTTCCGGTGCTTTTTTCCCCAGAATGTCTCTCCTTCTGCTTTTGATATGTCCGAACGCACAAAATGTCTTGCACAGGTGGAAGGAATCCCGCTCCACAGTGCCCTGGAGGTTGAGAGCGATGTGACACAGAGCGGTGCGCATATGGCATTCCCTGCCGGCTCCCTCTGCCCTGCTCGTCCACACAGGTCTGTACAGTCGGTCTGTGCTTAAGCAGGATGACACCGGGCTTCCCAGCTATAGATCACAACAACAAGAACACGCCCACTGCTTACTGTAGCCACCTTCTACCAGAGTGTCATCCTCTCTCCCTCTCTCTCCTTCCTTTGCCTACACTCCTATTTATCTTCCTGTGTGCCTTTTAACTCATCTTCATATGCCCGAGTTCATTTCTCCAGTTGGTCGTTTTTTTCTGCTTTTTTTGTTTTTTTTTTATCTCATGTGTCTCGCCTGCCTTCCCTTTTGCAGCTGCACTGTAACTGGAGCCTGAATGTGTTTTTCTGCTTTCAGCACCACGGAGAGCTCTCTCTCTCGCTCTCTGTCAGAGGGTGAAGGGGGGTTGAGTGGGTGGGTACACTCAGAGGGGGCCAAGTGGAGAGATGGTAGAGGTAGTAGTGGTTGAGGGGCTGAGTGGGAGGAGTCACTGGGTTGCCAGGGCGTGACCTCATTAGACACAACCTCCTCTTCCCCTGGCAACCACTGCGCTCCCCCCTCCCCGACACCCCGCTCCCCCCTCCCCTCGCTCCTACAGCTCGTAAACAAGACCACGACACAAAAAAAAACACTTGCAGCGAACACACCGTGTTGCTCTCAAGTGCATTGCATGTTCAGTAGCCAAAACAAAGAGGAGCAAACGCACGAAAGCAAAACACACACAAAAAAAGGGAAAACAACACTTTGCAATCTCCAATACACACACACACACACACACACACACACACACACACACACACACACACACACACACATTGACATACTGATGCAAGATTTTTTTTTTTTTAAATGTGTTTGCATAGACAAACAAAGCAAGCTATGCAGAATAGAGACTTGTTCCCAGTGGCCACAGAGATGAACAGGATGAAAGCAGGGACAGAGTTGAGCCTGAGTAGCGTGGTCGTCGGGGAGGGGGGGGGTGCTACTGCGGCTGTCGTGTACTTCTGCCTGACTGTCTGGGGGGGCGAGTATTGGTTTCAGTCGCGCTGTCGGTTGTTTATGTGACGGGAGCGCCTGGTATATGGTGCTGAAGCACGGCTGAGGGAGGGTGAGTGAGCGGGTCGGGTGGGGGGCTGGGATGGATTAACACCGTCGACACAAAAGGATTAGGGAGCAGTGATCTGTTGTTTTCATCAACCCTTCCCTCCATTTCTCTTAACCCCGCCCCCCCTTCTCCCCCTCACTCCCCCCCCCCCCTCCCTCTATGTGCCTGGCTCTGCCTCACATTTAGCATGGTTGGGTGGGGTGGGGTACTGGCATAAGAGGTCGGAGGCACCAAAAACACTTTTCACAAACATGTAATGGTCAGTTTAGAGTAGAGATGGGGATAAAAAAAAAAAAGGGGGGGGGGGGCAAAAGAGCAACAATGCACTGGGGGTTCGGCGTGGTTAGGAATGCACCACTGTGCTGGATTGCCTATGATTATCTAAAGAGGCAACTGAATGGAAAAGGTAAATAGGGTGACACTAAACCATGTTTCTCTGCACTCAGTTCAAACTCTCATGACAGCAGGCCACATGCCACTAACAGACAACTGCTATGATCTCACTGAGATAAAATGCTCTGTCAAAAGGTGGTCACCCCCTTTTTCTGCCTATTGTGATGGATGTGGCCGACTGGTCACGTACAAAGCAAGTCACTCTATCCAAACCCAACTCGGCACACTCACCCATGCACATGCACATACACAAGGGCCCCGGTCTGACCCCGGTGCACGGGCCTGTGTGCACGATCTCAAAGGAGGTGTTTAGATCCCATCCAAGTTCAATGAACACAGACAGTGAGGAAATCCCCAGGGGTGAATGGGTTAAACAAATTTTTCCACCTATGTGCACAACAGTACTTTGTTTTGTGAACAGCGGAGGACGCTCCCTCGGGGAGAGAATGGAGGGTGAAATAAGACGCAATGGCGGTAACTTTTCAGTTCACCCACGCTTACACACACACACAAAGACTTGCATACAAAGAGAAACTGCCTGAATACATTATTAAAAGCATGTTTTATTTCATTCTAATTCATTTGTAGCTGGAGGAATGAAATGATTGTTTTTCTATTGTATATGTCAAGTTAATGAAACATATTGTGTGATGATACTACTCAATTTAGGACATTTAGAGTGAGTATATGGCCTGCAATTGACAAATGGGTACCTTGGGGTATTAGAACCAATCCTCTCACCTTCTAGTGACCATCTACGGTCCCATCGCATTAGGTAACAGATGTTTGGCTGTCTCAACACACAACACATATTACTTCTTTGGTAGCTCATTCTGACCGGGGGGCTGATCACAATAAATCTGTGTCTGTCAATTTTGTGGGTAGATGATATTACTAACAAGTCAATAACATGCACTCAGCAAATTAGTCTCATCAGTCTAAGTTATTGGCAAAGTAACATAATCTTGCCAGTGCAAGTATGTGGTGGGCCATCGTGACATTAATCGTGACTGTTTAAACCAATGTGCCCTGGAGCGGATGCCTGGTGCTTGGTTCAATCATGCATGTGATAATGTCGTATTGATCGCCTGCTGTAACAGGCTAATGAAGAGTCTATGAAAACCATTAAAGCGATCGATGAAATGCCGCTGCGGAAACAGGCTCATCATAAACAGACCAAGGACTCTGCTTGACAGGGTTTTATGAAGTGTGATTTCTCGCTGCCAGGGATCGGCACCTGAACCTGGCGCTACTGTAAATGCTATATCTGCTTTTTAAGGAGGGTGTGCGGTGACATTCAGATTCTTGAATGTGTCCGTGAGGTTTAGCGGCATTTCTATTTTCTGTCTGACCCTGGGAGTGCCATGCAGGTGAGGACGAAGAAGGCACTGGCGGGACTGATAGTGGCACTGAAGATGGCAGACTCTCATTAAAGATGCAGCACGGCTTACTTCCACTCCTCACATCTCCACCCGGGAGAAATGGAGCATAAAGTTCTTGCTCTGACCGGCGCTGTGCAGATATTTGGCCACTCCACGTTTCATGTATGCATGCACACTGTAACGTATTCCTTTTCCTGCTCAATCCATATGCTACCCTATTTAGGGGTTTCTGAATTACTTGGAGATATATTTTTTACCAAAATCATATACACAAGTTCCTTAGAATTCAGCTGCCCAGCATGTGGCAATGTTCTACTTAATCGAGCTTCACCAAACTCATTTATCACCACTTCCTCCCTCCTGAGATGTCAAGCTGAGGCATGTCTCTCTCTCTCTAATGACCACCCTCCACACTTCCTGCTGTTCCACCAAGACAGAGAGGTGAAAATGGGAGACTGAAGAGCGTAATCTCTCAAACGGGCGGTTGAGGGCTCCAATCTTGGGGGTTTAACCCCCTGTAAGCCCCTTAAATACCCGGTTTAGAGGGCCACAACTGATGGGCTAAAGCCTCCAGAGATTGTCTACTAACTGCTGGAATCGGACACAGCGTGAGGACACAGAATGAAGGATCCCCTGCCATGACTACAGCAGCCACTTCATCCGTCCGCAGTCAAATGATTGGACGGGTTTAATTAGCATCGGAAGTGCAACATAAGTGTGGCTCATAATCGTATGATCATATGGTTAAATGAAGGATGCTAGGGGTGACTGATGACCTACGACCAACCGCTAAGGATACAGGAGATTATTTTAGTTACAAATGAGGTCTGGCTTTGAAATAAGGTTTAACTGGAGAGAAAAAAGTAACATCCTGTCACCTCAGACACGTAAAACATGACAGAAAACTCGTTGTCCTTGTCACCTCCTATTGACCTGACTTTGAACTGTGTTAATGGTACTTCTACAGGAAAACTTAACCTGCCTATATGAGCATCATGGGTGTCTGAGTGAGGACTCTCAAAATAAGGGACGTTGGTGCCATCTACTGACCAAGTTCACCAACACTTGAATTGCATGTATTTCAGGCACACAACATTCAAACGCATATCTTTTCTCTTCACATGGTATCTACACTGCATAGAAGGTCTTACCAGAAGCAGGAGCATCAGGAGTGTCTGCTGTAGCCGGTACATCTTTCTGTAGAAAGAAAGATCTCATTTATTTCCCCTGAAATAGTCCAACTGGATCCTAACACGGGTCTTAGTTGCAAAATATAACAATACACTGTAGGCTACTGTACATTGAATATTTGACTAGAATTTGTAACTTTTTTGTAGCTTTTCCTAAACACATAACCACACATAATCTGGCTATTGATGTTGATTATTGCCGTTGCATTTGTAAATAAGTTAATATTTGCTGTGGGCAATTCTATGTCTAAAATTTTGTCTAGTTAGACTTGTTTAAAACTATCATTTTAAGTTTGATGTTAATTGGACACTAGTGCACCACACGTTTTTGCAGGAAATGTAATTTTACCCCCGCTCACCTTCCGTCATTTTGGATGCTCATACAGGTAAGTTGGCAACACCGGTAACGTAAGCTGTGACTTTACTAATAGTACTACGAGTGACAACAAACGGGCTAGCAGTTTACGTTAGCTAGGTAGTAACGTTAGCTAAAGCGAGAAGCTAATGTCACCGTGGTCTGTAGGCTCAGGAGGCGGTGGGTTCTGGCGGGTCGAGTGTTTTTATTAAAACAAAAGATTGGTTCTGTTAGCTAACATGGCTTCATTAAAACTTATTAACGTTACTTTTGGAGCAAGAAGTTAATCCCAGTTAAACTAAATTGACGGTTTTGGTCACTGGGCGTCAGAGAACTAACACTAGCTAGTTTATTAACGTTAGCTATTTTTTTTTAGCATTTATTTGAGCCATTAGCTCCTCTTGCTTGGTCTGTGTCATGTACATGCTAACCTTGTTGTGCAATGTCAATAAAATATAGAAACGAACAACCACGCCCTAATTGATGTGTTCTTGCACCTTGAAATAAAAGGCTCCTTTTTTTGCTCCCAAAGGTCAAACACCAATTGCATTTCTTCCCCAGCTCCAATGGCATTCTGGCCGTGACAGTATTCAGAATCTTGAAAGCTGTTTATGCCTATTTTCTGTTGGCATAACTTTTATAAAGTTGATAATTACCTCTAACAGTAGTTGAATGGTTGGACTTTTGTTTCTCCTGTTATCCAGGCATTGCATAAACGTCCATGTCTCTCGTCCTGCTGGAACAATGCCTCTCTGTTTAATCTGACAGCAACTTTAGCTGCACGCCTAGTTGTGATTTTCTCAAACCAAGTTAGCCAGTCACCGTGCATGCTGTCTCCACATCAGTATTGTGCAGAAGTGTGATCTCTTATCCAGCAGCTGTCTCATGTTGCACCTCCCAGATATCTTTGAGTTTGCTAATAGACAAGAAAAGCAGACATCTGGCCCAATACCTAAAAACAAATTGTGTGCTTACTTACATTGATTCATAAATTGTTTGCTGTGTAGTACTTTGACGTGCCATAGCTTTTGCTGATTGTCTCCTTCAGGTGTCCCGAGGTACATACATCATCTGGGAAAGATACAGCAGGAGTTGGACCTGATTGCCTCAGAATCATTTAATGAACTGCCCCAAGTAAGTCTTGTGCTTGCTCCAGTAGCTTATACCTGGAAAAATAGCCTTTGTCTCAGCTGATCTTGATGATGCTCCATAAAACAAGCGGCTGGTGCCTCCACACACAGACAGCTTGACAGAATGCTCTGGCCCCTTCTACAGAGACTAGATTTCTGTCACTAGGCTTCCCCATCCTGATGATCTGATGCTATGTTTTACCTATGCAGTAAAAAAAAAGGAATCACATCTTCGATCACTATACTTAACTCAAGAGCATCCTCTGCTGGAAAGCCTTATGATAGTAGACAGAAACTTTTTGCCAGTGGGTGCAGGCAGTACAGCGAGGACACTGGAGCATTGCTCCAGTCTGTAGTACTTACAGAAGTTGTTAAAGACAGTATTACTGAATATAGGCCTCTCAGTTTGAACTATATAACATATATGTAGTTTTAAAGACTATTAGTTTAGTGTTGTAGGTATTACAGGTGTCCTCACAAGACTTGCCTGCTCTGGCACTGCGGATTACAGTTTTAACCCCCTGGACTAGACAAACGTGAGACCTGTAAACTCAGAGTTTTGTGGAGCTCTGGTAGCTCAGCTGGTGGAGTGGGCCCTACATGTACTGAGGCTGCTGACACGGCCGGGGTTTGAATCTGAGGCCGTGGCCTTATGTTGCATATCTCTCTCTCTCTCTCTCTCTCTCTCTTTCTCTCTCTCTCTCTCGCCCTTTCCTGTCTTCAGCTACTATCATGAAGTCAGAAAAGCCCAAAAAATAGTAATTAAAAAAACCATACCCTTCATTTATTTCTATGAGACCAGCCTGTGGCCGGCTGTTTTTGCCTCCGGCCCACTGGAAGAAGCATAGAGTGCTCAAGTCAATCTTTTCCCTGTTAAAGCTCAATGTGTTTATTGTGGCAGCAGCTGTTTCTTATGCTGTTGTGTGTTATGGAGGCCATCATGGGTGGTTCTTTGTTCAAGTAGTTCCCAGTAGGTCAATGGAAATCTCCATAGCAGGCCTACAAACCAACTACAACGGCAATACACTAATTACTATCACATTCAGTATTATTCTAATACAATTTAACTGCAGCAGGTACATTGCCAGGAACCCCCTCAGTGAAAAAGTTCTATTATAAAGCAGCTTTCAACCAACCTACAGTCAATGCTTGCAACTGACTACTGATGTAGTTCCGTGTCTGTCCAGGAGAGGGCAGTATTTAACATAACATGTTTAAAGCAACTGCAGTATGAAGCGACAATTGGAAATGTGGCGACACACTTTCAAAATGATTGCGAAACACTTCAATGTGTGACACATCTAAAGTGGCCCTGTCATGCTGCACGAGGACACCAGTTCAAAGGAAAACACTTACAATCATAGTTGGTAATATGTCTGCTGTAGTCTCATAATCTGCAGGTGTGAATTCTCACAATGGTCATGCCCTCTCTCTGGGTTTATTATCTATATATTTTGAATCTTACAGTACATGTATCTAAATTATTGAACACCAAATCTGAATAATGTCTCATTATGACATTTGATCTTTTTTTTTAAATTTATAGTAACCTTCCAAGACCTTTTACCACAAACGGTAAAAATCGGTTTATAAAACTTGACTCTCCACTTTACAAGAAGTGTAATAATGTGACAAGCAAATCAATCTGAAAAAAAATATATCATGATTTGACTAGCCATTTTTCACCAGCAGATGGAAGCAATGTGCATCAAACAGCAAGTATTGCCAGCTAAAGCTACATATAGCACAGGAGTGTTGCAACTCCACAATGACCAGACTCTAACAAACCAAATGAAATATCCTGTCCTGTTTTACCCCATCCCAACCAGCATGCATATTCAATTATCTGCCTTCAAATTCATTTTGGCCTTCAATCCATTTACTCTTCATCCTAAATTATGATAAAGAAGAAGGAGAACCATGTAGCAACTTTTTAATTTTAATATCCTCCTACTTCTTGTAGCGGTGGCTGTTAATATCTCCCTTATTTTGTGGAGCAGAAACAAAGCAAGAAACAAAAACAGAAAAAAACAACTTTTAGGGGAAAGGTGAGGTTTTGAAATGATATTTTGTAATGATTTAATATTGTTTTTATATTAAATTGTAACACAGCTGCAACACAACTTCCAGTTATGATGCTGTGGGTAAAATATTCAAGGGGCATTTAGTTTTTGTTTGTTGTAATAATACCAAAGGGGGAAATGTTTAGTTGTCGGGGTTTAAACATGCTGTCATAAGGCCACTGACACTGCAAGTCCCTGTAGGGGTAGCAGTGTGTTTTAGTTGGGGCACTTAGCTGAAGTAAACAGAGAGGGAGGGGAGTGCGCGCGCGAGGCTTTTGGAAGCAGACATGCAGACAGCCGACCACTGCGAAAGTGTTGCGCGCGGGACAGACTGGCTGTAGCCCACACCACTCCTCCTCTGTCCGAGGGAAGACCCCCAAAACCTCTGCCGCGATGCGCTGCTCCCACTCATCTCAACCGACAATGTGAAAAAAAACCCAGACGGAAACGATTGTCAGATGTTTAAACTCATCGTCGCTTCATTGTGCTCGAGTGCCGCCTATATCTCCAACAGCATCACACAGTTCACGCAGTCGGGGCTACAGTACAGGCTGTCCACGGGGATACCTGGTGTGAGATGCGGCAATGTCCCGAGGATTGTGCCCACGCGTAAACTCTTCTTGCGGGTCCGCATGGATTCTGTCTGCGCTCGTGCTTGCGGTGAACGTGATCGGCGCGGACGCGTACAGCTGTCATGAAGTGAGGACCGCTTTCCAGCTGCGGCAGGTCGGTCCGCCGCACCGCGTGCCGGAGACACCTGGCAGAGGTGAGCCAGCGAGTATTTTTTTTTTGTTGGTACCTCACAGTGAGGAGCACTTTGGATAAAGCGCACCGCAAAAAACGTGCACAGTTCGTTAGTGGATCCGCAGACACATGTCACACAATTAGCTTTAAACACTGATTGACTTTCAGCAATCAGATGTGCAAATGTGTTAAAAAGTTATGAATATCTACTTTTATTTATATATATATAAAAAAACAAACAGACTTTAATTAATGTCCAATGCTTTTAACTATTATGTGCTTCTGCCAAAAGCACACGTGGGTCGTCTCCCATAAACTGCACTCAAGTGACAGCAAACAGAGTGAAAGGCTGAGAGACAGAGCAGATATTTCTCTCTGTCTTCACTTTGTGACATTGTCTCTCCTCACATTAGTCCTGGTAGTTGTTGAGACCTTTTAAATGGTTGACCGTTACGTTTCTGTCTGATGATGGTGATGGGGGAATGCTCTTTGGTTATGATGTGTTTCTAAAATGATCTAAAAGTAAGTGAAGTCTGTATGATACTTATGTATTTGGCAGTGTCTTTTTCAGTAAATTCCAGGCATCATGTAGGTCCATGGTCAAAAACATGTATCATGTGTATTGGTATGGTCCAGGTCTGGGCAATATTACATGTTCAAGACACCCAGCAGAAAGGCAACATCTCATCCGTCTGGTTCGAAGGGTCAGCCTCTTGATGTTAGCCACGATTTGCGGCTTTCACGTGTCACCCTGCTGCTCATCATGCAAGCAGGCTGTTTGGAGAGATTAAACAATTATTGTGCAGAGTGTAGCATGCCCGGCCCGGCGCGTTCACATATTGCTGAGACGGCCGTTTCTGAGCAAGAACAAGACAAAGCGTGATGCAAAGGTCTTGCATGGTTTAATCTCGGTGGATTAAGAGGCAACAATGTTGCGTCCACACAGGGGCCAGTGATTGATTTGTAATCTTCAGATTGACTTGCAGAAGTCAGACACCACCAACTCTTTTTTTGGCCTCTTTAGCTTCGTGGGATGGCAAAGGCCCTGAAGTGTCGGCACTCCTGAGCTCAGGGGCCACAGTTTACTCTTGGCACCTCTGCTGACAACGGCTCCCAATTAACATTTACGTCAGATTTTTTACCAAAGCGATGCTTGGAAGCTACTTCAAACGCCTTGAAGATTTTGTGGTTTGTGTTTTCCTCCTGCACGCTGAGGAGAAGTTATTTTACGAGAATAAACATTGGTTCCAAATCTGATTTTGGAGGCAAAATGCATTTTCAGCGGCTTTAGGCCTTGGTTCAACTATGCTAGGTTTGCCTGAAAGTTTTTTTCTGCAAGCATAGTAAGAGACTCTTTCAATTTTAACTTATTATGTCATGCTTCTCCAACATGGGGCCATTTCAATTGTCATATGAACACAAGAAATCAAGCTATTCAGCGTTTCCTTTGTTCTTTACTTTTAGTCTTTTGAATCTATAACTCTCTTTTCCTTTATTAGGAGTCCTTTTAGTCTCAGATTTAAGTGCATTTTTTCCTGGCAAATACTCACATGCTGGTCGATGAGTGCACAGCTATCTACAGTATGTGACCGGCCGGAATCCTTGCAGCAATGGTGTCACATGCAGGTCGGTGGCAGCTTAAGTATCACCCGGTCTGAGTCTGCAAGCTTTAACAGGGAGAGGAGCGACAGACAGCTGAGTGGGAAACATACCCAGAGGTGCATCCAAACCATTTGATATGTTTGTTTAGCCGGGTGTCACTACTAGCAACAGGGGACGTCGATTTCACTGCGCGCGGTATAGTTTTTTGGGTCAGCTCTTAAAAGACAACGGAAGAACCTTGGTCTTCCGAGGGTGTCAGCAAGTCGGGAGGGACGCCCGTGTGACAAGCTTTTACGGTCTGAGGACGCATTGGCAGGAGCTAAATGTGAGAATCTCAGGCTGCAATCGCAGCTGTTGATGAGCTTTTGTATCTGACAGAGAGCAAACAGCAGCATTCACACAGTATGAGTGTGAAGGGTATGCAATAGTCTTTCCTTTTAATGGCTTCCCCCACCTCTGTATCTTATTTCTGAGGCCCTCTATCTACGTTTTTGTAAAATGCGGGAGGTATGATCCAGATACATAAATGCGGGCTCTATGATCCGAACTATTAATTGTTGTAAATATTTGTTCAGAAGGTGTGTTGAACTGCGTTTTTGTGCGTTCGCACTCTGCTGTCCCGTCCCCTCAGCAGCTAATCAAACATGGCTGTAGCTTCAGTACATTTTGGGCTTCTATCATATTATTTTGTTTTTATTTGCACTTGTCCCAGAGAGGTTGTTTTGGGTCAGGCGCAATCTTGTCTTCAAAGCGCTGACCAATGGAAGAGGGGGTGTTGAGAGTGTGAGATGTGGTGTATGTGTGTGTGTGTGTGTGTGTGTGTGTGTGTGTGTGTGTGTACACAATTATGCTACTCTGCTTCGGCTCTCAGATCAAATGCCAATAAAAGCAACTCTTGAAATTTGAAGTGGCAAAACTTCAGCCCTTTTCACAGTCTGATATTTTTCTTCGGATACAGTGCTGCGTTTCATTCGTGTGTGCTGAACTGATTTCTCGCTAAGCGCCGGGAGTGTGGCAGCAGGGAGTTTTAGAGCCAGCCAATTGGATGTGATCCTATTCTACGCTACAGATATTTTATTTAACATTTCTTTGGTATCCTACGAAAACATGAAGTGCAACACGTAGTGATAGTGCCTTATGATTATCAAGAGCTTATTTACTTAAGCAAGTAGGAAAATACAGAACTGTAGCAATAGCTCAATGTAAAAATAATTCTCACTACAAATAAAAGTCACGTTTGAATTTATTCCTACTCTTAATGTTATTTATTTCCAATTTGATAGATTTGTATGTCCTTGTGTTGAATCATTTCAGACTAAAAACATTTGCTCTTCAGGCATTAAATGTTTGTTCCCTGAGCCACACTTCTCAAAGAGCGACTTTATCTCTGCGCCAGATTCAGCGTCGAGGGAACTTAGATAATCAGACATGCAGTTGCTTATCCTGTGATTATTCCGAAAGAGTTACGACCGCTTATGTACGGCGGTACGCAGCCAACTGCTCCATATTGAGATTACCGCAGGGTGCTGATATAGCCCTTCGGAGATAGATCATTTTGGAAAGCAGGCAGCTAGTGGTGCTGCTCACGGACGCACTAATCCTCCAGCTGGCTCCTTAGATAATGTCCTGAGATATGATCAACCTATTTTTCCAGCTCAAGTTAAAAACTATCTGATTGAGCGGGGCTTATCTGATCGTGCGTGCGTATACCACACACGGAGCACTTTGCTGAACCTATTACTCCACCGCCATTCTCTGCTGTGCTCAGTCATTAACAGCTCTTTTAAGAGTGAAAGAGAGAGTGTCTCATATCTGGAAATACAAGGCAAGCAGGGTCATGTGTTAATAGCGAGGGAATGGGGAACACAGTGCGTTATCACATGTCGCCACGTCCTTAACCAGCTACAGCATCAAAAGTCTTGGCAAGCTCTCGGAGCTCAGCGTGTTCTTTGATTGGCCGCAGTTATTTTTGATTCCCTTTTTCAACGCTTTCTCACTGAGGGAGCAGGCACATGGTGCACACACACCTACCGTACGCCATACACACTTAAAGTCACTGAGCATCTGTTTTCTTTTTCAGCTTATTGAACTGACAAGCACCTCGGATGCTCTCTCTCTCTAGCCCACCCCAAAAACCAGCCTTACCGCTGTTGCCCCATGTCTGAAGCTGATTACTTCGTCTGAGTCGGCCTCTAGTCTCTACACGACATCTCTTATTGGATTTCAGCCTAAGTCTGTCTTGTGTTTCAGTTGGTTGCGTGCTACCTTACCCTCCCGGCCTGCTAACGTGGTAGAGGCTGAGGTCAGTAGACTGCCAAGTATATAATTTGCAGTACCTCTTCAATAATATTACCGTTTAAAAGATGGACCTTTTTTTGCGCTCTAGGGATAGAAGTATTACATGAGAGGGGAACTTTCTGCAACAGATTATTTTGAATGTTGACATAATTACTCTGCCAGTCGGTGGCCGAGCACCCCTCTGATATGACGCTGCTTCATCAGGTCTGCATCTATCCGCCCACCAGCCCTCCACTTCTCTCCTCTAGCTCTGTCCAACCAACCTCTGCTTGCCTGGCTTCGGACCCGGTGCCAATCACTGTCGGCCGTACGTGGGTCTGGGGAAGCTAAACATTCCAGTTGAGTTTCAAGGGTGTCCAAAAAAATACAGGTATGCGGCAAAGACCCTTTAAGATGTGTTTTCATTCAACGTGGTCCATCCAAAACACTGCAAATCTGTATAGAGTAAATATCCCGTATGTTCAGAAGGATCTGGCAACTTCAAAGTGGAACCGGCTTCCTGAGGCAGGAGAAGGGCAACTGCATTAATTGCCCACTCTCCAACAAAGTTATTCTTGTTCTCCAAAAAATATCAAAACGGCAGCATCAGGAAACTGCAACCCTCACGGTCATCAACGCATTCCGAATCATAACAAAATTTCCATACCGTATTGAGGAGACGTGAGCAGTTTATAAATCATTTCATGAGTGCAGGAGTGTTTGAAAAGGGCGGTTTCGACTCAACATCTTCTCTGCAGTATGCTGCATTCAGCTCTGTTACTGTAGCACCGCATATTGAGAATGGCATGTGAGGTAGCGGGGTAATTATACAGTGGTGGAGTTCCTCCGCTTTAGGAGTTTTGACTTGTGCAATGAAGGGCACTGAGGTGTTGCTGAAGGGATTGTGACTAACAAGGCAAGACCCCCCGAGCCATGACTTTAATACGGCAAATTACTCCAGAGGTATTTGTCACCTGAGGACGATTAGGGGAATTAGGATTCAGAGTTGACGTCCAATTTGGAGAGCAAAGTGTGTTAAGGTTTAGCCAGGCAGAATGAGTGGCACACACATCGGGCACTAATTACAACGGACCTGTAGAGTTCTGTCCTCTTTGCCCATTGGAGTCCATGTTAAGTCACATTAAAGCCAAGAGTTGTTATTTGGAATCAGATTAAAAGCTACTGCTTGTAGACAAAATAGTAGACTTTGAAATTTGTAAAATAACGTAAAATCATTGTAGCAAATGCTGCTACAAAAGTGTTGACCCTCATATTCTGCCATTTATCTGTTCTCACACGTTTTCAGCATATTAAAAACAGTGTTTTGATCAGTGCACCTAAAATGTGGGAACAGATAGTGTGACCTCTTGAGAGCTCAGTTAGCTCTCACAAAACAGGGACAGTTCACCCCAAAATCTCAAAAACGATTTTATTTTGTATTTTGTCCCTTTAAGTATTTACAGTAATGACACACCTTAATTAATCCTCACTGGCACAGCTAGCTGCCCGTACAAGTCCAACTGTTCATTTGATCATTTCTTGGCAATAACTACAGCATGGAGTCAAACTCCACAACAATGGTGTTGAAAATGACCAGTTATGTGATGCATGCGAGAACGAGGCACTGCCAGGTCAACCTAGAAAGTAAACACATTTAAAAGTCACCGTAGTTGTCTGTGTGAGTAGGGCATTAGTGCGAGAGGCCACTAAGACACCTGTGTGAAGTAGCTACAGGGACCCTTAGCTCAGATCAGATGCTACACCTCAATAACCTTATGGCAGAGTGGAAAAGAAATAAATTCAACTGACAATTTGGGTTGTTTTCCCAGTACGATAACGAATCCAAACATGAAGCCAAATCCATGCAGGAATGTCATAAAAGCAACAATGCTAATCTGAGCCTGAGTCAAGTCAGAGACCATTACAATCAATGCAATCAAACATTTGAAGCAGGACCCGAAAACTGCTGTTGAGTCATGGTCCCCGAGCAATTTGACAGAGCTTGAGTAGTTTTGCACAGAATTATGGGAAAAATTGTGCAGATATTCAAAACCGACACCGCCTACTACATTTTTGACGAAAATAATCTTCGCAGATATTTGTTTGTTTTACGTAGTTATCAAACACCCTTTTAAACCCTCAACACCTCAAATGCTTTATTTTCATTCAACAATGAAACATGAAAGTTTAAGGAGAAGTCAATGCCTTTTGCAAGTTGTATGATCTGTGTTCTGTATCCTGAAAACGTATATGGAGTATGGTTTAAATCATAAACAAGGCAGTCCGATATTAATAGATATGTCCTACATTGTAGACTTCAATGACTCTCAGAGTCCTGGGAAGACTCCTCAATACATATTTTAGCTCACCCTTCAGGCAGACGTTTGTTAATATACTGTATGTCAAATATTTTTTCAAAAGTGGACTCAGCATTATGTTTGCCGTTGGACAACACAAAGAGTGACACAGCTTCTGATGAGTCCAAAAAGTGGCGTGGTGTATTCGTGACACAGTCGGCCTGTCCTCCCGACTGCTGTGGTGGCTTTAACAGCCAAAGTCTCTCTGAGTATCACTTACTCCACGCAGCTACTCGCAAGGGACGGAGAGGCCAGGCCGGATTCCACCGTGAGTCCCTGGATATTAGTTTCATATCACAGATAACACACAAACACAAAGGAGAGAAAGAGCCAGCCGAGGAGGAGAACAAGGGTCAGGGACGGGGGGGGGGGGAGGACGCACACCAAATATGGTGAAATAACAACATTAAAGCAGAATCAAGACAGTACATCTTGCCTTCAAGTGGCACACGTTTCCCTTCTAGCCTACAGCTTTCTAAGAGCCGAGTTCAGAAAGTATTGGGCTCTAATAAATTACACTTTAACTGACTTTAAATGAAACAAACGGAATTTCGGGCTAAGTGTTCCATATTAAGACTTAATCACTATCCTGAGTGAACAGTTTGAGCTCGTTTTTAGGTAATGTGTTTCATGAATCAGCTTGTGTGTGCACTTTTGTTCATTGAGTGAGCTAAACAATATGAATTGCTGGATGCTCTAGCTTCTAGAGAAGGCATTTCTGTTTTTTTACTGCACTTGCACAGTAAAAAGGAGTGGAACTGTGTTCTTGAATTGCTTCTCTTGGTTCTGCATTTGTAGATGTCATGAATAACTGAAGAGTTCATGTTAATGCGCTTAGACCTGTGAATACCCATTGTTTGTATGTTTAAACAGATTCTCATTTACTATATCACAACCCCCCATCAATCAAATTTGAAAAAGAGCTCTATCAAGGTACATTGAGGAGTAGCAGATGTAAGCCCAAAACAAACGCGTAGAACTGTATTTTTTTTTTTATTTCCCTCCAGACACAAAACATAAACAGGAACGGTGTCAACAGGGAAACGGTGTCGACAGGTAGACAGTGTCAAACATAAAAAAAAAAGTGGAACCGCTACAGAGATGGCGATAATGAGCTGTAAGGGGCAGGACAGCCAGTTATGACTTCACTCGCCTGGCTCTGGGATGGGAACAAATGGAGCCTCGCTGGGTAATTAAGAGACACCCAGGCCTCACTGGGATATGCCAGGCAAACGGGAGAGAGGCAGCAGAAAGGGAAAGAGGGATTGAGAATGCAACCCTATTGTGTTTCATGGAGGGATTTGGACAGTGAGGCACTGGTCTTGCGGTCTGTCCTAAGGCCATGCTTTAGGCTCCGATTACAACACCTGCCTCCAGCCACCCCCGTCCAGCCCCCCCCCCACTGTAAAATGAGTTATCATATCAGACTTCTGCATTATGGAAATGTCCCTGTGCAAGGAAATGTGTGGGAAAGAACCATTTTTAATAGGCCATGCTAATTGCGAGCAGTCCCGGTGATGTCATGACAGTGTTTATATGTGTAGCGAGGGTGAGGAGCAGGTGACACTGGCAGGACGGGGCGGACTCGGTTTCCGCTGATGTAATTGTGCCTGATTGAGCGGTTCATTGGATCACAGTGTTTGCAGTTAGGTCATTGCCTTCATGTGGTTGTCCTGAGCTGCAGTCTTATAATGACCGTCTAGTTCTAGAGGTGATTTCATACATACAGATTACTGTGTGTGTGTGTGTGTGTGTGTGCCCCGCTTGTGTAAGTGACAGTAAATTTAGCAGGTTTGCAAAGCGCATGCTTGCATTTCTATCTTCTTTTATGGGACATGCATGTACACATGTATGTTTTGACGGCGTGTGCAATCGAACGAGCCAAAGATATTTATATATTCAGCAGAGACCGTATTTTTAGCAGGAAACGTGGATGGATTCTTGGTTTACTTTCTCACCCTCCCACGGTGGCTCCTCTGTCTCCCAATGGAGTTACGGCCCGTCTATCTATGTGCATACTCAGGACACTATACATATACTCACATATTTGCAGAGCAACGTGTAGAATCATATATCTGCCTCACAGGGTAAAAGACGTTATCTTATCTCATCCAAACGAAAGATACCGTAATTCTCCGAGAGCTTACGTTTCCTTTGATATGCTTTATGTGTTGCCTCTGACTTGAAAATAAAAAGAAGGATAAATCAGATAATTAACCGTAAGTCCATTTCTGCTTGACTTTCCTAGATGTGGATCTGTTGGTTTGTAAGCACCAGGGTCCGTCGTGCTGCACCCGGAAGATGGAGGAGAGCTACCAGCTGGCTGTGAAAAGGGAAACCCTCCACAACATTCAGTCCTACAGCTACGAGCTGGAGCACCTCATCTCCGGCCACTCGGATGCCTTCCAGGGTAAGTGCCGGGACTCGAGTGGGCCAGGCTCTTTTATGCTGACCTGAATCTGAACTCGTGCAACCGTTTTGAATCCAAATGCAGCAATAAAAAACTAAAAAAACATTTGCGTTTGTTTTCTTTCTTCCAAAGAATATTTATTTGTCCAATGTTTGGTGAAAAAAAAAAGTTTTTAACTCAGCTCCCCCAGGGTCATGGAAGCTGGCGTGCAGGCAAATGTGCAGTCAGGAAATGTGCAGGACCCCCCCGCCCCTTCTCTCCTTCAGTGGGTTTGGCAGCAAAAGAGCTGTGAAGAGGGACCACTGAGGGTAAACGGGGGAAAAAGAGGGTACAGAGGCCTTTTACTCAGACTTTAGCATTTGGTGGATGATGGTCTGCTTTGTCATTATGAAATCCTGCTCTCGGAACAAAACAATTACTGGAACCCTTGAACAAATTACAGTAGTTTTGGGAAGTGAAACAGTGCACAGTAATTTGTTTTGTTTGTTTGTTCGTTTGGTTTTTATTTTTGGGTGTATTTTTATTTTATTTTTTTGTTGCAATGCCTCTTTGGTAGCCTGGTCAGTTCAGATGTCTGAGTTCCGGATAAACAAAGCCCTGCTGTAGATACAAAGCCTGCTTCGACTGGGTCTTTTGCCTGCCAAAGGGTTTTGTACTACGCCCAACTGAATCAAGCCATGCACTAGTCGCCCAAACTTGTCTTTCCTCTTCCCCTAGTGATTGCAGTGTCGTTTAAAATTATAGAATTTCCAAAATAGACCCAAGTTTTCCCTCCCGAAAAACCTCCAAACACCATCCCACAGGGTAGGAGACCTGCTTTGGATGTTTTTGAAGCGTTACAGGAATTTTGGGTACCATGCAATTAGTTTTATAAGACAATGGACTGCTTGGACGCCATGTTGGTTAAGTCCCGCTTTATGATGGATGTGGATGTTGGTGTCCAACTCGCGTGATATGTGAACAAATGGTGTAATAGAGAATGAAACGGGCTAGTGGAACAGTCTAAATGTCATCTGGACAGTATATATTACTGTCACATACTGTTTAACGTTCTAAAACACTGCCGCCATATTCAAATCCAGTCGCTTCAAACATTACAAGCAGTTACATGAATAGCAGTAACTGTGTTTGAATGGTTCTCCTGGTATTTGTCCTTTTCATCATCATTAAGATCTTTCCCTGCTTACCTCATGTCTGAGCCTGTCTGGAGAACGAAGATCAGGTGTTCCACATATCCAGAAAAGGCCAAGGTGGAAAAATAACAATGGAATAACAATGGGAACTGGAGTATGGTGGTGCCGAAAATGATGATGTCACTATCCCTCAATTTACAAGGCCTTCTAAGGACAGTCTCTGTGCTGTCTGAGTGCCTCAAGTGGAATGTGAAGTAGCAAGTGGCTCATATACCGCATGCAGTAATGAGAATATGATTTTGGCCGATGCCCTCGGTGCTGTTATTCACACGCTGGATGGTGGAAAATTGTTTTGTGGGTAGCTTTCTTCTCCTGCGCCTTTTTTTGGTTTGTATCTATCCAATTGCACCACATACAGTTCACCGCTGAGCCAGTTGTCTGGAAAACTCTGCTCTTCTGTTGCTAATCATCTATTTGGTAATCCTCTCATGATGTGGCCACTGTTTTCTCTACAGCTTTCGTTCAACTCAAACAAAGTCCTATCTGTCTGCGCTTTTCTTCATCCACTATAGCTTCTCAGCTCCAAATGACTCCCGCTGGTTGCCGAAGTTTAGCCAAAAGGACGAGCCCATTAGAAAGGAGATGGTGTGTGTGTTTAAGGAGTGTGTCTGCGTGTGTGTGTGAGTGTTTTCCTTGGCCTGCCTTTGTTTTGACAGGCCTAAAGGCCCTACTGTGCTTTGTCATGTGTGGGAGTTGCCATGTCATGAGTGTGACCCCATAAACACAGACCACATTTCTGAAAGAATTGTTTTTTTCCTCAAAACGTTCATGATACTGTATTAATATATGAAAGAGCAGGTTCAATTGTGGGCTGCAATAACAATAGTTTACAGTACCAATAATCTTTTGGGATTCTCCAGAGATTGCTGTCCACTAGCAGGTTACATCTTTTTGCATAACAACCTCCCTCCCGTACTTTACCTTCTTCTTCATCTTCACTCCTTTCAACTTTCCTAAAACCCACTCACAGCCAGCCCCCCCCCCCCTTCACAGCTCTCCTCTCTCAACCCCAACACACAAACAGGCTGATTCTCCTAATCCATGCCGTATGTTGATAGGTAGTGACTACTGGGGCCTGATGGTGGGCAGGTGTCAACCACAGAGCCCAGCTTAGCGCTGGTCCGCACTAGCCAATCTGGAGTAATCTTAGTGGCCGGACACCTCTCTGTGGCCTCCTGATTGGCCGAGAGAAAGTCGAACAGATGGAGTGGTCACTTGAATCCTTGTATGTCTGATTGGCTCTGCTACTAGTTGATCTGAGGAGCTGGAGCCTTACTTTTAGTTAGCTCCAATATGCCCTCATATAAATTACTTCAGTCAAACATGCAGCGGCCGCTTGTTGGCAAATTGTTGTGCAGGCAATCCAATTTGCTTGTGTGTGCGTGTACATGACAGGTGGGAGTGATGAGTTGGAGAGTAAATATCTGGGTATACTATACTCGCGCTGCTGGGGAGCAGATGTCAAGAAAATGCTGACACATTTGATCACTAGTGTCACCGATATGAGGGGGACCTGGCCCACAGCTAAAGGCCATGACATCTGTGTTTGTGTGAGTGCGTGTGTGTGTGTGTGTGTGTGTGTGTGTGTGTAATGTGGGTGTTCAAGCATTTTCTACGTGTGCATCTTGATTATTCTGTGTGTGTGTGTGTGTGTGTGTGTGTGTGTGTGCATACATGTGTCCCAAAGACGTGAGCATGTACAATATTTACCACCCTTGTGAGTCACCATGACCACCTCGGGGCTCAAGTTGTCCTCGCGGGAGTTGACAAATGCTTTTCAGAGAGATGTATTCTGCTGGCCTAGATAGCTCTCTATCATCGATGAAAGTGCATCGCATTGAACGATTCAGGTGCCCTTCAATGGAGGAACGGGGGGGGGTTCATTTGAGAAGGAGCGACGGCGAGGGAGAGAGAAAGAGGCCATGGCAAGGACGGTGCCTTTCCTCATTGAGGCGACATAATTGGCTGACCCCCCCCGCCCACAGACAGCACATGCACGAGTGTACGAGACAAAGTGATCAAAACCACAACCTGAGGCCCAGGGATACTCGAGGGCCTCAGGCCGAGTTGTGAAAGAAACACAACAGAAAGGCTGTGACTGTATGTCCCCCCCAGGCTTTCAGGTGGCTGAGTTCAACCCCCCCCTCCCCCAATTACCTGCTACAGTAGACAGTATTCTCCATGTTTGTTGCTCCTTGCGCACGTAACCCCCCCCCCCCCCCCTCCGAATCTCTCTAGGCACAGAGAGACAGACAAGAATATCTAGACTCAAGCCTTATTGTTCGTAAGCCACCTCAGATGAAATTGTTTTGAAAATTCCTCGCTGTCTTCACTTTTACTGCCAGGGACGATCTTCCTGGGTGGCTTAACACAGCACACCCTCCGTAAAGGCAACTGTCTTCAGTATGAAAATGCTGATGATTTATATGTGTTTTTGTGGGCATGTGTGTCTGCATCCCTACAAAAACACAGTGTTAGGAACGATGAATGGCTCGGCTGCGGCGGCTTTGTCTTCATTCTTTTTTATCAGACACAAATCCCTCTATCTATATTGCGATCTCTCACTCTGGAAGTTCTCTCACTTATTTTGCTTGTGATCTTTTTTTTTTAGCCCCATCCTCTCTCACATCATTATCGTTTTTTTTTTTTTTCTCTCTCTCTCTCTCTCTCTCACTTCGTGTCTGCATGTTATTTATTTATTTTTTCTGTGCAGATGTTTTGACCGACAGGGTTATTGCTCTAGAGGCTGACGCTTGGACACAGGATGACATCGCGCTGCACCATGAGCTCATGCTCAAATTAGGGAGGATATCCGGAATCCATCCCTACACGTCTCATTTAATCATACAGGGTGGAGGTAGAACGTGTTTATGGACCTAATAGCGAGGGTGAATATATTGCGTACGTGTGTGTGTGTCCTGAGCGTGTTTATATTTTATCTACGCCTCTCGAGTCTCCTGAGTAGACATGACACATGAAGGCAGGATGTGTATGCCTCAGAATTTGCAGGACTCACTGGGGAAAGGGGGGGCGGGACAAAGGGAAGGAGGGAGGAGAGAGGGGAAAAGCTCAAAGCCTCTCACAGTCATAAAGTCACACTCAAAGCTTCCCTAATTACCTCTGCTTTTCATCTGCCCCCCCCTCACATCAGCATGAATATATGAGAATCCAGAGAAGAAGAGTTGGGCCTGGAGAGAGGGAACAGAAAAATGAGACGGAGGGAGGGCTTGTGGTTGAAGGAAAAATGTCAGTGTGCACAGGTGTGTTTGAGTATAGTTCTATCAGGTGTGTGTGTGATCTGCCTTTAAAGAATGCAATAAACAGGTTTTTTTTGCCCTGTATATATACCGCTGCTCTCCCTCTTTCTCCCTCTCCGTCTCTCTCTGTCTGTGGTTCATTCTTGGCCATCATTGGTTGCTTAACAAGAGCATGCTGGGTCTTTGGTGGGCACGATGCCAGCAGCTTACATGCTGGCATGTGCGCTGCAGGGAACCCTCACGTCTCACAGATAACCCAGCTGCCAAGAGTGCGCTCCGCAGAATATACACCATAAACACAAAAATACATCTTCTTCTTCGCCCCGAAAGTCTCCCCTCATTTTTCTTCGTCGTTGTTATTTAGCTCCCCGACAGCCTCGGTCTTCCTCACCAACCACCCATGCTCCCCTAACATTACGTCCAAAGCCTAAACAAACACGAGGTCTGTGTAGATTAGCTTGCCGCCAGCCGCCACAGCACATCATTTGACGTGGCGTGAAATGAAACTGAGATAAATACCTCTTTATTTCTCGCCAACATCGTCTCTTCCCTCATGGGATGACTTTCTGACCCTACTTTTACAAACACTATTTCCGATGCTGCCCTTTCAGCTAGCCTCAACAAGCGCTCTCGGTGTAGTCTAAGCTTCATCAGTCTCCACTACGATCGTATGAGCACAATAAGCTTGATGGAAGTTTCTTGGTAATCAGACAAAGTCGCGTCTCCCGGGGCTTGTTCTCTGTCCAAGAGAATTTGGCTTTTCTGGAACACAATCTGTCTGCCTGGCTGATGGGATTTGTGCTCTACCGCCGCTGATTGGTCCAGCCCGGCCTGTTCCTGTGTCCTGTCTGAGCCTGCTGCACCCGTCCTTCCCAGAATGATCCCACAAGCCATAAAGTGTGTGTGTGTGTGTGTGTGTGTTTGTGTGTGTGTAAGTTTGAGATACAGATCTTTGTGTGCACGCATCTCTGTGGATAGCAGCTGGCAGTCAAAATCTTCATCATGTAATGTCTGATAACCAACGCAATTAACAGACTACTTCCCTTTTTGGTGTAATTGTCACACATCTACCTTTTTGTGCAGTTTAACGAATGCGATGTTGTCAAGGCAAATGATTTAATAAGGAAATAAGGTCATGCTGGGAGTAATAGTGGAAGTGTTGTTCATGAGCGTGAGGGAGAGGGGGCGTGCACATCCGAAAACTGGCCAGACTTGCGTGTCTGTGAGGGAGAGCCTTTGGGAGATCAGGGTGTGTAGTTAATATGTGCTTCTGATGCACATGAGTTGATGAGCGTCGCGACGTGCACGTCTATGTGACTCACGCTGCTACTTCGGCCCAAAGCACGTCGGGAGTTGGCTTTCCAATCTCCCGTCTCTCACCTCCGACTCACTTCATCACTCCCCTCGTTCAAGTCGACCCTCTCTCCTCATTATACGCCCTGTGCCGGACACTCCTCTGCTTCCTCTCCTTCTTCCTTCTTGCCTCTATGGCTCCTAGCACACCATTAAGGAGTCCCCACGGCAGGCTTTAGTCACCGATCCCACAGTCGTTCATCCGTTGTGTTCCAGAGAAGGAGGTACAAGAAATGAGAGAAAAAAGGACAGACAAAAAGAAAAGTTCTGACCCTGCCCAGCCGTGTCCCGTTTGTATGATCTGTGATGGATTATGATATCTGCTGTATTGTCTGCCAAAATGAACAGGCATGGGTCTGCTCTTAAATCAACCGCAACGCAGTCTATATCGCCGGCAAACTCTGGAACTAATGATGGACTTTGTCCTTCACAAATGTTTTTTCTACATTTATCTTGATTATTTAGTACTTTCCTTTCATTCATTTCAGCCCACAAAATGGATTGAAGAGTTTTATTGTATTGTTTTCAAAGGCATACGGATAATGGCTTAGGCCTTATCAAAATGCAGTTTTGGCTCGTAAATGAAACGATGCATAAGTGACCCTTCGTATGTTTGATTCATAATAAAGCTGAAAAATTAAATCGGGGGCCACACCTGCTTTCTTTTTCTTTCCTTTTTTCATGATAACCTGGTGCCCAGTCTCTTTCTCAGTTTCCACTTATATAACGGGTTATTACCTTGACAAGGCTTTTTTTTAATTCATCACAAAACCACAGGCAGTTAGTCATCAATGTAGCCTGGTTTTGGAGAAAATGCCTCCATTCTTTTAGATTCACTTGTTAATGTTCCAGTCTGCAGAATAATAAGCCACTGGCAGCTAGTTGACTGTTGCATGGAATCAACTTTTTATTCATATTCCTTCTTTCCAGAGTTTTTTTTTTGGGTGGGCTTTTTTCTTTTTCTCTCCAATCTGCAGATCAAAACAATATTTCACAACTAAATCCATGGATTTAAACATAGCAGTCATTGTAAGATGTGAAAAAGGGTATGAACGTACATGTGCAGAAATGCTGTATTCAAGAGTCCGAACGCTCCTACTTGTTGGTTTTGTTGTGGCTCTATATGAGTGCAAACTCTTTTTTGTGTTCGACACTCTGCTGCTCCTTAGCACTACACTATATCAAAAGAGACACTGTGATTTACACACCAATAAACATAAGAGCAATGGGGGGTCGCTATAGGCCTGTGGCCCCCTTAATGCCAAGGACCAGAGGTGCTGTCCATCAGCCTGTCAACAGTCTGCCCTCCACATCTCCCCTTTATGGCATGAGCCATTTGAACAACCCTCCCTCCCTCCCTCTGTCCCCGTCCTTCTCTCGTCCGCTCATTCCCCTGCCTTCGATCATGTTTCCCTACTTTGGCCAGAGCAGAGAGCAGTGATCCCCCCCCGCCCAATCTCCACCGCCACTCCTACCCCCATGCCACATTATAGCCCAGTGCACCCGAACACCCCCTGGCATCTGTGGAATTGTTTATGTTTCAGAGTTTTGATATAGCTGGGCTGTCCTTTTTAATTACCCCCCCCCCCCCCCCCCCCCACACACACACACACACACACACACTCCCCCTCATGTCCCTTGACTCAAGCTCATTATCCCACCTGTTAGCCCCCTGATAGGACAAGACAAGCAAATTAGGATTTGAGGGGGGGCCCAGGGTTTGCTAAAATGTGTGTGGGGTTAGCCTTGTGGAGTCACACAGTGTTTTTGGCTGGAGTTCTTGTTGGTCAAGTTTGCGTGAACAGCATGTCTGCGCTTGTTGTCTGACAAATGAGTCATGCTCCCACTTTAGAGTTTAGACATATGATTTTACCCCACAAGTATGATGAATCAACCCGAGATGCACAATATCGACATCAGATATCGGTGACTATAGGCTGAACTGCTCTCGGATGCCATTGTTATAATAAATAACAATTCAGTACATTTATTTATATATATATACATTTTGTTTAGCAATGTTAAGAAAGCAATGCTAAAGTCAAGCCAGATGTTGCCTTACACACAAAAGAATGATCCCAGTCTCTTCCTCACAGTGAGACGTACAGCTTATTAATTAAACACTGGTATCAGAGTGATGCTCAGTATCGGCCCATATCCAAAACCCAGGTATCATATCGGGACTGGAAAAAGTCTGATCGGTGCATCCTTGGAATCAACAGATTGATTCATTGACTTATTAATAGTTTACTACCATTAAACTGTTGCCTGAAAGGTTAGAGGCGGAGAGATTGTATGACATTGCAGCCCTCCCCTGTAACCAAAGATGACCAGCGCCGAGTGTGAGATTGCCCTATGTACAGTATTTCTACTAATTAAAACAAGGATATGTAATCTACACATGTGTCGCTGTGTCATATATCTGTGTGGTGACCTGTCTGAAACCCAAGCCTGTGGCAGGATTAAAATGCTTCGCCCGAGAAGAAGGCTGATGAGGTCCAGTAAGGACTGATTGCCAAGATAGGAAGGGCCCACGGCTTCATGGTATGAGAACAGTGTCTGCTACCTCATTATCACAATATTACCGCATCTTTGAACACGCACATATGCCCGCTCACCTCTACAGGCCGACATGCACATACTTAAAAATACAGACATACTGTACATGTGCTCATACTTGAACTTGTTAAAAGGTGCGGTCTCACTTAGGACACAGAAACAGTCAAACCCTGTAAATCCGCTCTATGCAACTGGTGTAGGATGGGAAAAGTCCCAGGGCCACACATGATCAATTTAAATTTTTTCAATCACATTTTTTAATACAGGTGAGATGAAGAACTTACTAGCTGTACGCCGTGAGCAACATACGCTGAGGTTACACTAACATTAGCTTTCTACGGCAACAAGTACCACTCTTACTGCTGTAGAACTACGACTACTACTAATCACACAGTACAGTCTGTTTGTCCAACCCTTGTAGACACACTTGCCATGTTGATCTGATGATGGCCGCCTGGTGCCACATGTCTCTGCTGAGATTCGGTAACCCAGCATTGTTGCCATGGACTTAAATACCATGCTCTGGTTCTCTCAGTTAAGCACACACGCATACGTGCATCTCTGTCAGTGTGAGAGTGGCCCGAGAAACCAGGGGGCCGCTGGGTAGCAATGGCGAAAAAAACTAGAGCTGGGACTTAAATCACAGAGCATGCCGCCGCGCTTATTTTGACTCCGTTATTGTGGAAGCTTCACCATGGTGACTAATTGTGCCAGTAAAAAACACTGGGTTGCCATGCAGAATGTAAAGTGGAAATAAGTTCTTATGATTAAACCCGGTGATCTCAGAGGCTGGCTTTGGCATAGCATTGATGGAAAGATATGGTATAATACCCCATCCCAAAGTCATAATTCATACTCATACAAAGGCCTTGTCTGCTTTGACACTTTTTGCTTTTTTATCCGTTTGATACCTTGTTTATTCCGAGCAGAGAGCGTG
Organism: Cebidichthys violaceus; assembly: GCF_023349555.1. NCBI lineage: Eukaryota > Metazoa > Chordata > Actinopteri > Perciformes > Stichaeidae > Cebidichthys > Cebidichthys violaceus. The sequence goes on from NW_027176964.1 coordinate 9,244,334, forward strand.
TCACATCAGCACCGCAGACGAAGCCGGCCTGTTCATTCAGTCCCGTATAGTTAGCTTGACAATTACGTGTTTTGAATTTCATAGTTTTTAGGACTTCCTTGGAAATTAAAGTTAATTGATTCATGCAACATAATCTCAGTCCATCCAGACTTCATTTCCCAAGAGGCTTACCGATGGGAGTGTATGTGACATGGTAATGATAGCCACCCACGACTGCGTGTCTGAATGGAGTGCGGTCGAATCCGGAGTCAGCCAGAACAATCAAACTCAATTGACAATCATGCGATGGTAGTTGGGACTTAAAAAGCTGCTGGTTTCTTGTTGTTTTGTTATCACCCTGTTTTCCAGTACTGGAAAGTGCAGAAAAATAAAACCCATAGCGACTGTTCTGGATTTATCACACAATAACAAATCGGATACATTTGAGTGTGGGAGAGAACTTGATGGAGAACAGAAAATAACTGATGTTAAAAAAAAAAGAATGAAACAGGGGATCCAGTTTTTTGTTTGTCAGAGGAAGTGGACGAAAGGTGGACTCTTGTCCTACATTCAGTATATTCAGAGGAAGACGTGTTTGAAGTTACAGCCATGGAGAGACAAGGAAGTTCTCCGGACCCAGAGGCCAACTGAATCCAGATGTCCGAGCGTGTTCACAAGGTGGAGTCCACTTGTACAGTAGTTGTTTTTCCTTGTTCAAAGGTTCTTCAGTCGCTTCTTTTTATTCCATTTTTCCTGGCGGTCTCCCACTCTCTTCCCCACTTTTTTTTCTTTCCTCTTTCGTGTTCTCGCTCTGTGTCACTCTCTTGGCAAATAAAAATACAATTTTTTAACAAGTACGGAATGTCTTAAAGATTTAATGATCCCGTCAGAAACCCTTTGAAATATGTGCATCCAGTCATGGTGCTCTGGAGAAGTATAAGACAGAACTTTTTTTTTTTTTTTTTTTTTTTTTATTTGCTTCCTTGAGAAAACTTTTTTTTTGTAGTCTAGTTTTGTCCCCCCCCCACCACCACCACATCTCACAGAGAGTAAGATTAAACTGTGGTATTTCTGAGCATGATCATTTTTATAATAACATTATGTAACGGCGTGTAACCTAAGCCTGTGGGTACATCTTGTGGTGTAAATGTCTGACTGGCAGGCAAGCAGGCCTCAGACCTCACACTGGTACCCACTCTGGGGCCCCACAGGCTGAGGAGACACCGAGGTGGAACTGAAACTATCATTTCTCTACAAATCAAATGCAATTAAAAAAATTTCTGTTTGTCATTTTCATGCTCTTCATGGTCTGTCTCTAGTGACTCCTTCTGACTGCTAGTCAGACTGCAGCTTGTCGCCCTTCACTTTGCTGTAATAATCCCTAACAGACCATTACTTACCATGTCTGTCGGCTTTATTTCCGTCACACGCGGCCACGCTCTCCAAAGCCCACCTAATGGGCCGCAACTTTGATTGCTATGTGTGCAGGAGCAGCTCTGATCACGGTGATGGAGCTTTCTGGTGCATCGCAAATGAGTTGGGCCTTTTGCTGGCCGGTGGGGAGTCCCCGTGTGTCACAGACAGCGGTCATATTAGTGCAGCTGTTGAGGAGGACATGACTGTTGTTATCCTTCTGTCTGTGTGCTGGGAGGGGCTGTACACACGCACACACACACACACACACACACACACACACACACACACACACACACACACACACACACACACACACACACACACACTCACACTCATTTGGTAACAATCACTGTGCTAAAATAGATTCACTACTCGAAAGGTCCTTTTATGAATGAATATGTTAGTGTTAACTTAAAGCAAGTGTATTTTTTAAAATTACATTTTTAACTAAATGTGGTTGGCAGTCAACATATGAGGATTGTTAGACACTGTGGGTTTATCCTTGGTTTTTTAATTTCATGGATGTGTGTGTGTGTGTGTGTGTGTGTGTGTGTGTGTGTGTATGTTGTGGGGGTGGGGTGGTGTTGGCACCCTCACTCTCCTGTCTCAATTTCTGTACAGTTGCTACTGCTCCTTCATGTCCTGTCATGCTTTTAAGCTGACATCACACCCCAGAGGAGAGTGTTGTGTCCAGGACAGAGGACACACACACACACACACACACACACACACAAAACTAAGTAAAACCCAACACTGAACAAGGCATTTTTTTACTTTTATGTCCGTGTTTTTTTTCGACCCCATTCAACCCCTTTCTCAATGTGTTTCAATTATCATGAAAGTTAGGCGTAACATTTTGGTCACTTTAAAATCTCTTCTCTCTTCAGCGTTGGGTTGTACTTAGCTCCACCCTCCCGTGTCACTTCAAAAAACAACATGACAGTGGCCAAAAAACATGACGGCGACGGCCAAAGTGCTGAACACGAGGCTTTAAAACGGCAGTCCAGAAGCTATTGGTGATGTCACGGTAACTACGTCCACTTCTCATATACAGTCAATGCCTGAAACTAGCGATTGAGAGCATAAACTCATGTTTAAAATGTTAACTGAGGGCAATAAATTGAGTGAGAAGTTGGGCCATTTTCTCAAAGACTTCAGACTTCTTTTTGCAACCAGAGGAGTCCACCCTGCCGGCCAGTAGAAAAAAATACAGGTTTGAGGCAGTTCTGCATTGGCTTCACTTTTCAAACCGAGATGTTGCCCCTTGGTAATAATCAAGATCGCCCATTTTACTGTTTCTATGGGATCCATTCCATTTTTTTCTCCATTTCTGATCAAAGTAATAGTTACATCATTTTCTAGTAGACTAGAAATGGGAGAGAAAATGGCAAGGGAAGAGAGTCAAACAGCTTTTCCAAATTTCATTTCTTTTCCTCCCCGCCCTTGCTCTACCCTCTGTCGTTCTGTCTCTCTGCTCTGTTACAGTACCTTGCTTAGCAAGAAGTGGCACTTCATTGGCACTAATCTCTGCCTCTGCACTGACATCACTGATTGCTATCCAACTTCATTTGCTCTCCAGGAAATGACATAAGAACTGGATGACTCAACTGCTGTGTGTGTGTGTGTGTGGTAGACTGGTGGCATGTCAAACACTGCTGCAAAATCTGGAATTTACAGTGTTTGCCAGAGAAAACTGATTGCAGTTGCTGGCGACTCATAGCAGGGTTCAAAACAAATACATCCGCGCACCAAATAGATCCCGTAAGAAGAATTTTTATTGCTGTGTAATTGCTGTGTAGCACCAGGCTCTTCCTTTATCGCCATCCTAAACACCCATAATGCATTTACAAGCATGTATGCTGGTAGCATATAAATATAAAATATAAAGCCTGGTCCTTGAAACGTTACACAGCAATAAAAATCCTTCTTACGTGAGCTATTTGTTGTGTGGATCTATTATTTTTTTTTTATTCCATCCAGCGTGTCTGTCTGTCTTTCTGTCTCTCTCTCTCTCTCTTTCTCTCTCTCTCTCTCTCTCTCTCTCTCTCTCTCTCTCTCTTTCTCTCTTTCTCTCCCTCTGTAGACAGGCAGAGACTGTCTTCTTAAGACATACTTATTGGGGTGATGACTTCATGCACAATCATATCCAACAGCATTATAGGGAAACTTGACACTGTTTTTTCAGCCCCAACTTACTGATGCACTCAATCCAAGCTTTAATTGGGTCAGATCCAGGGTTTGGATAAGCGTTTGCATTTCGGATGCCTTACCCATTTCACATCATCAATGAATATAAGAGTATTCCTCTCACATAAAATGTCATCTGCCCGGGTCTTTTCTATCTCTTATCTCTGTGTTTCTCTTTTGCTCTCCTTGCAGACATGTTCCAGTACCTTCTATCTTTCTCTCAGGGCCACCTGAGTTCTCTGTTGGAGGGAACCTACTCCTCCGTGTCCCGCCAAGCCCTCCCCCACGTCAACCAGCTCTTCTCCTCCCTCTCCCTCTACCTCCGCGGGGCCAACGTCTCCGTCGAGGCGTCAATTCACCACTTTTTCAATGACCTCTTCCCGCTCGTCTACACGCGACTCATCAATCCAGGGCTGGAAGGCAGCATGATGATGGGCAGCGAAATGGACGACTGTCTCCGCATGATCAGGCAGGACGTCAACCCCTTCGGGCCTCATCCAGCCGTCATGGCCCAGGAGCTGGCCGGGGCATTGGGAGCCGGGAGACAACTGGGCCTGGCCCTGGAGGAGGGCCTGGAAGTGATGAACGCCACCGAGCACGTCGGCATGAGCAAAGAGTGCGTGAAGGGCCTGGTGAAGATGGTGTACTGCTCCCACTGTAGAGGCTTGACGCTCATCAAGCCCTGCGTGGGCTACTGTCTGAACGTGATGCGAGGCTGCTTGGCCAGCGTGTCCGAGCTGGATCAGCCTTGGAGGCGGTACACCAGCCTGTTGGAGCAGCTAACCCACGCCATGGCCGGGCACCACAGTCTGGAACTAGCTCTGCTCGGGGTCAGGGGGCACGTTAATGAGGCCCTGCTCTACGCACAGCTCCATGGTCCACTCATTACAGCCACAGTAAGTTACGCACTAGACCAGCAGCTTTCGATGGCACGTGCAAAAAGGCCTCCAAACCTTTTTTGTTTAACCTCTTTGTTACATATACTTTGGCAATATTCAATGTATTGATTGGAAAGGTTTTGCGGGCTGCTTGTGGGTTATGAGATAGTTTTTTCCACCAGTGCAACAAAGAAGCCTGCACACAGTATTGATGTTTGCACAGTGTTTAAACTATTCAGAGAAAAATTATATTTATACAAAAAAAAAGTTCAGCCGCCTTCAAAGAAATGCAGGCTAAGCTGAGGCTAGAGAAGACTAATTTTGTCAAAATGGCGAGGCAGCTAAAAGTCACCGTTATTGTTTAGGTTCTGACTGTGGGCGGATATTATGAATTCCTCATTGACTATGATGAAAATAATAAAAGTAGTGATTAAAACGGGGACTGAGTGCACTTGCATGCTGTGAGTATTACCATATGCCTCATGTTATGATTTTGAGCTGGATGTTCAAAACACAAAGAGGGTTTCATGGATGACTGCCAGACATTTCCTAAAACTGAACAGTGCAGTTAAATCTAGAGTTCATGTTTTGCTTTGTTTAGCAACGTATCTTTGGATTCATATTCTTACGTATGTTCGCAGCAAGCTATACAAACTATACTGAATAAACCAAAAATCAATTTAGAGATGGCTGTAAGAGACAATATCAAACTTTGTAATAGTTTCCTCGTCTTACACTTATCCCTGCTTACAAGTAATATATAGTACACTGAGTACTAGTTCTGTTTGCATGTCATTTGCTTTATTTGAGATACCATCTGAAATCAGCTTTTCCTGTGAATACAGTACACCGTGTTCTCTATCTTCACATTTTCAGAAATACCCTACTTCCTCTAAGTAAGGTGGGGTCGTGCATGTGGGTGTAAGGTAACGTGAGTCATACACCGAGGAGCAGAAGGTGATTAGCAGAGATTTATGTGCATCATCAAGAGGACCATAACAAATGTATCACTTGCATTCAGTCCCCATTGCATCTCCCTCTGGTTGTGGATGCAGTGCATGCACATACAGTGTTTTTAAATGAATCTATAAGAGCACTTACGCATGTCTCTCCCCCTGGGCACGAGCTGGAGAGTTCTGGACATCATAGTTCCACTACCTTTAGTGGGCCCCTTTGCAGTTCTGAGTAGGTGGCTGGACTTGACTTTCCCGAGTTGTGGGAATGATCTGTGTTATTTATTAATTTTATTCTCCCAGTCTGTGTCTCCATTATCCTCATCCCCACCTCTCTCCATGACGGGTTACAGATATTTTTATATACGGATCCTTTCAACACCTTGAGTTACTTTAAATGTTGAGGGGGTAAGGCCTATTTAGGGTGCAGTTGTTCCCTAGTCTTTAATGGGACCACTTGTTGATAAGTCTATACTGAATCTGTTCTTACGTAAACTCTAAGACAACACTATAGAAGCTATAATGTGCAAGTAGTTAGATGATTAAACTTTGACTTGGCTTTTTTCTTTGACTTACTATACAGTGCAGTCTTCCAATGAACTCGTCAATTAGTCTCAAAGACTATTGATTACCCCTCCGCTCACCCCTCCTCTTTCCAAGCATTTCGCAGAACTACGTTGGCCTTTAAGTAACATAAAAATGCAAATGTCCTTCTCCAGAGCAAGTGTTTGGTTTGTCCAATCTGAGCTAGAAACATGGCGGTGCAATATGGCAGGCTACATGAAGAGGACACAGTTCTTAGTTTCAGGTGGTTATACACTCAGGAAAACACACTTCTGAATATTATGTTTCTTTTCTGCTGATGGATCCCCCTAAAACCTACACACTGGTCCAGACAAAATTGATATCATCCCTCCATCCAACTTCTGGCAAGCAAACAAGCAGACCCCTAGCCCCTGGTATTACTAACTGTAACGCAATTACAGAATTTCAAGTTCCCTTACATTACTCATTACTGAAAAAAAGTAATCACATTACTGTACTTAACCGAAACAAATGTCTGCCTGGAAGGTGGAAAAATATATTTAAACATGCAATTCGGAAAGTGGTTGGCAGCAACATCAAATCAAGTAATTTGTAGTTCATGGCCTTCAACATGCAAAGCACTGGTGTGGTCCCATTAAACACACACACATCCAAATGCGTAGACACTTACTGTACACACACACACACACACACACACACACACACACACACGCATGCATGTGCAGACAGAGGAGGGTTGGTTGCCAGGTTTAAAGACTGACCTAATACAGCTATGCAGAGAGAGACGCAGCTTGTGTTTCGTGTGTGTGTATGTACGCATGTGTGTGTGCCTGCTTGGTATTCATGGGGTGACAGGCAAGCCTGGAGCAGGGAGCCCAGCGCGGGGACAAATGGGACGGAATTGAAAGGATTCCAGCTAGGCCATACAAACTAGATCCAGCCAGCTGAAAGAAAAAAAAAAAAAAAAAAAGGGCCAAGAGAATTGTTGCAGGAAAAGGAGGTGGCCCCCAGTCGGACACTGGTGGCTCCCTGTGTGCTGCGCTCTCGATGCTTCACGCAGGCTAGAGGGCAAACATGAGCACCCACGTTTACTCATTCACTGTAGGCGCTCAGACACACACACGTAGCCACACACAGAATAACACGCAAGTTCTATTGGCATGTATTACCTGGAACCTATGGCCCTTTTAAAATCGCAGTCTGTTTTTATAAAGCCACGGTGGCCTGTCAAGGAAAACCGTTAAGTCTCCAGTGCACAACTACTGTGTCAGCGTAGCCGCCTTCACCCTTACACCTCCATAAACCCCCCGTCCCTCCCCCTCCCAGATGAATTCTCAATTTGAAACACCTTTTTTGTTATTTTCATATCCATACTATTTTACTGCAGAGCAAAAAAAAAGTGCACAAACAAAGTGCAAATACCTTGCTTGACCTACTGTTATTACTTGCACTCTATGTGCGAAGTCAAGAACAAAGAAGTAGCTCTGTTTTTTTGCCGAGTCCGAATATTATATAGAGTTGTTATTAAAGGAATTATTGTGACTGTGTGGTTTTACACTGGGATATTATCCCAAACCATTTTGTGGTTGCTCTCTCTCTCTCTCTCTCTCTCTCTCTCTCTCTCTCTCTTTCTCTCTCTCTCTCTCTCTCTCTCTCTCTCTCACTTAGAGCGCTGCAGACTACAGAGTCTGCGCTATATGTTGCAGTACGTCATAGGGTAGGACCCGGGTCATAACATATATATACTGTACACACACACACACACACATCACCACACCGTGTGCAGGTATCAGGTTTTTAGAAGTCCTGCAAGGAGCCTGGATGTGCAGCCCACCCTGTGACAATACCAGCAGCGTGCGTAAGCGTGAAAGGCAGCCATTGATAGTCATGTGGGGCAGCAAGAGGATAGATTCTGTTTGAACACATTCCTGTTCTTATTGAGATGGAGCGTGAACGTGGGGCGGAGGGAAGTGGTTATGGTTATGGATATTGGGGGGGGGCTCAGGGTTGGATTATGTTGAGTAGACACAATTAAGCGAAAAATATCCAGTAAAAGTGGCCGCTCTTATTGGGCCCCTGTGCAAATGGTAGCCCCCGATGTTAAGTCAGGGTTTCTCCCTCTGAATGCTGCCCTGTTGAATTCGCATTAGAGTTTCTCCCTCAACCGTGCCGGAGAGGCCGCAGGCTGCTGTTTATTGACACGGCCATGAAAAATGATATGGCTCATATGACCTAGAGGGGAACTTTATGTCTTCTGCTTGCCAAAGATGAGTAGACTTTAAATCGCAACACACAGAAGCATGCGTTCACTCACACCTTCAAGCCCTCACTCATTCATTCACTAGGAGCGCTTCATAGTCTGCTTATGAGAAAATAGTCGCCATGGTCCAGATTAGAGCAGTTTATATGCAGGTCTACCTTATCCGCTTGTTGGTTTTACCCCAGCTTCTCATTACAGTCTTATGGAGGAATGATAATAGCAGCCTGGGCCTGTAGATAATGGAAACAAGGGCCAGTGGCATGACTGGAAGCTTTCCATTCACCACGGCGGCACCTCAACAGACTGCAGGGGCTTACATTCCTTTACTCCATCCCACAATAAGATAGAATAGGAATATCATCGGTGTGAAAACTAACTTTTTATTTTGCTTTCCCAATCCCATCTCTGCAACCTTGTGTTTTATATGATGCAATATGATAATATACAGTAAACCATGTGTACCACCAGATATTTCTGCCATACTGTTAATACGGCCATTGTGGGCAATGTAGAAAATAAACAGTCTACCAATATGTTTTCCAGAAGCTGTAAATAAATTAATATAAACGGGAAGGACATTTAAGTATTCATAACTGTATGCTTAAAATGTATGACCACTTAACACTTAAATCAATTCGACGTAAAGATTACAAGCATTAATAAAGAGCTAATAAAGAGCTAAGTTAAAGACATTACATGCCCTTACAGATAGATCAAGATTTTTTTTTTATCGTTACTAATCTGTTAATGTTTAAATGAGTTCTCCCCAGATGATTTAAGTGAGGAAGACCAGAGGAAATAAAGTAACCAGATGTTTGTCAGAATTACTGAGAAAACTACTTTAGGCAATAACATAGCTGAATACTAATAACGTCTTACCAGTTATCATTGTGAAAGTTCAAGGACAGTTTTAACGTTGATCAGTTCCATATTGTATCATTGTGTTGACATGCAATGTGATGTGTAATTGAATTAACGTTTTACATTTTGTACTTGAGATACAGTCTGACACCAGCTGCTGAGCCCACCTCTGGAGGTCACCTTACCTAAAAGGATTAGCTACGCAGCCTCAAGCCTTTGCATACAGTGTGCTTTTTGTATCTAATATTTGAGGCCGTTAGCAGAATGGAGCTGACGCAAAATGCGCTCATGGCCAATCTATACGCTTAGCCCATCTTTCTGAGTTGGGTGCGCCTTTGGCACGGTGTCTAACCCTCAAGCTGACTGACTTACTCAGCAGTCCATTAGCTAATGATGGAGGGCGGGGGAGGGGGGGGGAGGGGGGGTGCAGCCTTTCTTCTCCTCAGCCACCCATGTGCCTCTTTTCCAGCTCCTCTTCCCTCTTTTAGCGTTTGCCTTGCTGCTGATAATACGCTGCAGCCCTCAACACCACAAGCAAAATCCTGCATTTCTGGAAAAAAGGCAAGTTGTAAAAATGAGCAATCGCCATGCCGATTGATTGCTGGGCCAACACATTTGGATGTGAACACAAAGCAGTGGTCCTTAGTATATTGTTTTTCCTCTGTAAGCCATGACTGGGGATTGGTGGAATCATATAATTATATAAATGATGTAATTTCTCAGATGTGCAGTTGATTATAAGGTGATGAAATGTTCACAGAGAGGGGGAGACCAAATGATGTGGGGCTTTCCTTCAGAGCACGCGGTCTGCTTCTCAGATTGACTGTTTCACACGGGCGGTAGAGAGAAGACAAGGAAAAGAAAAGAGGATTGACAAGAGTACAAATATGCTGATGTTTATGATACTAAAAAATATCAAAGCTCGTATCCATAAGTCTTCGTCACACTGATCACAGTCTGTCACTAGATGAATTAAATCTGAATTTGATTTGAGCGGTGAATTTAAATTGTGACGGAGAACGTGCCGTGACATGATGAGGAGTTTGTGCCTCCTGTTTGTTATCTAATAAATCAGAACACCTCATTATGTAATATTGCTTCTGTCCACTTTAAGGAGTTTCAGTATCACACAAACCTTCTCTGGGATTGTTGATTAGGTTCTTTTTGACCATTTGTTTCTAGATAATGGTTCATCTATATTAAATGTGGTGTTCTTAGGAAAACATACCACCATTGCGTCAGCACCCCCTGACCACATGGTCTTTTTCCTCTTCTGTGAGCACTCTAATGTTTTAAATAGCCCCTTCCATCCCCTGTGCGTCCTCATGTTCCCAACATCCTCACTTGATGCCTGGATGCACGCTGGCCTTCTGTTTCCTCACCTTCAAACGGGAGCTTGCTGGCGTTCTAACATCATGCAAGTGCTGCTGTGAAGTTAACCCGAATCTGTGTTATGATTTTCGCGGTAGTTGCGGGTTCACTGGAAGCCTTCAAATGGACACGTGGACTCTCAAAGTTTCTGTCCGCCGGCTCCTTTTCTTCGCTTGTGCGCGTCTTGATCCACCATAACGTAGACACAGACGAGATGAACTCACTTGAACTTCCTCTGTCTCTTGTCTTTTTTTTCCCCTCCATCTCTGCGGTGCAACACCACTTGAATCCTCCGAGACATGTCGCCACATTTTGCGTCTGTAATTCTCGCGAATTTGTTTACGAGGATGGACGAACGTTGTAAACAAACTCCAAAGCGACACCCATATTTACAAGGGGCCTCTCATTTTTTAGATCATCTGCGAGCGATTTAATCAGTGTAAACAAGCCTCAATGTGGAGAGTGAAATTCAATGTTCTCTTCCCCCCAATTGGAATCTCAAGGACTTTTCCCCGTGATATACGAGGGCCTGAGTCTCTCTTTAATTAGCACTGACATCATTCGGATAAGAGGGGTGACAAACAGACGGGGAGGGGACTGATTGACAGAGACTGCAGAGTGAAGACTGCCGAGAAAGATGGAGGCAAAGTGATTTAGAAAGAATAAAGGGAGACCTTAAATAGATGGCGAAGAACAATTGGCGAGGAGAGAGAGAGAAAACAAGCCAAGTGGGGAAGAGTAATGTTGTAAATCAGCGACACTCTCTCGCTCAAGGCCAAGTGGAAGGCTGTCGCTATTCGCTTAGGGGGGCGTTTTGTATGCTGAATGTTTTTATAGTCTATTCAGACCGTTTTAGTATTTGATTAAAAGCTACAACACATTATTATCTTCAGGGTACATCATGTTTACAGATCCAAACACATTAATTCATTCTTTTGTATTCAGTAATTAATTAGTTGATTAGGAATTTATTTGTTTTTTCCAGTTCATATGACCACACATCTGTCCATGATGCAGCTTTTCTTTAATTTGACTTATAATCACCAGCTTTTATCTTTCCAAACCAAAAGAACTGAAGTATATATGAAAAGAATTAAGGACGGCATTAGTTCAATTGCCTCTCGACCCTGAATAGGATAATGGGTAATGGATGGATGGATTAGTTAAATTATTTACAGTGTTCACAGCTTAACATTCATACTTAACAGTACCTGTTACCTTGTGCATCATGTATTGTATAATCTCAGTGCTTGACAGAAGAATTTCTGACTATACTTTTTTTCTACTTTTAGTCTAGTATAATAAAAAAATATATTTACTCAATCACAAGTGAGTTATTGATGAGCAGTTCCATTAAAAATTGTAGTCAGGCTGCAAGAGATCTTTTTTATTCTCTATGTAAGAGCCAAAACGTTTCTCGTCTAAAGAGAGGATGTAGGGCTGATTAAAGCTTTCATCACCTGAAACATTGCCCTCTAACTTGAATGGGTGCATGAATAAAAAGACCTGTTTTTGTATCATCCTTGAGTCACACAAATGCGACAACTGCTTTCTGTCCGTCACTCAAGACTCGCTGTCATCAACAGGTCTAATCACTACCCATACCTTGTGAATTAATGCAATTTATGTAGCTATGTATAAGAAACTCATCTATTAATTTATGTATTAAAATGTATGTAAATAACCAGCTCTACACACGGCTAAATCTTCATCGTTTACAGTGAAACCCTCTCATTGTGGATAATCAGCATTTCACAGAGTCTCTACCCAAAACCGCTTTACATCTTTGGGAACCCAGGCATGTTATTATATCCAAGTAGACTGTACAGTTACCTTGCTGTCTATATTACAGATGAAAAATTTGAATTATACTGTCCTAGCCATGTGCTGACCGCTGTTTGAGGTCATTATGGTCTGATTAAACTCAACACCTTGAAGCCTACATCTGTCTCTTTGTGTGGTTAAACATAAAACACAGCCTGATAGTGTTGCTGAGGGAGGAGAGACACTTCCTTATTCCCTTAACCCACCCAGATTTTCCCAGATGGTCCAGGGTTTGGACTGGCAACTTTCCAGGCACAAGCTTGCTTCCTTAACCTCAAGGCCTCCACCACAACACTGCATTCTGGTAGTCACGTTAGTGCGTAAATAAAGGGCCAAAGCCTTTTTAGCTAGCTTAAACCTTGCTATGCATATAAACATGGTTATTCTTTGATGACACTATGTTGTGAACAAAGTGTCCATTCAGGTAATTGTGGCCTTTTTTGGTCATTTGGATGGGACAAAAGCAGACATACCTGAAAGACTGCATGTGTAACACTACATCTAAGGTTGTTGAGGATTTTTTCTCACATTAACATGATGAAAAATGCACTTTGTGAAAATAGAAACGTTAAGCCTTCTCCTCGCAACTAGCAGGCCCTCCCTTTCTACTGTATGTTCATGTGTCGCAATTAGGAATGGAAATTGTTACTTGTAAAAACATAATTATCAAGATACCCGACGGCAAAAAGTCCAGTCATCTGAAACGTAATTGATGCCTTGTTTTTTTTGGGAGAAAACACCATAAACAACCATGGTGCCAAAGTATCAAGGATCTTCCTGTGCGGTGGACTAGAGAGCCCACCAGAATGTGAACCGCTACTCATGTTGCTACTTGGCTACTGATTGCATTTTTTCTTTTTCTTTTTTTTCTCCTTTAGTTGGGAACCGCAATGCAGTAAATACCAATAAAGCTAATTGTGTTTGCTCTCTTTTCTGCTCTTTCATTCCGTCGCTTTTTTTTTCAGCCTGGTAGTTGGTTACTTTACATAACTCTCATAGAAACCAGTGACATTCACCCTAAAGGTGGTCACTAAACAGGCACCTCTGTGTTGTGTGATGTCTCTTCTCTGACTCTGTCAGTGCATCATGTATCTAAACCCAAATAGAAGAAGGGCGCTGTTGACGCTTTTGATTTCAGTATGTTATACCGTGCACTTATGGGAATTTAATTTTATTCCCTAATGTTTTGCTGGTTAGGGGATATTTCATGGTTATGAGATGTCTTGAGATGACAGGGACTGTGGTTTGGATAACAAATGTAAGCAGCAGTCCCGAGAGCTATTCCCAAGGATATGAATGAAAACGGAGACAATTTGCAAGTATGAGCTTTTTGCCGTTATGAATTGATAAAATGTACACTTGAACCATATTAACACAAATGTACAGCACTGAGACAGTGCAAGCAATGATCTTGAAGCAAATTGCTGGGATTCATTTCCACAAATACAACTAATGGCACAAACCAGTGGTCTGCATTTCTCTGGGCAGTTTAGGCCATTCACCCTTATGAGTCATAACTGTGATCCATGAAAACAATCCCTAAAGATAGGTTGAAAAGTGGATTGATTTAGCTAAGGTCAGGAACTATTATACAACACAATCTCAGTATGTGACTGTTCTGTATCTTGAATGTTATGAATTTCTGATCTCTAGAAAGAACATTTAGTCGTTGTTCACTTTGACGGAGCTGACAGATGTGCTTCTGTTCCAAGAGTTAAACAGTGTGTAGCATTAGGCGAGCAGATCGTATGTGTGTCTGCACATTTAGCACACAAACTATGTAAAAGTGGAAGAGAGGGGTTCTTCACTGACCAAACAAGCCCTTTTCATCCCACAATGCAATATGCCTGAGGTGACTGGGGGGCTGAGAAAGTTCCCTCAGCTTTACTGGGTAATCCCTTGATAAATAAACTGGGAAGACAAGACCACCGCTGCTATCTGTAAACCAATACTCCCCTAGAGGAGGGATGGCCCTGGGCTTGGCTAGCTCTGAGCCGATGATATGTGCATCAGGCGCGGATACACACGGCACTTTTGAGCTGAACACGTTGAAATAGATCCTGCTCCACACATTTATGGTCAAAATAAATGATTTGGTTTGAGTGGAATAATGTCTAGTCTACTAGTATGCAAACCAGTAAAAGACTCGTAGTAAAAACAGTGATCCGTCCTGGTTCCAGCAGTAGAAATCAAATCTCATTGGCTAGCTCAAATACACATAGAATGCATGCCTCGTATTTCCCTGAAGTCCTTCCATGTGGACTACACACATCCCAAAAAATCTGCCCCCCTCCACCAGACTCTGTCCTCAGGCAATCATATGAGGAATGCTCAGCAAAATAGCTGAAATTGTGAAGGTATAACAAGGACAAACAGGTGCTCCCCCCCCTCCCCCCCCCACACACACACACACACACACACACACACACACATGCAAAACCAAATACTCATGCTGTGCCCGAATGGGATTTTCATTCTCACGCCATCATCAGGTCAGGAGATAATTGATTTATGGCAGAGGTTCTAACCCATGTTATTGTTCAACCTGTTGTGTGATTGGCCCTGAGGAGTATGTGGTGACAAGATCCAACCTATAAGAGCACGTCTCCATTTCTCCAGAGGATCCATGACGAGGACGCTGTTTATTTCCCCTACGGTGACTTTGTGTTCTGTTTATGCTGTTGTATGCTTAGTTAGGCATAAGAATGTTTTGCGTCAGCGTTTTTTGTTTTGAAACGTTGGCCTAGGTTCAATCCTTTCCGGCCTCTCCAAAAGTAGCTCTGTGGTTTGTTTTTTAAGAAATATTGGGGTAATACAAACAGAACTGTGGGTGACCTCCTCTTGATGTCCATATTTTACACGGATGTTTACATTTTTTGTCTTTGGAGAATAGCAAAGAGTCACACAAAGGCAGGTGAGAAATGGCACTGGATTTAATGAAAAGTTCAGTCTGCCTCTTTGAGGAGTTCACAATGACGGGATTAGATCCTGTCTCAATCCTCCGTTTTTTCACCACTGCAGAGAAATGATAACCTGAAGCTCTGACCTTTTTGGGATGTTTTTCATGTCCTGAATTGAACCAATCGACTTAATAAGCGTCTTAAAATGTATTTAAAACTTAATGTATGTAGGTTCCTGCTCTTTTAAACTATTTGTGTCGTACTATATGTAATAATAGATTTTTGATTATAGTGGATCATCATATATGTATCATCATATATGTTTAGATTTGCTAAAGTTCATTTAGCACAGGGCCCAAATCAATGAAAAGAAGAATATCATAATAATAATATATAATAATATTATATACAAACACATTATTTCTTCAACACTATTTCCTTTCCTATAACAAAAACAACAATAACTATTATTACTAACTAGTAATTGTAAATCATAAAAGGACTTGTACTTGTATAGCGCCTTTCTAGTCGTCCGACTACTCAAAGTGCTTTTACACAACATGTCACACTCGTTCACACATTTCACTTCACCTGCTCATCACTCCCTCCCCTAGCGCAGCCTGCCAGCTTCACCGCGTTCATACAAACAGACGCACAGCACTGTAGACCTCCCAAACGCTGTAGTCTGGAAATGATGTCATGGGACTGTATGTTGTCTCAAATATCTGTTCTGAATCTCTGGAATTTATGTCATAGAAATGCTCAATAATGAAGAGGCATATGGTTCAATTCAGTCTGCCATATTGGCTAAGTACTTAATGTTGCATGCTTACATTGTAAAATGAATCAGCTTTGACATTTATAGCTTCGCTGCTTCTTGGAATTATCAGACTTTTTACTGAGTCACTTTGTTTTGTTGCCACAAACACTAGTGTGCTTGCCAGTGTTAATAATGCCGGATTGAGCAATGTTGAAAGCCCTGGCCTAATCAACAAAACACTGAACTGTTAATGTTAGAATATCCTTGTTTGCTATTACCCTTGCTCAGATACACTTAATTTGGCAAACCTCATTTCAATAAACAACCCATTTCACAGGTTCACAATTTACAATTGTTCTAATAAATGTCTGATTACGTCATTTTGTGCAGACGGTACATGCAGCACATGCAAATAGCATGTGACTTAGTATGTTGAGAGGGCTCCATGGCTAAAAAAACAGTTGCTATGTTCTGTCTTTTCTCGCCGCCACAATGTAATGTGTGTGTGGCATTATTGCATGTGTGTGTGTGTGTGTGTGGCTATGGCCATGTGTGGCTGTGGGCCGCTCTACCACATGTGAGCATGTTTTATTGGTCTGGAGGGAGTTAAGGTTAATGCAATAAAACAACCTTCCCCGTGCCCAACGTCTGCCTTCAGAGAGAATTTAGGACTGAGAATGTGGTCAGAAAAAGAAAGGAGAGAAAGGCCAGAGTGAGGGGTGAAGTGCAAACGGTGCAACGATGATGAAAAATGTTCAGGTGGCTGGTTATGTTGCTAGTTATGAAAGCGCCTCCTGAGCCATTGACAATTCCACTGCCCCGGGAATAGCTGCCTGCTATGTGAAAACCTCCATTTAAACTCCCATTTATAAGGCACACAAGATAGCTGACCTGCCTCACCCCCGGAGGGAAAGTGTATTTTTAGCAGGCTGGCAAAACACATTTTGTGACCGTTAACACATATTTCAGCTGCTTCCAGACTTGCTTATGCAAACTCTTCCCAGCATGTGGACAGACACACCCCTTCAAACAACCATTTAAACACAGATGCTTGCCAGCTCCTTCCCAATTTAAGTTTATGTATCTGTTTGTGCATTCCATTGTTTTTGCCCCCCCCCCACGAGCTGCCCTTAACACTCGCATTGCTGTGTGAGGCAAGTTTGCATAATTGCTTTGAGGTGTTTGCTAGTAGGGGATGTCCAGAGCGGATCAGCAGGATTAGCATCCTGAGTCGACCACTGTATTGCTTAATAGGATGATTTCACAGAGAACATGACCATGCTCTAATTCAAAACAGTTAATTATCAAAAGTATCCTTGGTCAAGGAAGCAATTCTGTTCTTGTGCATACTGTACAGTATGTATCAAAAAATCACTAATAATTGTCGCTGCTTCTTACTGTAAGGATTCCCTTTCTGAATCAGTGATGGATAAGTGGTGCTGTTGAATATCACTTAGTCCTGTTGGACGTCCTTACACGGTACAATGACTCATCCCTCGAGACAAAAGCAGCGTATATACATCGGTTGCTGTACTCAGTCGGTGTGTACAAGAGCCATTACGCTCCGTCTGTCTGGCTAATTGAGGACCACTTAATAACACTGGCCGCAGGCTTTTAAGCCAATGAGATGTCATTGATTTTACTTCTCGGGTTTTCAAGCACACGCCCCCTTCATTCCTATGACCCCGCTGTCACCGCTGCCGGCTTTAATAGCCACTGGAGACACTCGCCATCGTTGCCAACCGTGCGCACGTGCGCTCACCTCCATGAGGTAGTGGAATGTTTTACATTCACTGTCAGCCCTCACGGCAATAACTCACTCATCACGCCATTTTCTTTCATCACATCCCCTCCCTTCACGCCCACCGTTTTCCCATGTTGTCCGTTACTCCCAACTTCTCTGCCCCATAATTCTTTTCGCCTCTCTTCAACCCGCAATCATTCAACTGCAGTGTAGTCATTCCTCATTTCAAATTGATGGCAACATCACTCTGGGAACAAAAACTTATTTTAGTTTGTATGCTTTCAACTGCGCAGGTGTCAATTGGTGGTTTTATGGAAGTCCCCCTGCCGCTCCACCCCTGCTGTTATATGTTTTCCTGAGCTCAACAGGTGTGTGTCTGTTTGCTCTATCCTCCCCACAGGTGGACAAGGTGTGTGGCCTGTCTACTGGTGAGCCTACAAGCATGCAGCCTACCAGCCCAGAGGTCACAACCTCGACCGTGACCTCCTCCTCTCTTCCTCCATCTGCCGCCCCGTCCCAGCCTCTACCAGAGCAGTGGCTGGGGCAGTTGGCCCACTTAAGGAGGTAAGACAAAGCATTGAAAAACTGAATTAGGATTAATTCAGTTACTTTCCAAAGTTTGATGCCGCCATGTTGTAATTTAGAATTCCAAAATGCAAAAAAAAATTTGACTGCAGATTTGTTTTGCTTGTTAAATTAGTTAGATTGCTAAATGGTCAGCTGGATGAAAAGTAATTTTAAATTAAATGAACACTGGTCAGGTCTGTGTGACATAGCCTGAGGGGGTTGGCCATTGTCTGTTCACAGCTGCCATCACTTCTCTTTTCTTCATATGGTTAGTTGGACACAACACACACCCACGCACACATAGTATGTAAATGTAGTGCCTGGCACTAAAGTCCATGCCCTCCACCTGGCCTCTGAGGCAGCCATCCTGTGCCCACAGCAGCTGGCACTGGTGTGCCAGGAGAGGGGGAGTGTGGGGGAGATTAATCGCGACGGACCAACAATTTCCTGTTTACCCAGACGGCCATACCACCAACTCTGCACACCAGCCGGGCCTGAGCTTAAATAGCACCACAGACGAAAACACACAGACACACACACACACACACACACACACACACTCTCGCAGCGTTGCCTGCCTGACCTTGTACAAACCATGAATCACTGTGCTGATGCCAGCCTTAGCTGACAGGTCTGGCCTGGCACTGCCACCACCATTCATGGCAACACAATCCAGCTCCCCACCTGCTGCCAGCCCTGACCAGAGCACATGTGAGCGCTGGCCACTTCAGAAACGCGGCAGCACCCACCGTAGTAAAGAGAGAACAGTGTGCCGCTGAAAAATATGAAACGTGACACAGTAAAGCAACATTTATGTTTCGCTTTAATGGGGAAAAATATGAATGTAGGAGCTCAGCAGAACTTTCTTTGGCCTTCCTTTTGAATATGTAACTGTGTTTGGACATGTGCAGATGTTTGCTTGGGTGTTTGTTTATTGATTTAACATATACATTACATACCTATATCTGTTTCATTGTTGGTGTGGTGTGGGGAGAAAGGGTTATTGATTTACGTGTGGTGTGGCTAGTCTCTGCATGTGCATGATTAATAACTCTCTTCCAGGGTTGACTGACTATCTTTTTCTCCCTCCTCCCCATGTGTCTTGTCTTGTCATCCTTTTGTTTCTTTTTGTCCTTCTCTCACGCCCCACCTTTCACATCCCCGCATCCTCCTTGCTTGCAACAATCTCCCCTGGACTCCAACTCCCATCATTCCCAGCTCGTTCCCCCTGAAACCCTCCAAGAACAATAAACATAGTCTGAGAACACTCTCTAGGTAAGCATGAACCCAGGGGATGTATTACTCTCCCTCTCTCACACACTCTCCCATATTGGGACTCGCATACATACCTGTCACATTTCATCACCATTGATTGTCTTTTGGGGCGACCGATACATTTTTCATGTCTCACAAAAACCAACCCGCGTTAATGTCGCCTTTGGTTGTCGAACACGGTCTCCTGACTCAGCACATGACCTCCCATGACCCCCTGCGGTTTTTGCTCTGCCTCATGGGTGGCATCAATGTGTGTCCGATCAAAATGTTATGTCATTGTTTTGCTGGAGAGGACGGCGTTTATATCGACAACATGTGTCAGGAGATCTGATGAAGCAAGCACTTTACGGCACAGCATAATTGAGAAAAATGTGCTGACTTAGGGAAGTGGTCACATTCAAAGCCGCTCATTTTCCTGCCGCCAACAATATCGTCACGTGTATTTATCACGTGCATGTATTGTTGAATGGAATGCAGATACGGTTGGTGGTATGGTACCAAAGTACCGAGTAGCGTGTCCAGCAACCACACCAAATTCATGGCCACAATCACGCAACACATTTCTCAATATATTATATTTCTATCTATTTTTAATCTGACTTGAGGCCTGTTTTAAAATCGCTCTGTGTCCTTTCCCCGATGTGTCCTTTGTTTCCCTTAGGGAGTTCTTGATGTACCTGCAGCGCTACAAGTCTTTCTTTGCCGCGCTGCCAGAGATGTTGTGCGAAGGGGAGAACGTAGTTGACGACTCCACGTGCTGGAGCGGCGACGACGTGGTGGAGAGGTAAGAGTGTTCAGTCCCTTAACCCCTCCATTCACTGTAAACTTGAGATTGTGGAAAGTAAATACTTGACACACAGAGATCATTCTCTCCTGGACAATCACATTACTGATGTAACTTGCTTTTACTATTTTTTTTAGCTAAAATTGTCAGATTTTTGATATCATCCCCTTCAGCTGGCTCTTTATTGACTTGTACATCCCAAATCGATTTTCTTTTCAGATTTAAAAAGACCAGCAAGGATTGATTTTGGTATTTTGACTTGCGCTGCTGTGACAGCAGTTTGTTCCCTGTAATGAGGCAACTTTTTGTATCTTGTTACTTTGCCATGGCTAGTTGTTGCATAAAAACATTTCTTCTGACAGCACTTGCGAACTTTCATTTTCTCTAAATGAGTAGATGCATCCTCTCAAACAGGTCATCCAGATTCCCCTGATATTGATTTACTCTAATACCTAATGCTTTGAAAAGTACAAGTTATTAATACATTCAGATTTTAGAAAAAGGTTACAAACCCTCTGCGTATTTGTTTGTGTGCTTGTGTTAGATAATGTCAGTCTGTGAGCCAGTGTGGCTGGCTGTTGTTAATCAATGGGGAAATAAGGAAGCCATTAAATCCATCTCCACATTGAGTGAATGCAGGCAGAACAAATAGTTGCTACACTCTCCTGTGTATTATGTTGATGAGCTGCTATCTGTGCCGTTCTCCCTTTTCCCACTCCATTCTCTTTCTTATATTCATGAGGTTTTTTATTTTGTGCTGAGTTATAGGTGTGGCCCTAGAACTCTTTTCTTGCTTATGGTTTTGGGTGCATCTCTCAGAGACTGCAGTACTTACTCTCTGTCTCTGTCTGTGTGTGTCTGTGTCTGTGTGTGTGTGTGTGTGTGTGTGTGTGTGTGTGTGTGTGTGTGTGTGTGTGTGTGTGTGTGGTTATGGTTATGTGCTTTCTCAGTCCGCATGAGAAGAACAGAGAATTGATGCAGATGACTGAGCCAATGCGAGTCTGTAACTGATTCCCCCTGCTGGATCCGTTTCTTAAACCCTCCAGAAGCTCGGTCCACAATTATGACAAGGTTATGCTCTCCTTCTCCTGCGGTGGCCCTAAAGTGGCTCCCGTTACCATGGCAACCTCAGCTCTTGGCACTGCCAGCATTGGCCCTTTCAGAGGAAAACGGAGGTCCGGGGATGCCTTTTTCCCCGCGATCCGCCCTGAGAGTTTGTCAGATCCTTTGGCCCGTGTCCGTTTTGCTTGATTAAGCCATACATTATGCTTTACATGAGTACATGGGAAAACATTAGGCATATGAACAGATGTCTCTGATTCCAAAAAGACCCTTTGATTAAACTCAGTGGTTGGCAAAAGCAATGTTCATGAATAAGTTAGGCTTTAATTAGCTTAGAAGCAGTTAGCTTTCAAAATGTTCTTCTCTTCTCTTCGTGTCCTGGCTCGGTACTCTCCTACCCTTCATCACTGCAGAGGATCTGCCAGTGGCTGAGACATGTTGAGCAGACCAAGCATTCATCAGGGCCTGTCACATTGTGTCAGCACACAAAGTACAGCAGCCAGCCCGTGTGTGCTAGGTCCATGATCAGGAGCATGTGGGCTAGTAAACGGAGGGCGAGGCAACCAGTCAGCGCACTAGAACACAAGAAATCTCCAATCTTGTCAAGATACGGCTTCTTTTGTCGGTATTCAAAAAGCAGTTCTTTATTTCTGCACCCTGTTTGCGTGTAAGGGAGTGTGTGCCACTTTTTCGACAGTGCTAATGGGTTGTAACGGTGTGTTATCACACACTCCCTTGGTGAGAGCCAGGCCTTTGCTTGTGGTGTCAAGTGTTCTTAGGCTGAATGAGAAAAGAGTACCCGACTGAGACATTTGGCACCACTCATAAACTGCTCGGATTGGCCTGTGGCTATTCAGCAAACCTCTTCCACTGTATCTGACTCTGCTGGCATGTATTCGAGAGAGAAAGAGAGAGAGAGAGAGAGAGAGAGAGGGGGACCGGACAGGGCATGAAAAGGGAAGGCGTTTTGGTGCCGTGGTGCCCCCTGTGCCCCTGATGAGGGAAGCATGATAGAGTGATGTGGGGGTGGAGGGCCTTGGCAGCATAAAGACCCATTGTGGAGTCAGCGGAGTGGGGCACAGCCCTGCCGTGGGGACCCCCAAAGCCTGGAGGGGGAACAAAGACCCTCCTATGAGGCTGCATGGGAAAGACTTGGACATCGCTGCCGCTGCTACTGACACTGACCGCACCATGCCTGGGAAAAGTTGCACGAGAGCAGCACAGCAGATGAGAGAAGGGTAGATGGTGAGAAAATATGACGAGAGATGAGAACAATGCGTGTGAAGAAGACACCAATAGTATCGTCGGAAGTGGACATGCTAAGCTGCTCTGGCGTCAGCATGCATCATAGTCTGACTTCCTGTGTGGTGGGCACACAAAGCCTCGGAGGGCTCTGTGGGTTTTCCCCACACAGGACCACATAGACACACAAAGGCACGCACGCATATCAGTCCACACAGGATCCATATGCTCGTCAACAGCTGGAGGGCTTATTCGTTCAGACACAATCATACAGCGCTCAGGCAAGGATGCACACATCCACATGTTAGAACACACACACACTTGTGTGTTGTAATACTTCAAAGCACATGAAAGGCATTGGGGATTGAAATTCCCTTCCTCTCTTCATTCAGCGTCTGATGACAGAGGGGCGAGCGAGGGGCAAACAGTTGTACTTGCGACTAAAAATGCGTGTTGGCATGCGTTCAAACATCGCTGAACATTTACAGCGTCACATGTGTGAATACTTTGCACCATCTTTTCCGGAAAGATAAGATCAACCAAAATTACAGCATTCTTTATTTAGATTAGGCAGTTATTATAGCTATTGTAATGGTCTTATCACAATCGTAGATAATTCATTGCCATCTTTCTACACTGTTATCATTCCACTATAATTACCATCACTGTTTTCTTTTTCGACACACACTTGCTGCAGGCTGTATAGCCAGAGTTATGGCATCATAAGGACTTTATTAGTCCCTTGACTGAAAACACATGAGGAGGTAACCTCAATGAGGGTTTAATTAGACAACAAGTTCTTGTTAAATTCCCCCCAGACATAACCAAACCCAAAATAATTGGGTATGGACAAATCTGGACAGTCTTCAAATATAAAGTATTTACACCTGCTGTAAGTGCTCAATTTTGTAATGAATTTTTGTAAAGGAGAATTAGGCTTCTTGTGCGTTTTAGCCCACAGCGTTTTTATATAGTTATTCATATTTAAAACCATGCCTATTCCTGAATGATTATACCTTTTGTAATTAAGAATCGTCAATTTATTTATTTTTTTGACACTTTCAGAGGATGTCCCCTGTCTGTGCAATTAATGCAAACCTCATTGTGTTTTGTCATCAGTTATTTTGCTAATATCTGTCAAAAACTGAAGACGACTCCGCTTGCTACTCGACAGGACACGACCTCTCACACACATTCATATAGTGTTGGGGCGGTACTGATGCAGACAGATTCTCTATCATCATGATCGCATGTTTTGAAGGTGAGACTAGTGAATCGAAAAATATACACGCAAAGCGAAATGCAACAGATGAAAACTATTTTATTTGATCAAACATGAACATAATAAAGTTGCTGGCTGGACTGAAATGAGTAGTCAACTGTTTGGCCGGCGGCCGGCACTTATGGAAAGCTCTGCTACTTATGCATTATGATACTGCTGCGCGTGCCAGCTATAGATTTAGATGGCACAGACGCATCCGGGCACGTCCACGGCCACTTGGCCGGTTTGAACCGCCTAACTCTGCATACACTGCATGTGTTGAGAAATGACTAGCTTTAGACTTTGGCACTGCATCAGCATTTCTCTGACCCACAAACTCTTTCGGGATTCACTTTGTTTTGAGCTGATTCACACAGCATATATAGGCAGAGTGTCTAGTCTGCAGAGAGGGAAAGAAACAATCTCCTTCCAGCCAAGTAAGTCAGCAGTCAGAGATCATAATGCTGTGGGTGTAAGCACACGCGAGTGTGTAGGGCATGTGCAGATGTGTGTGAATGTTCTCCAGTCAGAATGGAGAACTCATAACTCATCACTGTACTTCTGGGATGATTCTTAACTTTTGGATTGGCTCAAGGGGATGGACCGACAGACAATACAGCAGTGTGAGTGCTTCTGAATGCCTTGCATTTTTATAGGGTTATGACAATCCGTTTGTTTATCATTTTGACATCTGGAATCCATTGTGTTATTGCAGGGAGAAGCAGGGAGAGCGCTGCGCTGGGCAAAGCCCTCACCCCTCTCACTTTCTCTCCTTCTTCCAGTCCCATCAAGTCAGAGTTCTTTTTTTCCCTTTTCCCCTTCGCTGCTGTCTCCATGTTGGTCTCTTGGGTCAGAGGAGCTCAGTTCGAAAAAACGCAAAGGAATTGGATAATGAAACTCCAGCAGAGGGGGCAATAAATGAATTACTATGCAGAGGAAGGACATTCCCTGCTCTGAGACTGTGTATGCTGTGTATGCATATCTATGGGCAGAAGTCACTTCAGTGTATACAATATTCTATTTGTTTTATGTAGACATTAAGACAGACATGATGGAGTGGTGGCACAGTAGAGTCATGAGAACAGTTGACATCAGAGAAATAATGAGGAGTTGTAATGAGGAAATACATGCATTGAATTCATATCCTTTAATTTTTTATTTTCTCTTGCTCCAACCTACCCTTTCACCTCTACCATTTGCATTTGGCTTCTGCGTCAGACCTCTCTCTCCCTCCCACAATCCATTTTTTTAATCTCTCCTTAGCTCCGATTCGGCGGCCCATCCCTTTCCCATAACCCTGGGCTGATGCCTGGGACCTCTGCATGACCCGCTCTACATTACTACATTGCTTAGACTTGTCTCTCTTTGGGCCTGCATCCTTGTGTTGTGTGTGTGTGCGTGTGTGTATGTGTGTGTGTGCAAGTGAGAGAAAAAGAAAACAACAGCGATCATATTGCAGTAACTGTGCGTTATTTATTCTCTCTCTGGATTGCCAGAGTTTGGAGTTATGGTTTCTCTAAGTCTGTTGCTGTGCACACAAGAATATGGGGGGAAATGTGATTTTTTTGGCCTCACTGTACAATCCTTTGCCAATGTGGGACTCAACGTGCCTCTGAGTGAAGAGTGTTTATGTGTTTCGGCCTCCTCAAGTTTAAGTTTTATGGTGTGCCTTGTGCCTTATTGTATGTTTGGGAAATATCCTTCCAACTCCTTCCAGTCTCGTCCTCGTCACTTTTACAGAAGGGACACAGTTTTACGGCCTCTCCCTTCTGTTGTGTGTCCAGCCGGTGGAGTGGGTTGAGCTAATGTAATTAAAATGCCACAATAGACCGGCATGTTTTACTGGAGCAGTTCCTACTGGGCGAGGTAGACAAAGTGCACCCACTAACCTCTGTGCTTGCCCACTGGCAAGGCATCAAACTCATAGCAGGAGAGGAGGACGAGAAAGCGAGGGATGGACGTGCTGGGGAGGGGGAAAGGAAGTGTGGATGTGAAAACAATGGGTAGAAGGAGAGATGCACTGATGGATGGATGAAGGGGGGGAAGAAATGAGGGATGTAGGTCAGTGGCAGCAGGAAGCAGTGGCTTTAGGAAGCCCTCTGTCTTTGGGACTTAATTGCCTCTTTGAGCCTGTTTGAAGTCCTCACTGTTGCGTGTCTGGGTGGCAGCCAATAGCGGTCGGTGTGGTCTGCGTGCGTTCGGCAGGGTTGTGATTGCCTCACAAGCACTTTTTGTAGTTCACTTCGACACGAAATTCTGACGCACCACGCAAGCGAACAAAGGACAAAACCCCAAATGATGTCGGCAACACCGATTACATGCAACCGCGCACATGAACGCCACACCGCCAGAAATATTAAGTGTGAAACAGAACAGTCGTCCTAAAGTCCAGGACGAACCCTGGATTTTAGAGGCAGTTTTTATCTTGTGTCATAAAATTGCTCTTGAGAGACACCACAGCCATGCAACGAAAGTGCTCGGCACACGCTCCGTGCTGCTTATCACGGTGTCGTAATGCTGGAGCTGTCTCTGCCTGTGTCAACAGTCTGGTTCCTATTTCAGACTTTCAGTTGAATTTCTGCTTCTTTGTTTTTATAAACATACAAAATGAGGTTGCATTATACATCAAATCTCTTGTGATTTTAATTTCTAAAAGTGGGAATTTTATTCAATGTGCCTAACAAAGGAAACCACATATTTGCCACTTGCTGAAGTTATGAATTGTTAACACAAAGAAGAAATGTAGTTCTCAG
The DNA here is from genome assembly GCF_023349555.1 of Cebidichthys violaceus. Classification (NCBI taxonomy): domain Eukaryota; kingdom Metazoa; phylum Chordata; class Actinopteri; order Perciformes; family Stichaeidae; genus Cebidichthys; species Cebidichthys violaceus. Next base: position 9,270,957 of record NW_027176964.1, read on the forward strand.
GTTAAACATCCCACGGTATGAGAAAGGCTTCATATATCTGACTTTTACCATAGCAGAACTACACACTTACTGACTCAGTCAGTTCTGTGTGCATTTTAACACTCTTCAAAGGAAGAGAAAATCCACTCAAACCTCCACTTTGATCCGTCGTACTATAGCCGTGGTGACACGGGATTATGGCCTAATAGACCATCACGTATTTCTGTGTGCCACACTCTACACCCCAACACATTCACACACCCAACACACATCAATGCCCACACAGTATGATCATGTCTGACGTACAGAGGCTGAACATCTCTCTGTAATGACTATTTTTAGGGACACCGTTATCCTTTTCCCTGGGGGACACAGCAGACTTTACTAATGTCAGTTAGGGCTTGATTGAGTGCAGCTTTTTGTCCAAGTTTTTGTGTGATGCAAAGTCTGAATTTTTGGGGCCCGTTGCGAGCATCGGCAAGATTCCCTGTAGAGTTTTAGCATGAATGTGTGTACCAGTTTAGGTTTTCAGTGTGTGGTATTTACCATCGGAGTGAGATTCTGAACAAGACGTCTGGTTTTGAATCCAATTGCCAGTTTAAGCCTTCGAGTCCAAGTTGTTGTCCAACCCAGTGGACAAGAATGTGAGTTTAAAATGAAAATGAATGACAGGCACGGGAGGAGAGAGGGGAAAGCTAACAAAACCAACTCTGTACAAACAACAAAAGTACAGTACACTACTGTGGAGGGTGTGTGTGTGTGTGTGTGTGTGTGTGTGTGTGTGTGTGTGTGTGTGTGCGCCTGTGATCTGTGCTCAGTGTGTGTGTGTGTGTGTGTGTGTGGTAACCTGAAACCACGGGGAAAACGTTCCTAGAATTCCGGGTGGGTTTGGTGTCGTGGCTCGCTCACTGGAGCCCCCTGAGTGGTGCTGGGAATGCGGCCTCCGCACGGAAGAGCTGGAGAATGAAGGGAAAGTACCCCTGTATGTTCGAGGCCAGAGTAGCTAAGCAGCTCATCACAACAGGTAGTTTCCTGAAGTGTCGGTGAACTGACAGAGCATGAGTGTACATTATATACCGGATAAATACAAGATGAGAATCCAGTCATTGATGGGATATGAAGGCTTGCATTTTGCAGTGTGTGTGTGTGTGTGTGTGTGTGTGTGTGTGTTTGAGTGACAGAGAGAGATGCACAAACCCTGTTTGGACAGTTTATGAAGACAAATAGCTGTTTATGAAATGTTTTCCTGTCAGATTTATTGTTGTGGTTTTGTATGTGGAAGGCAATGGAGAGCAGTATTCCATATGTGGAAAGTGTTTTTTTTTTTACTCAAACAAATATAACTTCAGATTTGAACCAGAAATTACAGATTAAATAAAAAATACGGGAAAATGACAGCAGGGAAGCTAAAAATGGTTGCTGGCGTTTCTTGGAGGTGATGACAAGGACACCAACATAAGTATATAGTTGTACAAGAATGTGACTTTTCTATAGCCTCAAACTATTACCAGCTCCATATATAATCCCTTTAGATGAGAGGCCTGGCAAAATTACAAATGCTTTGTAATTTATTGGAACGGGTAAAGAGCATAAAATGCCAGGGAGGGAGGGGCTAATCTATAAAAAGTGACACTGCCAGTGACTCTGCACTCTAGGGACAAATTTGCTCAGTTATGGTCCGAGCCTCTTAACCCAAAACCCCAGACTTGTGGTGATGTGTCCAGTTTCCAATGGTTGATTGACAGATAAGCCCGATCGGGAAAAAACATGATACTAATGACTGGGACTTCTGCCAAGAAAGCCATTGTGTTTGTCAATGCCACCATCTGCCTGACTTCATTTGGATAGCTGACCTTTGCCCTTCTTCACTCTGCCTGCGCTACAGTCACTCTCTCCTTTCCTTTACCTTAACAGAAGTTTGCACAATATTGCCGTATATAATCCTATGTTATTCTGGTGTCAAGTAGCTGTAGTTAAACTGCCTCCATATCTCTCCATCTACAATATGCTCTCAAATGTCCATCTCACTGAGCGCCTGGGGAGTATTTTCTACTTGTGTGTGAGTGTGTGGGGGGAATGCCGATATTCTGATTGAATACCAGCTTAATAGATGCACTGCATGGCTGTCTGAGTGTGCGCATGTGTTCCTGGCAGAGGATGGTGTGTGTGTGTGTGCCCTTTGCAGCAGCAGAGAGTCTGACCCCTGACCCCGCTCACTCAACACCCTCACAAGCCCTCTCCACTCTCTGTGCGGGTATGTCTGAGTATGTGGATGCCTGTGTATGTTTGTTGCCTCGAGTCAAATGTACTCAATGTTTGAGTTGAAACTGGACTGTTTGCACTTGAGTGCTCTTTTGCTTACACGGGCGGCATATACAGTGCAGTCCAGATGTGACATCACGCCTCCCTCTTTCTCCGCATTCGTCCGTGTTTATCATACACTTTGCACACTCTGCTGTAAGTCAATCTGTGAATTGCCCAAACCAGCCAGAATGTACACATTTTTATGGAAGCACATAATGTCATGCCGTGCGGTATATTTAGTTTTATCCACGGTGAACCGCTTGACTGGTGTTTTAGTTTACACTGGAGCTGTCAGCCCCTAAGCACTAGATCACGCCATCCTGGCCCGGATCAGACAGACAGACAAACAGGTGGTCGTACCACACCAGAGGATCACGGTCCGCTCCACCCGTCTGTGCTCCAGGGCAAAGTTTACTCTCCTGGCTCTGCCCCTGCCTGCCCTTGACTGCCTTCCACACACCAACTGCCCCTCCAGCTCCCCCCAGACCTCTAACCTCAGTTATCCATGCCCTCCTCGGCATGTGGGCATGTGGCTGGAAGGGGGGGGGTAGCTTCAATGCTCTAGGTCTTGTAACTTCTCTCTCGCTCTCTTCCTCTCTCCTATTTCCCTCCTCCCTTCTGTAGTGTCCATGCTCTGTCTCTGTAATCACAACGGAGTCGGGGGGCAGTCCCCATCTGTCTTCCCTTCTCTGTCACTTTCTCTTAGTACATCACGTATCCCTTTTGTTCCTAAAACAAACAGGCACTAAAGTTGAAAGCAGCAAGTTGTCTGGTGGTAGAAATTGGCTAATGCCGCCATCTACTGGGGAACAAATTGCATTGAAGTAGGTTTATGCTTAATCAATTTACACACAACGTCATGAGGTTTCAAAATGTCTTCGAGAAATGAACGCATATAAGTGAAATTGATGCCACACGGTTTTGCAAACTCTATCTCTTGTACTTGTGTGGAAATCTTCAATTTTTCTTTAAACTTGCCAGCTTGACTTCTTTGAGCTAAAGTTATGTGTAGGTGCAGCAGATTTGGTAATTTGCATGCACTGAAACCTGCAGTTATGCTAAAAAAAACTTTTGGGTTTACCAGATTTAAATTAATACATTGGGCAGCTGCATCCTCTAATTAAATTCAGCTCTTTTAATGGGTTCACTGTCAGACACGGTTATTGCAGAGTGGCAGAAAATAACACATCTTCTTCTAACTTGGGATATTCAAATTTTTATTTAAACTTTTTTTTTAACATTTTAAGGATACGCCTATGTAGTTAAATCTGCAGGTTAAAGCACAGAGAAGACTGTTTGTGTATGTTTGTGAGGAATACATAGAGGCGTGTGAGTGTGTGCACAAGAGCAAAGTAGTTGTCTTTGTCAGGAAATGATGCTTGCCTGCATGTGATTTGCGGGTGCGGGGCAAGGCGGACATGACTTGTTCTTGTTCCGCCAATCTAATGGGGCCGCATAATCTTTTCCCAGAAGGCTGTGTGGTCTGTTGAGTCAGCCTGCAGTAAGTCTGCTGGTACATCGGAACAGGCGACACAGAGAGGTGGGGATCAGTTACACCCAGTGACAGACACAGTCGGGACAGGCCTGGGAATGTCCTCAAAGCAAACCACGGGCCAATTACAGCTGTAATCTATATAACTGCCACCTATTAAAGCTTGCACATAAAGCTTTAAACGCTATAGCCATATCGTATGTTTCTCTGTCTGTCTCTAGCACCAGAGAAAGAAGCTCTTCATTTCGTAATCTGTTTCACTTTCATGTAACCAAGTAGTCACAATGGTTTATAGTTGTGGAGAGGGAGCGAGGATATCTGCTTCCCCTCACTTCCTATGAAGAAAGTGTATTTAATTAGCCTAACATTAAAGTTGTGAAGAACAATTTCAGTTTGTCTCTACCTGAGGATGTGTCATGATTGGTGTGGTGATATTCAAACGTGATGGTCATTGTAATTATACTATGTTTGAATACTATGTTTTTTTAACTATTTCAATTCTGGAGTAGAGTTTGTTAGACAAATAACTAGCTTTGTAAATTAACCATAAAGTAACCATTTGGCAGTATTTCAGCTCACCAGGTAGCGCTCTGAGGCCCACCAGTGGGAACTGATTTGAGTTGAGGTGAATTACATTTTGACAGACAAATTTGTTCACAAATTGTTGAAAATTGTGTTTAAACTGGTCAAAAGTCTGTGCACCCTTAACTGCGACTAGTTGCAATGCCTCAAGTGATGCACCAAACTGCCAAAAAAAACCTGAACGATATTGTGACAGACTGAGATTATCAGATTAGTGATCTCAGCTTTCTTAATTTGGAAGGTTGAGACTAATATCAGAAAGATTCGCCTGTAAGCCATGAGAGCCATATCTCACACTTAAAATACAAACTGTTGACAATGTTCAAAGTATATTCGCCCGATGGCTCTCAAACTCAGAAGATTTCGATGGCTTTTCAGTACACAATATTGGCCACACGGGTGCAGTGTGGAATCATATTTTGCTCCTGTCAGACCAGCAACCAAGTCTGACGGTATTGTCCTTGTACTATCCTGAAATGTAGTCAAATTACAGTCATTTGTATTTTGTGATTTTCTTCTTGCATGAGGAAGTATCTTATCCCTTCATCATTATGTCATTGTTTGAAGGCAGAACTCAGTGCTGGATCTGGTGGCTTTGTACAGAGAGTAGGAGGGTGTATACATTACACCGTGCTGCAACGTTTGATTTGCTAATGTCAGGATTTGTTTACACCGCCGCAGTGATGAGAAGAAGAGAGCGAGAGTGTGTGTTTGAGTGTGTGTGTGTGTGTGTGTGTGAGAGAGAGAGCGAGAGAGAGAATGTAAGGAAGATAGCGGGTGGAAGATCAGTTTGTTGGCAAGAGTGAGTCACTTACACTGAATTAATTCAGCTCTTTACCATGATTGTTAGATAAATCGATACTTGTTCATTAGCCTGGAGTAGCATTGAAATGAAACATGCTTGGATGTGTGTAAGCCTATAATGGGCTAATGATGAGCCAAACTAGATATTGTAGACATCGCCCAGCCTGAAGACGGAAATAGAAAATAGACGAGTAGAATTATAGCCCTGATGATGAGTATCAAACACCTCCTGGGTACGAGGTAATCACAATTTGATGTATATCACAGTATGTGATTACCCGTAAGTGTATTCGCATGCTAAGCTAATCACTCTGCCTAGTCATAGATCATTTTTTTCCCATCTCTGTTTGTCCCTCTTTAATCTCACTGCCCTCCCTCTCGCTCGGTCTCTGTTCCTGCTCTCTCCTCAGCGCCGGCCCAGGTCACAGTGACCCAGAGAGCGTACCAAGGCAAGACCAGACTTGGGCTGAGCCGTAGACCACAAGACAGAGTGCTTGTTGAGGTAGCCTACAGCTGGGCCTGTTGCCTACCACGAACAACTTCTGAATTTAAACTTTTTGGCTTGACGCACCCAGGAAGTGCAAATGTCACCTCGGTCAGCGGTGCACACCCAAATCCAAATCTCCCTCTGGAAATTCAGCTGCAGTTTTTGTTTTTATATTAATTTGCCACTGAGCATTTTGGAAATCCCAAATTCTAAAGAGAGCTCCAGCCTGCTATTAGCAATGGGCCACAACTCTCACCCACGCCATGGTCGACTGGCCCAGAGGGCACTGGGGTCAGCTTTCATCTCCATGACACCCCCCCCCCCCCCCCCCCCCCCCCCCCCCCCCCCCCCCCCCCCACCCCAACAAGCTGACAAGACACATCCAGCCATCAGCTACCAGAAACAAGGAGACAAGGGAACATTCAGACAGGCTGCATGGAGCTCTGGTCAGTGTAAGAAAAGAGGGAAATGTGCATTACACAAGTGAAAGGAAATCTGAATGTAATGATTGTGCATAAAAGCTATATTCCCCTCAGGAGTACTCAGTGAAAAAGATTTGTGTTGGTAGTTGATAGGCATATTAAAAACAGGATGGAGGAGCGATATTGATTGGATACTTGACCTGACCATATACGTGTATTTGATAGCATTAAAAAAAGGATACAGAAAACAAACATACTTCATGAAGGCAGCCATTCATAAGTGCAGTAACACATTTTATTGGACTGTAGAGGACAGGGTTTCCCTGCATAATAGCCGTGAGTAATTTGAGCCGGTATACCTTCAACCATATAGCTGTTACAGTGCAACCACTCAATAAACCAGCCTGGTCTTGGTAAAATCACCCTGGGACCTCTTAAGAAGCGGCAAAGCAGTTGAGCCCAACACAGTGGTGTGTAATTCCAACCCAACCACACAGCCATAAACAGCCATATTTCACTGGTTCTGCAGCGCCACAGAGACAGATATACTGCCGGCTGAGCACAGGTGTCGCGCCTCAGGTGAAGTCCAAGACAAAAACTGTGAAGATTCATTAATGCAAACGTCCCGGACAAAAATTTTTCATCTCAGCTGAAATGACATAACGCTGCAGTTAGTGTAACCGGAGTTAGATGCAGCCTGTGGACTGTTTGTGTTTGAGCGTGAAGCCCCATCATTAAGAGTTAAGAGAAATGTCTTCTACACTTACTGCAATTACTCTAGGTGGCTGGTTCCCAAGCTAGGGGGCCAGGACCCCCAAGGTAGTCGCAATATGATAGGACGGTAGAGTAGAACAACAACGGCTACACAACATGAGTTATTAGTTTAGTCACTCTTTTTTTCTGAATATTTACTTTTCTCTTGCAAATTACTTTGAAAGAAAATTTGGATGAACTGGTTGCAACTGGTAGATGTATGCAATCTGCAACAAGGCGTTGCAAGTAGACAATTGCTTTGTTTTAAGGGGTCAAAGGTCAAACTTTTTGAGAACGACCGCTCTATGTAACATACTGTAAGTTCGAGGCAATCATTGACATCAGCATTCACATCTTGAGAAGAATAAGGGCGGATGAACCAAAGATGAATGATTATGTCGGCAAAACAAGTTTAAAGAGTTTCATGTCATCTCAGGATTAGTCATGCAGACTCTTCCCAAACCCAGGGAGCAGCTAGTCAGTATGAAATCATCAAAACAGCTTCCAACTTACTTCAAAACAAGAGAGATGAGATGTTCTGGGTTTCAGCAGCTGACTTATGTTTTTGATCTTGTTTTGGAGTTGCCAACATCACGGCTGTGCCTGTGCTGCTTTACATTTCTGACCCTCCCTGACTCTGCCTACATGTCTGACTCATCCAATACAGAAGCTTGCCAGGCTGCAAAGAAGCATGACAGAGGGCCCACTGGGCTACCGGCCACGTCCACAGAATAAGAGCAACTGGGCGCTTCACAAAACTTTTGACAAATAATTTGTCTCATTGCCTGAAGCTACAGTCAAAAGAAAAATTGACCAGCCTATTTCTTCTGTGTTTTTTCTAGTACTTGAACTTGAAATAACTTTTCTCGAAGTCGGCCTTGTTATCCACAGTGTCGCAGTGTTTCTCATCATCCGTTAGGTTGCTGTCTCACCGGGACAATACCGGCCAGAGAACTGTTTCTTTTCCAAATCCCCACGCTGTCAGCTGGCACGAACAAGAGGTGAGGTCAAAAGATAGGAGGAGGCAGACACAGAGAGGGAAAAACATGAAGCCAAGTCTGCATGGCTCAGGTACTGCTGAGGCTTCCAAGTGACTGCAGCTACTGGTGGCGCTCAGCGTGTTCATGTGGTTACACAATCTCTCAAAGCCCAACTGAGAGGCCATGTTTTCGGTTCAAGTCATCTCTTTTCTTCCTCTTGATTTCTGTGCCCACTACCGCACTCTCTCTTTGTTCTCGTTGCCGTCTTTTGTAACCCAGCTGGTAAGAACACAAAATAATAGGTGGAGGGGAGGGAGAGAAATAGAGCATAGAAAGGAAAGCACACTGTTTAGAGCTTTGCCTGCCCTGCAGATATCCTCTCCCGATCTGTTGCCGTTTCTCCTTGCATATTTTATGACTTAAGTATTTCTTCTTCAATAAAGTTGTCTTTAAAGCACAGCACGCTTCACCTCATACTGCAGTTTGGACATTGTCTATCAGAACGGCCAAAGATCTTGCTGGTGCTTAATTTTGTATATAGCTCGAAGTTTGAAATATTTATTTTCACTGTGTTTATCGTTGGGAACCTACGATAAACTCAGGCCTACCGCAAGGGTTTGTGGTAAGTCTGAGTGCGCTGTGTGTGTGTGTGTGTGTGTGTGTGTGTCTGTGTGTTTTCACATTGCATTAAGGGGCACCGGCTTGCTAAAACATTCGAACGTGTTTGCACATGTGCACATATGTCATGTTGATTAAACGTTCGCGAAGCGGCTTTTGACCAATTGCACGTTCACGAGCGCAGTGTTGGTACAGTGACTGGCTGCTAATGTCACAGTGTGTGAGAACAGACTGGCCTTTCAGAACAAAACCTCCTGTTCAGAGTATTTCGACATGTCCAAGCCCCGCTCGTAAAGTCAGCTGGCTGCAGACATTTACTCAGCCCCTCCCTTGCTCTCACCACTGGAGTCACTCGTGACTTCAGGTCCTCTCGTTCCAGGAAGAGAAAGTTGTAATGCATGAATATATTTTACAATTTTGTGAGCGTAGCGTTATGGTGAGTAGTGTTTTCATCTTACGTAGACTTATGAAATCCAATCAGCAACAGACATACAAATAAGGAATCTACCACTGTGGATATGTGACATGAATATTAGCTTAAATAAAGATATTAGTACATTTCAGAAGCTACATTTTATTGCTACTTTATTGCTGCATGTTTTAAGTGAAAGAGCTGCAGAGCAAGAATTTGAACTCTTTTAGTTGCAATTGTAATGCTGGTGTTGTGTTAATTGCAGACATCAAAAGTGTAACGGTGACACTGCTTGAATGTGAATTCATCTTTGTGAGTAGCAGCATAAGAGAAATGTCACGAAAGATGTCACAAAGAGAACCAAAGCCTCGAAGATAAAAAGCTACAGCTGGCATGCCCCAATGTGTATTAATAATGCCAGGACTCAACACATGTTCAATCTTGTATATCCACAACAGGTGGGAGGTTGGGGAGAGGCTTTATTAATCATGATGAACCAACAATTTGCTGTTTACCCTGACAGCAGCCCCACCAGCTCTAATCCAATGCCCTCCGCAGCTGGAATGGCACCGCCCGCCGCCACAAAAACACACACTCAGATGAAAGCAATCTCATCTCCTCTTCATCATGACTCATTGACACTTGTGCTCTCCTCAGTTTGCTGTGATTCAGCCTGATGTTTGTTCCAGAGGAATCGTTTATCTAAATCCATTTACATGTGGATATGTGACCTCCAAAGATGTCTCAGGTCTTATGTTTAGGATATGCAGAACACACTTTAGTCCAAACAGTCAAACAATTATAAATCATTCAGTACCACACTGAATGAATTTGAAGATTACGTAGTTAAGAAGTAAGGCTTGTATTGTCAGTCAGTAGTAGTTCAGTTTTTTAAAAAAAATCATGCTTTTTAATTGTAATGTCACCTTGAGGACAGATCCCTACGACCTGTACAGTTCAGTCTTTACTGTACATTCTGCCAATGGGAAACAATATAAGTGTCTGCAAAATTTAATTGAATCGCTTTAGAGATGATTCTCAATCATTGCTCAGTAAATGTCTATATTACTCAATGATATTATCCTATCGATACACCGCATCGGGCAGTTGATAATGAATCTAATAAACTTGAGGATTTCATGAAATGTGCTGCTTTTTTGAGCTGGTACCAGATGAGTATTGATTCTAATTACAGAAGCAAAGATCCAGATAAACAGTGCACTTGAAATTCCTGGCACAAAATGTCAAGCCCCGAGCACGCCATGTAACCTTGGTGAGCGTTTTTAATCCAGATGCAAATTTTGAAGCGCATCAAAAATATCAACAGAACTGCCTTTAATCATCTCAGAGATGATGTACAACCAGTTCTCTTCCCTGCCAGATACGAGTGCATAATCTCATTAACGATTGGGATCCTGGCAAAGATCTCCGCCGACAGCTTGTGGTATGAATGCAATTAAGCAATTAGATAATACACAAACCAACAGGCCTACCTGCTGTATGTTTATGGTTATCGTCTCTAGTGATCATGGTGCTGTATGTTAAACTAAAATAAAAACTAATCTACACTGAAAAGGTTCAGCTGGATGAGAAGTGTTTGTTGTGCTACGTTTGTTTCAAAGGGAAATGTGAATAAGACCATACGAGCGCGGAGAGCTGTAATGAGTTTCACAGAAGAAAAAAAGCAATGTATGGCAAGATGAGACCTTACCTGAGAGAAAACAGAGAGAAGAAAACTAATTGAATCCCTGGTGAGTGGGCTCGTTAAACCTTCCAGTTAGAACCGAGCACCGATGAAAGACAACCAGAATCTTCTTAACCCAAGGCCAATCTACTAGACGCCCCCTCACTCTGGCTACCTTCTCTATACCTATAATCAAATGTAATAAACATCCTTGAAATGTTATATCCTTTGTTTACACTATATACACCGGAAAGTTCAGGCACATGAACGCACTCAAAATGCATACATATTTTTTTTTCTTCTGTTATCTCCCTGTATACCTTGAACGATGAATATTTCATTTGTGCTTCTCCGCCTCACAGCCCACGAGCATTTCTGCAGGCCTTTAAAATAAAAAAAAGAGATCACGACAGTTCAGTTTGGGGTCAGCGTCAGGGAGTGGAGGTCGCCGCCGGTCTGCGCTCCAGGCGGAGAGAAAGACGAGAACAGACAAAAGCTGCCTTTAGGACAGTGCATCAATTGGGCATTCACAGGGGAATGAGTCAATTCCATAGAAAGGAGTCAGAGAGCCATGAGTCAGACGCCATGGGCGTGTAGGTAGTCGGTTTGAAGGTTTGTTGAGGTTGAACATTTGAGACTGCCAGAGGAGAGTACGGACTGTTGATTGCAGAAAGCTGTTATTCGCGGAGACATCATTCAGCTGCCGCAGTCTTTTTTTTCTTCTTCTTACACCGTCTTCTAGCTCTATGTTCACAGTCACGCTTTAATTAATTTGGACATGAGACTATAGTGAGAACTATTTTGAAACAGAACGTTATTGCCATTGGCTGGACTCTTATCATAGCATCAGATGTCTGCTCCAGATACGTCCCAGACATTAGTGGCCATTGATTGTCTGTCCATCAGGTTATCTGCTGCGGGATGTCCTGCCGTCTCAGTCGTCCCGTCCCCTACATGATATCAAACATAGCCAGCAGTGAAACGTTCCAGGCCTGCTAACACGCTGCCAAGCTCGCCCTGACACTTCCCTTTCATTAGCATCCCATCTGATGAGCTCATTTCCGCGCCAACACTGTTATCCTGAGCCAAGCCTGGAGACAGACACGCATATGCTGCCTAACGCACACAGGCCCCCACTTTTTCCAGCCACTGCTTGGGGAGCTGTTTGATTCGTCAGTTTATCATTTTTGTCAGTGAGGGGAAGTTGAAAGTCCGAAAGCTATCGATTGTTTCCATCTTGACAAGAGAAGATTCAGAGCCTCTGGCAATTAAGAGCTTCAATTGTCGTCAAAGCAGACAGCGGTTTGTGTGTGTGTGTGTGTGTGTGTGTGTGTGTGTGTGTGTGTGTTTAGCTTGAGGAAGGGTTAAGGGGGGTGTCCACTTTGCAAATACACTAAAGAGAATCAAGCAATTTAAAGGAGAGAGAGGAAATCAACAAGAAGGGGATGTAGTTATGTGCACCAGCAGAGGGTTAAGAGAGACATTTTTGCATTTTTATGGGCCCGATCGGTAAAGTGCCGTTTCAGCAAAGTGGAGGGAGCACAGACCTCATTGAGACATTGCTTAGATCACAGGCCAGAGATTGTCAAGTTCAGCACTTTTATGATTACCTCCGCTCATATTCACAATGCTTATGTATAAGCGTGCGCATGCACAACCACATACTAATACACGCTCATGCCCGTGAAGATGTCCACATATACACATTCGCTTACACCATCCATAATCACTTCATCAGCCTTGTACCGCCTGTGGAAGAATCAATCGATTTGATTCCAGCACACGTTATTCATCTCGTGGAAGATTAGCATCACCATATAATTCTGTTATTAATATGGATAATAGTATAATGACGATGGGGGGAAATAAACTTTGTGTGTAAAAGGCAACGCTTTAAAAGTCTGTGTATCTGACCCTCATATATATGCTGCTTTAGGGCTTTATGTGGTGATGTACCAAAAAGATATGATCATCATCATCATCATCATCATCATCTGATACAAATGGCTTATACCTTCACAGGTTGTTGGTGTTGAACCTCAGGGAGTCTCAATGTTTAGATGAGGAGGATGAGAGAATGTGTGTGTTTCTATAGCAGTATTAGTTTGAAAACGAGTTAAAAGAAGGCGAGTGTGTTTTAATATTAACAGTATTTCTGTAATAGTGTACTTTCACTTTCTCTGTAAAAAAATGATAAACTTCTAAAGGCTGTTATGTCTCAGCACTTCTCTATGACAGGCTGCTGTCTTATCATTTCCCTAAAATCAGAATCTGTGATGTTTCTACTCACTAATCACTGTCACAAGCTGTCATTGAAAATTAGATGAAATTAAATTGATTTATTTATTGTCATATACATTTTTTACACATATACGAAATTTAGCCTCTGCTTTTAACCCATCACCAACTTATTGGGAGCAATGGGCTGCTGAGAAGCGCCTGGGGAGCAACTAGGGGTTCAGTGTCTTGCACAGGAACACTTCGACACAGGACATGTCCCAAGTAAAGATCGAACCATCAACCTTGCGGTTATCAGACGATCCTCTTAACCCAGTGTGCCACGGTCGCCCCCAAGGCACACTGGGGGCGATATACTGGTGGCTATAATTTGTGAATTTGGTTGTAGGTTATAAAGATATTAACCTTTAATCTTTAACCTAATCTAATGGATTAGGTCCAGTATGATAACTAATATCGAGTTAACCTACTCATCTCCTTATTTTATTTATAACTGTTGATTGATACTTTTCAATGGCCTTTAACAGAGAGAATAGTATAAAGAAATAATAAATAATTGTGCCAAATTTGTGAATGCTTTATGGGAAATAAGCGACTATGGCTCTGTGAATGTTTGTGTGTGTGTGTGTGTGTGTGTGTGTGTGTGTGTGTGTGTGTGTGTGTGTGTGTGTTCTATAAACACAAAGCTGGATCTGACTGTACTGTTTCTTCAAATATCAATTCAAAACAATAAACAGCAATGTAATCCATTCCATGGATGAAACAATTTTACCGGAAAAACCAGAAAACCTGAATTCAATTCATTCCGGAGCTTTAACCGCGCTTTGATGTGTGATGATACTTTGTTATTTCAGCCAAAAACAACTTTTGTGTCCATTATACTAAATTAAAAGTCTTCCTCTCTACGTCGGGTCAGCTGCTGGAAGTGTTAGCCTCACTGACATCAGCTCAACAACAGCTCTGACAAAATCAACAGCTATAATCCCCGCCGAGCTGCAGGCCCACGGAGCATGCCAGGGATTAAAGGGGCCAGCTCACCATGTGTCTCAATTTCATTTTTACTAGGTCATGCTCAGTCATATTTTAATTTGAAATGTTTTCAATCACACAGGAACATAAAAGCTGCACAAGGGTCTTTTGAGCACATTTAATGGGAAAGTTATTGCATAATGGAGCTTTTAATGTTTTCCGTGCACCATGTTCTGTGTTTCGCCTTTGACAAATGAGGCCTTAATGGTTTTGAGTTTATGTTGTGGAAATGCCGCGGTACAGTTGGCAAGTTTCTAAATGCAGACATTGGCTTCATGATAAACTAAACTGTAAACCAAACAGAAACATTTGGTTTTAGTTTAGTTTATTTGACTGTAAATCTTATCTTATTTTTCAAGCATAACTCTGCAAAATCCAAGATACATTACCTCCGCCAAGGAGGTAATGTTTTTGGTTCGGTTTGTTGGTGTGTTTGCCTGTTTGTCAGCAGGATTAAGGAAAAATTACTGGCCCAATTTTCATGAAACTCGGTGAAAAAGTGTAGCATGAGCCAAAGAAGAACCCACTACATTATGGAGCCGATTGACCTTGGCAGAGGTCTGCACTCCTGGCATGGCCCTGTAGTTTCCATTGTGGTCCTCGATATAGTATAATTACACTTTGTTACAACAATAAAGAATCCCACAATACCAAAAACATACACTACTGCATGTTAACAAGTAGAATAAAGCAAAAAAAACATCAGAACATGGCTGGTGATTTGTCAAGAAACCACTTCTTGTCAGTCTTACGACAACTAACTGGATATCTGCCTCTATTTGACACCAATATTACCCAGTTTGTCTATAAATATGTGACTTTACCCTCTCTTTTTCTCACAGCTATACTGGCAGAGTTGTAGGAAATGGTCTACACGCCCAGAGGCAAAACCCGGAGGTCAAAGTTCGCAGCCCAAACCCTACACTGGCTGAAGTCAAGGAGAGGTTGGAGCTCTTCAACCAGGTGGGATGGCCATTGCACAGCATGAAGACATATATCATCAATAAATTAAAATATGTAGCATGTACTTTTGTACACATATGTATATTCATGTAAAGAATACAGGCTTATTAAGTCATCCATGTCATACATAATCTGATACACCACTTAATGGCAAGGGGGCTTGCTACAATTACTGTATATTTCAGCAAGGACAACAAGAGTCAGTCAGATTAATAAAATGTCAAGAGTCTTTATTTGTATGAGAACAATTGTTTCCAGTATTAAAACTGACACCAGGTCAAAAATGATTAGTCAACCAAAATAGTATGTAGTCAAAATCACGGAAGTCTTAAATGATGGGGCCTTTGTCTAATTAGTATGCCTCAAACAATATAACTTACTGACAGAAGTGCTGAAATGACATTGCCATTTTTCTCAAATCCAAAGACTTTGAGCGCAGAGGCAGATATCAAAGATAAATGAAATGGATAAAGGGTGAAAGGGAATCGGTGCCAAAAAAGAAAAGAAAAAGTGAATTACTGCGGAAAGAAAAAGAAAGATGTGAGGCGGGAGCAAAAGGTCAGGAATGAGTGACAGATAGGCAGAGATGAGACAAGCAGCTTCAAAGTGACACTGTTTGTCATGTAGATGGGGTTTAGGGCTGAAAAGGACCAGGAAGAAAAGGGCCATTTCACACAGACCCTAGAGGCCATTAGAGGAGACAAACGGACCAGGATTCGGTTCCCCTCTGCCCGTCTGCCCCTTTGTTGCCCCGAAAATTGTCCACAGATAGTACACCGGGCATCTCTTTATCCTTCTTTCTTTCCCCTGTATTTCCCCTTAATGTACCTATTTGATTGCTAAATTGTTTAATACACCCAGAAAACTTCATTGCCACTTTTCTGTTTTGCTCATCTTCCAGCTTACATCGGGATAATTCTTTATCATTATGTGCACACTTCCTCCTTCTATCTTTACTCTCACACCCGTTCGTTTATTTCCATTCTCCGTTTACGTGTGTCTCGTATCTCACGTATATATCTCCCAGCCAGCCTGTCCACCTGTCTGCCACTGACAGCGCAAGATCATTTCTGTCCGACCACAACACCCCATTGTGCACGGTGGCTGTCAGGTGCCCTGTTGTCATGGCAACTAAGCAGAGTCGAGCGGGTGTCCTGTTGACATTTGCTGGGTTGAAAGGCCTACCTTGATTCTAGACCAGGCAGCAGAGCTTGGCTGAGCTTTGTGTTTGTGCCCGATAAGAGCGAAGAATCACAGAGTGTTTAACTGCATAAAGTGGCAGGCTTTCCAAGGAACAGTTAAACCAAGCGCAGGGATATATTTAGTCATGCACACACTTTCTTTGCAAGAAATTTGCCTAAAGTTTCTCTATATAGATATTCAGAGCATCAATATAGCGTCAAAAAAGTATTTGTAATGTAAAGATATATTAGAATAATGTCTACCTGAGCAGAGAATAAAGTCACTCCCCATCTGTGAGTGTTATAATCCGTGCTTCTCTGTGTTTTGGGCCACCTCGCGTGCCTTGTAGTGCATGTTAGTGCACGTGAACGTGCCTCACTGACTGGCTCACGGCCGCATAGAAACCGACCCTCCGGTTCCCCCTCAGAGTACCACTGTTAGCGCCGTTAGCCCTGTTAGCTGCAAGCCACCGGCTCAGCCAATGCCACATTAAGAGCGGTGGGGAGGCAACAGATATGCTCGGTATTTAGTATTGAGCACCTTTTAAAATCTACTTAATTTCTGACATTTTAGCTATTAGCACTCACCTGTGACTACTACGAATCCTGTCCAAAATGATTCACATAGATCAAAGTGGTTTTGATCAACACCTGTGATGGGCTAATACCATTCCGTCTCAAAATAGGCCTGCAACAGGCTTAACTGCCTCAAATTTATTCTTTAAACTACTTTTTAATTGACCAGTTGTTAAAATCCAAATGTCATTATCTCTCTCTATCTCTGTCTCTCTTTCCCTCCTGGCCTGTAGTCAGATATTCAGTTAGATAATTGCTATTTTACCATTATTGAAGTGGGTGGAAATCACAATCCTGTTAAAAAATGCCTTAATATAAGCCGCAAAGCAAATATCAGCATAATGATGTCAACTGTCTTGTGGTCTTCGAACAAACAAGGTCATCACTTGTCCCCGGCTCTCTTTACCCTCGCTACTGAGCCCTCAACAGATGTTTGGAGACAGGACCGTTATATAAGACTCTTCCAGGTGGGCGAGTCATTTCACAAAAGAAGTTCCTATTCAGATTGATTTTGGCAAGCCCATCTGGTTCCCTCTCCAAAATGCAAACTTTATTGGACGCCCTTGGTGCTTTTTAGGCTGTAAAGTTAATTGCAGTTCAATCAGGAGGGAGCAGTTTACGGATATAAAGCATTGTTGATCCATACAGTTTACGTTTGTCTGTGCAGACTCCATAGCTTGGCACTGACTTAGCTCAGTGATTGTGGACATGAGCTGCATAATGGGTTGGTTATGTTAGGCTTAAACAGTATTGACAAGTGGATGACAATTACTAATTAGCAATCACTGTGTGGATCCAGTGTGGATTAATGAGAGGAGCAGTTTGTGGCTTAGTGGGCCAGAAAAGACCCCTCTTTGTTGCAATGCAGCACATCTATTGAGAAGTGCATTGCACACAGTAGGTAGATGAGGGGGGACTGGGAGTATGGATCAATCCCAGTAAATATACAAAGCCGGCCTGGCTCTGCCTATTTCGAACGCTTGAAATCTTAGCGGCCGTTGAGGTAGCAGTAAAGTGCTTGGCATTAATCAGCAAAACCTTCAAGCCCTTGCTGACACGTAACGGCGAGTTGGTAGAAAGAGCCGGTAAAGTGCTACTGATTACATCTTTAAATAAATGTATTACTTTGAACATCTGATCTGTTGTTATTAAACTGCAGGACTATTTCAAAGTCGGGCAACCCGCCACTGAGTCTAAAAAAACCTGACCTTGGCTGCAAGAAAAAGCTTAACAGGAAGGAACATTGTTATTGAGATGTTTCCCATGGACTAATCACACTAATGTCTCAACGGTTGTTCATTTTGATTCTCTGTGTGTGTTGCTGTACTTTTATCCTTGCGAAAATCACTTTGAGTTTCAGACGTTCACAGCGAGGACATTTTTGAGAAGTTAGTCCTTTGAAGTAGTGAAGACTAATACAAATGGATCTATTTGAGGTTAAGTTTTGAATTTTGTGTCAGTGTTAGAAGTACAGTTATGTGTTTCTGGATGTTTGTTCTTTCATCCTTGGAGCTAGTTTGGATTGTTATTTTTGCTTAAAGTAATACACTCACTGGATTGATTTTAATTTACTTTTTTACTTTAAAGGAATTGCAGGTATTTCAATGAATCCCTAATCTGAGTTTTTTTCCAACTTTGAATAACCTCCATTTCTGGGATTAGTGAGATTAAGACAGGTTAAGTATATTTTTACCTAGTGGAGAGTAGTTAGACCCAGAGCACTGTGGCACTAAGAGGATTGGGAAACTGCTGCTGATGTATCACAAACCCCTCATCTACCCATAGCATGGGTGTCTTGAATCTCAATGCTTAAAGCACTCAGAGCTGCAAATGTGTGTGTGTGTGTGTGTGTGTGTGTGTGTGTGTGTGTGTGTGTGTGTGTGTGTGTGTTTATATGCACTATAACGTTTGATTCACAGACTTCCACAACATGTGGTAAGCAGGTTTTTCAAAGTGGAAGAAGAAAGAGGAATCCTACACAGTTGCACTTTTGGATCAACACATCACCATGTAGAATCCAATATATAAAAGCTGGTATTAGCACAAAAAAAGCACACAGGACAAGCCTAATCTCTTGACCTCCTATAAAACGGTCCATTAAGTGAGTAGGCCCAAGTTATGTTCCTCCCCGGTGTATCTCCTCTGACTATCCTCTTTCTCGCTCTCTGTCGCTCTGCCTGTAAATATTGCTAATGTGGACAATAAATGTTTCAGAGTGGATTTTTGATTCCCGGCCATCAGTCCAGCTGTTTTTGGGTGTGGATCTTTTTCACAATGGTCTATCTGTTTCCATGCGAGTACTGAGGCCAGATCATTTGTCAGTTTGTCAATTTGCATGCCGGTAAATGAAAAGTCGGTGGCAACACGTAGTGCGGGAGAAAAAAAAAAACCTGGACACTCATTCTCACGCTTTATTTTCGTCTTTATTTTTCTGTCGGACTTACACACGCACATCATAAGAAATGGTGAAAGCTGTGGTGGATGGAGAATCGAAAAAGACTTGAGCGTAAAAATCCAGCAGAGCGAGGCCAGTTATATGTGTGATTGATGAGATCGACTGCTGCTTTGCTCTCTGGTTTGGCCAGTGGCCCGGCCAGGTTCCACATCAGAGACGCCTTACTCGTGTTTAACACACACTCAGCACATCCCTTCTGCGGATCCAGTCGATCCTCGGATCCCTCAGCTACTGCAGCGACTCAGAATGAGTTGGTGAGGATGGTTTGTGCATGCTCTTTAGAAGACCACAAACAAAATACATGTTTTATGTTCCCTCCTGAAAAGTATGAGAAACCAAAAAGTTGGTTTTGTGACTCCTGCATGCCTTCACAGAATGTGTCTCTTTTATGTTTTTAGCAATGCCTGCAGCAGTCAAAAAGTGTTTGAGCTTTAAAGAGTTAGTGGAGTCCAGGGATGAAGAAAGAGCTCGGGCTGAGCTGGCAGTCCGTCACAGGGAGGGGACAGATTCTTTCCACTTGAAGAAGACGGTGGAGCTGGCCTTCACAGGAGCTCTGCTGCTCTTTGCTGCTGCTGTGGCAACGATACAGCAACAAGTCTCACCGCCCAGGGCTCTCTGTTAGCTTGGCAACCAGACTTCGTGAACCCAGACTCTTAACTTCAGCATAACATTACCGTCATAATTAGATGCAAAGCTCATAAAAATACAGTGAATGGCGACTGTTTTTCCACATTGGGTCATATTTACTCTCCCAATGGGTATCAGTTACATGCAGACAGGGGTTCTTGTCGTGTGAGCAAAGTATGGGACCCATTGCTATTACTGGCACAAAATTATGGAAATCCCCCCTTTTCAATGTGATACGATGTGTATTTGTTAAAGTTTACAGTTAGAGCTGTATATCAGCACTGAGTTCCTGAAATGAATTACCCTTTATTCTAAAACTCCCAGTTTGATTCCATTTTAATTTGATTCAATTTAATTAAATTTCAGTTGAATTCTTGAACAACCTTTACTATACCAATATTGTATAAATATGAAAGCACTTCTCAGAAGTCATATTTATTTTTACGCAACTACCGTAAGTGTCTGTCATATACATTCTATAACTTTCTTTGTGTATGTTGTAATAACAAAATTTCCACAAAGCAAACATTTTACACACGGTGACTTCTTAACCATAACCTTTATAACAAGTAAATGTACTGTATGTATCACAGTTAATCTGAAAATCTTCAATTTTTGTCCAGTTCTCGATGGATGGATAGATGAACAGACAAAGGGATGGATAGATGGATAGATGAATGGATGGACGGATAGATGAATGGATGGACAAACGGATGGATGGATAAACGGATAGATGAATGGATAGACGAATGGATGAATCGATGGATGGATGGACGGACAGACGGACGGATGGATGAATGGACGGATGAATGGATGGATGGATGGATAGACAGATACATGAATGGATAGACAGATAGATGAATGGATGGACGGACGGATGGATGGACGGATGAGTGGATGGATGGATGGATGGAAAGACAGATAGATGAATGGATAGACGGATAGATGAATGGATGGATGGATGGATGAATGAATGGATGGATGAATGGATAGACGGATAGATGAATGGATGGACTGACTGACGGATGGATGGATAGATGAATGGATAGACGGATAGATGAATGGATGGACTGACTGACGGATGGATGGATGGATGGATGGATGGATGGATGGACGGATGGACGGATGGATGGATCAATCTTTTGGTGCTGCTGCCTTAGAAGGACTTCTGTAGCCCAGCTGGAAGTCTGAAAGGCTTTTGCTTTGTAGCAACACAGCGGCAGCAGTCTTCACTTCCTGTTTACCCTTGCATCTCACACAGCACAGTCTTTAGCAGCTAGGTAGCTGTTGGAACATGCTCTGAGAAAACTGCTGATGTCACTCAAACTGTCAAACAATTTAAAGAACATCTCTGTCATTTGCTCCGACAAAAGCCAAAGTTTATTCACACGTACATACATAACACAAACGCGATCTGCCTGAGTCGGTGCCTGACAGGAGCAGGGCGTGACAGCCCAACGCCACAGCGTGTTGCTGTGATTGACTCATGAGGGTTACATGAGGTCATCGCCAATAAAGTGTCACTAACCGTTAAAATCGACTTGCACTAGCTTGCAGTGCAGGGGTGTGAGACTTTTTGCATTTGTCTGAAAAAAAGGTCAAAGAACTACTCAGAGCTCGTGGGAAATGTCATCGTTTATTTTTTAAGTACAAGCAGATTCCCAGATTTCATAGAGATTTCATGAAATCCAATTTAAATTTAGGTCATTGGCCCACGAAGAATGAAACTCAGAACTGTTTTTTGTTGCACAAAACACAACCATATGGCCACTTAAAACACATTTTGTTTTTGAGTTTTACTGCATTCCTTGGTTCAAGAAAAATCTTTGCTGCCTTTGTCCAGGAACATTTCTGCTTAAACAAATAGTCATACATTTTAAACAGTTTCTTTCAACACTCCTTTAAATGACGTCCAACCTGCATTTTGCGATTATAACCAAACTTTACATTACCAAATTTTGAGACGTGTTAGGTTTGTGTGGCCTTGGCAGAGGTGCATGTGGTCATAGATTGAGTGTGTCTACACATATGTTAATAGTTAGCATATGTAATGAGCTTATATGTTGTCTGAGTAGGATAACTGAATGAAGTCTGTGTGTTTTTGTGTGAGCTGATCAGTGATCTGTTGAGAATTAAACTTCATCTTTTCGTCATCTACAGAGCAATATGGATTTCTCATCTAAAAGGCAACAAGGAAAAAGATCTGTCCGTCAGCTTCGGTTGAAGGGTTTTTATTGGCTTCGGCTTTGACCATGGGAAAGGATAACAGCAGAAAAGCACTTGGCTCACTTGTGTATGCCTTTGATTTTAAATTCACTTTTGAATCAGTTCCCTTTTCCATGTTTTGGATGGCAATGCGAGTTGGTTGCTTGCAGTCCAGACAGACTCTGAAACTACTATTAGTGTCCAGTCCCAAACTTGCTCAATCTTCCAGTCGAAGTATATGTAATTAAGAACTGTCTGGAAACTGGTTGGCTGTGACATCCACTATTAATCCACACAAACAATACATCATATCTGTTCCAGAATCAGCAGCTATGGATGGCTGAGCAGTGCAGTTATCTACAGATACTTTTGTTTGCTGCCTCTTTGTCTGTTACTTTCTCTTTCTCTCTCTTTCTCTCTCTCTCTCTCTCTCTCTCTCTCTCTCTCTCTCTCTCTCTCTCTCGCTCTCTTTATCTTTCTCTCTCTCTCTCTCTCTCTTTTTCTTTCTCTCTCTCTCTCCGTCACGCTAATACTCAGGAATTACACTCGTCTGTTCCTGTTCAGGCAGTCGGTGATGTGCAGAGAATTGCAGCTACTGCCTCTGAAGCCAGGGACGCATACTGACACACATAGATACAGTTCATGCTTACTCTGTCTCTCGGCTGATGTTTCCTTTTACACAAAAGCATTATGAGCCTGTACAGTATGCGAAAGAATGGAGAGAATGTTCATTTAAAAGTAGAGAGAACTTCCTTCAGCAGACTTTTAGACATTGCCACTGTCACGTTTTCCTTTAGTCTCCTCCAGGCTTTCCCTCCCGTCTCCTTTTTCCCCGTCCACATATGCAGTTTTACCACGACTGGCCTCAATGAGGTGATACTGTTACACACAAAGGTTGTGACTTACGATCCCGGTTCACTAGTTTGACAGCAGTATCCCACCACATAATGCACATGCTCAGACGTGGGCACAGACACGCTTACGCAACGACTGCGACAGTTGCAGTATTCATATCCCATCCCTGCTGACCACATTTCACATTTTTACATTTCATAATCACATTTTCTGTTTCCACATAAAACTGGAACGTGCCTCCACAGTAGCTTCCTAGTTAAGCTGCACACACACACACACACACACACACACACACACACACACACACACACACACTCTTTCAGCCTTGTCTCTTTTCCAAGCTCTTTCAGAAGGTGATTGGTTTCTGCTGGCAGTACTGATTTTCGTGTGACCAGGATGGACTCAAATACATGCAGGAATTCAGCTTGTGACTCTCTCAAACCTGCCCCATCATCCTATAACCGAAGAATGCTTTTGAAATGAAAGAAACAGGGGAATGAGTTGGCAGGGTAAGAGGAGAACTAGCAAATATTTCATGATTTGGGGGATTTTATTCAAAGCCTTATTGGAATGACTGATTTGTATTTGGATTCCAAGGCAGTATGAAAGCAAAGGCTGGCATCTTGTGTATTTTTCATCTTCTCCACACTCAGACCCCTCGCCTGTTTGCACAACTACAGACTCAGTCTTCCGGTCCAAGTTAGTCCTTTTTATTTCCCCCCTTCTCTGCTTGTGTCTGTCCGTCTTTCTTTCTTTCCTTCTTGTCAGTCTGTCACTGTCTGTTTGTTTCACCTGGCACGTGCAGTTGCCAACCTTAGTTAGATGTTGACCCGAAGCTGCAACACTCCCACATTCTCACATTCCACTCATTTGTATTGATTCAGTTCTCATGTTGTTAGTGGATATGGAATGTTCGGATGATCTGAAATGTCAGATTTCTTTGTCTGAACCTCAGCACTAAAGAGTCGTGGCCTCACTTTGCACCTCCCAATGATATTTATTCAGGAGGAAATACAGTATATCATAAAATCAACTCTCTTCCACTCGACTTACTGTACATGTAACAGCACAAGCGGAAAAAAAATAACATATTACCCTGCAACTAAGTTAAGTTTTCTAAAAAAGTAAGGAAATAGCTTAATTAACCTTTAAAGGGGAAACCACCTAAAATAAGAATTCCAATATGTTATTTCCAATACTAAAGAAAGTTCAATCAATATTTGTGAACATGAGCTTCTCTCATGACAGAGAAGTAAGTCTCAAACTTGTGATGTGATCAAGTATAGAGTCTGGAGCTGCTTCATAGACTGTGGTTGTGTCCCAAATTCCATACTAACCTATATACTATATACTAACCTATATAACACGATTAGCATACTATATCCGTTGAAATATTCCAGTATGCAACCACTGGACAGGCATTATATATGCCACAATGCAATGTTATATTATCAAATGAGATTTATTCTGTGGTATAGTTTTCTCAGTTGTAAAACAGAAAATGTACCCATAAACTCAGAACATCTCCCCTGGGTGCTCTCAGCGTCATATCTCCCAATTAATTGTCTATGGAGCCGTTCCACACTTACACACGACATCACAAATTTTAGTTTTTGGATTTGGGAGAGAGTTGTTTATGTTTCCTAACATTTTTGGACTGTCTTAGAATAACATAAATATTTAGAAAATTGACGCAGTTCCCCTTTAAGAGCTTACACGTTTATTTTATTCTAAAGCTTGTTCTCTCTATCAATAGCCTGTTCTGATACGGCAAAGCTCTATCTAATGCACCAGCCTAGTGATAGTGAGCATTGTTTTACATGACAGAGTGAGAGAAGGCAGAGTCATGTGAGAACAGAGACATCTGTCCCTGGAGGGTTAAAGGCACAGGAGATGTCTGTTTTTATTAAAATATTCTGCACACTTCTTCACATTTACCTTACATACATTGCATTTTGTATTTGAAATTAGCTTGCATGGCTCAGCATGGAATGTATATCCTGCTTCTACTCTAAAGAAAATAGAAAACTGGTGGGAAAAAAAGTCAATTAGAGAAACACAGTCAAGGCACTCATTGAAACCCAGAGTTAGTCCTCAGTGCAGCAACAGCCAATCAAAAAGCAGGTGGGAGAGAGAATATTCACTGCACATATGCATTCAACACTGTTTAAGAACTCGTATTGGAATATATATAATAATATGTAGCCTATCTTTCTTCCTTTAGCTCTTAGACAAATTAAACATTTGCTTCTTCACTATACTGTGGGAATACCACCGTTAAGTTTCCTGTGTGTTTCTTTTGAAAAGACCACAATAGAGTTGAAATTTGAACAGAGAGAAAAGAAAAAAGACTCTTGCAGTCCTGACATAGTCAAAACAAGCTGCATTGGACAGCAGCCATCCCACAATTCTACAACGGCCCGAGTGTGGTTTCCACAGCGACGACGCCTTAATTGATTCCTTCTCTAATTAACATGCTTTAAGGACAGCTGGGCCAAGGAGCATTGTGTTAAACGTCCCCTGAACGGCACGGTTATTAGCTCAATACCCAAACGGTTATCTGGATGGTGTTAGTACACACATTGTGCTGTTCAGCAGAGCATTTCCTCCTAAACTCATTGCATATATTTAGTTGCTTTACATAATAAAAAAGGTCAATGGGTTTATCATGGTTGCTGTTCAGAACCAAGGAAGATGTTTTCTCTCTCTTGCTGTCTATCCTCCATTTTTACTTATCTTTCCCTTGCAGGCTTCTGCTAAATTATGTGGATTGATGCAGTGGATGGATACTTCAATTTTAGGTTTCTGTTTTCGCACATGACTCATTGTACTTCTTCATATAATTCACAAAGCAAGGACTTTTTAGTATGTTTCCCAATGTGTCCCCAAACCAAAGTTGTATCCTTCTTCTAACACAGATCACATTGCAGCTTCAAAACAGGCAGAGCAAGTGCAGGACACACAAAGAGCCTGTCAACAGGTTGTAATGTGAGCCAATCCATAACTATAAAATGCACTACTGTAACCAGCATGTAATATTGTTCTCATTCCTTCTAAGTAATCCTCTTGTACCTAACTGTCCAGCTATGAAAACTGAGCTCTTCAGCTATTGTCAATGGCTTTCTTTCTCTTTTTTTTTTGTGGTGAGCATAAGTAATATGTTTTAGCTGCTTCCACTAAAGGGCCCTCTCCAGTTTCATTAAGCCCGGCCTTCTGTTATGGTTGTACAAGACTCATTTCACAGTAGCACTTATTTCACTCACTCAGGCCTGAGTGTGAGAGAGAGGGGGCGCTTTCACATTAAATAAAACCGGAATGCGCGACTGATGTGTAATGAGTTACAAAAGTACCCGCTTGTGTCAGGATCCGTCTCGTCTCCTCTCGCTTGCAGATAATGGTTATCACTGCTCTGGTAAGGATGACAGAAATAATACAAATATATTCATAACTGCTTTTCTGATGACTTTGACACCAGTTGAACTGCCGCAGAATTACCACTGACAATCAAACATTCATACGTCAACACTGGCCAAGATTTTGTGTGGGATCCTCATTATTTATACTTGTCAGTTTAAGGCCTTGACTGTCTGGGTTTATGTTTTTTCAAATATTCTCTCCAAGGAAGGTCTAGAGCGAAGTATCTCATCAACGACTGAATGAATCACCATGGTCTTTTCGTACAAATGTTCTTGGTTCTCAGAGGATCAACCTTTGTGTCTTTGGTGATCCCCTAACGTTTCTTCTTGTACCACCAAGTGGAGGATATCTTTTGGTTTGTTTGAAATTTCATGACAAATATTGGACGGATTGCCATGAC
This sequence comes from Cebidichthys violaceus, assembly GCF_023349555.1. Classification (NCBI taxonomy): domain Eukaryota; kingdom Metazoa; phylum Chordata; class Actinopteri; order Perciformes; family Stichaeidae; genus Cebidichthys; species Cebidichthys violaceus. The sequence continues at coordinate 9,297,420 of NW_027176964.1, forward strand.
ATACAGGTACAGATATTTGTGGTCCCCAGATGATGTATCCTAACTTCGGTGCTCCCCTCACCTTTCATTTTGCGCAGGTAAAATCAGGTCAAAATTCTAATTCGTCCAATACCTCGGTTTATGACCAAACATTGGCAAAACTAATGGCATTCCCATCAGCTTCGGCTGTTAGTGCTATTTAGCAAACGTTTACGTGCAAAACTACGATATTTAACAAGGTAAACATTACACCAGGTAAACATCAGCATGTTAGCATTGTCATTGTGAGCATGTTGGCATGCTGACGTTCACAATTAACTCAAAGGAAAGTATGTTAGCCTTGTTTTAAGGATTACACACAGTGATCATGAAATGTTGAAGGCTCAGAAGACAACTGGTTAAATGTCACCTTTGCTGTCAGGTGTCTTGAGTGACGGGCAGAGTCACGTGTCAATGGAAAGGATGTTAGTCATCCCTCAACACCCCAAAACCCCACCCCCATTCCTCCCACCCACCTCTCAACATGTCTTTAGTGGTTGCTGCCTCCACATGAAGGTCAGCTGTGTACCAGGATTGATCTTGTGAGCTTTCTCATGAATGTTTAATAGTGTTTGTGTGTGCGCATGTATCCAACCTAAAGCATGGACAAAATGAGCAAACCGTGTTTGTCTCTACAGTTCCACATATTCTACAAATCTGGTATTCCCGCCACTTTCTTAGCCCCATGCTCCAAAAGGATCATTTGTTGTAGAGTCACGCAAGCTTCTTGTCCGACATGGTGCGATGGAACAAAGACCACCTTGACAGCAGGAAAGACCGGCAGGTGGTCCAATTAGTTGGGCCCATGCTGAGAGAGGTGAACATCATAAGGAGTGGTCCTCCACGCTGCAGGCGGAGAAAGTCTTCATGCAGAACAGTGTTATAGTACGGCATGATATGGTTTCTATAGGTCCATGTGTTGATTACAGTTAAAGGCAAGAGTGAAGTGAAAAGACATTTGGATTGCCTTTCAAATAAACCGCGCACCGAAAAGATGACCGGTGTTACAGTATTGTGTCATTTATTTGTTTTCTCGTAAACTTTTGGCAAGTAACGTATAAAAACTCTTTCTCAACCTTGTAATCAATGCTCCTCTTAAAATGCGCTTGTAATTAAATGCAAAGCGTCATCTTACCACCCAGGGCCCTCACTGTACACTGCTCCACACACCACCATCTGTTGGGCCCTTGCTGACATTTACAGCGATTGATATGTCAGAGCAGGACACACATACATACAGAGCGTTCGTAACGTTCCACTGGGAAACACTCGGCCAGATCTATAACTTGCTATGCAAATGTATTTCGCATTTGCATTTCAGTTTGTCTGTGTGACCTATGGAGTTATATATGATAAGTGAAGAAGTCTTGAGGACCAGTGCTGTAAACATAGCAAAATTGATATTCAACGTAAACTAGTATGTGATAAACCTCCTATTACTGTGTTTTGCGGTTCAGGAGACCCAGGAGAGGTTTCCAAAACTGGGCCAGATGGAGGCCTGGGATGAGCTGGGCAGTGGGGAAACAGAGGAGGGCAGCACCACAGACTGCGATGATGAAGATGGATGTCAAGCCTCAGGAGACGGTCAAGACCAGACCTGTAAGTAATACTTGCCCACGTCCACGTGCACAAACACTCACATTTTCTTCAATTCATTTTTCTAATTTGTCGGCAAAAGTGCTGATTCCTTCACTTTGCTCATATGAACCCTACCGTTTTTTTATCGCCCACGTTCCACATGATCTCAACACCAAACTTTTTGTGATGATTTATCGTCTCTCTGTTATTATTTTAATTGTGATCTACCTTCAATCACCTAACTTTGTGCGATGTATCACCAAGGACAGATCTGCCTCTCATAAGGCAGTATCTCTTTTCTCTAGCTCAGTAAGCATTGAATTGTTTTCCACAAAAGTCACTCTTTTATGCACCTCCTACATGGCAGAGGAAGTATACTTTGAATCACATTTTCACACTCTGCCGTCCTCGCCCACTGTGTCCCCTTGAGGCTACAGCAAAGGTTGTGGCACATGAGATTCCTAAGATCCTGAGGAGCAACAAGCCAGTTTAGTTCAGTGGGCACACACACACACACACACACATACACACACACTCTAATGGTTTAAAACTCAAATTGGTCCTCACAAAGATAGCTGTTCAAGCACAAACACACACACAGGCAGTGAGGAGGTGTTGGGGCTTGTGTCGGCTTTAATGAGAATAATCTGATCTCCTGCAGAAGTTTCTTGTTAATCATCCCTAATTATGATGTTACTTTTTTTACACCTACACAGTTAAACAAAGTTGTTGGCTGTGAAGCATTTGTCTTGCTAGCATGGAGGGAGTAGAGAGGAACATGGAGGAGCAAATATGCACTCATACATAGGGTTGGGTACCAAAAACCGGTGCCAATATGGCAATATATGTTCCTATACAACCGGTGCCTAACGGACCAAAACGCAACGCAGATTTCGGTGCTTCCTTTCGGTGCCTGAGCCGATTGAAATATGTTCGGTGCTTCCTTTCGGTGCCTTTTGGTGCCAAGGCAAATATGCTCATATTTCTGCAAAAGAATTGCTGAAGTTTATTTATATTTATTTAAGTATACTGTAAACTGTTGCTAACAGTTAATATATTGTTCATAGTTTGAAGTTAAAAAGTTTGAAGCTGTAGTTTGAAGCCAAGTGTTTTGTATTTATTTATATTTATAGTATACTTCAAACAGTTAATATATTGTTCAATTTGAAGAAAACAAAGTGCCTTGGCAATAAAAAAAAGCCTTTCTTTAATGTCGTCAATCGTCGTTTTGTGTGTTTGTTTTTTTAAAGTATCGGTTCAGGCACCATTTAGGCACCGGTATCGTTTTAAAAGTATCGTTTTAGCACCGGTATCGGAAAAAAAACAAACGATACCCATCCCTACTCATACATGCATACAATAGCAGCAGCTGCCCAGCTCGCTATGAAAGTCGTGACATTTTTACATGTCCAAGCAAGCAGACAGGCAGCCACAATAAAGACTGGCCCGGTGATAAGATCCCACCTGGAGTAAACCGAGCCTCTTTGGCTTCCCCAATTACTCTGCAAGACTGCAGAAATGCTAGATACTGATTCAGCAGTTTCTCCACGCGTAACATGCACCGTGTTTACTCAGTCCAACACAAATGCACACAAGCACATTTTCCACAGAGGGCTAACTAAATTCCTTATCAGGTGCCTTTTGATGATTACCCAATTTAATACAATTGGCCTAAGTGTTTAAGACCATGTAATCACAACGACCCCATTTGCAATTTGGTCGAGAACCTTTGTTGCATGTCATTAGTGCGGTTTTTCCCTTCGTTGCCTGTCACATTTCCACTCTCGGTTATCAAAATAAAGGTAGAAATGCCCCAAAATAAAAAGATCCAAAAGACATCCGACAGCCCTTTCACATACCGACAAACCATTTATCTCTCTTGAGTTACTGGTGTCACAGCATCAACTAATTCCTGCCCTATCATATAAATGGCATTTTGACTCCTGTCAAACAAAACATTTTTTAAATTTTCGCCATTGTGAGTATCTGTCAGTGTTGACCTCACCATGAAGTCAACACTGGCCTTTATATTTTCAACACTTTAAAGACAATGAACATTTTTCAAGTTCTCATCCTGTGTTACGTATTTAATTCTCTTGTAAATTATAATACTCACAAAGCATTAGTGCTCTAAGTCAGCACATCTTAACACTACAGGTCTAGTTATACCAAAGGGTAGCAAGAAGGCTGTCCACACCACAATGTAGCTAATACACCAATCAATAGCCATTACATTCCTTGTTCCACACAGCTCTGAACAGGTCCTTTCTGCCCTGCTCCTTGTTGCGATGTGGATAAAACATACCAGCCTTTCTTAGAGCTCTGACAGCAGCAGCAGTATCCCAACAGCAGGGGATAATCAATCAAGACCACTGTCTGAGATTTACAGAACAAAACCCATTAGTCTGTGCTCAAAGTATAAATCCATATCCTGGTGAGCCCCGTTGCCTGTACAACTGTCCTTTAGCCTCCAAAAGAATATTTGTCATCCAGTAACAAATTCATGCTTCTTGGAAAGGTGTGATTGGCTTATTGGGATCTATAAAGACAAATTACTGCATTGGCCTTAGTATTAGACAACACTGACTATAGACAGTCATTCACTTCTCTGACGGAAGAGCTGGGTAACACGTGTCCTGTGCAGCCTGGTTCACGCTTGGTATGTAATTCATTTACACCAGCCCAAGCCTGGCTATTTGAACTTGGCTGTTGCAATTTTCTGGTAGATAACGACTATGGTAATACGCATTCTATATTCCATTTTTCAGTCACATGCTGTACTCACACACTCCTTTGTTTTCTTTAACTGGCATCTCAATGGGATTTACATATATTATTATACAAGGGGAAGTCATCTTTAAAAAAAACAAATCCAAATGTCTCTCATTCTCTTATGACTTTGCAAATATTGGTTAAACTCTTATTGATTATCCAAACATCAACTTTGGCAACTGTAAATTGGGATTCATTAGCTTAGTGAGGCTGAAATGAGCTATAGGGCCAAGAGGCATATTTTACCTCCCATCCGTCTGTGTACTTGTTTGCTTCTATTTAGCTGTGGTGGAGCTCCCAAGGTCCATGTTAAAAGGGGGCATGACCACCCACTGTTGTGCTCAGAGAGACTTCATTACCGAGCTAATGAACAGCGCTAATCAGCAGAGAACAGACTCTCTGTCTCCATCATCACTCAGATGTGATGGAACTCCTGCAAGTCTTACTAAGGAGATAGGATGTATGCGTGTAGCCTGCTGCATACTGAAAGCATGTTTAACAATGCAAATGCATCTACATATGCACAGTACCTAAGTAGGCAACCAGATGAAAAATGAGCACATTGTTAATATTTGACACTGTCCGACTAAAGAGTTGTAAAAGTCCCATTCTTTTCCAAATACTCCAATTAACTCACCACTTCCAAAAGAAAGTGCAGTCGGATTGCATGATGTCCTTCATGCCGGTTTCATCACGGTTCAAATCCTGCTCCTCCTGCCTGGAGACATGCTAGTGTACTTTGTGCGCCAACTAAACAAGGCATAGTCATGTACGAATGGCCATGACCACAGCCATGAACAGGAGAATAAATCAGTGAATCTTTAATGAACCATATCATCTCTCTTCCCCCTGCAGCAATGAGAGCCTCGTCTGTGGTGCATTTTGTGGCGTGACTATGGCTTATTAACTCTATTAGCTCGGGAACACTTAAGGCTACTCCTTCCAAAGGAGCTATTCATTTGTAGCTAGCTCATTAACGTATTACTCTCTAAAAAGACCCACAGTGGCACTTTAGACCACTATCTCTCCATTAGGAAGAGAGAGGAGACTCCAAACGTCTGTGCATCAAAAGGTAGATCAGTGCTGTATTTGTCTGTCTGCTTCCGTGAGCCCAGCAGCCTTATCTGAGTATCTGGCAGAGTATGCGCAGTCTTTTCTCTTCTGGCCTTTTGTGCAGATCTGAGAAAACAGGCTGAAGAGAAGAGTTGTCTTTTTTTCTTTTTCTTTTTTCTGTTACTGAAAGTGAATCCACAGTAAAAGTTTGCTTTTGGTTTTTGTGAAACTTTTCGGATCAGGAAAGAGTTAAGAATGGAGCGTGGGAGATTTAAAAGCATTCAGCACTGCTACTCCTTCTGTATTGGACCGCAGCATGGCTGTTGTTTGTGCTGCTTGTTGAGGAAATTCTGCCTGACAAAGGTGTGAGGAGTCATAAACACAAACAGGTTAACCATCTCAGAGGAGGAAGAGAAGCAAATGCATGGCTAAACACTTCCTGCGATTGAGCCGGAGGGATGCGCTGCAAAGAAGTGTGAAAGAAGTACAATTCTCCTTTGGTAACAAACACCATCTGTCAGGCACACTTGTGAGCTCATCAAGAAAGTGAAGACACTCTTCACTCCAGTGGCCAAACCTCTCTATTAGCAGGAAGCTACTGGCGATGATTGTTGTGCTTTGCCATCCTGTCAAGGAACATAATCGTCAAGATATGACAAGATGGAAAGATTTACCAGTCGATCAGTGTTCTTCTGTTATTCCTGAGCAGACGGACAAATATATTAACTTTTGTTGTCTCTCCTTGCATACCCCAAGGAAACAGCTGGCTCTAAGTGTGTGTGTGTGTGTGTGTGTGTGTGTGTGTGTGTGTGTGTGTGTGTGTGTGTGTGTGTGTGTGTGTGTGTGTGCATGCGTGTGTGTGTGTGTGTGTGTGTCTGTGTGTGAGTGTGTGTAAACCTGACCCCAAGGGAAAGTAAACTCTGAATGCTATTTTAAATTCACAGCTGCTAGTTTTGTTGAATTTTTTTTCTAAGAAAATGGAGTGTAATGTAAGTTGTGAATTTCTCCTCTACATACTCTACGCGCACACACACACACACACACACACACACACACACACACACACACACACACACTTATTTAAAGAAGTGGGGTTGTATGGCATGAGAAGGCTCCAATCAGCAGATTTTGAATTTAAGGCTGAAGGGCACCGGTGCAAAATCTGCTCTCCCCATCTATCAATGTCCATTGTAATATGCAGTTTATATTCTGCTATGCACAGTTGTATAAAACACTCCTGTAGAGAACTCCATTCTACCACTTGGCTGTTCAAAAAGGCTGCATAGTATTGTATAGATAATGACCTTGATTTGACATATGTGCCTCATGATGTTCATGGCTTTCATGGTTTTTGCACCTGAACGTCAAAGGCCCGAGAGAACTTCTCTCCAAAGCCAAAAAGGCCATAAAGGTGTGCGGCAGCTGTTCGCCCTGGCAGAGGAAGAGCATTCCTGAAATGAACGGCTGCTTGGGCAGGATATGGCCAACCTACACCAGCGTTAGCAGGATTACACTGGATCGGCCCCAAGCCCACTACAGCCTGCTGTTGCCCTGGACACAGCACACACCTGCTTTTCATGTTCGAAAACTTGCATGACGGAGAGACGAGCGGAGATGTGATGTGCAGCAAAATTGGGGTCTGAGAGAGGACACGAGGTGAGAGGTAGAGGTCAAAGAAAAAGTTTGAGACAGTTACAACAATGCAGGGGGTAATACCACAGAGCATTAGGACGGGATTCTACAGTACAAGATGTAACAAGAGCCGTGGAAGTACGGATAACACGAGTTATGTTGTTTAGGGCTTCGGTTCAGAGAGGACGATTGCAACACACAGACCTATGATTCAATCTACCGTGAGACACAGGAGTTAAGAGGGTAGGTGGGGGATTTGGCGCTTGTGTACCCTGCCAGGTTGGGTCGAACCAATCCCAACCCCTTGATCTTCCCATCCTAGGTCCTGGACTGAGCCGGGTCCCCTTGGGACTGGCGTGCGTAGAGGCCGGCTGGCCAGCAGATGTATTGGCTTTGTCCTGGTGCGGATATTACCAGTAGGACTGCCATTTCCCTCAGCCTTTCATCTGGAGCTCAAGGAGCGAAGAGAGAGATCCGCAGGGCAGCGTAGGTTTGGAGAAGAAGGAACAAGAGGATCAGAGACGGCTTTGCTGGACAGGAAGATGGTCTGGTTTGTGGATGAATGTGGGAGGAGTGAGTCACATTTTCACTCAGATATGCAGAGTCATCGATTTGTCCTGTGTGACGTTGCGTAATTTTCTCAACACGTGTCTTGAGAAAATCTGTGAATGATTTAGAGAAATTTCATTATCATTCCCTATGAAATGAATATGGGGAAAGACATTCTCCAAACAGAAGTAATAGAGAGATAATCCTTTAGACTAATACGTGCCCAAACCCATTTGTTAGCACTTAAAGTACCCAACAAGATATTCTGTTTTATTATAATCACTGTAGAACACATTTTTATTGGACATATTCACATTTGTGATCAACCATCTCCCTTTTCCTGCTGCGCACATCCATTCCATTGTATCCCATCTTCCACCTTTCTTTTCAGTGATCTACTTTTTCTTCCTTACTTGGCATTTTCTGCCCTGTGGTTTTTACGGCACTTTGAGAGCATATTAGCTTGAAGGGCTCCCTAGGCGCGTGGTCATCAGAGGAGAGTGGTTCTCATTAGCCAGCATCATCATTTCCTTTCTAAGCAGTATCAGTGAGGCCTTTATGATTGAACCTCTCCAGCACACCTTTGGGGCGTTTGGAAACACTAAGGATCTCTGGTGTGGCAACAGGTTATAAACTAAAGGAAGTGCTGGGAGTTACTGCCTCGGAAGTTCGTGAAAATGGATTTTGTATGGTTGCTATGAAGTTTACCAGCAAAGGAACAAGGAATGCTGGAGACTCAGTGCTCTGATACCGTAGCCACATAAAAGTCTTAACTACACTAGCACAGAAGTAGCTGTTATTCACTAATATAACAAGAAATCCTTACAGCATGTGGAGGTTTCCAAGCAGTAAATGGCATTTTAAAGATGGTGTCCAGACTCCTAAAGTGTTCTTTATTAAAAGCTGCAAATTCAATGGCTATGACCAAAACACTTTTGCACACCACCCTTCCACCCCGGGCCCCCAGTCAGGCTTTGACCAAGGCTTTGGGTTGTCATTGGGACCAATTTAATCAGCACTCAATTCATTTTGGAAATATTTAAACAGGCAGACCTACAGCTGAGCGACTCAGTGATGGCCCTAGTTAGTTTTTTTGGGCTTTATTATTAATGCCCATATCTGGGCTTCTCTGCTGGGGGTCGGGATGGGGGGGGGGAGTGACCTGCTTGACTTTCTTGACTCGCCTAGAGCCCAGCCCTGGCTACTAACACAGAAACTGACATTCCTTCTGTAACACAGCACTGAGCAAATAAAGGCAGACATTCCACTGATATTGAAAAATACAGTGGAAGGATAAGCAAGGATGAGTCTGATCCTTTTTGTCTCAGCTCAGCCTGGTATGCAGGGGGAAATACAGACTAGGAGAGAAAGCATGGAAAGAGTTGGGGAGGGATTTTCCCAGACAGGTACTTCTTTCTCAAACTAAAGAGATGCAAACTTTGGTTTTAAAGCAAACCCACAATCGGAGTATCTGTTTTAGATAGTGGAGGTGCATTAGCATTGCACGAATGGTCAGATAATGGAGGTTGGTAGCAATGAGCCAATTTTTAGCATCGACTACCTGCAGTGCGAGTCTGTGTGCAGCCTTATATATATTTGTATGCATCAAAGCGCTATGCATGCAGGACAAGTCACTTCATTAAAGGCCTATCCTATTGACCAGTGTTGAGAGCGACAAAGCCCCTCTCCCTTATCCATAATTGATGTGGCAATTAGAGCTGAACATGGGACAGACTGTCAGGCCGGAGGACTGGAAGGGGGCTGACCTTTCACTGCTTCGGCTGATTACAGATCAGACGGGATGGTCCACTGACAGAAGACTTATACATCGTTCTGAGCAATTCGATTCTGAAACTGCAGTCGGTTACGCAACCATGAGATTATATCAAAGTATTTGACTCGCCCCCTCAAAATCAAACATTTATAACATCACAACTTCTTTTCCTATCCCACATAGATTTCTGACTTTGAAGTTGAAAAGGCAAGTATCACTTAGATCATTCAGAGGAGGCTGGTCACATGGAGCAACACAAGACTGCATTCCATCCTCTGTATTTCACTTTTTGGTGTGGGCAGTGCTGCTGCTACAAGTTGTCACTGAGCATGTAGCATCCAAAAGACAGTTTACGCACACTAAAGCCTCTTTTCCCTACTTCCGCCCTTACGATCTTAAGTGTCACTTGAACATCAACAGCAAGCCCTGACTGGGTTTGAACGTTTCATTGGATTTTTGATTGCTCAAGGCACACAATATCATAGAGAGAAACGGAGGAAAGCATCCAACTTGAGACTTCTGTACTGCTTGGCTGATTCCAGCGGGCAGGGGAGGGATCCATGTGTGAAATGCTATGTCAGGAGACACACACGGTGACAGCGTCTGTTGACTGCAACCTGATGTGCCCTTCCCGTTGACTATAATGGATGGCTATGAAGTGTGTGCGCGCCGCGCAACGCAAGTTTGTCTCTGCGACTTTCATGCTTCTCTGTCTGCAAGGACGACCCGACAACTGCCAATGCGTTGAAGCATCTGGTGTTCGAGTGCACGCAGGTGCAGTGTTAGGTGTGTGTGTGTGTGTGTGTGTGTTTGTGTGCGACCGAACGCTTATATCGTCCAAAATCTGTGTTCTGCTGGGGGAATGTGGTGCATCCCGTGTGTCAGACTGTGGGGTTTGTACTGGGCCTTTAACTTGCTCTCTTGCATAGAGGCTGCTTTTCTCCTCAAGATTCCCCCTCCATCTTGAGACTCTTGTCACATTGACTGGTGGAGGTCACTGTCCTCCCAGGGCCCCTTTCGCCTATTTGTTTCTGCGTGTAATGTGTTTGTGTGTGTCTATAGGGGAGTAAATCTTAATCTTGCCAAGGAGCTTAATAGTCTAGCACAGCCAAGAATCTCACTGGGCAGATTCCATTGTACGTATCCCTGCTCTGGAGTTGCCATGCTGCTATGCCCGTTGCTAGGTTAGCTGCAGGCTAATGTGTACCCCACTGGTGCCCCTGTATTTCTGCCCCGTTGGAGACCCTGTACCAAGCCCTATATAGGTTGCCTGTGAACCAGAGGGACAGTTCCCAGAGAAATGAGTTTGTGTGTGTGTGTGTGTGTGTGTGTGTGTGTGTGTGTGTGTGTGTGTGTGTGTGTGTGTGTGTGTGTGTGTTTTTCAGAATACGCAATAGGGAGATTAGTTTGACGGGGCGAGGAGCCCCTGTCTGACATGGCACCACATAAAGAGCGAGTCGTGGACAAAAACAGCACAGAGATGGATGGCTAGTAATGAACTGTGTGAATGCATCCTCCCCTTCTCTCCACCCTCCAACCTTACCCCTCTTTGTGAGAAAGTGTGTGTGAAAGGAGATAAGGAAATGTTGAGAGACTGCTTAGAAAGGTGAATGTCTGTGACTGTGTGCGAGACTTTAAAGAAAGTGACCCAGAAGGGTTTTTAGCATTCTCCAGCTCTACCAAACAATGTCTGGACACCCATGATCCATAGCCTCCAAGAGCGACATCGGCCTTTTACTGGTGTCCAAAGGTCTGATTGGAGGCTGACTGATAGCTCTGTGTCCTTGTAATGCCGGCTTTAACAAAGAATAAGAAGGAACTTGTACAGCCTTGGTGTGCATAGGACTCCTCATGCATTCAAGTCTTGTGTTGTGGGAAAATGATTATAGCGCTCAACCAAGGAATAAGAATGGCCCCTGTTTAAGTCCTCTATGTATCAGTATTGTATAACTTGTTAAAGCCCAGATGAGGGCCAGCAACACAGCTTATCTACACAAAGTGGCATAAGTGTATGAAATTGTTAGGGGAAAATCTATGATCATAAACCTTTACAATGTCTTTGAAATATGTGCTTGTACTAAAAGGGAGTAGAGGAACATTATCCCACATCTGTGTCTTCTCTCTCTGCCTTCCCTTTGGGAAACAGAGAGCCTCTTGCTCTCAAAGGGATGGATGGCAGGTAGCAAATATCTGGCAAAGGTCGAACATCAGGTTGGATCAGAGGAAAAATGCTCTGTCCCTGTTAATGACGGAGAGTAATGGTCCAAATAATTTCTACTGACTTCTCTGCTTTTGAAAAAAACAGTGAGCTGGCTCCTGCGCTTCACGGACATATTGGCGATTGCATAAAGATCTAGTTTTACAGCCAATAAGGATTGATCTAGCAAATCAACAGTGTCATAATTCAGCCGCTTGGCAGAGCTGTCACAGGGGAGGAACAGTTGCTCATGCACACAAGTCTTGAAGTCATGCCGGAACCAAGCACACAACATGGAGAGAGGCGACTCGAACAATCACATAACGTCTCACTGCTAATTTCAAACAGCCCGTCCGTCAGTGTATGTGCATGCACCATGGGCATGCATAAATCTTTTTGCGCCTGTGTGCATGCTTACATTTATGTGTCTGCCTGTGTGAGAGGTAAAAAGAAAGAAAATGTCAAAGGTCATCTCTCTTAATGAAACATTGCTGCGAGGCAAATCCAGTGGCCTTGTCAAAACACAGGCCCCTGAGCTGCTTTACAACCCCCCCAAACACCCCGCTCCTGTCTCCCATCAACCGCTTAGCGGGGAGAAGACCCTGAAGGTCAAGGCAGGGAGAGAGGAAGATGGTGAGAATGAGAGTGTGGAGGAAGTTACTGACCTACACCACGCTCCCTTGACGTGCCATAAATCAAACCTCCACCTTTCTGACCGTCTCTGTAATCGTACACAGCAGGCGGAAGAGTGAAATCTGCCACCGGGGCTTTCAGGCATATGATAAACAGGTCAACGTCTTCTATTCACCTATCGTATGTGGGTGGTCACGTCACACTGGACAGCAGTAGGTTACAGTGCAATTAAACGGAGTCGCTACATCACAATTCTGGGCCGATTTCAAGTCAGTGAAATAGAAGAAGACTTTTTTTTTAACTTAACACAATTAATAATAATAATAATAATAATATTAATAATACATTTTATTTGTATAGTGTTTTAAAAGATACTCAAAGGCACTTTACATGGTAAAAATGGAAACAATAAAAGCAATTACATTATAAACAAAATAGATGACATAACAGTAAGGAACAGCACAAAAACATACATAACTAGCATCACCGGTTAAAAGCAGATTTGAATAGGTGAGTTTTAAGTGCAGTTTTGAAAGTGACGAGTGACAATGAGTGAGAATGTCTGAGGTGCTGAGGGAGAGAGTTCCAGAGGGAGGGGGGCAGCAATGGAGAAGGCCCTGTCCCCCCAGGTCCGATGCTTGGACAGAGTAGGGGACGTTTAAGAGGTTGGCGTCGGCGGATCTGAGGTTGCGAGTGGGAGCGTGTCGATGCAGGAGGTCCGAAAGGTATGAAGGGGGAGAGGTTGTGAGGGGCTTTGTATGAGGAGAATCTTGATTCTTTGCTGTATGGGGAGCCAGTGGAAGTTTTAAAGAACTGGGGTAATGTGATCTCTGGTGCAGGAGTGGGAGAGCAGACAGGCAGCTGAGTTTTGGATGTATTGTCAATTGACTTGAGTGGACCACATATTTATGCTTGTAATGACTGTATAGTGTAGTGTAGTGTAGAGTAGATAGTGTGGCAACTTGTTAAGCCCCAGTATACAGTAACAGCATTCCTCACTGGATTACAGCTCTGCAGCCAGTGTTCAACCCAGCACACCAGTCACACACAAACGCACACAACACAGATGGAACCACAGTTTCCTGGGTTAACTCATCTGATTTATCCCTTAATAAACTCTTCGCCCCTGCTGCCCCCGTACTGCTCCTCCCAATGAGAGTATAAGTATGCTTTTGTGTGTGCGTTTGTGTTGTCTGTGCGTATATTATTGTCTTCAGCATGTATGACATGTTGAGGAAAAGAGAGATTAAATCCTATCAGTTGAAGACAGATTGTTTGCTTCCTCCCTTTGCATTGGTTTGACGGTTTAATCTGTGCGACAGCAGAGAAACACAGAGGAGAAGAGAGAAGGAAAGAGAGAGAGGGAGGAGAGTAGCAGTAGAAAACTGACAAGGTTGCCCAAATAACCTTCATGCTATTTTCTGTCACTCCGAATTCTTCCAAAGACACGATGGCCAACGCCGTTCGTGATTCCTCCCACTCACCTTCCGACCCTTATTCCTCCCTTCCTCTCTCACTCCCCTCCCATCCCTCCATCTTGGCCAGAGCCCGAGGTCCACCTCGTCTTCAGTGCTGCGGACAGGCTTGTTAGAAGCAGCTGTTGTTGCTCCTTGGCCAATGGGAAATCGAGGCTCCCCCAAACACACAATCTGCCCATCTGGAGAGGCATTAGTGGCAGAGGACACTCAGAACCATTTCTCACACTCACGGCCAACACAGAGGTCAACGAGGTGTCAGAAGACAGAACATCCCTCTTTAACAATCTACAGGCCGGTGTTGAGCTGTGTTTGCGCTGTATGTGTAGTTACTGCAGTATATATATATCAGATTGGATGTTCAGATGTTCATAGTGACATGATCCCCCATCCTCTTCCTCTCCTTGACCCTGCTCGCTGCAGGCTTTAATGGTCACTGAGACCACAATCCATTCTTTATACTAGAATAGGGTCCACACACACATACTTACGCACTTCCCAGACGTTAAGGTCTGTCATCTTGACAGACCTCTTAGCACTCCGGTTCGATTTGTCTCTCAGCTTTCTGGTACTCTGTTTATCGCTGTCACTGTTTCTCTCCTATTATAAAGCTTTTTTTTACCAATCAAATCACATTTGTCTTTAACTGGTGGGGGAACATATGTCATTGACTGTTGTTGTTGTTATGGGAGAAGCATGTTGATGTGCCATCGCGTAGCCTTGACGTCGCCCGGGGTGAATGATTCCATCTGCCTTGATATAAGTGACGATGGATCTTCATCCTCACACTGAAAAGGCAAACTAACTGTTTTCCTCCTCTAACCCTCTCCGTCATCTTTCACTTCCTCCCACCCTCTGTTCCCCCGCTCCCACCACCACCATATTTGGGGGATTTACACATGAGCCAGTTTATGAAGAACGGCTTAACTGCTAACATTGTCTCATTGTGACAACAACATCACATTCCATGATCCTCCTGCCCTTCTGAGTTTTCATTTCTTTGTACCTCTTAAATAAAGAATTAACACAATACCATACTCTTTTTATCACGTTTCTGCTGCTTCTATGTTCCATTTTATAACTTTAACAATTCCATTATTTTCAACTATTGGTAGGTGATATGGCAAAAAATCATGAAAAACAAAACACACTGGGACTCAAAAGCACTAAAATGTTTGCACGGCTGAATCGGCTACGTTTACAAAGCACAGAGAAGTTCGGATTACAGCTCCCTATGTCATATAGAGAACCTTTAAACCTTTTTTTTTTTTAAGTTATTTTTCCAAGATAAATATGACCCAATGCATTATTGCGTTACCTACATGTTCTGTATAAAATTATAAATATATCTTAAAGTTTATTCTACCCCATCTCATTGTGGAGTACTTCTTTAGGGTGTGTGTTGTGTTCTGTGAGCTTTGGTTTATTAATTAATGAATTGGCATTTGAAAGTAAATGAGACATAAGGTGAATTACACAGATATCTCTTTCATTCCCCTCCCAACTGACGGCACTCTACACAATTAGCTTGTTTGACTTTGCCATAAAATGGACCTAGTTGGATGATTAGTTTAATGGGTGTTGACTGTCAGTGTTGTAACTTCACTTTATTGCATCCAATTTATTTTATTTTCAAAGATCACAAAGCATTCCAACACCATGCATTCCACAAGGCCTACCTTTACATCTAAAAAAAACAAAAAAACTTAAAACAAGTTGGCAGTGCTGTCGTCTATGCCGTGATTGGCTGTTCTGGCAAAGACCTGCTTCATTAATTAGCCAGTTGGTTAGCCTGCAGTAGAGTTGTGTTGGTGTTGTGTTGGCCCATTCAAATGCTGTATTCTGACATCTCCCAGATGAGATGCAGCCCATTTCCATTGAAACAATAACAGCAGTCTGATTTGGGATAAATGATGTCTTTGTCTATTGTCTACGGAACAACAAGAACCATTGGCTTGGAACGCACTCCTCTGTCTAGAGCCCTGCCTAGCCCTATCCACACAGGCATTCACATGCACGCATGCAAACCCAAGAGCACAATTGGGATGGGCTGATGTGTGTTTTTACAGACGAAGGTATTCTTAGATTTACACATTTGATCATGCCAGGTGTGAAAGAATAAGCTTTGAAAGAGCAATACATTTTGTACTTCAATGTTAGTGAGGAAGGGATTTAGTTAGGTATTCGAGATTCTTGTGTGGACTGCTATACATTTTCATGGTTTATATTTTTGATACGGTTGTAATATCTGAAAACTTCACACACACACATGGCTGTCAAGTTGCCTGACTGTCAAGTCACCACACGGGAGAAGCAGTAGCTATTTAATTAGACAACTGCATTCTAAACAGATCGTTTTTACACACACTGGTGGGACACACTTGGCCTGTTTTTGTGACAGTGACAGCTTAAAGAGACGTTTTTTGACACTGGGCTTTGGCACTGTCGGTACTAGCGATAACTAGCTATCACAACACATGGTCACGTTATTGTTCACCTCTGTCTCCTTTTGATTCTTTCTGTATTTCATCCCGTCCCTCTCTAGGTACTCACACAAGTCCTGCAGAGAGAGCCTGTAACTCCTACACATGGGGCTCAAACTACATGTACGACACTTGTGAGGTTTTTTGTGATGCAGGTCAACTATATTGGCAACTGAGAGTGTGCGGTGCACTTTGCTGTGCTGAGAGTGCTAATCTGTCTCATTGATGTATATAGCTGGGCAGGGCTGGGTCCGGCTGGGATCCTGTGAAGAGGAGTGGGAAGAAGGATGGGTAATGAGCAGAAGGAGTCATTTCCTTTTGGATTTTAGAGACATCAACACAATGTCACACCCCAGAGGGAAGTGAGATAAAGAGAGGGACGAGTTGCGTTCAGTGCCAGGGCGATGATGAAGTTTGAGAGAGGCTGGGAGGGCAGTGGGGTGTAGAGACATGAGTGAAGTCCACTTTAAGAAACGGATTTCAACCGATGTCAGCAGAAAAAGCACTTGTGTGAGTAACTCCATGTGTGTGTTTGCGGGGACTGTGATTAAAATGGGTGCTTGATGTCCGCCCTGCCCTCATCACCCTGATTTATCTCTGATTGGCAGTAATGACACAGTTCGGGCTGTCCATCATCTGCTGCTGGAGATTAGACACCCAATCAGTCCTCCATCATGACGTGTGTGGTGGTGATGACGCCGGTGGGAGTTCAGTTTTTATTTCGCCGAGTCCCATGGGGCAGATAAACACAGTGTATGGCGGCACATGTTTGTTGTGTATAACTTGGACGAAGACATAGAAACGTGCATTGGTTGCTGAACAGTAATGATGCGGCACTGTAAATGTGTTTTTGAAACGTTTCGAAGCGCTCTTCAAAATACATTATTGACGCTTTTCGACTCAAACGCCCACAGCTGTGCTTCTTCTGATTTGCAAAATGAACTCTGTTTGAAATGTAACAGACATAATCGTACATAATTGTTCATGTCTGATTGTTTTTGAAAACCCTCGAGATGAGATGGTGGGAATGGTGATTGGATGATGATAAGCCCCTTATATACAGTTTTACAAGCCCAAAGGACTCTGAACATTAAAGAGGATTATCATGATTACAGTGATGAGCCAAACCATTCATCTCTCTCTGCTTCTCTCTTCCCCTCTCCCTGTCTCTTACAGCACATACAGATGCCTCAAGTGAAGGAAAGTCCATTGGGAGACAGCCCGGCAGTGACAGCCCACATGAGAACCCTTCCAAGCCCCCCTCAGTGAAGGTGATAGGGGGCTCGCCGTCCGCCAGCTGGGCACGGCCCTGGAGCCTTGCACTGCTCTTTGCTGCACTTTGCCTGCAGTGGACCCTGTTCTGATGCCAGTGCACCCTCCGTGAATCCGCCACTGCCCCCCTTTCTAGGAACCACACACATGCACAGAGACACTCATATCATTTACATATCATGCATAGCATCCTTACTCCTGTCCTCAACGTACTTGGATGGATGGTAATGCTGGACAAAATTAACTGGCAAGCAAGACAAGGCGTGGAAGAGAAGAGGGACAACGCTGTAGGAGACTGTAGACGGGGAACCTGTTGTCCTGCAGCATCACCAATGTGGTGGTTTTCACAAGCTAATCTTATGCACGCTCACCTATAAAGATTAGACCGCTTCTTCTAGGCTGTTTCGGTGCTAGATGTTTGCGTATACAGACACCAGCGCAGCCCCACCGCTCGCACACAAACGTACCCTTTGTGGCTTAGCACGGGACCTTTACTTAAAAGCGCTGACACATTTACAGACTCACGTACACGTTTACACATGAACAGTACAAATACAGCCATCTTCTTTTTCTGCAGTTGGCTTTTACTTATCCTTTGAGGCTAAAAAAAAAAAAAAAAAGACTCATCACGGCCACTGCACCATTTGCCAGTCATGCAGAAGAATTCAGCTCATTTGAAAACTCTACTCATTTTCTTTTCGAGGATTAAGGAATGCATGATAGATTGATAGATCGATCCCAGGTGCCTGGCCCAGAACAGCAGATTTGATGTACTATAATGACTGTGTACCCTGGCGGGGATTAGAATGTAATGAGTTCACAGGTAGAGCACTGGCACGGCTGAACACATTGTGCAAACAAACTAGGTGTGTATAGTATGTAACTGTATATAAGTGGAAAGATTTGATGGAGTGTATGAGGTTCTGATTCAACAAAAAGCTCTTAACTGATTGAGCTGAATGGCGTTATCTTTTCTTTTCCCTTTGCTATGAATGGACTGTGCTTGTCTGCTCCATACTACATATAAAATAATGCAGAAAAAAAAAACTATAGAGATTTATTTTCTGTAAAAAAAATAAAGCAGGAATGCACATAATTTTTTCCAATTTAAGCCATTGACATAAATGGATACATTTTGGGTGTTTGAACAAAGCCTGTACCATTGTTGATTTTACTAATGTTTATTGTGCATCCAGTTTTGTGTGTTTGCTCGTTGAATTGCACATTAATGCATGTATGACCTTCCAGGTTATCAGAATTATTATGGTAGGATCAGGCCTTTATCCGGGAAGCCTCAAAAACGATTGCCTTTTTCAGTACATCTTACGGGACATCAGGTTTTATCTTCCTCACTCAAATGATGGCTTGGTACTTCAAATCATAAGGAAAATTGGGCTGCAGATTCATCACAAGCAGATTCAAATACAGTTTAACACACACACACAAGTCAAATGTTTTTTTTACAAAGTTGGGTGCATCTATTGTCCAGTATAGTGGTAGCCCTTATGCAAGTCCCTTTTCATGAATTTGTCATACATTTTGCCAAATAAGCTCTAATGTCTCTTCACTCACTCTTAAGCAGACCATTCCTTTGAATTCCATCAGAATAAAAGCAAATCCTTCTTTGTTCTAAATGATTCCTCGTGGGGATGGAGCAAAAGGGAAGTTCAACAAAGAAACTGTGCGACTGCTACAATGGCTTCCTTTGTATACCTGTTGTCTCTCTTGTGTAGATGAGGATGGTTTATGTACTGGTGCGTAAAAGTACCTGTGTGAATGAGGATGAATGTTTGGTCAATGCTATGCAGATACGGTATTAAACCTGATTATGCCTAAAATGCAGATGTAGTATCTAAGCTAAATAGGTCTATACACTTACATGGGTCTATGTGATTTGAAATACCTCTTCCATAAACAAGCCTGTATTGTAAACACGTCTTCCTCTCCTTTCTGAAAAGTAACTCACCATTGGCTCTGCCTAAAAGTGGAAGGATGACCCGCTTAACTACTTGCATATACATACAATTATACATTAAAGCGTTGCAGTTAATGGAGAATGGAGATTTTAGCTGTTTTACTGTGTCACATCATGTGTTCTGTAACCACATTTGTTTAGTTCATATGATTTCCTCCATGTAAGTTTTTGTTCATAACTGTCGTTCATTGCACCCACCGATCACTTACGGTCCTTTACCCTCGCATGTGTATAAATGTACATATTTTAAGTCACTTGCCATTTGTTTTGTGTCTCATTTCCTCTCTTTGGGATCAGTACGATACCGAATAGCTGAGCTTGATTAAAGGTGCTCTGCTTTTCTTTTTTTGCTTTTCTCGATAGCCTCTCGTTTATAGAGTATCAGTCACAACAGACTGCTTGGAAAATATGTTTATTAAAGGCCCTGCACACCTATATACTTATTTTTCCTGATTAGTTCTCTTCCTAGGACTGTGTGGGCTTGCACAGACTGTGCTTGATTGACAGGTGTAGGTGTGCAGGCTCTTAAAGATTTCATGCTGACAGTCGGCTCCATTGCTGACTTTTGTCTGGTGCAATGGATGAGTCCTGCACCGCGACTTCACAGCACGAGAGGGCAAATGCTTCCTCGTTGGAAAGACGCGTCACCAGCGAAGTTACGTAGTTAGTGACACCAACGTTGGCAACCCATGAGGATAGGTTGGCAATGCCTTGACACACAAATCTGATCTCATCACTCGCAGATAACAGTGCCGACAGTCTGTCTGATAAATCTGATTTGAGGAATAAATCCAATTTGCCTGCAGCATTGGATGGTACTACAAAGTATTTTTGAACCAGAGAGACCCAGGCTATCTGTTTCACTCTGCCTCCAGTCCGTATGCTAAGCTAATCGCCTCCTGGCCCTCTGCTCCATAGATAGCTCACAGACATGAGAGTCTATTCATGTAGCACTCAAAAAAGGTGAGTATAGCTTCCCAAAATGTTGAGCTACTTCAAACCAAGACTTAGTAACTATGACTACATTGTTTCCTGTCCCTGAAAACACACCACTGTTTCATTGACCATACTGGACTGTGAGTTATGAGGGGGTAAGCAGGGCAAGCCGTCTCAGCCTGACCTTCTCTATTTGCATCCAGGAAGCCTCTTGCTAAACATATCGCTCCGTGTTTGTACCAGGAATAGAGGCGGAGGGGAGTGCGAGAGTGCAGAAGACAGGAAAAGGTTTGCTGCTGGAAAGTCAGCCGTGATGACAGCAGTGTCGACAGTGACAGTTTGCTCGCTGACCCGTTGGCCGCTCCTGCAAGGGGGAAACTTTGTCTATTCATGGGCTATAATTTCCCTGAATTACTCTGTGCTGTCAGCTGCAGTGCTAGCATCACTGTTAGCCTAGCTCAGCTACTGTTGGACACAATTAGACACAAAGCAAGCATGAAGGGGAGCCACTGTTGGTGCTAACAGAAACACGTTGGCGGCGTGGTGCACAAACTGCTAGAATGCCCACAATGAGATTCAAACAGAGTGACGTTATGTCCTTAAGTAGGTGTATGTCACATTTGATGGATTATTTTAACATCACTAGGCAAAGCCAGAGGCGTCATAAAACCATACAATGGGACAGAAGCAACATTTTTTGCAGTATAGCTTATAATTGGTCTTCAGGGTAACACTGGTCTTTTTTTTCCCCCTCCACAGTGATTATAAAAGCATTTGATGGCAATGTTTCAGGCGACAGTGGCCCTCTGAGTCTCACCACACCTCCCACTGTTTTAGCCATCAGCCTGGGAGCACATAACTAATAGCACTTTCCTGGCTAAAGCACACAATGTCCATGAGCTCCCTCTAACTCTCTTTGTCTCTCCCACACACACACACACACACACATACACTTTTGTGAACACCAGTATCATCACAAAGACACACCGGTGATCTCATTCACACACACCCCGTCCCAAAGTTCCACTTTTCCAATTGCACGCAGTCTGTATTTGATCCTTGCCTATTTCATGCTTGTTGCTGTGAAACTGAGTGTCTGGCTGGCTGCAGACGAGAGCAGGGAGAGTGCCCAGTCCAAGGATATCGTGCCTCCTCTTTGCCTGAACTGTAATTGGACTGCATTGTCCCCGCCTGAAAAAAAACAACAAAGCCGTCTGTCATCCTTTAATAACTTCCGGTGACTGACGCGAAAAGCCATGGATGAATTTAAAATATGGACAATAATAGGATGAAACTCAGACACCTGAAAGTGAGTTAGTCTAAAAATTACTTTTATCTGTGCCTTCTCTCTGAAGTTAGCTTTCTAAAGACAGTGTGATGGGCAAAAGGGTATGGATGATTTAGTGTATCCTACTGTAGGTACAGACACACACACACACACACACACACACACACACACACACACATTGCAAGGAACAGTGTGGTCACTGAGTGTAACTGAGAGTTCCGGGGACCTGAGGTCACAGCTGCTCAGCTGTCTGTCTGGGCTATTTTAAACGGTAGCACACATCAGCGCTTCTGTCCCACTGGCTTGGCCAAGTCCACTCTTATACACCCTCTCACACACACACACACACACACACACACACATACACACACTGACATTTTTTTTTTCATTGGTAAGGAGTAGATCTAATGCTAATTCACACATTCAGAGAGATCAGTTGCATCGCACACCGTGAAAAACGCCTCAAGATGAATGACTGCACTTTCTAACAGATCTTCCCTGAAGTCAACCTGATTGTGCGGTAGCAGGGTGACAGCAGTGCAGGATCAACCCCCCCCGGATTGTCTTACCTTTTCAGCCTGGGGATCAGAGAGACAAGCTTGAACTAGGAGGAGGGAGGCACTGGAAATAGCTTTTCAAAGATGAACAATTGGGTGAGGTAGAGGGGAAACGAAGGGGGACCTGCGGCTCCTATTAACCACAGCTCTCCGTCTTGAGTTTCAAGTCGTCAATTGTATCCATTCCCCTCTGCGCAGAACTCCCCATGCCCTAACAACAGGATAACACAAGCTGTCACTGTCAATTCTCCCTCTGTCACCCTGCTCCGTCGGCCAATTAACATTATGCTCAATGGGCTCTTGAGCTGACTAATTCGGTCCAATTAAACACATTTTAAACAATCAAGAGGAGCCTTAGCAACAGTGTCAGAGATCAAATCTCTAACGTAAGAACTTGTGCAGGATTCCTCCTACTCACTGATTGGTCTCACTTGTCAGATCTGTTTCCCATCATGCACTGTGCTGCTGGCAGAGGGCAGGTAAACAGTGTTGGGAGGTGTTACCCTCCTGTCAGCTACCATAAGGCTGTTGTCATTTTCTTTCTGGAAAACAAATGTGGGGGCAATGCACAACATTTTGTTGCTGACTGACGACTGGCATGTAAACAGAAGCTGGCATGTGCAGGACAAAACCTCCATGCATACAAATAATTGTAAAAGTTTGCACATGTCTTCCTACACTCGGTAGACAGCTCCCTCTGGCAAGTCATGCTGGATGTGTATGAACAGCACTGAATATGAACGCACAAATGCAGAACAGCCATTCAGCTGTGCTATAATCTTAGAATCCCAATTTATTCTGCAGACTTCCACACCACGAGCCAGAGGCCTGGGCGTCTGGCATGGATCCTTTTCTAACCGCTATAAGGAGACCCAGAGGTGATGAGGTGTTCTGGACATTGCTGCCTACCAGACACTGTACTCATAAGTGTCCCCGACCAAGACTCAAGCACGAGAGAGAAAAGAAAGAAAACAAGTTGGGTAAAGCAAGATATAATACATTACACATGCCCTGTACCTTTCATCTGTTGTTGTTACGACAGTAGCAACAGCAGTTGTCTTCCCATTTGCCAGCTCTGTATATTGTATAAACTAATACAGGTAGTTGGCAGAAGTAAAAAAAAAGCCTTCCATTAAATTAAGCCCAATTCCAAAAGACACCTGTCTGTCTGTTCATGCTCGCTGTGTAGTTATGGTTCCTGCCACAAGGAACAGCATTGCACTTGCCTGATTTCATATTACTACATTTATTAGTAAGACTTTATTCTGCAGACTATCTCCAGGCCATGGTCAAGCCCTACACCCCCGCCCGACCACTTCGCTCTGCTGCCTCGGGGCGATTGGTTGCCCCGTCGCTCAGAGGTCCTGGCGGCCGATCGACCCGGTCACGGCTGTTTTCTGTCCTGGCCCCACAATGGTGGAATGAACTTCCCACTGACGTCAGGACAACAGAGTCGCTGCCCATCTTTCGGCGCAGGCTGAAAACCCACCTCTTCAAGAAGTGCTACCCTGAGCCTTCCACTTAGCACTTATACTAGCTTGTTGAACTTATTGTATTCATATTACTTGTTTGCACTAACTGTTTTTCTTGTTTCTGCACTGGACTTTGGCTCTGAGTTATGCTCTGCTTCATGCTCTTAGATGCTTGTTTGATAAAGGAAATGTACTTATGACTTCTGGTGACTAGTAGTTCTTTTGATTACCAATGTTGAATGCACTTATTGTAAGTCGCTTTGGATAAAAGCGTCTGCTAAATGACTGTAATGTAATGTAACTTTCTGACCAATCATAACGTCCACATTGACATTATATCTTCATCAATTAGAGTTGTCGATTGCTGACAATATAACTATCTACTTTTCACTTGACTAAGATACCACAGTGATGATACTGTGACAAGAGAGAGAGTCAGTGAGCAACAGACAAATACACCTGCATATTAGTCTTTATATCAGACCAACAGATGTACGCAACGTGCACATGGCACAAATGGTCATACACATTGCACACAAAAGACTCAAAGTTATTTCCTGGCCCGTGAAAGAAACACAAGTGCTGGGTGAGCACGAGTTGTCATTAGAATGTATTGCGTCTTAATACGGCTATGCAGAGGGGCCCGGACGTTAGTCACCGTGAAAGTCTGCCTGTTAGGAAAACAGATTAACTATGTCGCCACATGACAATGCCCAGCCGGGGAGAAATGTGGCCCCACTAGTATGAGCCCTCATTCCAATTAGACCGGTGCGGTCTGCATTGGTGTGTGTGTGTGTGTGTGCGTGTGTGGGTGTGTGTGCGTGTGTTTGTGTGGTGTGATTAAGGACCGTAAGAAGGACTTTGTGTGTGTGTGTGTGTGTGTGTGTGTGTGTGTGTGTGTGTGTGTGTGTGTGTGTCATACATGTTCAAGGCTGGCCAGCATCTCATGGTGAATTCTTTGTCAGGCTCCCTCTGTTTGGCATGCTACAGACAGCCTCCTTCCTCATGTCCTGGAGATGGATGAGCACTGGTGTGAATGTTCCATGGCTCCCTTGGGTGCCATTCCACCTTTCCAACTCTCTCTCCGCCTCTCTCCTTTTCTTTCTATCTCTATCAGGCTGGAGCAGAATTCACACATTCTCCTGTATGATTATTGTATTAGTTATCTGTGTTTTATTTTATTATTATTTAATATTTCACACTTTCCTTTGTCCTGTCTGGGTTTTTGCATTTGTCATCTGAATACCTGACATCAGTGTGTTGTATTAGCATGAATGTTACAACAATGTTAACTCACTAATTCGTTGGTGTATTTGTACGTGAGCATGTCAGCCACATGTGTGTGACTCGGGATTAATGAGGGTGCTGGTTGACAGGAGCATCATTGATTAGCTCCGATTACGGATTCAGAGACGCCTGCTGCTGTCCAATGCTGCAGGTCATGAGAGAGGGGAAATCAATGTTGCAGGGCCACTAGGCCTTCACCCTCATACATATACCACACATCCTCCCTCCCTCATACCAGACGGGATTAGGATTACATTGAGGACACTAAAAACACATTGCTGGTTAGGCCAACAAAAATCCATTGCATTTTATTTTTTTTACTGTTGACCTGGCACAGTACATGACTGTGCAGGCATATTCTCGGGTATTTCTACAGTGGTTGTTAGCTATGCTTTGAGTAAAGGGAGTGAGAATGAGAGACATTGGGGTCAAAGCAGCAAGCTTCTAAAAATGTGATGTTTGCCATGTTAAGTGGTTTACATGTTAGCCAGTAAGCTTGTTACAGCAGCTACCTTTCTCACTTCCTGTACAATGATTTCTTAATTCAGACATTATCCAACACGTATATTAGCAACTATGGTATGAAAAAAGTATGATCTGTAATATATAGTGCAAGGTTCATCACCATTTTAAATTGACACACATTTCCCGAATGCCTTAATGATAAAGATGCAAATGTAATACATTGGGGACATTTATGCAATTAAATGGTTTATAGTTGCTGTTTTTTTTGTAAATGGATAACCAAATTTCTTTGTTGAAAGTTAAGTCTAGACATGCTTGGACAATTTCCACCATATCTTAAACATGCTTTGACACAAAAAGGTAACCAGTTGGCTCCTTTAAAAACCAAAATGATTACCTATCACTCATTGAAAAATGATTACTTACATAATTTATATATGCTGGGTAATATTGTTGTTACCCAGCACAGCTTCACATCCGCACATTACATATTCTGTAGAAAAAAAAAAGCAGACATTGTGGTTTTAACGAGCAGGCATCCTCCAGGTTTCTGGAGGTATTGCATCAACAGCTAGCCTAACATTAGTTCCGGTATCTCCACGCAGCCTTTCTGCTCACAGGTGCGGTACCGGAGACCGGGAGTATTTCTCCTCATGTTCCGAAGGCTAGCCGCTTACCACACCTCTAGACTCTGCACCAAGCTAACGTGAAGTTACCCGGCGGGTCCCTCCTCAACACAGAAGACCAAACTGATGCCAGACATGCATCCATCTACGGGTAAGACCGCGGACATGCCCGACCCTTAAATTGCCAAAGTAACGGAGCGTTAACGTTACAGGAGTAAATAACTGCAATTACGGAATTTGTCATATTATACCAGTATCAGTAACTGGTTACTAAGTAATGCTAATTGTAACAGTGTCATGGTTTTACTTTTTGACGTTCATACTTCTAGTTCATATTCTAACTGTTAATAAAAACAACCACAGGTGTGATTAATATCAGTAATTGCGTGCTAATAGAATAAACCAGTTCCAGGGCTCTAATATTGTGAATGCTGGCTCACTGTCATGGCTTACTGAGATACTTAAATGCAACGGAGCCATTGATAATGTTATTAATTAAACCTGTGCTTGACTTCTTTTATAAGTCAAAATGTCTGCTGTTCAAAACTTGCTCAGGGAATAGGATATGAATGGTGTAGATATCAGCACGACTGCGGTGCTGATATGTGCAAGTCAATTTTGAATACAATTTATTCAACTTGACCTGAATTTTGATGCCCTTATTAGGGGGCAAAAAGTCTCCAAAGACTCCAATCTACAAATGTATTCAAAATACTAAAACGGAAAATAGTTTGACCGGATAAAGATCCGACAGGAATGGGAACGTTATTTGAGTAAATGGTTGTGTTGGAGACTTTGTCCAGGCACTCTAATCTAATGCTGCTCATAGTCTTTGCATATAATGAGTACAGCCCTTTCCTCTCTTATGTCTCCAGAAAAAAAGCAACTGACTACAGGCACCTTGTAAAACATGCACCACTTATCGTGACACGTACGTGCTACGCACACCCTTGTTACATTTGCTGCTCTAAATAATGCACCAGTCAAGAGGGTCTTTTACATCAATGAGCACATTTCCCACTTTGCATTGCAGGAAATGTACGCACGGCATTACAGCTTCATTTGGAAACCCGACCGAAGACAGACTGTTTCTTCGCCGACAGATTTACAGGCATGATTTGTTTTATAATCCAGTTTACAGCGCCATATGAGGGGAGTGCCGAGAGAACCATCCGTAAATTCCCCATTTAGCGGCTTCACTCTGATCTGAGCGGGCCGATGGAAAAGGCTTCAGACCAAAAAACATGTCAGTACCAAAGCTGGGCAGCTCTCAAAAGTATGCTGTTTATAACAGCTTGTGAAAGCTGGCAGTTTATATCAGCGGTAAGAATTAATACTCAGAGTCGCATAATGTATTTGTGTCTGGTGATCAAACGGAGTCAGCGCTGATGCGTTACACTTTTTATACAGTCTCTCTCATTAAAAACAAATTGGAGAAGTGTGAGGAGGAGGAGTAATGTGATGAAAGTGCTTCTGTACAGGGGAGGGCTGAGGAATGTTGAAGGAATGTGAGGATATTCTAAAGTGTCAGTGGGAAAATAATGAACGTCGCCTCATAGGGGGCTGAGAACCACACAGAGACGTGGCCTCCCACTGTTTCCAAGGTCCACTTGAAGGGAGACGCTGCCAATCTGGAGGAAGATCGGCCTCAGAACCACACGTAAAAAAACCTGAAGAAAGTTGAGGTTAGTTGACTCTGGACCACTCGCGTGCATACAAATTCAGATTAGACTTGAAGCCAGTTTAAGTGTTTTAATTTCTGTTATAATACCATGATCACTGTCATGGTTGCTCTCAGGAAAATATTTTCCACCAAACGTATTATTTTTGGAGCACAGGACGTAGGACATGGAACTTACCACATGATTGTAATGATTATATGGCTATACATATTAGTGCTCAGCAAACAATTACCGGCATGAGAGTCGGTCATAAGAGGTCCTCTTAGTCTTTCGGTTTTGTCATTGCTTCCCATCAGTTTATGAGTTTTCACAGCAAGAGGCCGACGAGGAGAGTGGTTAATTTATCCTCTAAGACATATGACAAATGGAGGGGGGGGGGGGTATTTATATGAGAACAGCATGCAGGCAAATGAACAGAGTAATTGGATGAAGTTGGTCCAGGAATGAGAAGACTCCACCACTGGAACGGTACGGTCCACCATTGTATGTGAGACACAGAGAGAAGGAAAAGGTTAGCCTAGATAAGTCTACATGCAGAATATATCAGTGATTACATAAGCTACTGTAAATTAATACATAATAAAACACTACATTCAGTGGCCATCATTCAGATTTAAGTTGTGTCTTAATTAGATTTCATTGCCTCCTCTTCGCTCCATCCTGTGGTCATTTCTAAGGCAGTAGTTTGGGGTGTTTTGGGATTTCATTATATTGTAAGATGTACCTTTAGAGTTATTCTTCTCCTCCTGCGCCCATGCTTGGAGAAGGCTGGAATGAACGACGATTGCTCAACAGAAAAGGCGCCAGGATGCCCACAGAGACATACAAAAGCACAACACAACACACCGTATGGGGCGTTTCTCATCCACGACCACACCTGCTTGCAAGGATTTCAAGGATCGTTTCCACTTTGAATGAATAATCCCTCCCTGCTACTTTTCCCCCCCAAACTCACTTCTCTGCCATGCTCCCTATGTCATCCATCATCATATTCTCTCCCTCCTTATCCTGCCTCATAAGCTCCCCCCAATTTCCCTCGCTATTTCTCATTTTTCTCGACAATAATATCTGTCTTCCCTTTTGCGCCAACCATCAAAATGTCGTCTTTTTCTGTCATCATCTGTCTCTGGCAGCTGGAAAGGGCTATGTGTGTGGAGATATGCAGATCTGCTGTTTGTGGAGGCTGTGTTTGCACAGACAGACACTGGGTAAATGGGATCAAGGGAAGATGTAGCATCTTCAAACGGCAAACAGGCAAGGACAGGCAAGAAGGGAAGGTAGTCGTTAAAAAAACCCTCTGAATCGGAAGTTTTACGCATGACTGCGTTTAAACAGTAGCAATGAAGGCATGTCCATATGTTCTCATGAAGCCAGGATGGGAAGAGAGTGCGTGTAGAGAGAAAATAGTAACGAAACGGACTGAAGAAAAGACACAATAAAAGACAAAGGGAAGAGATAGACCCGGTGAGTAATGTGTACACACTCGAGCACTCCGCTGAATGTGCTGATCTCAGGCTAACGGTTGACATTAAAACCCAGAAAAAGAGGCCGAATCAATGCTATCTGTAAGAGCCCAGGATGAGATGGGTTTTAGGCAGAGGACACAATGATCTCCCTCTAAAGGCTGATTACATCTCTTGAAATGGCACACTGATATTTACATAGAAACCCTGCTGATGCCCGGCAGTGGGCCTTGTAAACTGGCCAATCCTGCTGCTCCCTCCCTGCATCACTGTGTGTGTGTGTGTGTGTGTGTGTGTGTGTGTGTGTGTGGGGATGAGATTGCATGTCTCCATATATGTGTGTATAAGAAATCACATGGAAACATTGCTGAACACAGGCAGACTGCTCTCATGTCAAATAGCTTTACAGTATATGATAGGAATGACATCATAAAAGCTTTTGCTGTCACCTTAATATGTTAGCATCTGCACCTAAATTGTCCAAATCTAGATGTGGATTCATTTTTATTCAACAATAGGTTTCCAGTCTTTCAACGTTTCCTGTAGCTGCTTCATGATAAAGGCATTCCAGCGGCTTGGGAAAAGTGTTCTGTTCGGTGTAACAATATTTAATACAGCAGCAGGTTTCCAAATTATTTTGATTAGACAGAAAAAGGGATACATTTAGAAAACACTGGGATCTCTAGTTTGACAGCAGAGAATCGGCACAATCAGTAATTAATCAGCCAGTGCTACATTTGAGTGTTACAATCCTGCTGAGTTTGTCTTATGAATATTCTCATCTGAAAAATATGCTACTGATGATGGGTAAAATTTGAATTTACGTACATCTCCTGATGACTTCAAAGAATAGAAACAGTAATCAATGCGTTAATTCTTCTTTTGCAGAATTGGTTTAATAAGTCATGCTGACTATATATTGTAAGGCTATGTTCAGAATGCAGGCAAAAGGGCCCAAAAAAGGCCAGCATGTTCAGGTCCTATGCCCCGACCAATGGGCTATCCTGACCTAAACTCCTCTAGATTAATGCATAACCTTAATCAGTCGCCTCTGCCTCAACCCTCTATGCAGAGCGGGTCTTGCCAAGAAGTCATAATTACGCAACTTTTACGTCACTGTGGATCGACATTTGTAACAATTCTGTGCCGGTGGGAGTCACTCTGTGAATACAAACATGGAAGACAGCTGCGATGGAGGTAGTCAAAGGAGAGACAGTAGGTATCATCAGATCACAAATTTGCTGGCGTCGACTGCACAGCAACTTAAAAATAAAACCGTAAACGTCTGACTTCAGTGGCCTCCATGGTTACTGCAGTACGACTGTGTGCTAAGTGTGACGTCTTTGTTATTGTTCTTTTGCGCATGTGGTTCAGATCAGTTGACAACAGTGACCAGTTCACACTGGAAACTGATATTGGGCAGCCAAACAAAACATCCGATCTGAGCTATAGATCCGATTTGAGCACTTAGGTCTTCAGTGTGAATGTAGCCTTAAGTGACTCACTTTGAGGGTGAAGGAGACATGTGACTTTATTTTTAAGATGCTTTTGGACCCAGTGTTTTTCCTTGGAAGGACCGTCTCTTCATCCATGTGTTTAGACAGTAATGCAATTGTACAATGATTGGTTAAAGTCATTTGTAAAACACAGTTGAAAAACAAGGCACACCTAGAAACAAGATCTTACAGGTTCTTATACATTCAGGTTAGGGGAGCTCCAGGTTACAGGTCTTTAAGTTCCTGTAGTGGGAAACAGCTAATAAAAGTTAGGCTTACAATACTTGTGTTATATAGGCTTGTGTTATATTGACATTTTCTTCCATCTATCTACTTTAAGATACTTAGACTTAGATTTAAGTGTTTTTGCCTGAAAGGAGGGGTAAAACATCTGTAGTATTTTTGTACAGAAGCAATGTCATTTTCACTAGAAAACCTCATCACGCCCCGAAAATGCCGGCCACATAATTACTGCATGTGTACACTAAACTGACAGTTGCTTAGTTGTACGGCCTCTCACCCCGTACTCTCCTCTCCCTTTGCTACCATTCTGCCTCCCCTCTTTTGCTCTCTCCGGTCTCCCCCACTTCCCGCAGCATCCTGCTCCTCATTAGAAGGCCTTTCATGGTCAGAGCCCATAAAACTTCAATGGGAGGCAGGCTGGAGAAAACATGGCTGTTCTGTGGCTTTACTGAGCGTTAATTACATGATCTCCGCACCAGACAGTGGAGGGCCAATCAGTTTCTCCAGCAGCACTGGCGACCTATGGCCACATGTGAGACACAGGCAGACACATAAACGTACACACACACACACACACACACGCACGCACACACACACACACACACACACACACACACACACACACACACACACACACTAACTGCCTCTGACACAGAAGAAATGTGCACAGACACACACAATGGTCATAGGTACACAAACCCATTTATAATACAGACAGACATTTCATTACACACACACTTTGAGGCCACTAGACTTATTAACCTCTGGCCACATGTGTCTAACTGGCCTATGTTCCCCCACAGCAACAAGGAAACTGAGGTGGTTTCCGTCTGCCGTGTGGCACCATTTCACAATTCTCAACTTCGGCAGAGCAACTGTGACGGCGTTGTGCCAGATTTGCCCGAGCGCACATGCAGGGGATGCAAATGAGCGAGACACTTGACATCGCAGAACGAAGGTGTAATTCATGCCTGCTTGTTTCAGAGCTGTAATAACGGAGAGCGAGTGTAGCCATTTGTCTGTTAGTGATATGTGAGATGCTGTCCTCTTTGTTTGGACTCATCCAGTCATGTGGAACGCACTAATTATAGAGTAACATTTCCTAATGTATTCATAAACAATGTCTGCCTTCATAAAAAGAATGATTGCGAGGTAGGAAATGACTGTTCTTGCCATGTGGCTCGCTCCCTCTCTCTTGTCTTTTCTCGTTTCTGTCCTCTGCTTCTTACATTTGTTTGTCTGTCTGTCGAGTGACGGCTGGTTATTTCAGGCTGCATTGGAGTTTTTCCATGTGTCACTGCGATAATGTGCGGTGGCATCTCCTTCTGCAAACAATCCTTAAAAAGCATCTCCCACAGGACTGACACCCTCAAACACGGTCTGATTCAATTTCACACAGTGAGATGACTAAACAGAGTATTTTAAGTGAGTGAACTGGATGTCTCAACTATCCAGGATATAGGGTATACACCACAGAGTCTCCCGTGGGTTTCTAATGTCACATGAAACATGTAACCCTCTTTACCTGAACTTCTGAATATGTGTGTTCATGTGCAGGACTATTAGAGGTCGCACGAGCCTTGCATTCATGAAACCAGCGCAATATCCAAAGTGTAATCAACATAAGACCTTTAAACTCAGCTGTTACCTCATAGGAAGAGGGTTCCAACCTGAACTGAGTGAACTTTCTCCTCACACAAAAAAAGGAAGAGGAAAAAACACATTAGTTATGGATATATTGCAGCCATTGACCATGACATGGCCCTGGACTTACTGGATCTGGACTCTGGAACTAGTCACTGATCCTATTAGAAGTAATGCATGAACAGAAAAATTCCAAGTATGTATAAAATGGAGCCTGATTTTTAAACAAAGCATTTCCTTTCATGATGTAAGAAGAAATATAAATAGATATCGCCAAACAGAGCCAATAAGGCAAACAGCCTTAAAAAAAGAGGGCAGTTACTGTAGCTATGTAGAAGACAACGCACCTGTAAACTTCCTACTGAAGGTGAGCGGAGTTCAAATACAAGTACAGAAACTCGGATAATGAAGGCATTCAGCAGGTGACAAGACAACTGGCAACCGCACCGGGCAGGTAGTGACTTGTCGTCAAATTGCCCCTTCGATGCGGTGCGGAGGAGAGGACTGTGTTGGGTGTGCGCGTGGGTGCCGGGGGTCGAGGGCCCGCCCACAGTTCACCTGCGACACCTGGCTGGTGGAGATCCCGCTGTCGGGACGCATAGAGCACATTCTTTCACTGAGAACCAGACCACCTTATGAAAGACCACATACAGCAGGCCTCCGCACACAGACGGATACGACATCAAAATGACAGACGTTTCCAAAAGTAAACCCACGACTCAAACCTGTTAGTAATGTTATTCTGAAACGTCTAAAAATAATATTTAGATGAGACGGAATGAAACGGAATAGGAACACAAGACCTCGTATACGCTCCCTCTCTCTCTCTCCCTCTCTCTCTCTCACACTCTCTCTCTCTCTCTCTCTCTCTCTCTCTCTCTCTCTCTCTCTCCCTCCCTCTCTCTCTCTCTCTCTCTCTCTCTCTCTCTCTCTCTCTCTCTCTCTCTCTCTCTCTCTCTCTCTCGCCTCCTCCTCATACCACAGAGTGGCAGCGCTGGCATAGCATCGTTCAGAATATCCTGAGCCGGGAACGAGCTGCGATAGCTGCCGCCTGTGCGCACCTCCTTACTCTGATCCCTCTCGGGCCGTCATAGCCGGTAGGCGTGCGGCGACAGAACCTTAGCTGCTCAGCGTCAGCGCAATACCGTGTTATTTTCTTGACACGACCTAAATGATTTCAGCTGTAAACGCGTAACCTAATTATTTTCATCTCTCGCTTCTCCCTGTCTAGGTGAACTAAAAACAAAAACAACCCAACAGTGGAGGCAGGAGAACTGCACTCATCCTGGCCACAGCGTGAGGAGATTCAGTCGTTTGGGAAGAATACCAAAGCTACTGTCCTGTCCACATCGGCCCAACAGAAGGAGAGGGGAGAGACGGGACCTCTGCGCTGTGAAGAGTCGCTCCTGTGCCGTGCGGCAGTGCGCGGAGAGCAGCCACAGACCCGGCAGACGCACTCAAAGCGCAGGAGGGACACAGGAAGGTGGAGGATATTTTACGCACAGCAGCACTCGGTAGTCCCGTTTCACACGCGGCCACACTTGCTGGGAGTCTCCTGCTCCGTTCTGGACTCAACACAGCCGCTTCACTTCTCGGTCGGATTTGCACTTGACTAAGTCCACATGATGGATTCCTTCATCATAGCGGCTCTGGCAGTGTGCTCTCTAACTGCACCAGCCTATGGGGACAAAGGGACCAGCAAAGCTCGGAGTTGTTCGGATATCAGGCAGTTTTATAGCGGGAAAGGATTCGGTCTGGATGGTGTCCCTCAGTCCGAAATATCAGGTAAGCTCCTTCGAAATGCGTCTGCTGCGGTCATGGTGTGCGCACTATTTATTTGGACCAAATGTGGTCTTTACCTCTGAGCCCAAACGCACTTTCAAGGTGATCTACCTGTCCGAATGTAGCACAGCATTTAGTTTAAATCATGCCATAACGTGTCGAGCACACTGTGAAGCCCCATACAGCTGCTACAGTATAAACCCATTGCCACTGAGAACCATAATCTCTCTGCAAGTCCCCCAAGGAATGTTAGTCTATTTTGGGGCTAAAGTCGCACCTGCAGTAGCACCATTTTTTGTGTGTGTAAGTGTTGGTGTGACCTATCTTGTAGAAAGGTTTGTGTGCATTTGGTTCAAAAACAGCACACAATGCAGTTTGCACACATCACTGCAGCAAACTGTTACTTCAAAATATGTTTTGTTTCCCAGGAACTTAAAAGGATGTATTTTTACGTATTGCTTTGTTGTGAGAGTGAGCAAACCTAGTTTCTATCTTTATACCTTTTTAAACCTGTAGTCACACGCTTTCTCAGTCACATGGCAAAGGAAGGGAGCTCTAGCTCTCGGCTGTTTCTCGAGATGAAACACTGCTTTGAAAAGACATTAAGACAGTACAGACATGTCACAGAAACTCTGGCTTTTTGATCCCTGATCAGAAATGTCCCTTTAAATTCCCCCACACTTGATATTTTTAGAAACACAGATGCAGGAGCAGTACCTCGCTTTCTGTCTTTTCGTGTTTCAGTCTCCCTTTCACTCAAAACTAAGCTGCTACGCTCCCCAATCTTTCCTCTTCTTTAAAACCTGTATGTTCTTTGTGTGCATAATTCTTCCCTATAGCCTGACAGTCACTTGACCATGTGCTGTAACCGCACAAATATGATGTTGCTCACTGTGTCATTCATGGTCTGATGTCAGACGGTCACAAGCCCCTCCGCAGTTCAGATGATTACACGTGTGCCTCCTCAGGAATTCAGTGCAACGCTTTCACACACATGAACACGCACAAACGCAGTTTACTGCAATTTCAGGTTCTACAGTTACAGCATTGTACATGCATGGACAAGACATGAGACTGGCCGTGCGTGCTTACACAACCACTTCCCTGTGCACAGATTCAAAGGAGATAGAAATTAGATTTGAACTTGCATATTTTATTTAATTTATTGCCCCCAAACTGTCAAATTAATGAATACAAAGAACTATTTCTCCAAAAGTAAAGAACAGAAAGTACAACCTTAATATTTAAAGTGATCAGCATATTTTACCAACATGAAATGAGCGTGGATGTGTACAGTGGTTCTCCCTGTAACACAGCCACAGTCCCTCCCAATCTGATAACATAATACTCTTTTCCTCGAAAAAGCCCCTCCAGACTGCGTCAGCCACCTTCTCTATTTTGTCCAATTCATTTTCCACAGAGTGCTACACTACTGTGACAGTAGATAAACTCTTCTCCCCTGTGAAGACAGAGATGTTTGTCCATTAGCAGCGGTCGAATGGCTCTGAGACATACATGGATGACTTTCTGCAGTAGTCACCTAAAGGTCACTCACTTCTGAGGTAGAAACGGCTCTATTTTCTGAAAGCATATGGGCTCTCACACAGCACAGCACGGCTGCAGAAAGAGAAAAAGCATTGTGTCTTGACAGAAATAGCATGTATAACGTGCCGCTTACACATTCAGATTGTAGGTGTTTCTTCGTGACCATCTAGAGACGCCTTTAAGATGCATAAAGATGGAGCATTAAGCTCATGAGGAACATGATATCCAATGCAAGGACACTCAGTAGATCTTTCCCACTGATAGGATAGGAGAGATTATAAGATTTGAGGGTGCGGCGGTAATGTGATGAAACTGTTAGCTCATGTCATGACGCCATACATCATAAGGCAGTGAGGGCCAAGTAGTAACTGGACACTTCTAATTTAATTGATTGGCCATACTGAATAAATCATTTGACAGAATTAACGCCAGCCCCGGCGCCTTAGAATTCCCCTTTTCCTCCAAATGTCTGTAATCCATAACGCTTTAAAGATAAAATCTGTCTTGTCATGACACCACCTATTCCTCTTGCTTCAATCAATGATGTGGAGCTTACTTAAGTCTGGGGTCAATGCATTCTCAATAAGAGAGAAAATAAGGGAGTGAGACAGACACTGAGTGCCAGGAAGAGATAGATAGAGAACCGAGGGTGAGAAAGAAAGAGACACAGACGTGGATGGATGTGAGACAGAACGCGAGATCAAGGAAAGGGGAGATTTGGCTTTGACAATATTCCTCCCTGTGTCCCCGTCTCTCTTGGCTCCCAAGCATAAATAAACGCTCATCCGCTCCAGCCTGGCATATTGAACGTCTTAGTGAAATATGAAAGCTTTCATTTATGCTTGATATTTGCAGAATGATGTTTTCTTGTGAGACACCAGGGCTTGATCAACTTAATGTGGAGGCTGGGCCTGACTCAAGGTCACATGCTGAGAACATCATCTCCATTTAGTCTGGGAGGACATTGAGAGACAACTGCATCCCATAATGTCCATTCACAGCTCTTTAAAACCTATTTCAATGCTACTGCACAGTAAATGAGATACAAGTCCTCGGCACACAAAGTAGCGAATATACTCCTGCACAATATTAAACTAAATAGTTTTTATATGCACAAAACGTGTATAATCAAACATGGAATCATATGCAGATAAAGTCTGAACAAGGTCTGCAAGTAATATGGCCTTTAAAGTTATTAGAGTTTGTTTTTTAAAGATATGTTTTTTACTTGTACACCTCAGCTCTTTACATTTGAATGAGGTACTTTTATGATGTGTGAGGCACACATCCCACATCACAGTCCCTGTTTGATTATGCTCAGTCAACAGTGAAAGAAGATTCCTAGATATTGCTTTTACATTGATACGCCTCATTTAACAACTTGGATAGTCCACTGTTGTTAAGTAATTAATTAAGCCGTAGAAAGCCATGCACAAGCAAGCTATTGAGTTAAGGGTGAGCTGTTTGGTATTGTGTTAAAGCTGTGTTTACTGGACCGTGGGAACAGCATCAGTTGAGCAGAAATGAAAAGTGATGGTTCACAAGTAATCAAAATGAATGTGATGAGGCCAGTGTAACTGTCCAATGTGGTTATTTTTGGAAACAAGCTTTTTTTTTTGTCGGTATTTATCCAAAATGGATATTTCCATTCTCCGGGGCTCACCTGTGTCCTCCCTGTCCCACCCCACCATTACGGCCGCGGTGACTTATCAGGGGATATCACTCCTCATCCCTCCGTTTCTCTCTCTCATCGGCTCTTAAAGAGAGAGGCGCCAGGCGCTCTTTGAAAGCAGCTGGTAGCCAATGAGTGTGAGATGCTCTATGACATATACGCCTAAACAAAGACAGAAGCTGCACGAGACATCTGGAGGAAGGCTGGTAACATTCTGGTATGGCATTGGCGTTTCCCGTGCTGTATTTGTGTTGTTGTTGATTGCCGGTTGCTACAGGCTGACTGTGGGTCAGTGCTCTGAAGTGTCATCTCTAACCAGTGTTTGGCAAATGATACAGTGGGGTTGTTGCTCACCAGGCCTGCTAGGAACTGTTATTGACTAATGACTGGCTTGTGGCTGGAAATTTGGGCTGATCACTATGGTAGCCAACAGAGAAAAAAGTATGGGAATCTTTTGAACACAGCAGCTTGACTGTGATTTTGAAAATCACTTGAAATGTACACAGTAGCGTTGTAGCTAAAACAAAGCATGAGTTTTCACACACTGGGTAGGAAATTCTCCCCAGGCCACTCTCTTACCTAATTGACTGTGGGTAATGATAAGATAATAGCGGCTAGTGTGCTTGCTGCCCCACACACTACTTTCCAGCCAGAGGTTAAATGAAGATAGCAGTTCAATGCCAGAATAAAACTAAGCTGGCAAGCCAGGGAGAGGCTGCAAAACCAACAACAAAACAGCAAAAAGCACCCAACTCTCAGAATCTGCATGAGCTGCAACCCAGAGGACCCATCTACTTGAGTGTTCATGTTCCAGAGCAAAATGTAGACCATGTACAATGTTGTATGTGTTTAAGCCTTTAATCTCTGTGGACATACTTATACAGTATCGCTGTGTCTTCCACCAGTTGCTGTTAGCTTAAGACCCTCCAGTCCCCCTGTGAGGCTGCTTGACCTGCGGTGGCCCCTCATTCTTGTCCCCTCAGCAATGTACTCTCATGCCAGTTATGATTATAAAAATAATCTGTTCAGTGTTCTCAATTATTTGCTAACCTGTTCGTACTAACATTCACTGTTAACGGTGTCACCAAGCTAAATAGTTAGTTTCTTTGCCTGTGCGGTCCGATAATGAACCCACACTTCATAGCAGCAGGCATTGAGACTTAATTGGTGTCCCAGTTCAGGGAGGCATGTTGAAAAAAACTAAAACCCAACTGGCCTTGAACCTGTGATGTTCCAATTACATGGTCAGCTTAAAAACCCAGAGGCACCAGGACACCCTGTCTGGGTCATTTTTATGTAAAAGGAAGTCTCACTTGGTCGGACACCAAAAGATTTTTCAAACACGTCCAACATGACATGAGCCTCAACGTACTGGATTCACCAGAACAAGGTCAAATATATACATGGCCTTTATAGATTAGTCACTTAAGTATCATCTGTTATGGAGAAAGAAAATAGAATGTCTACTTTCACAAAACACTTACAGTTGCAAAGAAGAGACACTCATTTTCATTAATTTAGTCTGTATTTGGATACCTATTAGCTTCCACAGAGTGGTCGCTAGTCTTCCTGAGCTTCACACAGAAACTATAATAAAACAATTTAAAATCAAACTGTCATTAAAAAAAAAAGAAAAGACGAAACAAGCCAAATGTAAGGAGCCGAAAATAAGAAAAATGGCCATATGACACATTAAAAAATGATGGCCTACAATGGAAACAAGAACAAAATTGTCACAAATACACAGCAATAAAATAATAATAATAGTAAAAACAAAAGAAAAAAAGATTCCAAAACAATAATAACCAAAGTAATATCTACGTGAGCCTTCAGTTACGCATCTCACACACATCAGCACAGCGTGAACAGTGACAGACCAGTCTGCCTGCTCTGTTCTGTGCAATTTGAAGTTTGTAGTTTTTTTAGATGTTTCTCAGCTGCACTTTACCAAATGACTCAGCAGTACTCCACATGCGACAGAACAAGTCATCGAACAACGTCAATCACAACATTTTGTGTATTCATACCAGCTGCATGGATGATTGAATGCATATTAAACAACACTCTTAAGCATTAACATTTCTAAATTACACACTGACAAAAGCACTCTTAAACACATAAAGCCAGCAGTGTTACATATATAGTTTTTAAAAAGGGCCAGACCAAACATTACCATAAAAAGTGTGTGTGTGTGTGTGTATGTGTGTGTTAAGCTTGTCGTCATTGTAGCTGTTCTGGACAGCAGTCTTATCTCCAGCCCATTGATATCTCCGCTGATGTGGTGTTCTTATTCTCCATATGGTGGACAGCTAATTGATCGCACTGAATTCCATATTGCCACCTCGTGAACGGAACTCATTAGCCGCCTTGGAGATAAGAACGTCAAGGCCTATTTGAAGGTTAACGTCAGCATGAAGCCCCACACATCTGTTGGCCGTCCTCTACACACAGATTAAAGCAACAGCAACAGTTGTTTCTGTAACACAGTGTGCAGGCTCATAACCCTGCTGCAGTTTACAGTGTGTGAATCCCTGCATCTGGGCTCCTGTCTGTGCCTGTTTATGCATACTGTATCTGTGTGTGTTTGTGAATGTGCGTGTCTCTCTGTGTTGATGTGTTTTCCTACCAACTGAATATGCTAGAGTTGTTAAAATGCTGAAGTCAGTAAGAAGCCTCTTGAAGCATTAAGCCATAATGGGCTGCAGGGAGCATGAAACAGACCACAGTGTGTTTGATGTTCACCATAGAGAGAGGGAGAGAGGGAGAGAGGGAGAGAGGGAGAGAGGGAGAGGGGGCAGAGAGGGGAGAGAGGGGAGAGAGGGCTCATGGTCTGCTGACTGTGACTTGGGCTGGCCTGGTCTGCCAGGTTTCGCTAGTCCCTGCTCCGCCCTATAACGGGCTATATGTGGGGAAAAAGAACAACCCGAAGAACAGAGAAGAAGAGAAAAGATTAAGATTAAAAATGGTTTAAAAGCTCCTTGTGTGTTTTCTGCACTGCAGTAGGGGGGGCTGTTAGAAACATGAAAATCTTGAGGACAGTGTGTCCAAACATGTTTTTAGCTGCTCCGAAGTTTGCAAAGTGTGTGAACAAAGATGGAGAAACCATTTCCCCCGTACCAGTCAAAGCACATGAAGTAGTCTTCTTAATCGGAATCGTTTTTGGGCGGACGATTTAAGGTTAAATGTAACAGTCCTATTTCCTTCACACAGTCAAGAAAACAGTCAAATAATAACATTGACCCATTTCTGGACGGAAAGACGTAAGAGCTGACAAACATGTCATTTTTTCCCCTACATTTCTTTTGATTTATTTAAAAAGAAAAAAAATCTACTGTAATTTACTTTGGGTCTTAAATTATAGGAAATTGAGGTCAACAGAGATTGCTTTTTAGGATATAATGTACTACCTTGACAAGTGTCAGCTGCCTCTTCTCTGACCAGCATGCACTTCAGCTGCTGCCCCCCCCCTCTCTTTTTCTCTCTTGCTGCGCTCCTCGTGTCTTTTGTTCCGTGTCACTTGTCTAATGTGAGAGTAGGAGTTCACACATACAGCCTTCCCTTGGCGAGCATACACACACACACCACACACACACACACACACACACACACACACACACACACACACAAACACACAAACACACACACATAAACAGAGAGAGAGAGACACACAGATGACCGCATAGGCCAGTCTTTTTATGTCACCACAGGGGTTTGCAGTGTCATTGCAACAGGCATGTGTGTGTGTGTGTGTGTGTGTGTGTGTGTGTGTGTGTGTGTGGTGGTGGTGGTGGTGGTGGTGGTGGGGGCTTATGACTCCTCTTTTGTCTTCAGAGGAATTGGTTGTGTCAAAAGGAGAATTATTCCCTCATCACTGCAAGCGCCTCCACTGTCTCTCGTTGTGTGAGTGTGTGTGCCGAATGTGTTCATAAGCAAATGAGAGAGTATTAATTTATGTGTGTGAGTCACAGATGTGTGTGGACTCTGCATGACGTCTAAAGACATGGGAAGAATATTATTAAATTGCTCCCTCTCCATTTGCCGTCATTGTGTGCGAAGCGCGTGATTGCTGGCGTTTGTTTTTGTTTTGCCCTTTCGTCAGTTATGTAAATGCGTACGTGTGCCATGGCAGAATGGCATGGTTGTTGTGGCTCATGTCCCCTCCAGCAGTGCTTTCTGTGGACTAGGTGGGTATTTGAAGTGACAGGAAACTGGCTCTAGCTCACTGTGTGGCGTCGCTTCGGCTCCAGCTACCTCTCCTCTTGCCCTCCTGCTGCTTGACAGATGGTACGAACCCAAAGCAGGATGCCCACTACCATATTAAGTGAGGGCCCGCAGTATGGACTTCACGGGGCGACACGCCCTACGCCAACACGCACATACGCACTGTCTGCAGCTGTGGACCCGAGTATTCGCTCCTGTGGCTATGGCACTATGGCAACAAATTCAGCAGGCCCACGGGGGTTGGGTATTCCTTAGATTGTATTGATTCTGATACTGTAATAATAATAAAAGTTAATACATGGGCAATAACATGAATTGTTACAGCATCTCTAGCTCTTATAAATAATCATTCAGAAATCATTAGAATGTTAAAAACAAAGCAAAACAAATTGCCTGTTACTATTTCCCAGAGCCTAAAGTGGTGTCTTCTAATTACTTGTTTGGTCTTGCCAACAGCCCGAAACCCAATTATGTTTGATTTACAATGATATAAAACAAAGAAACACAACTAATGTATGCTCAAAATTCTCTTATTCAAGAGAGGCAACAGATATTCTGCATATTTGCTTGACAAATGGATTTGGTGATGAATCGATTGTTAAAGTAGTTCTGGATTAATGTTCCTTCAATTGCCTAATTAAATAATGGGCAAATCTTTATTCTGTTCACTCTATGTGCTAAGATCAGCTGATTCTGGGGCCTTATGATGTATAAACACTGTATAAATATACAGTCATGTCCTCCATCGTTTGAAATAGTGGCCACATTTTGCTCACCAC
Organism: Cebidichthys violaceus; assembly: GCF_023349555.1. Classification (NCBI taxonomy): domain Eukaryota; kingdom Metazoa; phylum Chordata; class Actinopteri; order Perciformes; family Stichaeidae; genus Cebidichthys; species Cebidichthys violaceus. The sequence goes on from NW_027176964.1 coordinate 9,339,989, forward strand.
CGTCTTTTGTGAAGGCCACACTTATGAGCGCTTCCCCCAGTTCTGATCCAATTCTCGATTCCAAATATAATTGCCAAAATAGATAGATGGATAATCTCTGATGGAGACAACCTTCAGGCTTCTATCGCTCAAATATAAAAAAAGAATGAATAGGAATTGAAGAGCTGGTAGATTGGGCCTGTATATAAAAAGATTGGAGTAGATGATGAAATTGGTAAGGTTGCCTTCTAACTGTTGAATACCTGAAATGTGTCTGGCACCTTGCTGCCCAGATGCCCGGCACAAACAATGCAGATTTAATAAAGATAGGACACACAGGCGCAGTGGTACACATATTCCTCAACTACACACTTCCCTTTGATAAGCAATCATTTCTGTCCCACTCTGTTCAACAGTGGCCCTTTCTTCCACACACAGGTTTTTTTTTATTAAAAAACACCATAGCTCACATCTGTGGAATGAAACACTGCAGGAGTAGCAGTACGGAAAGCTGGTCTGCAAGTCACCGAGCCTTCTGTTGCCGTATGTGTTTCTGCATGTGGGCGTGAGGCAGACTTCCCAGGTGTTTCAGGACTCGTGAATATCGTCTTTGTCTCGTTTTCCCTCCTTTCCCCGAAGGCAGCAACATTATTTAACAAAATACTCTTCCAAACTCGAAGCATGTTTCTACACTTCGGATGCAGAACAGTTGCCACTTTCTCCTCATCTCTATCAAGTCTGCCGGTCTCTGACGGTTCCTTATTTGGCTTTTTAAGTTGGTCATTTTGGAGGAATTTCGTTTTAAGCTGCTCCAGGCAAGTGACTGCACACAATGGTTATTTAGCTTTGTTGCTACTTGGCTTTTTTTTCTGATGGTTTTATTTTAATCATTGAGATAAACTGTTTCACACTTGTTTCCATTATCATAATTATTTTCTCCCCTCTTTCTCTCTCCGTAAGTCGTTTGTGCCTGTGAGGCTTTATCTCTCATTCTTCCCCTATCTACTCCTGCAGAGGAAGTTGTGAATTCATTTATTTTTCATGTGAAATTTATTGCATGCTCACAGATGTTCTCTAATAAAAAAAAGCCAGTTTGTTTCTGGTACTTGTCTGTGATTTTTACGACTCCATATTTTTGTGATATCATTTTACCACACATTTTATAGCCTTAACATTAAAGCCATATGTTTCAAGAATCCAATTCTAAATTCTAAACCTTCATTAATTGGAGCTATAGACATGATGGCAACCCGGGACTCCTCGGTCTTCTGGGCTTTGGAAGAGACGAGTGAGAATAAGATAAATCACTTCTAAAAACGTTGCCTTTACAAGCCAATGATCCTGTTAGTTTTCTTTAAACTCTTCCTGTCGGAATCCATTTTCTTACACTCACTTTAACAGTCCTCCAACTTCCTTGGTTTGAATGTAATTACAGTTAAATCTGTGTGTTGTTTTGTTGGCTTCCTGGAGGGCTAGCAAGCAGAGTTTTCTTTAGTGCTCTGTGATCCTACTGCATCTCTCCCTCTCCATCTGGTACATTTGGCTTAAACTGCAGAGATCTTTGCTCCCCCATAACATTAGTTCTTCTAGCAACCAGAATACCCAAATGGGTTGTTCTAGCTGTGCACTGCAGCCTCTTTATATCTCCCTCTCCCAGTTTGTGGTGAAGCGGCTTTCCTCAGCTCTCTCTGAGTCCACTCCAACTCTCGTCTCCTGTCGGATTTTTCTGCTTTCCAAGCACATTTTTCTTTAATTAGATGGTAAGATCTGGTTTTTACGTGACATCATTTCTCGAGCATTATTTGTGGCCGAGGAAAGCCCCATGTACATCATGGTGGTTTGCTTATTTGGCTTGACCACGCTGGACTATTTAGATCTGGAGGTGGAGTGACTGTCTGAAGATGGAGAGGCGAGAATGACCAGAGGCTTACTAAGGCCGAACGAGAAACGGGGGCACATTTAAAAAAGCTCATAATTACAGGGGGAACTATGTAATTACTGTCAATTGTCATCCTGTTAGCTGGTAGAGGATTAGCTTTTTATTACCCAAATCCTTATTGACTTAATCATTTTTTTCCACATTCCTCTCTCCGCTTCCTTTAGCAGCCCCTTTCACTTATTCTAGTTCTAGTTTTCTAATCTTTGTGCAGTTTTGAGGGAAAGTTTCCGGAGACCATTTATAGATATCACTTCTGTGCGTCCTAAATGTAGCATCATGTCCTCCATATACACCTGGCATCTGAACCAATTAATAGCAACGTGCTGGTGCTCATTGTTCATAACTGTCTACCCGAAAAGATGGAAGAAGAGTGGAAAGGAAGAGTTGGACGAGAAAATGTGTCAACTGATAAGATTTGGATTGAAACTTAACATATCTTGATACATTGGCTCCACATATATTGTTGTAATTGACAGAATTTCACATATCCTTGCTTATGGAGTTTTCTTGTGTAAAAACTCAAGCTTAAAACTCACAAAGCAATTTTCAATGTGAGTTTACGTTCTATTGTACAAGAGCTCCAAAGTTGTTTTTTTTGCTACTGTACAAATTTACCTTTCCCCTCTCTCCTTCCTCCCAGGAGGAGGTGGCACGCGGTGAGCTAATGAACTTGAAATGACAATGACTTATTTGGCTTGTATTTTCTTCTGCTCAGCCGTAACGGGGCGTTTCAGTCGGGCCCGCTCGTCATCGTTTCATTCGTCTCGTTATTTGCTTTCCCTCCGTTGCTCCCTCACTATTTTCATCTCTTCTTCCTCCCCTGCAGAGTCTTCTCTCATAAATATTTTACATCTTCCAAATGAACTCTGTCAACTTGAGCTTAGCGCATGGCTGGCTGCCTTGTGTGTTTCCAAAGCGTATAATGTGTTTTTGTATAGTATGCGTGTGTGAGTGTGTGCACGTGCATTTGAATGTATATACGTAAAGATGTTGTTCATCTGTGTGAGTGTCTTGCTTTTACTCCAATGCACGACTTGGTTTCTGCGTGCATATTTTGATAAGAGCTCACATGAGAAGTGTTTTACATAATGTGTATGATTTGTTTATTCAAGTGTTATTCCACCAGACAAGGTGACTAAAAACATACAATTTAGAGCAACGACCTGTAGATCTGTAGTATGATGGTCATCATAAGACAGTGCATGTATTTACACCTTTTACACAGACAGTAAGTGCAGCATCTATAGCAGCAATGCATTTTAACTGGAATCCCTGACTCCACAATGTTAGATTAGAAGGATTGTTTTGGGCCTGAGGCATGCTAGATGCTCTCAATGATCTGTGTGTTTGGATACAGTTTTTATTCAGTGTCTTTCATTTTAGTGATTGTAACATTGAGCTTGGTAGGAGATGGTCCAGTGTCTCACTTTCTTCTCTATTTTGGGCCGGGCTCTGGTTTAAACTAAAAGCATTCTCTGTAAATATTTCATGCTCTTGCTACCTTCCTGCTGAGATGAAGTGAGAGACAGAATTGTTGCGTGGGGCTTAAAAACTAGTAGCAACTTTGCTCTCTTCTGTTTCATACCGTCAACAACACATTATGTCTAAGCTCCATTGTCATTCCTTTTCAGTGCACAGTACTTAAACATCACACTTTGTGCGGCATGTTCAAAATCAATTTTCATCTCACCCAGGTATTTTTTGCCTGCGTCATCGTATAAACTACTAACGCACTTCTACACAATGTGACTAAATGGCTTCCTCGAGCTGTGCAGCAGCAGAAGCGGGGCCCTCGTTTCACCGCTCACCTCCTGCGTGTCCTTGCTCCTTACACCCTTCTTTCCTAGTAGCCTCGGCTCCAGCCCTGGGGGCCCCGGGCATCACTCAGTCAAATTGAATCACAAATTCTGCTGGGCAGAGGAGACTGCGAGGCTCAGGATGAATGGCTTGGCTCTGTCGTGTGGTCTCTGCTGATGAATGGTCAGGTTAGAGGACAGGATGGACTGAACCAAGGAAAGAGGATCTGGTGCATCTCTTCACAGGAGGATCTGTTAGTGCATGATATTGTCCCACAGCGAAAATATGTTTATTTTATTTTGAAACTTGAGATTACGATTTTAAAAAGTAATGATCTTTAAAAAAGCTTTCAAACATTAATTTCAGGTCTTTCATTCTGTAACTTTTATATAATTGATGATTTTGTCCATGTAATAGAGGTAAGACAAGTTAAGTACGCATATTCTTCTTGTTGAAAGTTGGTAAAGGGGAACAACAACCTACTGTCTTGATTCTGGCAAATGTTCCCCTCTTTGCAACGTGGTGGTGATGCACAGAGAAGCATCGGCGCTTTGATGTTTCATAGTGGGGTGTTTTGTCAAGAGAGTTTTCGCTCACTGGGATGAACTCTCCCTGCAACAGCCCCTCTCTTCTTAAATCTGCCATCCCTTTTTTCAGCCTCTCAGTGTTTGAGATATGAGTTTGAGAGCTGAGACTTTGTTCCCTTTCTCCAGTCTCATCCCATCTTCCTCTTTCCCCTCAAGCTCTCTCCTCCTCTCCCGAGCTTTCTTCACCTTCTTTCGGGCCTTCTGTGTCCCTTCACATCTCTCTTGGCTTCGTTCCCGTGATGAAGCACAGCTGTCGCGCTCATCGCAAAGCCCCTCTTTTTTTTTCCTTTCACATTGTTGTATAAATTGGCTGGCTGTCTTTCTCAGGCCCTGGCCCTGTTGATTTTGGGTGACGTCAGTAGCCGCTGTTTACGCCTTGGATACAGAGCCAAGTCCGCTGTCTCCTCTGACGGCTTCGACTCAGGTCATTTAACCAACACATAAATGTGTGCGTGTGTGTGTGCATGTTTATTCGAGTGTGCACCAACGAGGCGTACTCGTTAAATTAAAATCAATCACAAATTGCTTCTCCAAACATATCCCGCCCATCAATTACTTATAACTGACTTGATTATTATATTTCTATCTTTGGCAGCCGAATGAGATCACAATCATATTAATGGCAGTGTCTGCTGGGTGGATGAGGAGGAGCGTGATGCATGTGACTGGCACTTAGCTCATCTGAGTCGCTCTGTGAGGCAGAGACGTGCACCTGCAGGGTCATGGCAGGTCTGGGCTGTGGCAGTGAGGTGATGGGAGCTTTAATCGTGCGCCATTGTCTGCTGAAGAGCTGAAGGGGGAGATGACCTCTGGAGCGGCACACTGTGGCAAACACACACTTAAACTTGTTGGCCCTCTGTTTCCCAGACCATATACTTCATTATTTATTAATCTCTGATTACTTTCTTGATTCATTTTTTAAATTAATTGTAGTTTTAGTTTTTTAAACTAATTGTTTGTTTTGTCTACCAACAGCCCCTAACCTAAAGATATTAACATAACCTTTTTTATAGAATACATTTTTTAGAATAGAGCCTTATTTTTTCAAAATTATTGCCAAATAATTTTATGACAATCAGCTAATCCTAGTTGTTCCAGCCCAATACTTTTTGTCATCTGCCCATGTCAGCAAGGGTTGACTATGCTGATAAATATGTGTGAACATATGTGTACAAACTTAGTAGTGCAAGTAGAATTGCCTGCATTTTGGACTAGGTCTGGCATGTATAACACATTGATGAATATTACAGTCGTCACACTTAAAACACTCTAAAGCAGGGCAGTATAACTTAATGGATGCTAAATGTATCTCAGAAAACCCTCCAAGGACATTGCTCCATTGTGATAGGAAAGCACTTCAGCCCTTCAGATGAGATGCATTCACTGTCAAGCCCCCCCCTCCCACACCATATTGTTACCTTTTCTGAAAGCACTTTGCTCTCTTACTCTCTCAGTTTGTGTCTCTCAAACAGGCATGGAGTTATTCTGTGTGGCGGGCCTACCAGCTCTTTTGTAAATGACATGCAGCAGAAAAGGCGGCTTTAACTGGTCCCATCTCCCACATCAGCCATTTTGCAAATTGTAGCTTCTCTCTTGGAAACACAGTGCCTAATGCACCATTTCACTGCTATAAATACTCTTCTCCATAGACCATACCCACGCTCCCATTGTGATGTGATTATTATTTTATTTCAACTTACCGGGATGGGTGTCATGAGTGAAAGGGGAGCCTTGCTGTTTCAATTGATTTTAGACTGGCAGTTCTAATTTTATCCCTTGTGTCTGATTATTACCAATGTGCAAAACAAATGGATAATGTGCCACTTTACAGTTTGTTTAGCATGTACAGCATCCCTAAGCAGTAAGTGTCTTTGCGCCATTGTGTTTCACTAATTTCCCCCAGAGCAGAAGTTGTTTTTGATCAATGCTCTGCTGTATATGACAGTCTTCTTTATGCGTTTGTGTGGTTAGATTGTCAGAGGAAGTGTCATTTTTGATGCTGAGAGCAAAAAAGGAGCCAAACACTGGTGTCAATGGTGATGATGTAAACTTAAATGGAGATACTTTTCTTTCTCTATCTCTCTTAACAAATGACTTTTTCTGAAATAATGGAAGAGGTTATGGTTACAGACTCTCTCCTCACCTCCCTACACTTTTTGAGTGTAATTAATTTGCCAAAGAGACTAAATGCTAAATAATTAAATTTGATAATAATATGACACTGGTCATAAGCCAAATTCCCTCTCTAATGTCTATTTTATATTGCCATGGAAACATATCCTTTAAATATCTGTATTTATTTAACTTTCTTGCAAAAGAACACATTTTACAAGACTGCATTTGTACACATCATAATGTTATAATTTATTCTGTCCCAATACTCATTTTTACTGAATAGAGCTTGAACGCTTCATAATGTAACTCCGTTAATAGCTGTAAGCTCCGTTATTTAGCCTAGCAGGACTGTGCTTCCCACCGGCTGCTAACAGCTAACGCTAACAAGCTCTCCTCCTGTTAAATTTCTTTGTTGTTCAAAATGTAGCACTATCAGGAAAAAAAAGGTACACATGAGTGTTTAACCAGTGTAGTACTAGTTTGTGCAGTACATTAAATGAGCTGATAAATGATAAAATACCGTGATGTCGGATCTTTGCACAGACTTTCGTACTCGCCGATTCAGCATTTTAGGCTGTATTGGAGGCATTTTTGTGATACTGGTATCAGTATCAGAAATTACACATCACACATTCACACATACATTTTGGACATGGTAAAACTAGTTGATCAAATTTAAACCGTAGTTTAACGGAATAATTACTCACATTTAAAAATGTTTTGCAATTTGTAATATATTAATTTCATTTTTCATGTGCTACTTTCCTTCTGCCTTCTTCGGCTTCTGCAGTCAGATTTTTTTTATATTTTCCTCCCAGTGAGATTAAATGAAGTGAATGATGTTTTCCGGATGATGAAATCCTTTTAATGCTTTTTAAAAAAAATGTTTAGTCCAATACAAGTCCTCATACTATTAGATCTCTATCATTTCAGTATCAGTAAATAGATTTGCACGTAGTTAGCGACATCAACACTACATTTAATACAAACCCAGCAGGGGGTCAGTAGTCTGGTGTTCCATTCTGTTGATTCTAGTGAGGAAGTAGAGTACCTCTTTCTGGGTAGCTGAGTTGGCAAACAACAGAAAAACAGAGCAAGAAAAAAAAAAGAAAGGCCAGAAACTGCAGCTCTACTCTAGCCATTGACTGTTTACTCACAGATTAGATCCCTATCTCCCCTAATTGAGTTCCCTGGGATTGGCACACTCAGCCCGTCCACAAACACAACTCTGGTCTCTCAGCATCCCCTTTAATTCACATCTGAATCTGTGAGCTTTTCATGATTTTTTTGGTTGGGAAAGAAGAAATGGACAAATGCAATTGCCGTGAGTTGTGCCTCTGTGTGTGCTTGTGGAGACGCTTCCGAGGCTCGTCTGTCTTCCTGTCAGAATTATATTGTCTCTGCTTTGTTTAGCAAACAGACTCTGTCGCAGTTTAGGACTTTTTTATTGTACCTCTAGGTGTTTCTGCGGCCTGTATGTAGTTACTGTATGTGTGTGTGTGTGGAAACAACATGGAGCAGATACCTGCTTTTACAAGCAGGTCTGTCCTTGTAGTTAAACCAGCCTGTTACACTTGGTCCTGCTCTGCAGCAGTGTTTGGTGATATAGACATCGGCCCTGGCAGTTAACTGCATGGCGACTACCCCTGCAGTTATTATTGTAGTCCGTAAGGGGAACCTATCGTGCTGTCTGGAGACAGCCGCCTTAACAAGACTCCGTCAGCTTCATGTTCCTTTCTCTGAAGTAAAAGGGCCTTCTCTTTCTTTTCTTTTTTTCCTATGCTGAGATTTTCAGAATAGGGACCACTGGCTGTAAGTTCTTGCTGCCTCCACCTTTTTTTAATATTCTTTTTCCCCTGTATCTAGCCCAAAGCAGGCTTTGATGTTCAGCATCTTTACTCTCTGAAATAAGGCTGTTCTGCTGCAAAAGGAACACCCCATCTCTTTCTCCTTTCTCTTTTTTGTTTTGTTTTTAAACACTGCAGGGGAAATATATGCTGGATTTTTATTTATTTTTTCGTTCAGCCAGCTGTTAGGAAGCCATTGTTTCTCTCTGAGTTAAGATGAGGTTCTCGTTTTTTTGCTTGTGGCTCGAATCTCAACCAAGGAGACAGGTAGGCAATTAGGAGAAAAGGTTGATTCCAAGCTCACTTTATTATATTTTCACCTCCAGTGACAGGGGGGTAATAAAAATACAATTGTACACTAAGGTTAATATTTGGAGCACACGACCATACATTAAAAGTTAATGGAGGCATGTACCATTCCCTTCAGTTGCATTCGAAGCACAAAAGACAGACATTATACTGTCAAAGCTTGTTTCCACCCTCAAATCTGTCACAGCAAGTATGAACTCAAGCTTGTCTATCTGCTATCATCATACAGTAGCATCCCAGACTTCCTTTGATTACTGTAACTATTTGTCCATAATCAACATTTTACCATATATGGTCTTCATTCATAAATCAAAACAAAATCTAACATTTACACAGATTATAGTTCAGAAGTTGTAAAAACAGGTTCATATTTTGGTCTTTTTCTTCCTTTTAAAGTTTCAGAGAATAGAGCCATTCCTCTCTAGTCAGGACATGTAGCTCAGAAGCTTACTGTACACAAAGCCTCAGACACATAAATAAACACACACACCTGTTGAATATCTGCTCAAAGGTGTGCATGTAACGGATGAAAAGGGACTTCTATTTTATGAGTCTATTTGTGCAAATATCTGCTAGTTTTTATGTTTCATTTTATGGGTTAAATCCCCATAAAGATCAAATGGGACATGATGTGACACGGCTCAGTGGCAGCTGACAGATTTGAAGGTAATTAAAAGTGCTCTTTTGCCCGATGACTGATGCCAGGGCTGAGGGATCTGAGTGGTGTGACGGGCGTTTGGGGGGGGGGGCTGGCCCGGCCCACACAATGGTGGGCTTTGTAGGTGGCGGTGATGTAGGGAAAGGCTACATGATGTCAGGCAAGTGCTGGTTTCAGTCCATGTATTCAGGTCCTCCTCAGAGCATTTAACACCTTCGCACAGCTGGATGAGGAGGAGTGGGAAGAGCAGCTGGTGGAAACCTATCCTGCAGGAGGAGCTGCAGAACAATCGACTGCATTCCTTGTGAATAATATGGTGGAGGACAATTTGGAGAGTAAGATGTACTTTAGTTCAAAGACGGTCAGAGGTATTCATATACTTTGCAGCTGCATTAAAGTTTAAGTCGTGACACTGGACTTTAGCACGTACACAATACAGCTGCTGGAGTTTTAACCAAAACAAGTAAGAGAGAGCACATTACTCCAGTTTTAGCCTCTTTGCAAATTCTCTTAGTGCAGATTTAAAGAAGTACTTTACAAAACTCTGAATATTCAAGCATCTCCATTTAATATTCTTACTTCTATTTAACAGCGTCAAATTATGTTTTTTCTGAGAGTTATATGCTAAATAAAGCTACCACCAGAAGTCAGTTAGACTGGAAACTACAGGGGAGACAGAAATCCTGGCTCAGACTATAATGGACTATTTCCTTGCTAGCCACCGTAACTTCCTGGAGGCTTGTCATCCCTGTGAGGCAACTGTGACAACTTTTTTATTTTTACACTTTGTTTTTTGTGCAGAGTAAATAAATATGGTATAAATAGATGCAACGTGTTAAACAGTGAGCAATAGAGTGGGTAGTTACCTTTGGGCAGACACAGGCCAGCTGTTTCTCCCTGTGTCCGTGTCTTTGCAAGACGCTAAGCTAATTGGCAGCTGTCAGCGGCTTTATATTTTCCGTGAAGACATGAAAGTGATATCAATGTTCTCATCTAAGTCCCAGCAAGAAAGCGAATAAGCATATTCCTAGCAACTATTCCTTTAAATGAAACAGAAAAATACGTTGTATGAAGAGGCAATCTGTTGAAGTATGGACCAAATCGTCTGTATATTAAAAGTAATTATTGTGATTATGGCGACAGTAATGAAGAAGAAAATTATGCCAGTCTTGCGGAGGTGCTGCTGACTCCAAGTCGTCCTGTGCCTGTTCTTGACTGGCGTCTGGACAGCAGATAAGACCCAGCGTCTCAGAGGAGTGGTATAGATAACCACAGAGAGCTCTTCAGTCCTTCTCTCTGTGTCATTGTCTATCCTCTCTCTCTCTCTCTCTCTCTCTCTCTCTCTCTCTCTTTCTTTCTTCCTCCCTGCGCCCACACTCTCTGTAAATTCTCAATTTTCTTTTTCGACTCTCAACTTCTCCTCCCTCCCTGTTTGGAGGGATAACCATCTACCCTTTCAGCAAAAGCCGGTGCCCTATCTGTCTCCCTGTGGCCTCCCTCTCAGCTCTCTTTCTCCCGCCTTCTCCTCTGCCTTCATCCTGCTCTGGGAGGATAACCATCTAGCCTTTCAGCACAGGCCAGCTCTTTCTAATGACTGTTTCCAGCGAGGGAGGACAGTGGAGAAGCTTTGTCCAACTCACTCTGGTGCATTTCAGCAGCTCAGGGGGGAAAAGGGGAAGTCTATTTCATTTTTTTAATATTTGGACAGCACCACAGAGAAGGACATTTTAATTTAATGTGTTGGCAAGATGAGATGATAAGATTCCTGCCTCTTTAAATTTGACCCATGCTTGTTGAAGTTATATGTCATCTCACCTAACACTAGTGCTTACATGGCTGACTATGTTTGCTAATTTGATAGTTATGTGGAGGCTTTTTAAAGGGCAGCGGGTTGAGTTCAACAATCAGCCACTACAATTAAAAATGATTTAAACTTTGACTTCAAGCTAAAATCAAAATGTCAAGGGTCCTATCAAAATGGAAAATAAGCAACACAACTGCCAGTGCATTGGAGCCATCAGCACACCAAATCACTGTGTTTCTTCACGTCAGACCAAACATTGAGTCTGTAGACTGAACACAGTTTCTCAGATGTAACACTGCAGGTGGAAAAGTTTTGATGACTGATAACAAAAAGGAAGAGTCAAATTTGGAAAGAAGAGAAAGTTGGAAATCTTGACAAAGAAGAAACTCCCACAAAAAATTGTTTTTTGGAAAAAAATGTGATGTTTGTAAAACTTCCAAACGGTGGGGATAAAAGAAACTGAGAGGAGCAAGACAGAGTTTCAAGCTCCATGTTAAAAGCATCACTAGGTAGAAAACCAAAAAACTTTGACAAGTGACGGAAAAACATCTGAAACCTTCATGTCAACAGGCACATGAGCTCTGAAAGGAAGGCATTAATAGAATGTATGACAGAGCGAGTGAGTGGAGGAATGTGAGAACGACAGACGAAGAGGATAATACGAGTAAAGGCAAGGAGCAAAGAACTGCCGCACTTCCAAGTTCAGCAGGGCAGACTTGACAAGCGTTGAGGCTTTCTTTTTCTAAGAAGAACCTACAGAATGAAAAGCCTTCTTTCAGGCCTGGACTGAAAGGCATATTAGACAGAGGCATAGCGAGTGAAAGACACAAACATTCCTCTACACATCTTGAGCAGCTACCTGTCAGAGCGCCGCAATAAAGCTGCTCCCACATGGGCAATATGCCAAGATTTCAAATTCTAAAGGCCTAAAGGGTGGCCTGTGAAAGTCGTAATACCAGAGTGTCAGTGAGTCTGTGTTAAGAGAAATCAATTTATATTATAGTCAAATAACAGTAATATATCTGTAATGTGTACACATCTCTGATTTTCAGCTTCCAGCAATATTTCCAAGACTATATGTAAATCATAAATCATATAGTCTGGAGTGTAGTGCATATCTTTTTCTCTGCCTCTGACTGTTACAATCCAGTCTGACCTTTTCACATCAGAGTTGTACATCAGTTCCAAGCTCTTCTGGATGTAATTTCCCTTGCAGCTATAGTGAGGAGTAATTTGCTGTGGTTCTAGCTGATCTATCTGTGAAGAATGCTTGGACTGTGCTGCACGAAAACATCAATTCTCAAGCTGCACATAATCTTTCCACTGTCCCTGACAAGCGCAGAGAGAACTAATGATTTTTTTACATCATTAAGCTTGTTCCAGAGCCTGAGGGATCATTGTGTGACCAGTCAGCCCTGCACTGTCACGCTAACAAGTGCTAACCCATGACAAATTCACCAGTGTCAATAGTGAAATGTGTGAAAGTCTTCTTTTATGTTGTTTTCTGTCTCCTAGTTTGATAGCGGTCAAGTGGTTCAGTCTGACCTAGTCCAAATGAACCTTCTTCCAGGAAAGGACTTCATTGTTGGTTCCAGTCAAAGAATATTAGGCCACTGTGAAAGCATTTGTTAAACCTATACTTCTGTGCAAACTCTGCAGCTAGTATAGTCAACATGTAACTTTCTGATACTTTAATATAACGTTCAAATCATTTTTGGCTGTAGTTTTTGTTATGCAATCTTTCCATTTCTATATACATCACTGATAAACCTTTTTGTTTTGAGATCATCAGCAGTCCTTACTTATTGCATGCACACTCCCAAAAACACACAATAATCGATTACAAGAATTACAACAACCATACATCTGATTTGAAGTGCGCCTAATATAACTGCTCCCATCTAGGACTAGACGGACCACCGCCCATTTTAATAGATCTAAAGCTGGGTTAAAAGTAACCATCTAGGTTGCAAGTATGCAGTTATCTGTCTCGATATTCGCTGTCTCTGTTATAGGCAGGCATATAGCCAATGTGCCTTCAAGCTAGAAATCAAGGTTGTGGTTATCAGACAGGGTTGTGGAGTAATGATGACTGTATGCACCGTGTAATGGAATGCAACTTTGTAATGTTCAGTAACATTGAGTTAAAGAGTAGCCGAAAGGATTCGTACTTTGTAGCATGATGCCGATATTTATTCCCTGTTAACAAGTATTTTTTCACATTTAAATACCAACAAACAAATAATGCTTTGCTTTGTATCTTTAGTTTATAAATACCAACCTTTACGTCATCATTTTTGGTGCACCACTAACATCCTGAAGGTGACTCAGCTTCCCATCAAGCCTCCTTTTTTTTTTCCCCGAACAAGCGCAGGCACAGCTGGGGGGGTTGTGGTTCTTCAGTCATTATTTGTAAACGGTCAAGGCCCATGCTGTTTTGCATCAAGCAGTGGAAGTGTGTGACATCGGCGATGGTGGCCTACATAGAACAATGATTTGGTGGCCTGGTTTTCTGAAATGAGCGACTGCGGCGAATGGCGCTCTGTGATGTTTCTTGGCGATTCACTGAGGTTTGCAGAGAGAACAGGCTGGTTGGAGGCGAGGACGAAAACAGAGACCACAGACTTAATAGTTCTGACATTCTCTCAGCATCTTTATCTGCGTCTTGACAGTCCTGTTGCTTTCCACTGGTTTGCGTGTGTCCTGACTATCTTCTCCATCAGCCTTTGTCTGTTGTCTGCCTACCTGACTGCCCATCCTGAAACTGTCTTCCATCCCGTTGTCTTGCTGCCCAATTGCCATGTGGCTTTCATGTTTCTGTTTGTTTGCCTTTCAGTCTCTTGGCCTGGCTGTCAGTTAGCCGTGTCTATCTGTCTGTTGTCAAGACATTTCACTGACTCACAGTGACTAAGTGAGGCCTGAAGGGCTAGCTTGTTCTGACCTGACTTCAAAATAGACAGCTTGGCACGCACACCATGCACACACAACGTCGCCAAAACAGGGCTTTCCTTGTACTGCGTTAGTTCCCATGTCAGCCCCTGTTTCAGATCTGGCTTCTAATATGACTCACTGGTTACGGGACTTACGAGCGGCCGTTTGAGAACGATCATTGAAGCCCACAGCCATAATGCGTCTGATTGTCAGTTAACAAGAACACACACAGTGGAATACAAAGCTCTGTCTTTTTGGCTCACTGATTAAAGTGCTGCTGTTGGTGCTTTGCTGATTGAGCAGACCTCAGCTAGATTGATAATTCCAATGCTTAAAGTCAGGGAGCGTATATACAGTCGATGCGTCCCGACTACATAACCAGTAGATTGTGCAATTTAACGCCATCAAACCAATAATGCCACTAAATGACAGATGATGATACTACTTATCTTTATTTTAAATGTAGACAAATGACAAAATCATAGAGATAAGAGAAAATCCTCCAAGGTAACGAGTGATGTCTAGTCCCAGCCATAAATAAAACATGTCAGCGTTTGAGGATCTGGGCAAGTGTGGATCTGCTCTTTGGAGGCCCAGATTCCCTGGCCAAATTCCCAGAGGCAAAGGAAGGAAAGGGGGGGGGGGGGGGGGGGCATGAACTATGGGATGGACTGAGAGACTTGTCTGTGCTTTGATCTTATGACTGAGGCAGAGAGTGTCAGTCATAGCCACATAAGCACCAAACTATGATCAGATCACCCAGCACTTAATACGTATCTGACTCATTATTGAGGATTAAAGAAGATCGAGGATTGAGGATTCGACAACCTCTCTATCTGGCTTTGAAAACGGTTCAATGGGAGTGGCATGGGTGTGTGCTTGTGGGTTAAGAGCTGCTGATTGACGGCCTTTTATGAGGGCCTTTGTACTGACAGCAGAGAGAAAAAAGCCACATTAAATAGTAGAATTACATTCAAGTCTTCTATCAAATGTGCCATTTGTCTTTTATTAAAAATGGATTTCTGTTCATTTATATCCAAAGATTGAGAGTGAGAGAACAGACTGTTCATTCTTTCCGTGGAGTGGGAGCTAGGAGCATCAATCTTAGCCGACAGCTTGTAAATGTAATTCTAAGTGGTTTAATTATTATTATTATTATTATTATTATTATTATTATTTAATAGTCCGTACAACCCTCTATAAAGAAATAATTGCGCACCACCAGTAAATCTATTACTCTGTATTTCGTTTGATGCAAACTATGAGATTCGCAGGTTAAGAATGTGATTTTGCACAGTGGATGAAATGCACCTTTCTGTTTATTGTGCATTGTGCAATTTCAGGAATTCATCGTGTGTGAACGAGTGTGAGAACAAGGAGATGAGCTTGAGAGAGTTAAAGGTCTTGTCAGGTAACAGCTGTGCCTGCAACTCTGTTGCAATACTGCGGGAAAGTTTTATTCATTAGTTTATCAACTGGCAGAAAGGTATTAGATGGAAATGTTATAACCAGTTGTTAAATCATCTGGCAGAATCTTGTATATTTGATGTTAAAGGCTTAAAAGAGACTTACATGCTCATGTTTCAGTATAATATTGAACACTTTTGTGGCTGCTTCTCAGGCAAAGTTAGCAATCTTAAGACATGACTTTAGGGCTTTGTAAGTAGTAATGGGGATTTTTCATAATTTAATGGAGCTGATATTGTGAATTTGTTTGCAAACATGTTGGCTATTTGCACACCCATACACAGAGTGACATTGACATTTATATGGTGTCCATTAGGGTGGGGGGGAATCGATTAATTTAAGAATCAAGATCTCATCCTCTGAATTGAGAACCAGTCTTCCTCTACACCAAGTCGAAGCCGTGTCAAGCATTATTGTGTGATTTTTTTTAACAAATTGCACAGTGTGATTTTGTGCACAGTATATATTTTTTAATTGGTTTCTGTGAAATATAAAGGCACCAAACCTAAGTTTATGCTATGTTATGTACCTATGGTATTACAGCCGGATTTGTATCTTTTTGAATAACTTGAGTTTGTTATTCCTCAAGTCAGTGAGAATATAGAAATACTTAAAACCTATTTATTTGTGCAAGTTTAGTAGGAATAAAAGTTACCTTTTGCTTTTGTGTGTTTACATTATATCAGTTAATATCACTTTTTTCAAATATAAAAACTCCATTATTGTCTGTTTGCTATTTGGTGCTGAGCAGGTAGAGCACAGCGGGGTTTAAGCTTTTTCATGCCTGTAGAGTTTTAAGAGAGCAATAAGAGTGAACCAAAATATTAAAATATGCTTTAACGCTCACTAGGTAAACATGGATTATAGCCGGTTGAATTCATAGTGAAAATAATTAGTTGAAGGTCACTAAATCATTCGGTTCCAAACCCTTTTCCCTTCTTTGCCCTTCCCAGGGTTTGTTCTCTCTTTATCTTTCTTAGTGCATCTTTGGTTCCTTTGTGAAAGCGTTTCATCCTCTCTGCTTTTTCCTTCACACCGCCCCGGCTCTTTTATGTGCTCACCTTCCCATTTTTCTCCTACGTACGTCTCTCTCAGCTGCATCACCCACCAGCCTCTGTGTCCGTGTCTCTGACTCAGTCCTGGCTGAATGTGTTTGGAGCTCTTGTTGCTTTGACAGGCCCTGACAACAGCAGGTCAGCTTCTATCTATCAGCCTCTCCACCTCTCAGCAGCACAAGGCCGAGTGGAACTGGCTCCTTTGTTTGTTCTTTCACCGTCAGGAGAGAGCCCTGCCACAAAGTTAAGCTTGCACACTTGTAGGAGTCAAGCCATGAGCTCTTTCTTACACACACACACACACACACACACACACACACACACACACACACACACACACACACACACACACACACACGGACAAATACCTGCAAACAGGCACAGGCTCTGTGCTGTTTCTTGCGCTGTCTCACCCCTTTCACGCATACAATTGGGGCAATTTTACATGTCAACATCAGTCTTGAAAAGGAACTCGTAGTGTTTTTTCCCCAAATGTTGCTCTGGTAATTTGCCTACTCAGGACCTTGAAATATGTCTAAACTCTTGACTATGTGGCTCTTTAGCTGCTAAATGGCTGTTAAATGTTTGATAGGTACAATTCTCTTTTACATGGAGTGTTGACAGAATAGCTGAAGGGGGG
Source organism: Cebidichthys violaceus (assembly GCF_023349555.1). Lineage (NCBI taxonomy): Eukaryota > Metazoa > Chordata > Actinopteri > Perciformes > Stichaeidae > Cebidichthys > Cebidichthys violaceus. Next base: position 9,357,117 of record NW_027176964.1, read on the forward strand.
GGCCTTTTCCCCACCGCCACCAATGGTCAGCAATCAAGCTGCAGAGATAAACATAAAATAAATAACAAATAAAAAAATAAATTCATCAATTAGGCAAACTCTGAGAACAGACAATGCTCATTTTTTATGTTGTCATTATTTTTGCAATTCGGCCTGCTGCGTTGTTGCATCCAAATCTATTCCCGACAGTTTTGTGCTCCGTGAGAAAACTGTGAATGTCAAAAAGTCTGACTGTCTCATGGATGTTTGAAGTCAGCAATGTTACAGGTTTATTATGTGAAAAGGGCTTCTGTCATTCCCTCCTCATCCTCCCTCATCTCCAAGAGTTTTTGTAGACTTGGTTGCGTGCAGTTTCACGGGAGGCAGGAGCGCCCAGTCCACGTCATGTGACAGGATGTTCTGCCTCATGTGTGTCAACTGTTGACGCTTCCTGTCAAAGGCCTTTGCTGGATCGTCAGTGGAAAACTCACCCACAAACACACACACACACACACACACACACACACACACACACACACACACACACACACACACACACACACACACACACGCACATACACACTCCAAACCAACACTCCACATTCTTCCACACACAGAAATGAGGTCAGCTCTCTGCTCCTTTTATTTTGAGGTGGCCTACAATACAGTATGTCTAAGATATGGTTCGGATACACATCAGCAGGATAACTTTCTTGAGAGTAACTTTTTCACTGCCTTTTTCCTCTCCGTCTCCCTTTTTTTTTTTGAGATTCGGTAAGTCAGTAAAAACACAGACGAGCTCAAGTTAAGACATGCCTGTGACAGGCAGGGTGGGTTATTGAGTGTAACTACAGTGTGTGTCTGTACATTATTCTGTTGGATGTGTTATTCTTGTTAAGTCTGAGTAAATTACATTCTGCTGCATTCCAGGTCAGTCTGAATTAATCTCAGTCAACAGAGAAGTGAACAAAAAAAAATAAATGGTGGGAATGGAATGAAAAGAGTGGCGATGACACTGAAAAAGGCCAGGACATGAACGGGCAAGTTGGCAGGCTGGTTTGGAAGCTACAAAACCACATCAGCCTCCTTGACAGCACTGTGACTATACCTGCTAAGTGAATGGGACAGGCCACTGCCACCATTCAAAGCAGCTGGCTCTCGCACTCTGTGTTTATCCTGAGCCGGAAGGAGAAGGAGAAGGAGGAGGTGGGACGAAGAGGAAATGCAGTTGTGTGCAGAGTGTGTGTGCATGTCACTCTGTGCCTGTCTTATCAGAGTGGGCAGTCAAACATGTTTATAAGGGCTACAGCTTCCTCATTCCAAAAACCTGTTGTAATCCATCTTCAGATCCCACAGGTTCTGTCCGACCCAGCGCAAATGTTGCATCTTAACAATCGTTTAATGTTGCGCATAGTTCTCTACTTATCAGTGGGCCTTTAGTTAAGTATTAGTTTAGGTCGTCTCTCTTGCTCGCCCCCTCACATTCTCTTTCTCTCGTCTAACGTTAGTAATTGCAGTCGCTAATCCATTTCAGTATGTAAACAATGACACTATCACTGTTGTTCTCCATTCTGATGTTCCAGCATCTGGTTCACATCTGTTACTATGAGAGATGATATAAACAGGGACACAATTCATAATAATTTTAGTCACTTTTGGGTTCCTCATACTGAAACTATTTGGTTTTTACTTTCAAAAGGTCGCACCTTCTGAACAAGACTTATTAAAGAGCTGAATAATGGTATTAGCATTTCTTTAACATTGCAATATACGTGTTGTATTTTTCCTTTGGGATAGGGCATTAACTGAATTGTGCATTAACATGAGCACAGTTATGATAACAATTAAACAAACTTGTAAGTGGTCATAAACATATTTAGGAGCAACATCCCGTCTCATCCCGTCCTTTCCTTTGCTATACCCTGCTTCCCCTACTTTTCTCCATTTTTCTGCTCCATTTGTTAACATAGACTGACCACTGAGTTCAACACAGCCAGAGCTATTGAACTCTAACCAAGTAATCTTCTCTCCAGTGCCCACATCATTACATTATTCCTTTAGTCATTCCAGGCCATTAACATGAGTCTGATTCAAGTCAAGTGAGCATCTTGTTTAGGGTGACAGTTGAGAGCAATATTCACTGGCTGCTCAGGTAGTCAGTTAGAAAGTGTGGGCGCTTGAAGAAGGCAGCATGGAGATCAGCCGGCCTCAGTAGTTATGTGTTATTAATGTGTTGTGCGGCCGCCGCCTCGTCTGGCTCGAGGAAGCTATTTATGTGACTTTCTGGTTGGCTCACATTACCAGACTGGTGAGCATTGAGGGTCTAGGTTAAAGCCTGGGTCGCCCGTAGGTCGCTTTGTGTGTGTGTGTGTGTGTGTGTGTGTGTGTGTGTGTGTGTGTGTGTGATAGCTAGGCGGGTGGTAGCTGTTATTCAGCCTGTATTAAGCATTTGTTTGTTCGGCATGTGAAATGTCAGTGTGCACAGTTGGTGGATGAGACGTAAAGCTCAGTTGCCAAATAGCCCTGTTACTTTTCACCTGTTTAAACCCTAATCCACTGCTCAAGTGTGGGTGTGTGAGCCTGTGCGTGATTCCTGGTGTCCATGAGTGTTTTCCTTGGCACTGGCAATAATCCACCTCGCTGTGGACACACACACGCACATACTCTCATCAATGGCTGGATTAGGCTGCTAATCTCTCAGATCCCACAGCATGTGTACACACGCATGCATGCATGCATGTGTGCAAATACACACACACACACACACACACACACACACACACACACACACACACACACACACACACTGTACACTGTGGTTTGAAACAGTTGAAACAGTGTCAGTTATGCAACGGCAATCTTAACCAGGAGCCATTCGTGTCAGCATATGAGCGCGGTCACAGTTATACCATTTTGTCAAATGTGCCTCAGAAGAAAAGTATGGAGATTTACCAACTGTTAACATGTAATGCGCCCTAAATTCCTCTATGCATACTTCTCCAAAGCTTTAGTGCCAGCAGTGTCAAAAATACAGCCAGAACTGTTGGCTAGTTTGGTTCACTGTGAAGTCGAGCATATGACTGTGGTCGTATTAATAAAATGCTTGCTACAATGCATAAAGAGTGAGGTTTGCCGGTCGGGTCGAGTTCAGGTTGTGTGTTTAGTCTAAAAAAAAAAAAAAAGAAAAGAAAAATGGGTCGATCGGGGCCAAGAAATGATTTGAATGCTCGGTTCAACAGATGCCCACTGTGCCACTGTGCTCATGCTGATTAGGGGCTTGATTATTGAGCTCTTTTGTGTATTTGCAAGATTAAGCCGAATTCAATACACTGGTTAACTCTAGGTAACATGCAATCCTCTTTTATCCTGACAATCTTTCCCCCAATGTTGAACCCAAGAACAGTTAACACACAGTGGTCAGGGTGTAGAATGCAAGAAAGAGCAGATAAAAAAAAAGTCATATGTGTCCATAGGTCTAACAGTCTAGACAATGTTTATGTATAGACAGTCACACCTATGAGCAATGGGCATTTTCTCTGAAACGCCAGTCTACTTGAGCTGTGTGCATGTTTCCCTGCATTAGCATTGTGCAAACTCAATGAAAAACAGACAACTCCAGTGTTAACTCTAGTGTTAACTATTGTGCCACTGTGGTAATTGTTGTCATCTTAAAAATGAATTAAATACACACTGTGCTTTAAGGCTTTAAGCTTCAGCAGACAGCAATGAGAAAAAAAAAAAGAATTTTCTATATTCCAATTTTCCACCTTACCAACGTGAAGGACAAAGAAACTGAGGTTTTGAATAAGCTGTGCACACATGAGGGCATGCTTAAAACCCTCCATGAACACACTGAATAGTCAAAGTCTGAATTGCCCAGCTCAATCAGCATAACACCTGCACAGGTTAACATTTTCTGAATTGACGAAACTAAATTTGTCACAGGCGTGAAATTGTCTGAAAGGACAAAATAAAGAGCAACAATGGCTGCGCATTATGTTGTGAGACGGTGTTTATTTATTCTTATCTTGGTTTTTAGTACCCCTGGACCAGAAAGAAACAAACTTAAATGCTAAATAGTGACACAGCAACATGACTGAACAAGGCCAGCATTTTGACTCCTCCTGTTTTGTTCACAGACTCTCAGACAAATGACAGAGATGCTTTGGCTTTGAGTCATTCTTAATTTCCTGTTGCCCTCTCCTCTCTCTGCGTTTCCCACCATCTCTAAAAGCCGCTGACTGTCAGTCTCTCTCATGCTTTATCACAGTGTGCACGACCCTATTCTGCCTTCCCAGATTACTGTTTAATAGGAGCCTTCCTCCCTGGTGAACAGTGATAAGCTAATGGTTAGGGAATTGCTCACCATTAAGCAGCCGTGTCCGTCAAAAGAAAAGGGAAAGAAACGGTGGGCGACTGTTATGGGGTGAATAGTTTCCCTAATTTTGCCCCCATGCATAGATTCATTGTTGGGTGGGTGGGTGGCTTATGAGTGTGTGTAATTTTAGGAGAGGCCAGATAATTGGCTTGCTTCCTCAGTGCTGATTGGCCTCCCAGAAAGTGACTGATTAATGCAGAACACCTACTCTGTCAATTTGAATATTCTTTAATAGATCTTTTAATTTTGAGCAGATCTTATTCATGTGTGGTTTTTGTTTTATTTCTATGGGCCAACTGCACAGTTTAAACTCTGCAATTCACCGTCTCTTGCGAGACATGAACAGTACTATTATTATGACCGTACATTTCAAGTTTATCATGCATTCCATGAAGTTTATTCAGAATGCAGGAACAATTCAGGCACAATAGAGACAGGAAATGGCGAGGGCAGGCTGGAAATTGGTTAAGGCAAGAGTAAATCTCTAATGTACGAGGAGTGGTCTTGTGGTATGTAATGAAAACATGTTTTTTTTTTAGCTATCTCTAAGAGCAGAAAATAGGATGTCTGGTATTGTAAGCACAGAAAATTGGACGTCTCAAGCATTAGCATTAGCTGCCCTCCCTGTTATGGCCCTTTTAGATGCCCCTGTTGGAGCCTCCCACTAAAACAGCTTCTCTCCAGATTGAGCTGTCCTCCTCTGCTGATTACTCTAGTATCCTCTGGCTATTAGACTGAATGTGTGTGTGTGTGTGTGTGTGTGTGTGTGTGTGTGTGTGTGTGTGTGTGTGTGTGTGTGTGTGTGTGTGTGAAAGAGAGAGGGAGATAATGAACGAGTGTCAGTGTAAAAGCGAGAGCTATGTCTGGTTGTTAAGGATACATTTCCTCTTCACTTGATCGAAAGTGGCTTACTGTTGCTCTCGCCCAAATCGAGATACACACAGATTTACACCAACACACACACACACTGCAGTTTACTGAGTCAAATGGAGGGGAGACTGCCCTGTTTGTAACATTAGCCGACTGCTAGGTTAGCCAACTGGAAACGTAATGCTCTTTTACAGGTGACCTTTTCTGCTGTGCGGCAGATGTGTGTCCAGGACCTTGCGTTGCGTGTGTGTTTAAAACTGCACATGTACGTGTCCAATCAGCAGATGTTGTGAGTGTATGCGGAAAACCACTACATTTTTTATTAATATATGAAATGGACCCTTTGAAGAGGTTGTTCCTGCCTGGCTGCATGTGGAAGCCTCACACCTCCTACTATCCATGTGTGTGTGTGAGCGTATTGTGCTTTTAAGTGTGTATTGTTCTTTGCACAGATGTCCTTCAAATGGCAGGCAGCAAGCAGATTCCACTGGAAGAAATGGCCACAGGCCCGTAATACACATGGGCACTAAAACCAGTCCCAGGCATTTAAACGGCTGTCCCAGGGGCTGACGGATAGCTGCTGACCCCTGATAGCACTGTATGCCATTCCTCCATCAAGCTTCTTTCTCACTCTTCCTATCCTCCCTCCCTTTTTCCATTTCTTTGTCCTCTCGTCGTCACTCTCTCACCCCCTCATTCAATGTATTTGTCCTCTCACCGACACGCACAAATCACACAGACTTGCGCACAAGTGCCCTTCTCCAGGTCCACAAACTCTCTCTCTCTTACTCTCTCCCTTGGCGTGTGGATGGGTGACACCATGACCAGTGAGAGAGTGCTGAGAGATGCTCAATGTCACCTCCTCCTCCGATCCAGGCAGCCCGTCCTCCACTTTCGTGTTCAAAGAGGAAAATCGCCTTTAATTGCTTCTCTCGGTCAAGATGAGGCACTTAAAGGAAAGTTGCGGAAACTTGGTTGGCATATGATCAGTGAAGTACGTGGACACCCTCATTGACTGTAAAGTACAGCTGAGATCGCATAGCGGCTACGCAGCAGTGATTATCTCAGCCTACAACTACAGTGAATGAAGCTGAAATGCATGCTTGTAATCGTTGAGCCCACGCACGCCATTAAAGATGAAAGGGATGGGGATCAATCTTATCGATGGTGGCACTGTGCCTTCAGACTTGCCTCTCAGCGGAACCTTTACCAGGTGCATGCTAATAACAGCATGAGGAACATTAAATCATTAATCCTGTACATATGTGTGTTCACTGCATTTGTATATGCCTCTGTGCAGGCTATGTAAAGTACAGTTTTGGGACGATGATGCAGACATACAGTAAACCTGTCGAGACTTCCCAGTCACAATATTAGAATGTGTAAACTGCAAAGCTTTGATGATTAGATTGAGGCTTAGACCTAAGCCTATTCATTCTATTAATAAAGGAGAGAATAGGGCCAAAGGTCTTGGGATACTGTACATTTTATGTACATGTACATGAGAAAGCACTGTGTGTTTAGTATGTTGCAGACATATATGTTAATTTTCTTTTATGTGTATTTTAATGTGTAAGTCAAAACCTGAAAGGTTTAAAATGTTGCAGCAAACATAGGTTTAGTCACTGTGTTGTTATTATTATTGTGCTCTTGAAATGTATGACAATGGCCTGGAAACCTCCATATTATCTTTTTGTATTTGCATCAGATTTGTCATGGCTGTGACACTGAAAAGCAGAAGATAGAAAAATCTAAAAATAATTCCAAGTTAGATACTGATCAAATGCAGTAAGTCGCCATATTCCCTAATTATTCACAAGATTAGACAAACCAGACACGATGGTTAAGTTTAGGGTCTGTATGCGTGTGTAGATCTGAGTGAACCAACAGAGAGGCAGTTAGAATGCTCGTCACTGCAGGGCCTTTGGGTGGGAGGGTGGACTCAGTGAGATTCAGTTTGGTGTTTCTTCCATGGAGGGAGTAATACAATCAGGATGGAAATACTACAACCTGCACTCTATCTATAAACACTGCTTAACGCAAAGTGCAACCAGTGGCACGCTGATATCAAATAACAATGGAGATGTTGGCTTTTGTAATACAGACTATGGACAAGTCAGTCACACAAACTGTTAGTCTTCTTATCACCTGTAAATGTAGCACTCCTACTTGAACCAGGCATCCTATGATCACATATGATTCTGATAGTAGGGGTTAGCGGTTATCAAGCCTCTGCGGTTTAAGAAATTCTTATCAACTGTGTGACGGACAGTTGATTAAATGGACTATAGGGCTAGGGTGACACAACAATTAGATGCTCCTTAATATTTATTCAGACTTACTCCCTCATATGAACAACAGCACGAGAGCAAAAATGGCCAAAAAAATGGTTGCCATCCTATCTGCATACTTGCTACAGCCATTTTGATGTTTGTCCGTACTCTTTTGTCTCTGAGCATGCATCAGAAGCTTTAATTAATAATTTCATATTAAGAAGAAAGAAGTGTTCTATTGACTTTAGAAGTCTAACAGAATCCTTCTTTCCTGATTCCCACCACATCTCAATGTGATTCGTTGTGCCCTGCTCTACATAGTGCCTTGTTTTTACAATCCTTGTGTGCTTCTGTGTTTCCCATTGGATTCATATTATGTGTGTTGTTAGTTGCGTTGATGTGGAAGATGGTGTTTCCGTCTTACGTAATTTATTTATTTTTTCATTTCAGCTGCAGCTTGACTGCCGTTTTAACCAACTTTGACAGCCCTTGTTTAAATTCTTTCATATGGTATTTATTTGCGTGTGTGTATAATCACACACACATCCCGAGCTCACAGATCCTTTACACTCGCCTGAGTTTCTGTATCTGTGTGTGTCCGTGTGTGTGTCTGTGCACGCACATGTTTTCAAATGCATGCACGTGAATGTGTGTCAGGAATGCTCATTAAAATTGCATGGGAGATGATGCTGTACTCCTGCTCCAGTGCTCCCATTTCCACAGAGTTCTCCACATCTTGCCAGGTAATCAGGCGGGCGGACACATTCAGCCCTGCCACCTTGACTGCCAACAGGCTGGTTTTAAGGCCATAAAAACAGTCACTGCTGCTAATTCTCCCTCTCATGTTCATGTTCACCACAGAGTATTTTATACAGCAGCAACACAGGAACTATCAATCTCAGTTTTGTTGAGTGATGACTGAATTGAAGGAACCTGTAAATAATAATGCCATGTTTTTTGTCCCTGTTCTTCTCTGCTTTTCTTCATCCCCTATTTTTCTTCCTACTCCCCTGTCTGCCCCCCCACCCCCAACATCCTTTCTTCTCCTCTGCCTCCACCTGTCCTCCTTCTAGGGGAGCACCTGCGCATCTGCCCCCAGGGTTACACCTGCTGCACCAGTGGCATGGAGGACAACTTGGCCACGCTGAGCCGCAGGGAGATGGAGGGACTACTCAAAGAGGCCGGCCGATCCTTACAGACTTCACTCACTGGACAGTACAAGGCCTTCGATGGTGAGTTTGTGTATTCACGCTAGGTGTATGGCTGAGTGAGGGAATGAGACGGAGGGAGTCAAACTTTTTGACATATACTGTACAAGGACACAGTTTTCGGGTGGTTTGTTTTGTGTCAGTGTTGATAGAACAGTACCATTATCTTTCCGGCTGTGCTGTTTTCTTTTCACATACCCAGCCCACACAAAAGTGCAGACATACACCGACACACAGTCTGACAAGAAGTGTAAGAGATATGTTTTATCATAAGGTCCACTGATTGATTAAGAACATTGATCTACTGTCATGTTTCAACAGCAGAGGCTGGTAATGCCTCGCAGTAGTGTTGTCAGAATGCCAAGTCAATACTTGAGAGGACTTGATACATATATTCCTCAAATAAGGCTTTATTATTGGCAGAAATATGTCTCACTAGAAACTGAATTTAAATCATTTATATTTGAATTTCTGAACTTTATTAATTAAATAAAAACAAAATTGAATCACATAATTTGAAAATGAATTTATTTGTTTCCAATGAACTTGAAACTGAATGTAATATTATAAATATGAATTCAGTTGCTCTGTAACTGTATTTGATCCTCAACTCTACATACTTCCACATTCAGTTCTCATAATTCAAATTCATTTTACTGAGACACACATCCGGTCGTTGAGGAAGAGCAATTGAGTGCAGCTTTGCAGAGCTCCGGTCCCTGTACGCTTTGATAGTTTGTTTATTGGATTAAATCCAAAGTAGAAACAAGAAAAAGGACTCATATTTTCATTTCATCTAACATACGACCACTGCAGGAGAGAGAGGAGAGCAGGCAACAGCTCCGGAGGCGGACCTTCACTTTGAGGCTGTGTCTCATCACACATTGCAGTTCCTATTTTAAATTATGTTAACATTTTCCAGTGTTGTGATAACGTATGTAGAGCAAGAGTCTGAATGACTAAATCTACAAACCATAGCAAAGTGTTGTTTTAGCGCTTAATAATACGAACTGAAATCAGGACTTATTTGCAGTGCTCCGAGTGTGGGTGAAGAAAAATGAGAGAGACAAAGAAAGAGAGAGAGGAGAGAGGGATTTTCAATCTTAGCACATTGGCGCACCAAGGCAATTATTTGTGTCTAATGACCTGCTCCAGTTAATAGAAGGGTGTCTCTGTGCTCCGCTTGTTCCCCTCGGCCAGTCGGTGACAATGGATCTGTCAGCCGGGGCTCTGAGTTTGGCTAGTTAGCCTGACCTTTTCAGATCACAGTGATTAGTTGCAGAGTGACATTTCTTTACTCTTCTTCTATTGCTGTCCTGCTTTCTCATAGTCCCGCCCTATCACCCCGGTGGGCAGTTGGCTGTGCCAAAGGGATACAGTCATCCTGCCAAGTACAAACATAAACATACAGACACACACACACACACACACACACACACACACACACACACACACACACACATACACACACAAACCTGGCCAGGACATACATGTTATCTCCAAGTTAGATTATGTCATCCTACAATTCTTGAGCTTTCCCAATTTTTCAGGAAAACACCTCATTTAGCACAGCATGCCTGTAAACAACAGACTACAGACACACATTTTCAAGCAGCACTCAGCTCCAACCTCTAAACATTCTAATGATGTGCATCCAAAAACTCGTAGTTCAATACACAGAGACACACAACACCATCATGGTAACTTGCGTTGCCTCAGAATGAAGTCATTTGTAGCATTTTTTTGTTCCTGTGTGCTCAGAGTTTATGTTTTTGTGTTGCCCGTCCGTCCATTCTAATGAACCTGATATCTTTGGAACTCCTCAAGGGAATTTCTTCAAATTTCAGCACAAACATCCACAACCACATCCACATCCTCCCCTTCGTCACTGCCTCCACGCTGTCCAGTTCCAACATGATCACCTAGCTGGCCTTCCTTAACAGCTCGTTGAGTCGCTGGCCTCCAAGCCTTGATGCCACCTGCCAGGCGGCACGCCACCAAGTCTCCAAGTAAAGACAACAGTCACTGGAAATTATTCGCTGGAATCATACATCTCAATCTAGTCATAGCTTCCATTTTGCCATAAAAATACAATTAATACCTTTTATTGAATCTCTTCAAAGTCTTCACTGCATATACAGTATTATAAGAGTCTGCACAGACATGGATGTAAACTGCTACTTGACTGGTTGGCGGAGGCATACAACCGGGAGGCGGTAAATCTACCGCCTAAAGTCTCTGTTTTTTGTGTCTCCTTATCTCACCCCAATCAGCATCAGAAGGGGATGGCAGAGCTGACAGAGGGAGGAGAGAAATATATGTGTGCTGAGACCTTGAGGTCTTAAAACCATCTGGTTTTGACTGTGTCCTCGGAAGGCAAGAGCTGAGCGATAGACTGGGGTTAATTGTACCATAACACGTTACATTTGCTGCCACATGATCGGAGAAATTTTGTGAGGATCCACCCATTCTTACAAAAGACATCCTCTTGTTATCCTCAGCTGTGGAAAAGTGAAAAGGTCAAAGATGATGTACTTCTGTTTCAGGGTTTTATAAAAAAAAGTTACGACTTAACCATTTCAGAAGTAGTTTGGTTGTTGGATTTTATAAAAAATATTAAGTAAGGCTGTTATGGTTTAAAATAGGTGAAGATTAGATGATTCCAAACCACGTCCAGAGCAGAATTTCTTTAGGTTTTTTTTTATGGCTGAAAGCGAGTTCAGTGACATTGTACGATGCTGCCAGTCCCTGCACATCTGGCTATGTTTAGCAGGGTGTGGGCTAGCTAGCGCCATGTGGCTAAGTGTAGGGTGTTACTGTTCCAGGCAGACTTGGACTTTTTAGGTCCAGGGACTTTGGAAGAAGCCCCAACCAAGCCACAGATTAGAGGACCAGCATGCTCGCATAAAGCTGGCTCTGGGCCTGCGAGTGTGTAGCCTACGCTGTATGTATGTGAGCATGCAAATGTGTTTATATGCACGTGTTTGTAAGCTTGTGATTTAGTATGTGTCACAGTCGAGATTTGATGGGTATTTGTATACAGCATGTGTGTCCGTGGTTTGCACTTGGTAGCTTGGTAGTACTCCCAATCTCTTCACTGTCATGCATGCTGTGCAGAGAGGTACAAACTAAATATTATATCATGTTAAACAAATATACAGAATATAATGCAGAGGAGGAAAAAGGAGGGGGAAGGAGGGGACAGAATGAAACTGAGACGGATGGAAGGATAAAAGATCCAGAGAAAAGGGGACATGTCGTCAGAGCAAGAGAGAAGGTAAGAGATATACTGGTGGAAATAAAGAGTGGTAGCTAGAGAGAGAGTGGAAGGGATGAACGGAGAAAGAGAGATGGGGTTACATGTGAAAGTGAGAGGGAAAAGGTCAGAGAGGACACAGAGAGTGATGGCACCAAAGGGAGCTGCGTGTTAGATAGCAACCAGGTGTGTTAGACAGACGGAAGCCTTTAACCTGGCAGGTGGTGTTTGGCCTAATGGTGCCATCACTAGCATCTGATTCACTGTCTGTGTGTGTGTGTGTGTGTGTGTGTGTGTGTGTGTGTTCACTTGTACTGCTGCCACATAGAGCTTCATGCAAAAGCACATGTTTTTACTTTGTACAAAAGAATACTTATTTAGACTATATAATACCAAGATCAAAAGAAAAGACAATATTATTCACAAAAGTCATACATGTTACCTTTCAAATTTCTGATTTGGTTTGTACAGTATGTGAGTCCTGAAGGGTTCTGCTCACTGCTTACAAAACTTAAGGTCCTCGAACACCAGACTCGTGTCCGTGCCTTGATTGGACAAAAAGGTTAAATTGGGACAGAATTTTTCTATGCTTCTATTTGATTTCATCAGTCTTTTGATGTTAAGAAACAATTCATAGCGCATTTGTAGTGGCCAGTTGTCCAATAAATCCAAAACAAACATAAATCAAAGGCCCACTGACGCACCATGGGTTTGTGGTTCACGCAGACAAAAGAATGCATTGTCCATATGTATGAACAAAGGAACTCCTATCGCTGCCTCTCCTGCTCTGGTAAAATACCATAGGTCCACCCCGTGATTATCAAAAGAACAAGCTATCTTAATAAATCAAAAATATCTAACCTAAATAAGCAAAGATCTAGAATAATTAAACAATACTACTAATGAATCAAATAACTAAATATTAAAATCAAATAAATAACTCCTACAACATTATAACTCTGACTTGACTATTGACTAAACTATTTTGATATTTTTTCATGAAAAAAACTAAACATTCCATATCTTGGGGACGTTTAATACATCTAATGCTTTATTAAGACAATTCCAGCGTTTCTTTTCTTTCTGTTTTTTACTAGATGGATGAATATTTGGAAAAAGAGAGTGCGGGTCAAAGAAATTTAATTCTTAACTAGAGAGGCACCCATAGCGATACTGATATTGGATTTCGGTCCGTGAGACATACATTAATCAAACACTGGTACAGGATCAGTACTCGGTGTCAGCCAATACACAGAGCCCAGGTATCGGTATCTGTACCGGGACTGAACAAGTCGGACTGGTGCATCCCAACTCTTAACTCAGGTCTTAAATCTTCAACACACACACACACACACACACACATGCACATTCATGCACTGGCACACAGTATTTCTGAGCAGCCAAATACTTATTGGCCAGTGTTTTCCAGCCCATTTCATTCCAAGGCTGATCAGTGGTCATAGAGCTTAATCTGATTTGAAGATTATTGGCTGGCCGGTTTATGGGTACTCTCATTTCTAGATGACCAAGCAGGACTCGCTTATTTATTCATTTAAGTAGAGCTCTGAACATCTCCCCGCTGGACTGTTAAGTAATTCATCTCCTCCCGGGGAGACAGACTGAGGGGGAGCAATCCACGAGTATGACATCAAGCACTCTCAATTGTATCCTATCAGATTTAGGAAACGGGCCCTAAACTTGGATCAAAGGACAAGTCTGTGTCGCCATCAGCTGATAGCAAGCGGCAGCCTGCTGTATTCTTTTCAGTGAATAGTCTGGCAGCTCATCGGGAGTTCTGATACAGAGAAAACATTGTAATGCAATCCATATAAGAACAATTTGGTCATTTTCAAGTGAAAAGCCATGCATTTCTAGGTTAAAACTGGAATGCATTTGAGTATATGACTATATTTCAATATGTAGTTGAGATCCGATACACTGAAGTCCTCTGACACCTCTCAGTGTAAGGCAGAATAATTTAACAGCACCACAAACTACAGCCACCAAAAGGACGACTAATTGCTGCTAATACGCGTACAGATGCGGACACCACAGTCGCATAGTAGTTCAGTTTATGCTGTCCGCTACATGCTCAGCAGATCCCGAAGCTGCCACTCGTAGCGTAGTGGTCACAACACGTAGGCGGTAAACGGATGTCCGCACAGAGCCTGCACACACAACCTCTTGACGAAATTTGCATCAGGCAGATCCTAGCGGACCTTTGCGTACTCACGGACGTGGAAAATTATACTATGGCTTTAGCTAGTTGTACCCAATACTGATTGTTTTCAACCAAATGTAGGCCAGTTTGTTTTTTCTTTTCCCCTCCATATCACTAAACCAATGCTTACTTAGATTCGACACTGGTTTCACAGTCTGTACTGCAGTATTCCGACAATTAAGCAACAGATTTGATTCACTCCCACCTCCCGCCACCCCTCCTCTAATTTCCTGCTTTCAGGGTCACCTCTGATGATGTCATAAGAGACAAGGACATCTGCTCCCATTGTGGTGCTTGATTGGCTCATTTTATCTTCATGCAAATCACGTCGGCAGGGACCTGGAGTACACTGGCCTAATTATGCCAAACACATTACTCGCCAGGAGCGATGGTGCCTTGGAAAGATAAAATGAAAGAGAGAAAAAACAAGACGGCGGGAAAAAGGAAAGAGGAATTCGGTGTTAGAACGGATGGTTAGCAGTGGAAAGTAAGATGAGATGAGAGGGAAAAAGAGAACCAAATGATAGTGAGGGTCAGGAATGGTATGGAGTTTGGGAGGAAACAAGCAGCTGAAAAAGAGAACCAGATGGATAGAAAATAAAACAGGCATGGTTAAATGGTGCATACTGCTAGAAAGGGAAAGTCAGAGGAGAGAGAGTGAAATAAAAGCTTCCACAGAGAGCCTGTTGATAAATTACATGCATTATGTGATGTGTCGGCGTGTTTATTATGAGTGAGCTTTTAATAGCATCTAAATGCTGGCCAAGGGGCTTGCAGTGTTCTCGGGGCACAGCATGTGTGTGATAAGTGTTGTTATTGATGGAGAGTCAGACTGACACATAAACAGTCTAACTGCTCCCATATCATCTTTTGTACATTCAGGGCGCCCAGGACAGCAGTATTTGTTTTGTGCCTGTTGTGTGTATTTTTTTCATTGTCCTTGCACAGGTGGGGGAACTAACAAAGGGAAAGGCTGAGGATCCTGGGTACTTGCGGATGGGGAGTGGTTCTGGTCGAAAAAGTAGAGAGATCACAAAACCATGTGGGGCCAATGGGTGGGATACAGAGTACAGACTAGCCTTGCTGTGCCTGCAATATTGCAGCTCTGCCAGTCTCCCTTTCTTTCCTTCTCTTGAAGATCAAGTTACCTCAAATGTACAGGATATGTTTGGGATTATTTTTGGGAAAGTAGTTATAATAGCCATTTATAAAACAGATCAAATTTTTATTAATAATTCCTTAACAATGAGGGATACTATGGAAACAGGATTCCTTGCTTGAAGAGTTCTATCTATATTGTTCACATCTGTAGGCAAAAAAAATATTATTTTCAGCAATTGTAATTTTTATGCCAAAGTTTCACAAGTTTCATGCATGGCCAAAATGCCTCTTGTATACATTGTGTACTTTTAACCAAGTGCAGGTGTCAGTTCAAGCCAACCTGAAAAACGTGATGGCATTTAGCTTACAGGTGGCAACATGATGAAGTTAAATGGCTGTAATTCAGTAGTCCTGAGTCTGAGTCACGCAAATGTTGCACAATTCATTCTTGTACAAACGCCTCATATTCCCAGACAGGATTTGGATATTCCCCAAATGTCATGGCAGCCACCAGACAATCAACATGATTGTGTATTTTGATGCAGATCAGATCCAGATGCAGCTTAAAATGTTCCATCATTAAAATAACAAATTTAGAGCAGTGTACAGGCTTGGCAGAGGTACTGTACGTGCTCTCTGAGTACTTTCTAGTTTTATTTTTTTATGCACCGATGACACCTGTTTTTCTCCTCCTCCTTTTGGCATGTGTCTCATCTTTTGCTCTTTGTCTCTCTGCCTCGCTCCTTGCTGCCAAAGAACCGACCGGCTAATATGATCACTCAGCACTTGCAAAATGGACAAATAGAATTAAGGCTGTCAGATATGAACAAGATATACAATTGCTTTTTCCTGTCTTACTCCCTCTCATTCGTTCACTGATCTTCCTTCTCTATCCAATCCTCCCATGTCAGTCTCGGGCGCACTGCCAACACTCTGTTGAGCTGACATGTTTCTCAGCTAGTTTTCTACATAAGGTCATTAATTGTAGGTTAGTAAGTGCATGAATCTTCAGTATGCTTAAGCATTAGTGTCAAAATCACTGTCCATGTATCTACTTTCATTTTTCCTCCATTTTTAATGTGTGGGAAGTGTCCTTCTCTTGCAAAAAAACTGGCTTTTCCCAGAATTTGGATTGTATATTTTACAAAGTTTTTTTCAGTCCTCCAACATGGTCCCGTGTGCTTTGAAACATTTCCTGCACATGCAAGATAATACTAACTGCCAATTTGGAGGAAACTAAAACTAAATGGGTCTCGGGAGACCCGAGAGTTAGGTGGGCTAAGTTGTTAAAGATTCAGTGATTTCTTGTCAGCCTGTGATTGCTTATCACCATCCCGTATTACATCAGATTATTCAATCAGCTGGTGTTAGTTGCAACTTTAGTAGACAGTGGCAAATGTTGCCAGACCCGCTAAGCTCTCTGTATGAGAACCCTGAATCTGGATTATCCTGGAATGAGTAGCACAAGCCTCGGCCAGTTAATACCTCTGTGTGAGAAAGTAACTCGGGATCAGTCCAAGCCCTCAGCAAGAGTGATTGGCAGCTGGAGGAACATCAATGCTACCTCTGTGTTACTCCGAAACTCTTGTCAATAACACGACTTGACACGGGAGACAGAGCGAGGAGGGGGAGGACCAAAGACAGAGAGACACCAGAGAGACAGAGGGCACGTGGAGGTAGAGGCGACTTGTCTGGTTTCAAGCACCGTATTGATTGACACAAGACCAAGAGAGGGTAAAAGAGGGTGAAATACTAGAGAGTATTTCCAAGGTTTGTAAGGGTTTGTGTGTACACTTAAATATGTGTGTTTAATTAGGTAAAGAGGCAGTGGGATAAGTGGACGTAGGAACAGAGTTAAAATAAGCCTCTGACATGTCAAGGTGGCCTGGATGTGAAGCTCAAAGTGATTACAAATGAAATCATTAACTCACCTCTCACTGCAGGAAGAAAGTCATTAAGACACACATGCTTGACTTAGCTTATTCTAAGTGTGTGAGAGAAGAGAAAGAGGGAAAGGCAGAATGTGATGGAGGGAGAGGGTGGCGAGAGAGATTTTCCTAATCTACTGTCACATTAAAGAAAGAAACTGCTGGTAATTATGAGAGTATGCAGTCAATGTGGTTGGTCTCTGCAAAGCAGCTGAGCAAATGCCTGAAGTATTTTCACGATATTAAAAGGATATTCTCCAATATTCATATACGACACAATATTGCCAATCAGGAGCATAGAAAACACTCAAACTGATGTTCAAAACAATACATGTTTGTTCCACTCTAATGCATTACATCGGACCAAACTCTGCTTGTTTTTAAACACTTTCTTAAAGTTTTGTTATTAAGTCTGACAACAGACTGACTGGGAGGATGTTATCATGATGAGAATATAGTGTCACAATAAACTTGTGACAGGCCAATGGTGAATTACAGCCCAGTTCCACTTTGTTGACAGTTGGAATCAGTTTGGTGGACACAGAGGATGTCATGCTGCACATATCGTACAAAAAACGCCTTGAGGACAGACATTTATTTTTAAATAAAGATTTTACCTTCATATAAATTCTAGGATACATAGCGTAGATTAAAACAAATTACAATAATTTATATCTATTTTTATACCTATTTTATAACAATATTTGGATCAAATGACTGAGCAATTCTAAATGAGTGAGATTTACCGGGCGAGATGCAGTAGAAAAATATCAATAATCAATTCTCACAACAAACAGACATCTCTTATAGTAAGGTTTAGTTATGACTTTAAATGTATACATTGAGGAGCGATTAAGTGTCCTTGTGACTACTACACTGAAAGTAAGTACAAACACACCAATATAAGCAATAAGGCTTCCTCTCCCATGGCTCTTCCCCTAGAGAGCAGACGCTGGGGGAGCGAAGGTGGAGGTTAGGCTTCATGGGATGATAGAAGATTGAGGGAGAGATTAAAAGGAAGGAGGGGTGAGGGAAGGGATGAGTTTGTAGCTCCCCGTATCGTGGAGACACGAGCAGATGAAGAATGAGAAAGGTCATCTCCACACACAAAAGCTCATGCACACACACGTGCACAAGGGGGCTTTGTATCATACTAATGATGATCATTATTCACTTGAGCTGAAGGGCAGAGGAGAACTGGACAGCATGATACCATTTACCAAGATCTGCCCTCCACGTGTGGCAATCCTTAAAAAGATGCCCCAACCACGTAAAGATAGTAAACAGAAATGAGAATAAATCATTTAATGGGGAAAACAACTTCACTCCATCACCTGAATAAAACTATTTCTGCTGAAACTCATTTTGCTAAACCAGACTTTAGGCATTTTTACAGTCTGGCTGACAGTACACAGCAGGAATGAATTCTAATGGCGATTAAAAGCAAAGCTGCACCAGTCACAGCAGCTCTCCGTCTCTCTGTCTGTCTGACTGCCACTGTGTACCCTGTATAGTGTGTGTGTGTGTGTGTGTGTGTGTGTGTGTGTGTGTGTGTGTGTGTGTGTGTGTGTGTTGTGTGAGGGTCTGTGATCCCTGTGCGTCTGTGTGTGTGCACATGAATCTGCTGTCACTTTGAAGTTGGTTTCTCTGTGCACATGTGTGTGCATGTGCTTTTCTGCTGACTCCTGGAAGTATGTTTTTGTGTGTGTTGGCTTGCACAAATGCGTGTGCTTCATAAATGCAGCTCTCCTGGTACTTTGAGGCTGGCCCAGAGCTGTGTTTCCAGACAGTTTGAGTGACAGAAGGTCACGGAACAGGGGAGTGATGTGTCATCCAGCTTGGAAGTCTCGCTGCCAAACAAACTGTGGAAGTACGGCTGCTTCATGTCAGAAGCATTTATCTCAGCAAGCAACGTAATCTAAGAAACGATTCACGTCACACACAAAGACGTAGGCTGCACACCACCATTCATTAAATTGCCATTTGCTGTGCACTCTGAGGTTTATAGCTATAATGAGGAGCTTACTAAGGAGGATTTCTCTATCATGTTGAAAACATTTACATCAGTCGTTTCTGTTTTGCTTTATTCTTATTTATATATAAAGAATATATAACACACACTTTGAACCTGGTCCCCCACCATTTTTTTCATCTTGCAGTAGGAAATGGTTTGGTTTGTTTATTCCAGTGTTTTAACATATAATTTAGACATTCAGTAACACAATAAAATGGTCACATATCATTAAAATACAATCCTAAACTTGAAAAATGAAATGATGATTTGCCTTTATTACACTAGAGAGGAAGAGCAGTCACAGGTTTTCAGCTTAATACAGCAAAAGCCCAAAAAGTGCCAATATTTAATAGAAAAGGCCTTTTAATTTGATTTGTAGAGATATTTTTGAACCCCTTAGAGGCAAACATTTATGCCCAGAGCTCATTGTACATTGTGTGCATCAAACTGACACATTACCATGACTCTGGTTTAGAAATAATGTACACTGATATTATTCTGGGCATGAACCCAACTGAGGGAAACGTCAAAGGGCAGTTGGCGCTGAAATAGAATGTGGTTGTAGGAGAAAGGAACTTGACCTGATGTGTCAGGGTGTAGAGCTTTTAAAACCAAAACAAACTCAGATATAACTTATAGCTAAAGACATCTTTTCAAATCAAAGTCTCCAATGAAAGAAGACCTTTTAGGTCGGAGTCTATGAAAATGCCAGAAGAAAGCAGCAAATAACAGCAGCGGTGAAGCAGGCCGGCTGGTGTTTATTAATGAGTGGGGAAGCAGAACAGAGATATAGTATCCAACAAGGCCACTGCTTAGATAATGCCACGCAGATGGGTCAGGATGAGCTTAGCATATTAAAATGTTATGTAACTCCAAGTGCTGTGAATGTCTTCAGGCCCTGCGCATGTGGGTGTTGGAGTTTTTGCTCCTGTATAACTCAGCTTGATTTTTCCATATGTTGTCGTCAGGGAAACTGTTAGAAGACGGGGTGTGTTTGTATTTTATTTAAATTTGCTGGATTGTGTGTGTGTGTGTGTGGGGGGGATGTTTGTGTGTGTTATGATGTCCTTAAAAACTGCTTCGTTAGGGGATTACGCTCCAGGCGAGGTGTCCCCTGCGGAGGCCACAACCTCACCCCGTTCCACGTCTCCTCCCTATCAGGGGTGGTGGCATGCAGAGATAAGACACCTACAAAGTAAACACTGCCACACACTCCAGCTTCCCATCTCCCTGCAGCACAAACGCACACGCATACACACACACAGGCAGACAAAACACACACACATGCACCTGGTTTGAACCCATTGTGTACGTGGAGATGCAGAGCAAATGTTGGCCCTGAATGGATGGAAGTTCGGGGACAGTGTTGTTGTTGCTGCCACACACTTGGCAGAACACGGGCCTCATTTATAAACATTGTTTACACACAAGGCGGATGAAAAAATGTTTATGCCACTGGCCACAGAATAGCTGGGATTCGTGAAAACAAACTTGGATGTGTGAGTGTATGCACCTTGACAGGAAAGTCAACCGCTGGTGAGTCACCAGTTTTAGCTGCACCTGTCCAATCTAATGCAATCAAATATAGTTTCTTAACCTTAAAACATAAAATGTTTGCGCTGGAGACACAGTTTTTTTTTTGAGGCTGTAGATATTAGTGGAGTTGTATCCTATTGCATTTGTGCAATTAGTGTGTAATATCCTGTCCCCCTCATGAATGTTAAAGGATTGGAACGAAACATTACTATAGGATTTGGATTTGCAGTTTGCGTTCCTGTTTCCATTTACTTTTTTAGTTTGTTCTTGTCTCAGTCTGACTTCAACTTTCTTCATCTTTTTTTCCCATTTCTGACAGTCTGCCTTCCTGCTTGTCTGTCTGTCTGCCTGCCTAGCTCTGTCTGTACCCTATATCTCTGAATCCTCACTCGGAGCAGTATATACTGCACCCCGAAGCGCTGTCAATTCTCTGACATCCCCTAGAGGTACACTCACACATACTTCAGCTTTAGGTTCACTGACAGTACGAGGCAAGTGTTGGTATGCAGCACAAAGCGTTAAGAATAAGAGGGAAATTGTGTAAAAAAAAAATTGTTTTTGCGGTAATAGTTATCGGGGAATATTACAGATATTACAGAGCTTTATAGCTCTGAAAGGTCGACACATCTTCGTTAATGACTGACTCTATATTGAGCAGCACACACTACATGTACAGTGGGTGAGAATGAAAATGTGAAGAGGAATAAATATGGCACAGAACAAAATAACATTGTCAAGTGTGTGGTTGCCGAAAGTGTAAACATGAGTTTTAAACCATAAACTTTCGATATTTGTTTTTAGGTTACTTCCTGGAGATGCTGAACCGCTCTGCGAACAGTCTACAGGAGACTTTCACTGCAAATTGGGGCTTAGTATACTCCCAGAATTCCCAGGTCTTCTCTGACCTGTACACGGATTTGAGGCACTACTACCGAGGCTCCAATGTCAACCTGGAGGAGGTGCTGAACGAATTCTGGGCCAAGCTGCTGGAGAAGCTCTTCTTCCAGGCAAACAAGCAGTATTACATAGGTACAACCAGCTTTTCTGTAGAACACTAACTAACAACCAAGCGCTGCTTCATAACACAGGTTTATTGCCTGAGACCAGTACAAATATAAGGTATATAAGCTAAGGAGCAGAACATTTAGTATGGCTCTGACACTGTCAATGATTATATCCTATTTCTTGACCTCGTAAAGATTTTTGAGATTACTTTATATTCTATTGAAGCACAATCTTTAGATGTATTTTCTACTTTGATGACGATTAATGGATGTGTATGCTGCTTGCAGGTGAGGACTACCTGGAGTGTGTGTCCAAGCAGATAGAGACACTACGGCCCTTCGGGGAAACACCCCGTGGGATGAAGACGATGGTCACGCGCACATTTGTGGCAGCACGTTCCTTTGTTCAGGGACTGGTGATCAGTGGGGATGTGGTGCGCAAAGTGTCCCAGGTAAAACCTCCCATCCCATCCTGCGACTGTTTACTCTCCCATTTTCTCCCTTTTTCATTTTGAACGGTATCCCCTCCGTCCAGTGGCTGCAATTAGTTTTCCTTCCCTTAACCCATAAGAACCCAAGCCCATTTTTCCTTAAAGGAAAATTATAGGGGATTTAAAACAGACCAAATGGACCACATGGAAATATTTTTTAAATGCTACCCCCTAGTGCCAAAGATCTGAAATGTTACTTATATGTCCCATTGGGCGTTTACGTACACTATACATCGTATAGATGTTTTTCTCATTTGAAAATCAGCCAACTTGGCCTTTTTTTGCTTGGTAACAAAGATATGCCTTTGTATTTGCATTTCCACAACACATCAAAATTATAACTTTTAAGGTTGGATTTAATCAAAAATATTTATTTTACAAGACAAGAATGTCTTCTCCTTGGATGATCTTCAGTGCATCCTGAATACTGTATCGTTTATTCTAGATCACGCTGCAAAAGAAATAATGAAATTACTTTGAAATAGAACCAAAATAGGATAATTAAATCTAGTTTGTTTGTATGTTTTATTTACTGATATGTAAATGTTTCTTTCACAATTCTTTCATATTTAATTTGACTAATAATTTCATCAATTCGATAAACTCGATAAACAACAAAAGAACATATTTTAGTTAAAAATAATTGAATCAGTTAAATCTATTGAGCAGCTCATTACTATTTTTCTTATTGTGACTAATATGTCACATTGGTTTTTCTGACACAATTATAAGTTTAAAAGCCCGATGTGACGTCTGTCACAACAATATTTTCTTAACTTTTAAAGTTTGATACATTTGTTTGTGAAATATGGTTAGAACAGTTTAGATGTAATGTGTGTTGAAACTTAACTTAAGCAACCGAAATAAGCTTTTTAAAATTAGCTAGGTCTGCCAAATTTGCTGACCAGCCAGGCAGCCATTTTTGGAAAATTAACTCACTGTCACATGACTTCACCAGGATGTTCCATATGTGTCACTTGGGGACTTAAAGAGTTAAAATCAAGGATAAAACTGTAATCTGCCGCAAAGCTAATATTCTCTGCTCCCACCACATGTGCATTGGTATTCTTGTGTTGAGGGGGTCTGTATTCTCATGAACACCATTGCCCCTTCTTTATGTGAACACCCAAACACACACACACACACACACACACACACACACACACACACACACACACACACACACACACACACACACATACACACACAGGCAGGTTTTTACCAGTCTGTGTGCATAGTATAAAGCAGTGGCAGATCAATGTTGGTGGAAACGAGAGGCTCCATAAAGTATGGCCACCGGCTCAGACAATCAGCCCCTGCAACAACAGTTAATGTCAGCTCCACGCTGAAAAATGTCTCCCTGGGCCGTGGGGAGGGTTAATACCTCCCAAGAGAAATGGCCCCCTCTGTATATAAGACAAGAGTAAGGTTAAGATCAGAGCAAGACCGAGAAATAATGTCAGCTCCTGAAAGGGAGGTGGCCAATACTGATGCACCGCTGAAAAATCTCTCCCGTCAGACACTTGGCAAGCAGGGTGCTGAGAGCAGTGGCCACATGAGAAATATACTCATTCTTTAAGAAAGCAATGCTGCTTCGGATATGAATATTACAGTGTTATCTGAAGAAAATATCACAAGGTCAGACTGTGTGTGAGCATGAAGAGACAAAGATCAAGAGAAAATAATGACATTATCAGTTGTGGTGCTACTACATGACTACAAGACCACACCTTTGGATGCATGTCAAAGTAAGAATGTATATGATCCTTCTCCCTTTCACGCTGATATGTGTTCAGACTAGCACTGTGGGTGGCACATACTGTACTGTTTGCTAGCAACAGAGTGAGACAGCCTGGCCTAGCATCTCTCTCTCTCTCTCTGTCGATCTCTGGCCTGGAAAATAGGTGCAATGTCTCACACCTACACAAAGGGACCAGAGGATGTCTCAATTAAGTGGCTGCGCGCAGCAGTAGCCCATCCACAGCCACAGGGGAGTAAAATCAGGAATAACCATGAGCACAGCTAGTCTGGCATAGCAGGAAGCTGGTGAATAATTAGACTCAGAGAGTGACAGTGACAACTAAAACTGCCTGACCCGGAGCTAAGGAATACAGCTAGTCTAACGGAGCTACACACAGTTACTACTTAACTTTGACTCAAGCCAGCAGACGGTGAAGTAAGGTTCACAATTAGCATGGGCAGCATGCTGTATTGGAATTGCTGCTCATGCTTTGTGTACCCTTGGACCAGCTACAATAGCTTTTGATCGCTACAACTGATAAGCAACTCTCTTGAACAAACACTCATGCTCACACTGAAGTACATGGGCACGCAAGGGTTTAATGTTACGGAAACACACACACACCTCATCATGCCCTCATTTCCCTCCAACGGTGATGAACATTTCCCCTGTGTGGCTACTTCTCGATACACATTTCCTGACTGATGCCATTTTGTTGGTGCTGAAGGACAGGGAGCGATGTGTGCAATTTAACAAGGCTGGCTCGGGGATACGTGTTCATAATTAGCACAGCTTTTACAAAATTACAAAATGTCATCCCTGCGCTAATACCAGGGCACCGGAGCGCTGCTCCTCAGAATAAGGTCATGGGCTGGGCACACACTCATCGAAAGTCTTAAGAGGGAAGGCAAGAGCACACAGTATCAAGAGAGTAGTCGCTATGGACACACTTGGTCAATCTCTGTTAATGGGAATTTCTAAGTAAGGACCATTGAACTGTGCAAGGAGACAGAATGGCTAATTGTCCTTTGAGTCAAGTCAAGGCCTGTTTGTGCAATTTGAGTGAAACAAGTTCAGACTCCAACCAACTGTTCAGTTTCAAATTCATAATTTGTGTGTCAGTCTGTGTTGCTTGTCTTCCCCAGCACATAATCAGCGCTGTGCTGTACTTCAGATTGGAACAACACTGTGCTATGATGGGAACAAATGAGACAGTGAGAAGTAGTGAGAGAGGAAAGAAAGACTGACAAACTCCAGCATCCTCTCTTGTACCTACAGTTGTGGTCAAAAGTTTACATACACTTTTAAAGAACATAATGTCATGGCTCTCTTGAGTTTCCCCGTTATTTCTAAAACTCTGATTTTTCTCTGATAGAGTGATTGGAACAGATACTTCTTTGTCACAAAAAACATTCATGAAGTTTGGTTCTTTCATGACTTTATTATGGGTAACAGAAAAAGTGATCAAATCTGCTGGGTCAAAAATATACATAGAGCAGTGCTAATATTTGGTTACATGTCCCTTGGCCATTTTCACTTCAATTAGGCGCTTTTGGTAGCCATCCACAAGCTTCTGGCAAGCTTCTCGTTGAATCTTTGACCACTCCTCTTGACAGAATTGGTGCAGTTCAGTTAAATTTGATGGCTTTCTGACATGGACTTGTTTCTTCAGCATTGTCCACATGTTCTCAATGGGATTTTAAGTCAGGACTTTGGGAAGGCCATTCTAAAACCCTAATTCTAGCCTGATTTAGCCATTCCATTACCACTTTTGATGTGTGTTTGGGGTCATTGTCCTGTTGGAACACCCAACTGCACCCAAGACCCAACCTTCGGGCTGATGATTTTAGGTTATCTTGAAGAATTTGAAGGTAATCCTCCTTCATTATCCCATTTACTCTCTGTAAAGCACCAGTTCCATTGGCAGCAAAACAGCCCCACAGCATAATACTACCACCACCGTGCTTGACGGTAGGCATGGTGTTCTTGGGGTTAAAGGCCTCACCTTTTCTCCTCCAAACATATTGCTGGGCATTGTGGCCAAACAGCTCGATTTTTGTTTCATCTGACCACAGAACTTTCCTCCAGAAGGTCTTATCTTTGTCCATGTGATCAGCAGCAAACTTCAGTCGAGCCTTAAGGTGCCGCTTTTGGAGCAAGGGCTTCCTTCTTGCACGGCAGCCTCTCAGTCCATGGAGATGCAAAACACGCTTGACTGTGGACACTGACACCTGTGTTCCAGCAGCTTCTAATTCTTGGCAGATCTGCTTTTTGGTGGTTCTCGGTTGACTCTTCACCCTCCTGACCAATTTTCTCTCAGCAGCAGGTGATAGCTTGCGTTTTCTTCCTGATTGTGGCAGTGACAAAACAGTGCCATGCACTTTATACTTACAAACAATTGTTTGCACTGTTGCTCTTGGGACCTGCAGCTGCTTTGAAATGGCTCCAAGTGACTTTCCTGACTTGTTCAAGTCAATGATTCGCTTTTTCAGATCCATGCTGAGCTCCTTTGACTTTCCCATTGTAGCGTTTGTGGGCGTTTGTATCCAATGAGCCCTATTTAAATGGCCTCAGAGAAGTCACCAGCTGTAGTCACTCATAATCACTCACAAGAAGTTAAGAGGCCATGCTATGAAGCTCATTTCATTGACACAACTTTCTAAGTCACCAAAATTGCTAATTCATGTTGCTGTATGTATATTTTTGACCCAGCAGATTTTGTCACTTTTTCTGTTAACCCATAATAAAGTCATGAAAGAACCAAACTTCATGAATGTTTTTTATGACAAAGAAGTATTTGTTCCAATCACTCTATCAGAGAAAAATCAGAGTTGTAGAAATAACTGGAAACTCAAGAGAGCCATGACATTATGTTCTTTACAAGTGTATGTAAACTTTTGACCACAACTGTATTCTTCTGCTCATACCTAGTAAATTGTGCTGAAACATTTCTGTTGATATTTCTCAGAGCTGTGCCCTGCACTGTCCTCTGTCTCCTTTCACTGTGAATAGCTTGGTACACTAATTTGGAGCTTAGCTTTCCCCTCCTTTCCACTGTAATTCTACCTTCGATTGATTGGGCCCTAACGAGACAACCGCTCCTATTTTTAGCTCTGTATCGCCACTTAAAGGGACCAGTGACTGAGGATGTTTACCACACACTGCTCAGGGAGGTATCACACTGGTAGAGTGTGAAGCTGGAGAGAATAAAATAATTTTTGCTATTAATTGCTTCCCTTGTCTCCCGAGGAAGCGTCTGTGTTTGCTACCAACTCAGAAGAAACATAACATGATTCCCTTCTATGTTTTAGTTGTTTTAGCGATGGAAAAAATGTAAGTGTAGTGAAAGGTGATGAAAGAGTATCCTGAAAGGAGGCTGAGAATAAGACCAAGATGCGCGGACCAACAGAATAATTTGAGAGATGTTTTTTGTGAGACAGAAAAGGAGACCTCAACTGTAAGATGCAGTCTTTCTTTCTGGTACGGTATTAATTCTTCCCTTGCTTCGCTTCGAGCAGCACCAGTTGCTGTGTCCTTAACTTTTTTACGGACTTTTTTTATTCCCTTGGGTAGGGGAGTGGAGGAAGTAGGCCACGCGCCACATGGCTCACTCTGGAGGCAAGGAGTCTGGATTGTCTCGCTCTGCAACACAAGGGGGAGAGGTCGCTCATATATCCCGAGTAATTACAAAGGAAAGACAAGCAGAGAGAGGGTGGAGAAGGACTGAAGAGCCTCCCGCATGATAGCCACGAGCAATATAGGAGATACTGACAGGTGCGGCGAGCATGTTGTGAAAGCGAGGGTAGGGGCAAGAAAGGGTATGGGTGTTTAAAATGTAACGCAGTCGTGGCAATGAGCTGAACCATCAAAGAGAATATTTCAAACCTAAAACTTTCTTTTGATATCTCTGGATGAGAGAATTTAAATCAAGTCAGAGTGTGTGTGTGTGTGTACTGTGTATATATGTGTGTGCATGTGCCTCTATACGTGTTGAAGCAGTTATCTGATCAATTGATCAGTTGATCGTCTGAAAATATATCTGTAACAGTTTTGATTAACCAATTAAGCAATGTATTAAGCAAACATATCTTCACTGCATGTTTTGGCAATTTTGCTTGATAAATTCATCCAGTTACTTAAAAATTAGGATTTGCTCCTTTTTTCCTATTTTATATCTCTGTTAATTAGTTTAATAATTTCAGGACGTCCCCCTTGTGCTCTGTGTAATTGAGATGGGCATTTTAATAATTTATCTTTCTCAGGTTATGAGAAAAATAATCAAACGATTTATAGATAATGAAAATAATACTTAGTTGCAGCCGTAGGCATGTGAGTCTTATTGAATACAGAGGAAGTTGTCAACAGCGATCTCCAATTAGCACCATGGAAGTGTTACATTCTGTTTTGTGTCTGTTGTGTCTGACCCGGGACTCCCGGCATTAATACTGTATGGATGATGTAACAGAAACAGGATTAATGACAGTCTGTCCTTAATAAGTATTTCATTAACACCACCCTAGGTTTTTTTTTACTCCCCTGCCAACGCCCTCGGTGAATCTCGTAGCTTTTTAAACATCCCTCATCTCTCTGGTTTTCAGTCTTTTGCTTCACTCACCCCTGCACACTCCCTTCCCTCACTCTTCTCTCTCACCAAAGAAGCATTCGTCTGACTCATCCCTGGCTAATGAGTGGTGGGGTAAGGATGGGAGGAGGGGAGAAAAGGAGGGCAGGAGTGAGGAGCTGACTCATGTCTTGTATGACTTGAGATTAAGCCTGGGAATGTGGTTATTGCTTTTCTGTGTCACTTATTTCACTTTATACTGTCCTCCTTGTGCAACTGGCAATAATTACCTACTTATATTGATCTCTTTTATACATCAGAGATCCATTTACTAATTTTGGCTCATTATATATTTTTTCTAAGGTGGTTTTCGATTTAATTTGATTTTTAAACAGAGTCAAAATAAATTGCTTTTGCCTTATGTGGATCAAATAGGATTACATTCAATTTGAATGATCCTTGTGGGGAAATTGGGTTGATACAGCCATAAATAGTCATTGAATACAGCCAAGAAAAATAGACTAAAAACAGAACACAATGAAAGTTGTTTGAAACTTTAAAATATTACACTTTCAACTCAAAATCTGATGAAATAATGTATATAAAACGTGAGAAAGTGTGGATCATAAAGTGGTCTGAGAGTGATCACTTTTATGTCCATTTATGTCGAGCAGACTATCTTTACTGAACTCCTGACAGGTCTGCAGGGTGTTCAAAGTATCTGTCATTTGTTTTTTCCACCTGATCCCAATTGTTGTCCTAATTCCACTGTATATTTGTTAAAAGCTGGTTTTAACTGTGACTTTCCTGTTGGAAGAACTGTTTCCAGGAAAAGCATCAAGATGGCCCAGATGTCAGCTTAGAGGTGCTTTGTATGCGTAGCTGGGCTCGATCCACCTCTCTCTCTCTCTCTCTCTCTCTCTCTCTCTCTCTCTCTCATTCTCTCTCCCTCTCTCCGTCTCCCTCTCTCTCTCTCTCATTCTCTCTCCCTCTCTCTCTCTCTCTCTCTCTCTCTCTCTCTCTCTCTCTCGCTCTCTCACACAGACACACACACTTCCTGAGGTTTTGTATGCATAGCTGTACTCTCTTGTGAACAGAGCTTACTGGTATTAACCCAGTTTTACTTTTCACGCACCAGGGCCCTTTCCTGGGGGAACAGCCTTGTGGGATACAGAGTGAAATGGAAGAAGCGGGAAGGATGGTGTAAGGGACTGAGAATACTTGTATGAATGTCAGGGCCTTTTCATCGCATGTGAAACAGAAAGAAAACTCTCCCAAAATGGTTTCCAAGGAAACTGTGCTGACTGAAAGTCTGGCGCAAACTAAAAAAAAGGTCAACAAAGGGAGATGACCTCCCACAGTTCTGCGACTGTCATTGTCTGGCTATAGAAATATTATTATTACTAGAAGACTTTTGTGCATATTGAATTATCCTGTACAGTAGCAACAGGGCTCTTAACTGTAAAAGTGGTCAAAGGTACAGTTTGATCAACTGCTGCTGTCGTTTTTAACTTTTAGACTATTAGATCATGTATGCTTGATAAAACATACATTTTTCATCCAGGTGCTGTATGTGTATTTTTATCTGTGCCCTACCCCAGGTGCAGCTGAGCCAGGAGTGCATGCGGGCCATGATGAGGATGACTTACTGTCCCCACTGCCGTGGCATGGCGTCTGCCAGACCTTGTGCCAACTACTGCAGCAACGTCATGAAAGGCTGTCTGGCCAACCAGGCCGACCTCAACACCGAGTGGAGGCATCTGGCAGGTGGGGGGGCGTGCACACATTGACACATGCATCCAATTCAGCCATATGTTTGCTCTAAGGTTCGCTCGACATATGATGTTACTTTGTGCAATGAATACAGCGGAATCGTTCTGCCAGTGTACAGCATGTGAAACATTTCACACTTTCTGTACGCTAACTGTACTTCCCGTCTTTGTAGAAACAATGATGCAGGTGGCTGGACGCTTTCATGGCCCATCTGGTGTAGATAGCATGTTCCTCTCCCTCCCCAGTCGCATATCAGAAGCCATGTCTACCATGATGGAGAATATAGATACCACCAACAGCAAGGTCAGAGCACACATTGGTACACACATACAGCTGTTTACTGCTGACTAAAGCATACAAATCGCTTTTACTGCACAGAATACGATGAAGAGTTCATGAAAAAGACATGACTTGTGAATTTTTAAATTTTGGTTGACACAAACTAGAGAGCTGTGCAGGCCTGTAACCCTCAGCATAATTGGAACATACAGTGTTACAGCTACAGTTGAGAACATCTATCAGCCAGTGAATGGCAACTTCGTGGCATGTACTGACACTTCTCAACTCTAGTTAGACGTAAATATTGGTAGGTCTTTCTCTTGGGAAGTAAATCAAAGTCAAATTTGCAAACATATCCATATAATGGTTGGCACTATATTTTAAAAGACCCTGAAGGCTTCTTGCTTATTTCTAGGAGCCAGGTGGTCCTACAAAAACACACACACAATTTCAGCCAAAGTTAGAACAGTTTTATTTTTTGCACATGAGAGATTTCTGTATTTTGTGTTTGTGCTTTACTCAGTGGTTTGAAGTAAGTCGGACTCTTTGGGGAAAACAGATTTGATGTGACGCACTTTCACGCACCAATCAGAATCTAGCAATATTGGAATCAAAAAGAGATGACAGTTGTGTCATTGTTTGCTTATGAAGCCAGACGGCTGTCAATCAAATCTGTTCAAAGCACACCCAAATCAACTGACTGTTGCTTATCTAGTCATGAATATTTAATGTTAAACAGAAAGCCTTTTCACTTGGTAAAGCAATAGAAGTAGTAGTGAGGAAGTAACAAATCTTTGTGTAAAATGATACACATACCATCGATCCATTCGTTCAGAGACTGGGTCCACTCTCACTATGCTACCCTATATCTGATGCCTTCATTTGATTGCGTAATTAACACCTATCATACCGCTACATTAATTTGTTGTTGCAATGCTTCATACACCAGGTTGAAAACAAAAGGATGTGAGTCATGACCGATCCTGCAGGCCAAGCGTTTACTTCACTGTTTAATGGTGTTCGAGCAACAGTTTTTATATGATCCTTAAAAGACACTGGCAGCAATACAAATCTGACTGGGTTGTTTGGTGAAGGTGGAAAACAGTGTAGATGGTGAAAGGAAAGACAAAGCTTCCTCTGTTCTGGTTTGCCGTGAAAGAGCCTGTCAGGCTTGAGGTGAGCCATAGCCTGGCGGACTGCCTCTGACCTGGTTCAATATGGTAATCACACACAGCTTCAGCTTCTGATCTTCATCTCTCGGGGCAAGTGCTGTGTTGATCCCGTGGAAGTCAATTCATGTCTACAGTCTGGTATTATGGTAGACACTGCGTAGGACTTATTATGTGTCATTTACATAATCTGACGACATCAAAGGCCATATGTTGTGTTACTGTATGTACTTTCCCCATAAAACGTACCACATACAGAAACTGCACTGTGCATGAGTAAATGCGTTTGAGGTCCGTTTGCCACAACTCTGTTTCAACAGAGTCAGTGCCGTGTTTTTATGTCCATTATTCAATCTGCTGTGAACACAACACCAATGAGTTATGCTGACGAACATGACGGGAATCTTAAGACAGGATTAATTTTTAGTTATGTGTGAAGGTTCAAAGGCTTGAGGCTCCTCTAAGCAGGCCAGATTGGATGACAGATTGACTGCAGTCTTTCTGTATTCCCTGGGCTCCATTTATAAATTGTAAGCCCCATAGGGACAAGTAGTGCATTCTGAGCTGTGAATCATTCTGCTGCAGCGATGCTGTGATTGACTCTTGGGGTCATGCAAATAACCAGTACACTTGTGGCTGTTGGCTTTGAAAGGTAGAGACTTGTGTGTACTTGTATTCTCAAAGGCACTCGTATACAACAAACACAATGTTGTGCTGATGCACTAAGAGAATGGGTTCATAGATTTCTATTCAGAGTGCTGGTTTCAGCGTCATTACATTTTAGTCTTGTTCACACCAACACCAATAAGAACTGCACACGGAAGGAAAATAAACTTTATAGAGAGAGTCTGAACTCTGAAGCCTTTCATTTCAAGTTACTCTGTGGAGATGAATTAGATGGTAAAGCACAGAGATCTGATTTGGGACTTGCAGTGTTTTGAAAGCTGAGTAAAGTATAAACATTTTTTTCTCAGAACTGAACTTAATTTCCTCACATGACCCTTTTGTTAACTCGTCCCCCACTCGCGTATCCTCTCTCCACATTTTGTTCATCAATCGTCCTTCCTTCACTTCCTCTTGCCCCAGTTGTTCCAGGCATGTGGGAACATCAGAGAGGGAGGAGCCAGCAGCACGGGAGTCGATGACATCATGAAGAGAGGGAAGGTTACGGTGGAGGACAGGTTGGAAACCAGCTCTAACATAATGTACAAACTGGTGAGTATTTACCTGTCTGAGTCTGCATCCATGTTGTTGCTCTCTGATGGCCTAGTCTGGCCCATTCATAGTGACGGTTTATGACGCAAGAGCCATTGCTCATCATGGGCAATCAAACCCTTTTTCTGTTCATTTCACCTTTACACAGACAACTATGGGGTGATTAGATGAGAATGAATGCTTGGGTGGATGAATGAGTCAGATGACTAAGCACTGCAATTCTTTTATTGAGGAAGCGGGAGTTTTTCTTACTCTCCTGTTTGAGTGCACCATCATGCTGTGATTTTGAACAAAGTATAAAAGCTCATGAAATTGTTCTGCCCAAGGTGTCTGATGTAACCGCGAGACTGAGGGACATGCAGCCGTACTGGGTTTCTCTCCCAAGCGTTCTCTGCAGTGACAGAGTTGCCACTGGAACAGGGGCCGAGGATAAGTGTTGGAACGGCATGAATCGTGCTAGGTAAGGCACAAAAACCTATGAAGAAGTGTATTTCAATATAAGATATAAAAGTAAAGGAATTGACAAGATATCTTTCAAAATAGTGATGTTTAATGCACAATGTAATGGGTACTATGAGGTGCTACTTTTTTCTTGTGTTAGCGGCTAGCGTTTTACAGTATAGGTGCAAAGGTACCGCTTTTATTCTGGTCCCCTTAAAATGATGTGTCTTAAGCAACTCCACTGAATCATGGGAAATTAAGGAAAATCAATGGGCCTTTATCCTGCCAATGCCACTTGTGGCCACAGTGTCCACTGTTCAGTGAAGGTTTCACTGTGTCCAATTAACTGTGGTGAGAAGCTACGAAACACATGTTAATGAAATGTTAATGTCTGCCAGGTACCTTCCTGAGGTGATGGGTGATGGCCTTGCCAGCCAGATCAACAACCCTGAAGTGGAAATCGACATCACCAAACCAGACATGACAATACGGCAACAGATAATGCAGCTGAAGATCATGACGCACCGCCTGAGGAATGCTCTCAACGGCCAGGATGTGGACTTTCAGGACACCAGTGAGTACTTTTACCATCACAGCTCAGATGTTTTTCAAGAACATTCACAGGAAACTTCATTCTGGATGACTCTGATAATTAGAAGCTCTTTTTAACAAGGTGCAGATTATAGGAAGTAACTCTATTTCTGTTCATCTGAGGAGTTTTTTTTCTTAGCTTGTACAAGCTTGAGCAAAAGGGCAAAAGAACTATGTTTGGAATAAGATGTCAGTATAAAAATGCATGGCCTAAATCAATGTGCCTTTTTGAATTATTGAGGTGATATTTCATACCACATAATGCAAGTAACACAAGGTGATGCTGGCATTAAAATTCACATCCTTTTCTGGAGCCAGCACCAGGACAGCGAACCTCATATTTCTTGCTGGTAGTTTATTATTTATGAGTGTGTGGCAGTGGTCTTAATATGTTAATTCTATGAATACATAAGCAACACCATTTGTGACTTGCATGTATGTCGAACCGTTAAACTCATGTCCTAACCTCTGTCTACAGGCGATGATGTCAGCGGTTCAGGAAGCGGCACGTGCGCCGACAATATGTGTTCCCATGGCCCGCGCCTTGTTGTCCCCATCACCGATCGACCCACATTCTACCCTAAACCTCCAGAAAACAAGAAGGTAAAAAGCTCCAGCAACGGCCAGAACCTCCCCTGCATCACCATTTACCTGCTTCCACTGCTCATTTTGCTGCTCCGGCGATAATTGACGGAGGAATCTACCAACTGGGACTGAGTTTGGGACATGGAGGTCGGGGAGAGTCTGAAAGGGGAGGGAGGAGATGTTGGGAGTTAGTTACTTTGCCAAAACAAAATAAGTAAAAGGAAACAACAACAAAAAAATCACTTGGA
Source organism: Cebidichthys violaceus (assembly GCF_023349555.1). Classification (NCBI taxonomy): domain Eukaryota; kingdom Metazoa; phylum Chordata; class Actinopteri; order Perciformes; family Stichaeidae; genus Cebidichthys; species Cebidichthys violaceus. Next base: position 9,391,979 of record NW_027176964.1, read on the forward strand.
TGGACTTTGTGTTGGTTTTGGATTAGAACTAAATGGATTTACGAGTATTCATAAGTGTTTGGGTTCTGCTCTTTTCTTTTATTTCTTGCTATATTATGACACCATTAGAGCTGGTCTTTTCGCATCTTCTAATGTTTTGTTTCTGGTGTTCGGGTTTTCTGAGATTATATCTGTACCTAAAACATGTGTAAGACTATATTGCTAACAGTATGCTGGTGTTGACACCATGGGGAGAGGGAGAATGGGCTTTGCAGCGGCGCTCAGAATTGTTATTCCGCTCCTTTAAAACAGCACTTCGTTCAGTAGAATCATTTATTTATCAATAACTCACAACAGACCCCAGAGTGGTTTAATCACTCCCCAATCTACACAAACCACAAACTTAAATGAAATACAATATTGATGACTTTTAAAGGGGGATGATCTGGACAGCACGACCCAGCAGACCTCTTAATGCATTAAGCCTCACAATATCATTACACCTACACACACACAAACACACACACACACACACACACACACACACACACACACACACACACACACACACTCTCTCACAGCGAAGATGCGAGCGTCAGCACTTTTTGCCATTTCATCATGTAAGCTGTAATAAAAGCCGTGATCACATTCACACCGACATGATCATCCAATGTGGGAGTAACGTGACACCGTCCGCTACTCCATCCATCCACTCATCCCCCCCCCCCCCCCCCCTCCTCCTCCTCTCCTGCTGGGGCAGATCTCACTCTCTCTCCAGATCCTGCTGGCTGTGTAGGATCAACTCGAGAGTCTGGTGTAAGCAAAACGCATGCTGGGCTGGGCCAGGTCTCAGATGACAGCAGCTTCCCACTATAGAGCACTGTATGCGGAATGGCGGTGTCGGTTTAAGATCGCCTTCACAGCAAAGGATTGACAGTTCGTGACTTTAGAAGCGTGTAGCGGAACATAAATGTACACAGAAGCACAAGTAGAAGCACCACTGTCATGTAGCGCCGTTTTTTCCCCTCTTTTTCATGTGCACAGCAGAGCAAAAAAATTATGTGTTTTTTATGCTCTCTTCAAAGCCCCAGTGCTCCTGTGATTAGCATCATAATTGCAACTTGCAATATAATGTGTTTTTGTCTAATCGCAGCAATGACCCATATCACGGTAAAAGCCACACCATGCACGTCTTTGTATCGTCCTACTATTTGAACGGCAGACACCGCAGTGTACATATTTCTGTTTCCTCTTTGCTGTTTTCTAGAAAGAAAATAGCCAATTAAGTATGAACATTTTATAAGAGCCGGGTCATTGTATGCTATAGCTCTTGTTTCATTCATCATCCGTCATAGCGTATCCATATCTGCCTTCCATTTTTCTGCAACTTTTCTCTATCAGTGCCTCTGAATTCCCAACCCCTAGTACCTCTACCCTTCTCCCCGCCCATCAGTCATAATGACCTTTAAAGCGTTCCTCATGCTTCTACATGGTGCCAGGCCAATATGACAATGACACAGTGCTTCATTATGTGTCAACCTTACTGGGAATGTTGTGGGAACACAGTGTAAGGCTTTTCCTGACGAGGAAACACATACCACATTTTAATTCACAGACATGTCAAAGCTCTCATTTAGGAACGCTGTGTGCAGGGCGATGGGAAGACGCTTGTATATGTACGTGCGTGTGCGTGTGCGTGTGTGTGTGTGTGTGTGTGTGTGTGTGTGTGTGTGTGTACGTGTGGAGTTATCTTTGATTGATAGAGGAAAAGATGGTCGGACAATGGAGGCTTTATAAATTGTTTGGATGGCACGGAAATTAAATGTATTGAAATATAGCATTGTCTGATTTAGTGTGATTCAAATGACAGCAATAAGAGATTAATTTAGGTCATTTTTCTAAAATGGGATTTTCCAACTGCCACTGTAATAACTCCCGATCTGATTGAGGGTATCTCTGCTTGTCAGTATTGTAAAAGTATTGTATATATGTGTAAATGGACACATGTTTTAAAATACACAATTGCTTCAGTTGTACACTGGTATTATGAAATGTTCGGTGCATATAGATTTTATTCATTTTATGAAAAAACAAAAACAATATGCTCCTTACAGTTGATAATACTGCAGATCCAATTAAGTTGTTGGCGGCTTTGTCAAAGGATGAGAAGCGCATCTGTTAGATTATTGGTTAATTACTGCTCTGAAAATGGGTGAGGGTGTTGTCATGAGTATTACTTTGGAGATATTTTCCTGTTTTTGACATGCTTAATTAATGAATGCTTTGTGTTTGTGTGCGAGTGTCTTTCCTTCTGTTAGCTCCTGGTGAAAAAAATCTGCCTGTGACTGCCTTTGACACTTCGTCTAGGGTTGGGGTCCATTTTTCGATTCTGAAAGTGAGATACAATATTAGATGGTCCAGTGGGGGAAAAAAAAATACATATTTTGAGCAAAGAACAATTAGCAAGAGCACCACATGGGTCTTCTTTTTGTGACCCTCTAGAATAAAATCTGAAAATGGATATGAAAGTCCACATTAAGCCCGGTAAAGAATGAGAAATGACTCCAACTGTGATGGTGACATTCCAATTCAAAGACGACTATGACTCACAACTTCAGTTTCAATGACTGCCTCACAATGTCATCGGCTGAAATTTGCACAACCCCCCCCTCCCTTCTCTCCTCTTCCACCTTTTGATCTCATTCATTTGTTGCTCAAAGTCCCCCTCCCTTTTATAAAACCTGCACTTTTATGAGGCCAATAAATGGCATTGTCTGCACAAAGACATCACAAGATGGTCGATCGATGCGCTAGTCAACACCTTCCAGAAACGACTATTGATTGGGGGATGTGTGTATGCAGATAAATCTGGCCCAGCAAGATGTCTCCTGTTCAACTGTGGTGAAACAGTGTAAAAACAAAGCCCCTGTAAGTGAGAGGAGGCAGGGGAAAAGATTTGCCCAGAGTGCTGATCTCAAATCAGCTTGCGCACCTCAATCCTGCTCTCATTCATTAAGGTGGCAAAAATGCAAAGCTGGTTATACCACCATTTAAAGAAGGCTTTATTCTACACTGAGTTGAATACGAGAGGAATTTCTTAAAGGTGCCAATATATGAGGAAAAAAAGTCCTTTTAATTCTCTTGTTTTTATGTACTTTGGTTTTTGTTGTTTTCAGAAATCTATGGAGAGTTTGTGCTTATGGTGGAGATAGATGCCAGAAAGAGGATGAAAAATACAAATGTCTCATTTGCTGTTGTACCTGAAATCTTGTGTCAATTATATACATTGTAAGATTTTCAACATGCCTGTGTACTGTTTCTTTAATGGTCAGTGTGTGTGTCTGTCTGTGTGTGTGTGTGTGTGTGTGTGTGTGTGTGTGTGTGTGTGTGTGTGTGTGTGTGTGTTTTTGTCAGAGAAATTGAAATATATATATATATACACACATTGTTTTATCCCGTAAAGGTTTTAAATTCATGCACAATGTATCTAGTTTTCTTAGGAAAAAAGAAAAAGGAAAATTAAGTTGTTTGCGCATATAACATCTGCCCAAATTGTTTCCCAGAGCGCATCAGGGCGCCCTGCCACCTCAATAGGGCCAACGCACTCCAGTGATGATGTCAGAGGTGACAGCTGTTGTCTGGCGTTGCCACACAGGAAGAAAAAAAAAAAGTGCCACATGTTTAGAGAACACTAAGTGCTTTATCTTGTTTCTGTGTGTAGACAATGGGATGATTTCCCCCCCCCGCCCCAGGATGGTTTTAACAAGGTGTACGTACTTGACCATGATCCTTTGGGAGACTGAAATGCTTCACATTGAGCTCTGCTGTGTACACAGTGCTTCCAGTATGGGAACAGAAGCTAAAGGACTTTATGGTTCATGTGCAGAGTCTGTCACGAGGCAACAAATTATAGGAGTGAAAAAAATGTTACATGCAGTTGAGTCAGCGCAGCACTCTTTAGCCAGGATTATGAATATTAAATGATGTCACAGTGAATCTCAAGTGCCACCCTATCTGCCTCTCAGCTGGGCTAAAATACACAGAGTCTGTCCTTGTATAGGTCGACCTTCTGCACACCAGCGTCTGTTTGATGTCACAACATGGGCATTCGAAGGCAAACTGTGTCCGAATAAATTGAACAATCCCAGCTCTCACATAGTTTTTAGAATCAATCTCGTACTTCACATATTTCTACTCAGTGACGGGGTGCGTTTCTCTCCCTACAGTGAGACAATTGTATTATTCAATTTCACTGAAATGATTATTCATCTCTCTGCAGTCCCCCTTCCCTCAGCAGCTGCTTCTGTGAACACAAGCGGGGAGGAGACACACTCACATTGTCAGCTATCGATTACGTCTGAAGCTTTTCACCTTCCCCCTCGCTCACCAGCACACACAACTGCACAAATGCACCCAAGTTTTTCTCCTCCGTTTGGCTTTCAGCTTGCCCTTTTGGTTCACAGCACTCTCGTGAGCGACCGCCTCGCAACCCCTTACATGGTCTCCGTATTTGAAATATCACCTCAACGGGGCAAAACACTTGTCAATAAAATCTCCTCAGCTCACTACATCCTGATCTGCCTTTGCCTTCCGGGTCCGTCATGGCTTATGCTACCAGGACGGTTCACTTTAATATCTCAGAAAAATACATTAAAATATGATGTGCTGTATAAAATTTTAAAGACACTTCTATTCCAGTATGACAGCAACTCTTTGGGTAGCTGAAATAGTTTAAAAATAAATCCCTGGAGCAGTGCAGAACCTATTCTTTCTGTCATATTCTCTCCTGGGCAGCAGGTGCCGTGGTAAACCTACCTAATATTTCATCGCTAGGTTACAGTAAGGGAATGTTTGATAGAATAAACATGGCTTAAAGTAGTTATCCTATTGTCTTAGTTGCTTCACCCCATCTACTCGTATGCGGATTACAGAAAGAATGCATCCAGGTTTTCACATCAAAATGCCAAAATAATTCTAAGAATGAGATCCACTGTAATTTTTTAACATCAGTGTCAACTCTGGAAGTTCAGCTCAAAGAACTGGCAGAGGCTGTTCTCCATCTAAATCTCCCTACATGGCTGCAAATGTGCGCCGCACTCCTTTTTGCCTTTTGGCTCACCAGACATATTCTGTCACCTTTTTTCTCACTCTTTGATCTGCCTTGTAATTGAACTAAAGCCTGCTGCTCTTCTCTCCGATTTTCTCTCTCCATTATCGAGCTGAGCTGTTATATAATTTTACATCGGTACTTACATTTGAGATCAAGGGCTTCACATCATTGCCTCTGTCAGATGACTGAATATGAGATTGGGTCAAGCTACAAAAGAGCTCACAGTTCTCCCTCAGGTTGTGCAGAGCAGATGCACATACTGCCACCCAGTGGGGAAAGGGTCTCAGTACATTCAAGAAAGAATTGGATCACTCAAAATGAGGGTGATGAACACATGAAAAAGGTAGAAAAAAACAGATTTAAATGCAGATGTTGTTCTACAATTAATTTATTGTAAAGTATAACTAACGGATACCAGATTGTGTTGTTCCCACCTACTATGATGTAGACGTGTCAGGAAGGGTTTAGTGATGCTGGGTTTGGTCAGTAGAAATGATGCAAACAGAGAAGGTTTGTGAAACAGTTCTTTTTAGCTTGGTTTATATTATTATTTAAATGTGGCTTTTATTTGAATGACTGTATTGTAAAAAATACAATTGACTCCATCTTAATTGTTGCTATTCTTAATTGACTTTTGTTGATTCAGGGCCTGCACTGTTTTTTTGTGTGTTTTTTTTCTCATTTAGAAAAGCTTGTGGTGAATTTTCCGAGGGGTGTGCTTAGTCCGTCCAATCAAAGTGTGTTTAATCACTGCAGTTATAACAAGCAAATATTACAAGACACAAACATCTTAAAAACTTTAACAGCTTGGTTTTACAAATTTGTCACACAAATTCTTATTTACTGTAGCTGCTGATATCCATGCCTTCCATCATCCATATTGGCCTCAGACTGATACAAATACAAATAAGCACAAATATAAGTGGAGTATTTAGACAGTGAAATGATATGTTCTTGGCACCATAACATCTGTACCATGGTCATAGTTCATGTTGAACAGTTGGCGGGCTAACAGACCGTTTTCATGGAGGTTAGATGTTATTAATGCTGGAACCCTGAGAGTGGTTACACCAAATAAGACTGAAGGGAGAATGATTCAGGACGAATGACAAGATCCAAACTGTTCATTAAAACAACATCCACAAAATGAGAAAGTATGTATTATTCCTCAATTTACGTAATCACACAACTGTGCACTTCAGAGTGTTGTTCCTATTTACAGTACTCCAGGAGAAAATATGTGGTGGGTCACTGGTCAAAGCGAATTCTCCAAATGTTTTACACTTTTAGGATAACTTTACTCTATAAAGCACTTAAGGCGAGTCTCTTGAAAGCATTGTTCCTGGAAGGCAGAAATACAACTGAACAGAGACATGTTATCATACAAAAACACACACAGTTTCAAAGTGATTGCTGCTGACAGAAGGGTGATGGGACGGCTCTATCAAGTGATGACACTAAATCACTCTCAAGAAACTTCAGAGCATTATCTGCCTCTCAAGCCTCAAAGCCCCAGTTTCTAAAAAGAGCAGCTGGCTGGTCAGAACACACAGATTAACAGATTTATATTGTAGAGGAAGAAGAAGAATTCTGCCCAACCTGTTATACACACACAGCAGTGAGCACTGCAGGCCTTTGTTAAACAGTAACAGAAGTAGCTGAGTTTTTATTCATTTGTTTATTTTTTTCAAAAGAGATATTCTCATTTGTATTTATCTGCAGCAGCAATTTCCGCTCCAGTAGGTGGCGGTAATGCGAGGATCAGCCTCCAGGCCGCCAATGGAAACGGAGAAGAAGAAACGAAAGCGGTTTATTTTGTATTTAGTCAACACAGGAGGAAGAACTTTTCAGGTACGTGTGTAGCACTGCAGACTCAAACCGCTGCATATCAAGGTAAGACACGTTAACTCTCTTCTTTACTACCCGTCATTATATATGCTTTTATTTTGAAGTAGGACTTCACACTTATTTAATTGGCATACATTTTGTTTTTGCAAATCCCTCTTTTGTTTTCTCTTTTGAAGAGGGACGCAAAGCAAGACAGGTAGTACGGAAGTAAGAATGTATGTCAAAATAAAAGTCAAGGCAATAGAATGAGCGCATGCAAGAAAACTGTTACACTGATGCAAGCACATACCAGGGTAACGTTAGAAGAAAATTGCAATTTAATATTAATTTATCCATGTACACAGCAATAGTTAGTTTTCGATTAATCTGTGCATTGTTTGATGCAATACAGTTAGTAATATGCTTTGATTAAAGTCATTTTTTTTCTGTGCGCAGAGTTGTTGCTGTTTGCACTCATATTTAATTTTCCAACGTATTGTGCTGTTGCTTGAGTGAACGCACAGACTGTATAAGGAGACGCAGAGTAAAAGTGTTTACCATTTATACCACTAGATGGCAGTATACGTGTGTTTAAACCATATATTTAGTTTTATTTACCTGTGTCTTTGTTAATGATCTAGGTTATTGATACAGATGTATTTATTGCAGGTTATTTCATCTGATATTTGATGTTTAGGGTCAATTTGCAACATGTATTTACTGTGTAGTTCATGAAGCAATAAATAATGACAATTGAAAAATAAACAGACGTTTTGTTCATTCTTCTATGCATTTTGTTGGCACATTGCATAGCATTGGCTTTCGTGAGGTAAACATAATGGTGGGGGGGCACAGGTGTAAACAATTACAAAACAATGATGGCTGAGAAGAAGCTGAGTTTGTGCCACTGTGAAACAATAGAGGGCACAACATATCTTACAGTGTTAGCACCCCACACATGCCAGGCATTGTTAGACGTTAAACATCATATCAGGTGTAAGACATTATATTGTCGATCTGGAAATTTAAGACAACAAAGCGTATACATATTATATGTAATATATATTTATTTTTTGAATGTCATGTTATTTGTGTCAGACTAAGGATAAAAAATGTAAGCTTGCAAAATGTTGCTTTTATACATCAAGTTTAATAGTTAATTAAAGAGTGTGGCCTGATTAACTGACACAGTGAAATGTCTGAATGAAATACTACTTTAAAAGATATTTCAGCCACAAAAAACTAATTTAGGGGGAAAAAAGAAATAACTTCACATAGCAATACAATAAAATAGTTTTTGCCGCAAACTATTTTTTAAGCATGTTCCATTATCATCAGCCTCCAAGGGTAAGCTTCATAATGCCGAAGTGTGTCCACGTCTAGTTGCAGTGGCATGTCTTGATAGGCCAGGTGGCGCTGTGGCATCGCAGCATGGCTGATCCCAGCAGTAAGTCAAGTGTTGTGTGGCACCACAGGAAGTATTTTCGCTCAGTGCTGGGAAGTGGCAGTGCTTTAACAACAGTCATACCTTTCTAATGCTGCGCACATGAGGGGGCGGAAACAAGCAACACAAGTGTTTAATTAACACAAATGCTTCGGTGTCGACACACACCTCCAGCAGCTTGAAACGATTCCCGATGACACATTTTGTAAAAATCCAGCTGACATTTGAGCAACCCACGGGGACTCACGCCGTCTTCTGTGACCTCAACCGATCCATAATAACCTCTGACCCCCTATGTTGTCATGTTGCTCCAGGAGTTCAGCTGGGAATGGCTGGAGCTGTGGAGAGAGGTCGGTCTGCTGAACTTGTCACTCTGTCTATCTTGGAGGACAAAAGAAGAGGACAATCCCCTACGTTAAGTCCTGTACGCCCTTGGGTGATCTGCTGCAATGTAGGCCTATCTCATATAGACCCAAGTAAAGGCTATATGATGCTTCTTGTGGTCTCTGTGGTGCACACAGTTTCAGGGTTACCCCCTCCTTGCTAAAGCATGTCTGTGTGATCAGGATTTATGTGGCGACAACAAAGTATTTGATACTGTACTACAGTGAATTGGGTTTTCTTCATGCCCACCAGCGCTAATGATATTGTAGAAGTGTGCTCAGTTTAGTGATAGATGAAATTGTACAAAGGCAGAGCTTCTTGTTTTTTCTCCAGCAGGCTCACAATATCATAGTACAGTACATAAATGTATTAAGTATGCACTATTCTATATACTGTCATAGATTACCATTATTGTGTACAAGAAATATGATATCCCGTTTTGTACTAACAGGAAATGAATAAACAAATGTGCTGAAAGGCATCAGTCAACGTGCGACTTTGGAATGCCACTGACAATTAGACCTCCCAAAAAGGAAGCAAAATATTGAACACCTTTTTGTTATGCCAAGACATCCTCGGACTGTCTCATGGTTTAATATTATATATTTTTTTCCAGCATTGTGCAGGTCTACCATGCCCTCTGTGAAATGCTTTGGGGTTGAACAAAATCAATCCTTTTTTTCCCCGTATGAATACTGACATAGAGCATATTCATTTTTGTCCCTTTTTCCCAGTGCGACTGCTCTGCTTGACATGCTACTATAAGCCCACAGTGGGAATGGTGCACTGACATCAACACATGGACAAGAGCGATGTGTATTAGGTCATTTATTGTGTGTGTGCATTAAAAAACATTCCATGAAGTAGATTATTTTAAAAATGTTACCAAAGCTTTGTATTATTCATTCAATTTCTTCTTTGCAAAAAAAAAAAAAGATTGAGCACTTTAAGAAGATGCCGTCACTGTGAAAGATTTAAACTTTTTAGGAATGAGAGTGCTGGGGGACTCTGACCCAGTGGTGCTTTAAATCTGTTTTCTCATTGCACCCGTCTCGTGCCCCGGGTAAGCTCTCCACTCTCTCACACACACACACACACTCACACACACACACACACACACACACACACACACACACACGCGCATATTTGACAGGTCATCTATCAAGCCCTCAATGAGCTGAGGATCTGGGGAGTATGGTCTAAATGAGAAATCATTGACTGGGAAACTGTGAGGTAATGGGCTCTGCTTCTCATTGGATAAGGAGATGACAACAGATGACTGGGCTACCTGCATTCTTGTGGTAGGGGTGTAGACTCGGAATGAGAGGGCAAAATGAGAGAAATAAGGCACACGCGGCAAAATGTAGAGTGACACAGTGAGCGATGGAATTGGATCTGTTAATTGCTTTCTCACTTGTGCTCATTGCTTCTAACCGCAAAACACAAAATGCTGATTAACAATTAGGAATGGTCAACAAGTCAATGCTGAGTGAAAGAGTGTGTATAACAGTAGTAATTACTAATATAACACACATTCTGTGTGCAACAAGGTTTTGACATTTACGATTTGACATGCGCTCTGTTAACGTTTTGTGTGTGTTTGTGTGTGTGTGTCTGTGTGCCCTGTAATTGAGCCTGCAACAGGCCGATAATGCTTCAAGCATCACCTGGCAGCAATGTTTATTGATCTGATGATGCATGCTGGGAGAACAGATAGCTTTCAAAGGTCAATGTTAATATCAGAAGGTCAGTGTGTTAACTGTGCTATTATTTGTTTGCATGTGTGCGTGACTATAACTGCTGTGTCGATGTGGTTATTATCTAAATAACAAATGTCCAAGTGCATTGTTGTCCCACGGCCGAGTATCATTTTACACTTTGCGTCCTCCGAGGAAAAAGCTTTGAGCACCGCTGTTATGACATTTATTGATGGCTTGTGCATTTTTTTATGAATCCTTTTGTTCTTTTCTGTTGTCACAGCCACCTTCACATCCCGAACCGTGTGTGTGTGTGTGTGTGTGTGTGTGTGTGTGTGTGTGTGTGTGTGTGTGTGGGCGCGAATGCATGAATGCGTCACATGCACAAAAGTATTTGCGTGTGACCACATTTGCATTTTACATGAAATGTAACAGAAACTAAAAGGATCCTTTTTAATTAGAAATGAGTTAGCTTGTGGTGTGGTATAAAACCACAAATTGGAAAACTAAATATGAAAAACAAAATCACAACAAAGAATTAAAAAACAAAAGGTAATCACAAACAACTGGCAGAGCAATTGATAAGAAAAGGCTTTGCAAAATTACAAAACAAATGGATCTTAAATTAAATTATTCAGTCTCGTTGAATGAATGAATGAATGAATCAATCAATTATCATTTTAAAAAAGGGCTTCTAGAAGCTCCACTCAGTAAAAAATGAGTGTTGGACGATGTGTTCTAATCTTGTAAAATGTTTTCACAACAACATGAATAAATATTTGGCATAGAATTAGGAACTTCCTAACAATAGCTCAAAGCAGCCTGTGTTTTTGACAACTTAAAGTAAAAGGAAATAGTTGATAATAAAAAATATTTAAGTTGATTGGCCTATTAGAAGTATTGTGGTTAATAATCACAAATATGATATCAACATTTCATATTGTGATGTCCCTAATTGCAAATACAAATGAAATCTTTTGGTAATAATTTTCAGTCCACAAAAGGATGCTGAGATTTTTCCTGGTGTGGTCATGACTCAGCAGGATTGGACTCTGTAGACTCATGTTCACGATGCAACATTTATGACAAGTTTTCATTACAGTGTTGGTCGGTCTGTCTGCTTGACTGACGAAACCATTTTGGTTATTCCCACCCATAGTAGTTAGTATAGACTTTCACGTTAACAGAAGTTCACCATCTCAGCATAACTAAGATGGGTGGAGAGCCCCCCAGGAAGCCTGACCACAGTCAAATAAAATGAAATATCTGCCTCAGAGCTGTCCAGGTGTCTTCTGTGGAGTTGTTGAAAACAGTAGAGGCAGGTTCAATTCAATTCAATTTATTTTTGTATAGCTCAAAATCACAAATTTGCCTCAGAGGGCTTTACAATCTGCACACATACGATATCCTCTGTCCTGGAACCCTTACATCGGAACAGGAAAAACTCTCCCAAAAAAAACCTTTAACAGGGAGAAAAGAGGGAGAGACCTGTGGGAGAGCAACAGAGGAGGGATCCCTCTCCCAGGATGGACAGAAGTGCAATAGATGTCATGTGTACAGAATGAACAACATAACAGACTTACAACACATGCAATGCATATCACAGAACCACGGCAGGAGGCAAGACCATGGTCCAGGTATAACCGGCATCCACGGAAACCTGCGAGGCGAGAAAGCACAGAGACTCTGGTGAAGAAGCTAAGTCAGCAATGTGCGTTAATGGTATTGGTAATAAAAATAGTAATGTGAGTAATAATACAAATATTAGCAGGGGGAGTCAGCAGGGCCATGGTGGGAGGAAGGACCAGGGTCCAGATAAAACTACGATCCATGGAAACCTGTGTGGAGAGAAAGCACAAAGAGTGAGTGAATGAGAGCATAAAAACACTGTCCTAATGTAGGAAGTAAGAGTAAATCCCAAAATTGTACATAATTAGTAAATTATAACCAAACATCCTGAGCCAAATTACGAAGAGTGGTAGCAGTCATTCAAGTCTATTCTGAATCCATAGTTACAGGTCAGATGTGCTACTGGTTTACACAACAGGAGTTTGGTGCGAGTATCTTACCACAGCATCCTACATCGGACACACCGGAAGCCTGAAGTGAGCTCTGAGGCAGACTTCCTGCCCCCAGGTAGCATTGAAGACTGGCCGACCATCTTTACACTCTGCTGACGGCAGCCTGTGGCTTGCCCCACACAGCAACTCCTGTCACCATGCAGGGCTCAAGAGCGCGACTGAGTCTTCCCCACAGTTCAAACGCTCACCGTCAGCATTGGCTCCGAGAAGCCAGGGCTACTACCTGGGTGACCATCCCAGCATAACTAAGATTGGTGGGGAGCCCCCCCAGGAAGCCTGACCACAGTAAATTAAATAAAACTTTACTAGAAGTTATGAGTAGTGGTTTTGCCGCGGCCTGCCTCAGAGCTGTCCAGCTGTCCTTTGTGAAGTTTTTGAAGATACTGAGTTAACCACCTAAGATGACACGTCAACATTCTAATTTATTCATGACATGGAACACAAATGTCACATCCAGCATTCCATTCTATTCTGTTCTCAACAGCAGATAATGTCTCCTGTTATGAATTCACTATTTGCTAGTCCACCATGTTTTCCATGGCACAGTTTTCACAAAACTCTACGCAGTAATGAAATAACACTGTATATTACAAAGAAAATTGTGTCTAATGCTTTGCAGATTGCAGGTATTTAAAATCATACATGCAACAAGTCACAACAAAAGTTTAAGCTGTTACAAGTAACTCAACAAATTATCCTTTTAATGTTAAGCTGTCTACGTTTGCAAATTCATATTCAAATGCTAATATATTGCATACTGAAATTAAAGCTGCAGGTCAATTCAGTTCATCTTTCTAAAATGAAGTACTTTATTTTAAGATGCACCATTTTTAAAAGCTTTCTGTTATGTATTTTATTATTTACTCCAGTCCATATTTTAAGTGATTTAAATTCATGTATTTGATTATTAATTATAACTCATCCAGTTCAATTTGAAAACTGACAATAAAATATATATATATATATATATATATATATATATATATATAAATATATATATATATATATATATATATATATATATATATAAATATATATATATATACTATATATATATATTATATTGTTGAGATATTATTCAATTGCACTTTCTATATTTAATTTAACAGTCAGTTGTTGACTACATACAGACGTTATTACAACTGTTTGGCTACTTCAATACATATGGTCCTAAATCATTGCGCAAGTTAGACGTTATTGTGATGTTCCGGACCTTTGCGTGAGGAAATTCTCTCGAAATGGACCTCGGTGAATATACATTGAATACCCCTGGTATAGTGTTTATTGAAGAAAGAAGACAATGGTATTACTTAACTAACAGAAGGTTAAATGTTTTAAAATAATGAGAAGACTAACGTATTTAAAGGATTATTACACTATTCGCTGTTAAGTTAAAACAATCACCTGAATAGACATTTCAGTCCACCGGTGAGTTCATCTGTCAGTATAGTTCTCTCATCCACTGTGTTCAAGACGAACTGAAGTGCTGCACTCTTTGTATTCAAATGCAGCAATGGTGTTTCATTTGCTGGGTTTTGCAGAGGTCAGCCTATGACAGGGGATCAGTGTACGGCAGACAGAGGGCAGATTGATTTGACCTCCGTTTTTCTCTCCCCCTCCACCGCCAGATGTTTATCCCATTTAGCGTGACGGACTCGGGGATGTGGGCTGTTGTGTGTGTGTGTGTGTGCATTCTGTCCATACGTGGCTCAACAAAGCAATGGCCCTGACTGAGGCAGGCTGAGGTTGATAGATTGTACTGAACTATCTGTCACAGGCCAGACCAGGGGAAGGAAAAAAAGAAAAGACAGGTCGGAGGAGACGGAGGGATGCATTCTGATGATGTCCCTGCGAAACAAACAACGAGACGGGGAATGAGTGGGATAGGCTGTCACCGGGAGCTGACATGAAGTGATGAGCTGTCAGGCTAGTTTTGTTTTTCCTCATTAACAAGTCCACCTCCTAAATGTCTCCATTTTTATAGCCAGGAAACTACTTTATGAGCCTCTCCGCTCAACTAGCCCATGATAACATGCTCAGGGATACAAAAAACAATTTACCATGTGTCAAATGTTTTTTGTCAAGGCACCTCTTCTGAAGTGGGTGGAAAAAGGTTGATGCATAAATTGAAAGGTGTAGAACACAGGATGGGGCTGAGGCCACACGGTTAATAGGAAGCTTTCTTAAATGCTCCAAGAGAACCCCATTAACCTCTTCTGTGATTAGAGATCCCTAATCACAGGAAATGAATACATCCTAATCACCATGGTCATCAAGTAACGAATAATTAATCAGTAAATTAGTGCATAGTTTTGGATGATGTTGGATTTAGCAGGGTTTTTATGTTTTGTGTGTCTTCCATACAGATTTTTTTTGGGACCGGTGGCACCTTTTTAGAGAGATAGATTGGGTGCTCGCTGCCAGAACATCGTCTGCAACAGAAAAACCCTATGGCAGCTGACAGAGCAGAGTGACTGAGGAGGGGGGAGGCACCACTCTATTATCCATCACTCTCCGTTTGAGTCAGCCGCGCCACATGCGAGTTTGCACATGATGATGATGCACGCACACGCGCGCAAAAGAGTAAATACAAGTAGGAACATGGCCCGAACTCCCGGTCGTTCTCTCTCTCGCTCTCTCTCTCTCTCTCTCTCTCTCTCTCTCTCTCTCTCTCATATCCTCGCACGCGCACACTTGACGAAGGGCAAGCTATAATGATGCTCTTACTCATTCAATGCCGAGCAGAGTCTCCTCATTGTGTTGTTGTGATTAATGGTAACTTAAGAGCCTGAATCTTGAATAGGATGAACGTGAGCTAACGACTTATTAATCAGACTGCGATACTTAAAGCAAAGAATGCTGCGAGGAGAGCTGGAGTGTAATCCCTATTCTCTCACTCTATCTCGCTTCCCCATACAAACATGTCTGAAACCTGTTCTGTATGTGCTAACAGAATATTGGAAATAGGTACTTCCATGTCTGCTCGCGTATAGGGTCGAGTGCCTGTCTCCGTGTCGACGGAAGTGTCTTTTCTGTGTGTCGCTCCGTGTCAGAGAAGAGCAGTGAATGTCTCTGAAGTGTGTGCTGATAGCAGGGGACATGCACCATCAGTCTTGGCATCATTGGCAGATTAATGAGAGTGCTGTATTTAGCTCCTGCCCTGTCTCTCGGTCTGACCTACTGTCAGAGAGTTGTTCTGCTCTTGAAACTCTTTATTTCCTATATGAGACACTAACCTTCAAACTTCTTTTTATTTTTTTTTATTTTTTTTTATAAATGGCTGATTGAATGGGACTGGTTGAATTTTTCACAGCCATATTACATTTTTAGTTCACTGAAGAACATTGTCTTGGAGTTATACTGGAGTATAAACACAGCACAGGCAAAGAGGCTGGCCTTCGCCTGTACAGCCTTTTTAAGAAAACATTTTGTGCAAGCCCAACCTTAACGCCCCCCCCCCCCCCCCCCCCCCCCCCACCAACATATCTTCCATCGCCCCTGTTGAGCCGTGACCCAGAAAATACGACTGAGTCCTGACCCTCTGTTTGGGGAACACCGGTCCAGAGCACATCTGTATTCAGCCCTGGCTCGGCACTCATATTGTCAATGGCCGGCGCCCAGACTCCTGAAGATGGATGAAGCTGAAGCCCAGCCTAATAACCAGTCCAGCCCCCCGGGGTGGGGGTAGCACTGCGCTCCTCTGTCACATGGGTCCCTGCACTGTCTCCATATTGACTTAGGCATTTCATTTTCATGCATTCATATTCATCAACGGACAAAATTTTCCAGCTCCCATGGTCTCTGTGAAACACCTCTCTCTTTCCCGTGTGTCCGTTTCTACCTTTCACATTCTGTGCTATTATAATCACCCAGCTCTCCTTGGTGCGAATCCCTCCTGTCAGCAACTATATCCCCCCCCCCCCCCCCCCCGCACTCCGCATATCACATATCTAAATAATGAGTATGCGGTGAAGTAAACACCGCTGTTTCCATAAAATGCATGTCATCTTTTCATCCTAAAAGGTCTTCTTTGTGTGCGGCAGGTACTTTCTGTTCTTTATGTTGTTTTGTATTTCCTGCCTGACTCCACTGAAAAACAGAACAATTGTGATTCTTTTTTTCTTTTTTTTTTCCCAGCAGCCGAACAGGAATCAGGAAACAGGAGACAGAGAGGAGAAATGTAAAGGTCATGGCACATTGGTCATGGAGAGGAAGATACCAGTTGGATGTTTACAGGTCAAAAGCACAATAACTTTAGGGTCAACTCACAGAATGCAGAGAATGAAAAACATTAAAATCAAACAGAAGTCAGAGAACCGCCTGGAGAGGTTGCCCTTTTTTTTTTTTTGTCTGGAATCTGGTCTTGAACAGAGGAATGGAGAAAAGATAATAGAACTGGGATGCTGCACTTGCAGGCTTAACCACACAGACGAAATCAGGCCACAGAGAGAATGAGAGGCTCTCTACAATGTTTTTGGGCTCAGTGCTGGTGTTGGGCTGAGGCTCTCGAGCTGAAGTAGGCAAGTGCTTGTGTGGCTTTGTGTGGATCATTATCTGAGTGCTGTGTGGGTGAGCGGCTGCACGCACGTTTTTAGTATTGTAGCCGTATGTGTGCATTGTAAGGGAGGATGTGCTACAGCAGCAGCACTATTGTTCCTACCTCCCCTCATACTCTTCCTTCCTCCCCTCACCCCACCCCTCCACAGGGTGTGGACAGCAAACAGGGACTGATTGCAATGTGCTGCTCCTGTATTTGGAGAAGACCCGTGGAGTCATAGGTTATGACGACTGGACCTGATGAAAAATAAGGCTATCGTAGGCCTGGATAGCAGCCAGCACCATGCTGTGCTGTACTGTGCCGTGCCACACTACAGCGCCACTCCTCACCATGCCATTAAAAATGACAAATGCTCTCATCAGCTTCTTTCCCATGTTAGCAACCGCTGCCTGATGCTCCTGAAGCACTGTGTCTGCCCCAGTTCATCTGCTGGCCTTTGCCACAGTTGGAAACAACCATTTATTCAGTGTGAGTCACTTTTGATTTATAAGGTGTTTGATTTTTGTCATTGTAAAGGTTAGGAGTTGAATCGCAAAGGAGCACAAAAGATAGATGCAGTAAGAATACAGTTCGGGCTTGTTGAAGGGGGGAAAAGATGCAGGTACTTATGAGGGAAGTGTGGCTTGTTTAACTGCTTCTGTATCTTATTGCACTAACTGTGCAATAAGATAGAGGTTCTCATTTTATAAGCTACATAGTATTTGGAAAACCAGACTGTTCAACCCAAGCAGGTAAAAAGTATCTGGGCCAGTATGCTGAGAAGAGACAGCACTGAAGTATTAGGCCATTCAGTGGCCCCGGGTAAAAACCAGGTCTACTCAGGCTGTAGATTAACAACCCCATCCCAATTCTTCAGCTCCAGGGACTGGGGGGGGGGGGGCATATCTAGCCCGAGACAGGTGTATGGTTCTGGGCCACAGGGCGGCAACTGCCCCCTTCTACTGCTGAGGCAGACCTCGACCCTCTGTGTCCCTGAGGGGAATTGGCCATTGTGTGTACCATCTGTTGAAGCACACGTGCACACAAAAGGCAAAAAAAAAGGGGGGGGGGGGGGGGGGGGAGGGCTGATGTGCAATGCCTGTTTTAATATCATTAGGATGTGCAGTTGGATTCACTAACTCTATTAAAGAACATCGTCATCGCAAATGATGTTTGCACTTGTGTGAGCATAAGGGGAGAGAGGGGGGGGGGGGGGGGGGGGGCAGACCATGTAATAGGCTACTTCAGACATTTTACTAAAATGTATGGTGTTAACAGGGTGGGGTGTGGGAGTTGGCAAACCGTCCCTTTTAGTAATGCAAATAGTGTAAAATACCAATTATATTTGGAACACATTTGATTTGTATGTCTTAGTTCAGGATGATATTCATGTGCAGCACACATTTTCAATAGGGGAAGTGAACAGGCCATATGGGAGCCTGATAAATTGTTCAACAGCAGCATTATCGTGAACCACAGGCTGACAGGCCACTGGACCAGTACACAGTCGTTTAGATCGTCTCCCATGAGGAATGGACTTGGCGCCGTGCGTGCTTGCTATGCAGTAGCGGAAGTTACCCGAGTGGTGGCGGTATTTCCCTTCGGTGAAGCGGACGCCGCTTCAAATAGGTCAAGGAAAAGTTTTGTGTTTTGACAATGCGAGGTGGGCGGAGCGGTGGGGCCAGTGATTGGCTAGTGAGTTTCAGCTCTGGGCCGTTGATTGGCCCCAGCGCTCTAATGGGGCTGTGAGCAGGCAATGTCGGGTCTCTCCCCCCCCCCCCCCCCCCCCCCCCCTTGCTCCTCGCACCCCTCAGCCCCTACACTCCGCTCTTCCCCGGCACTGATTGTCACACATTGTTTACTACGGCTTGAAATGTGACTCACAACACAGGCTATCTGCTGGAGTACCGCTCTGACAACTGAGGGAGTCTTTTTTGACGCGCGCCGTGCGTCTTGGTAATTTGGGGACAGGCCGTGGAGACTACCTTTTCTGCCATGACAGTGGATTTGTTTGCGCTTTTATGCGTGCTGGTCTCCACATCCTCCGCGATGGAAGGTAATTAAAAAAAAAGGGATTATTGCTTGTTGCGCTTCTTGTTTAAAATGCTCCTCTCCAAGACGCGCCGTTATTTTGGGGGGATGCTTGCAACGTTTTTTTTCTTCTGTTGGGCAGCGCTGCGCCGCTGGCATAGGGATACAGGGATGTCAATACACGTGGATCGCAGCAGATCGCCGTGGTAATCCCTTTATTTCGGCGCGCCAGTCCTCCCACTCCGCTGCTCGTCACTGGAGTCGCTTGTCCACGTGAAGAACAAGACTTTAAATGTGTTTAATCGCATACGGTACTTTATCAGTGGCTAGAATATGTTTCTCTCACTCTGAAGTCTTCCTCGTTCTATACATCAGGAGTGCAGGACAGGAGGAGTCTCCTCTATAAATATTGTTATTTTAGATTCACATTATCCCATGAGCAATTACTTTTTCACAGTGGGGAAACGAAGGCTAAATTTTATGAGCCTGTCAAACCTCCAATGTTCCTGATGAAACACTATTACCAGAATCCCCTGAGCATCGTTCAGTGGCATTTTAAACTGCTGAGACAAACTCTCTTAGATTGTGGATTGCACTGATTTAGAAGTCTCCCTGTAACCTGGATGTAATTAAGCCCTACAATTCTCTTTTATTATCTTTGGAAATCAACCACTCTATCAAATAACAAACACAAAGAACAACAACAAACACTCAGCTGCCTCAACCCCTTTTCTCAGACTGTCCCTGTATGCTTTTTTTCCTCTCCATCCATCTCCATTCCCTTTCTCTCACTTCTTGTGTTTGTGCATCTCCTCCTATTTCCTCATTTCTTTCTTGTGCACGCTCTATCTGGACAAGCGGCAATGCCACTAGTAGGCTAATATCCCCTCAGTTAAACATGTTTTTCATTTCCGCTGTGGGACCCTGGGGACCGAAACACTGGCTGTAGCCTCAGACATTGGCTGATGGATGGATATCCCGGCAGCATCATGGATATATAGTTTCTTTTCTCATTTTATTGTACAGTAGCTCATACTCTCCAATAAAACATACAGAGGAACACAGCAGCTTCCCACGGCTGTATGTACCCCCTCCCTGTGGCATAAATAAGTAAATCAGAAGCACACATAAAACGAGTTTTCACATGCAGCTTTCCTCTTTAATCATTTACAACCCTGCTCCGCCGCTGCTCTCAGTCTCAGCTGTGCTCTGTAATTCGGCGGTGGCTTTCTTGTTTGTGCTCGTCACATATCCACACAGCCATATGGATACCCAGCCCAGGCCTAAATTGCTACCTTTTGTGAGGATGGATATTTTGAGGTTCAAATGTTTACCCTGTGTGAAATGAAGACAGAAATGTCAATCCGGGGAGACGAGCGGAGGACGGGAGGGAGGAAAGATGTGTCCCTGCGAGGAAAGGGGTGTGAGATTTCTCCTCTTAAAGATGGGATCAGAAAGAAACAGATGGGCAGAGAGATGGCCCATGAGTTACCTCGGTAACAAGGATTAAAGTGATTTCCTTGTTTGGGTCGCTAATTGAAAGGAGGGTGTCCCATGGGCTGGTTAAAATCTGCACCGATCTGAACTCCAATCTGTTGCTTTTGTTGTGTGTGTGTGTGTGTGTGTGTGTGTGTGTGTGTGTGTGTGTGTGTGTGTGTGAGAGAAAGAGAAAGAGAGTGGAGCCATTGACCACATTATCCATGCCTCTCCAGTCACCCTTAATCTGATTAGGAGCCCAAATCAGCCGATAATCACATAGTGTCAGAGATCTGTGTGTGTGTGTGTGTGTGTGTGTGTGTGTGTGTGTGTGTTTGTTACTTTATAGTAAGGGGCAGCCATGACCATATGGACACATACTTGCCATGAAGTAAACAAATTATTTGACCTCCTTACACATGCTTACACTCACAGTAAACACCCCACACATAATTGATGACCTGACGAACTCGGGGGATGAATGGAGGCAGTTTAGCAGTACGGAAAAATGAGATGGAGAATTGAAGCTTAAATACGCGGTGGCGAGTGTAACAGTGTAAAGGTGCGCGTTTGTGCGATGATCGACCAAAACAGTTTGAGTGTAAAGTTGATTATAGTACTTCAAAGTTGTTGGATTTAAACTCTAGGCACAGCTACCCAGTGCGCGCGCACACACACACACACACACACACACACACACACACACACACACACACACACACACACACACACACACAGACACACACACACATGCTGGCACAAAATCCCTCACACATGAAGTCATGATATCTGCAAACAAAAGTGCATTCGCCGACAAGTTATTGGAGGGGCAGTCAGACCGAAAGCAAAGGGCTAATGGAGAGGAGGAGAGGGAAGATGGGGATTTGCATCCCATTAGAAAAAGAAGCATGTGCAGCTCTCTGCTTCTCCCTCATTTGTCTTCTCTACATTTTCCCCCATCATCTTCCCTCTGCCTACTTATTTCTACACCTCCCTTTCCCCATTCATTTCTTCATCCTGCTCTGTCTTCCACAATTCTCGTCACTAATCTCCCCCATTCCTCTCTTGTCTCTCCGCACTCCTCGTCTACTCCCTCTCTCTCTCTTCGTGGTGTGCGGATGGTTCTTGCCAACAGCAGCAGTAATTCTCCCCTACTTACAGAGCCATTGCTTATTTCTTTTTGCCCTTAAACCAATTAGACCTAGATAAGCCTGCGCATTTAACTGCCTGGAACTGGGTGGTGGAGGTTAGAGGAACGGAGAGAAGGGGGGGGGGGGGGGGGGGTGAAATGGCGGTTGGAAGATAGACCTGGGAGGGAGGCAGATAAAATAAAAGATGAGAGGCCGATGGAGGGAGGGAGGCAGATAAAAAGAAAAAATAGAGTTTTTGTGTTTTACAAATGAGTGGCTTGCAATTTGAACAAGGCCGTGGAAGAAAACGATCCCTGGGCTGTCTCAGCTGTCTGACACTTCAGTGTGCCATGCAGGAGCAACATTCAGTATGATAAGAGATCACTACTAATGTGCTGTAACCAGTCCTTTTAGGATGTTGTGTTAAGTACCTGTGCTATACTAAAGTAATGCCTCATCCTCAGGGGCCGAGGGGATGCAATGTAGAATATTTAAGCTTCCTGAATAAACAATATTAATGATTGCTTCAGTATCCGATAATAGTCATGGAGGTCAGAACCACACGTCGTTGGTATACATTAATAAGGAGTGTTAGCGTGAGAGTGGAATATTGATTTGAAAGGTTAGAGGACTTAGTGTTGAAGAGCAAGTTCCAGCCTCCATCTGAGTAAGAGACTGGTTGCCCTGCTGAAGTGTCCTTGAGCAACACACTGACTCATCTCCAGAGGCACTGTCTCATAGCTGACCCAGTGCTCTGACCCCACTGTGGGAGAGGTCAGAATCAGACCCCTGGGTTCATAAAGTATCACATTATTGGTATTCTGTTGGTGAGTTTTTTTTTTCCTAGCAGGGCAGCTGGAAGCTGGAGTTGTAAACTAATTTTGAATAAAGTTGTAGCATTGCAAAGATAACACACAGCTTTGCCAGTCCACCTTGCTGCGTATTGCAGTTTGGCGAGGCTCACTGGGCATGCTCATGGGGGACAAGTATGGGATGCGCTGTAGATGATTGTCAGCCCTCTGCTTCACTTCAGACATTACCATGAACCCTTCATGCACCTGTTTAGACAAATGGACCACTCGCTGAGCTGTAATTGGTCATCGCTTAGCCTTTTTGAACTAGAAAAGCACATTGGCTGTTTGGAAATTTCACATTGCATCTAAAATATCCACAAAAATCGGTCTTAAAAAGACAGCAGTTTAAAAATTGTGCTTCATTTGATATATTCCACACCAAGTTCAAATGTTTTGTTCTTTTTCTGAGGGGCAAGTCACATCGTCATCTAAACACACTGCAGGTGCTCAGAATGGTCCAACATGGATCTGGTCTGAAACGATTCCCAGTCGCTACACAGACTTAATCTCAGCATGTAGTGATATAGACTGACTTTGTGAGACTAATTCAGTGTTGAGTTATGAGTTCTTCACTGCTCTATGAGTTGTGCGTGCATGTGAGCTCACCAGCTGTGCAGAGGAGGCAGTCTGTGAAAAGAGTCCTGTTGAGTCTCTAATGGATGTGTGTGCGAGATTGCTCCTTTTCCCCTGCTCTCTTATTTCAAATGGTTAGAAAAGAGAAGAATGGAAATGTAAGCGCAACACAGGCCCACGGGTCGAGGTGGTAGTACTGAAAAGACATGAAGGATTATGTGTGTGAGCGCTCACATGAGTGTACAAGTGTATTTTGGCCACGGGCACTACTGCTGATCTGGGACAACCTGAAGTAGAATTCAATTTCCACTTTTTTCCTTTTACCGCAGTGTGTGTATTGTACGTTTGGGTACCTGTGTCGTCAGTAGAGTGCTAAAGCCATTATAGCAGGCAGGGGCGGCAGACATGGCTTCATCCCATAATGGAGGCTTTATTTTGTCCACAGTGAAAAAGACTAGTCGGTGTTAAGGTGTGCTTACGCGGCCTACTCAGCTATGACGACCCCTAGTGAAAACCCCTTCCTGCAGCTTGTGTACCTGCAGTGCTGTAAATGTGTTGCACTGCCTTTTAATGTGAAAGTGTTGTGCTTGCATGCAATCAATGAGACAACGTGGCAATAATCTGTGGTCTGTGCAGGTTCTTTTCCACATATTGCAGTACACTGTAGTGCGTATTTTCTGTTGGACGGTAGGATTGCTGAATTCTCAATCTCTCTTTTTCTCTCTCTCTCATGCACACACACACACACACACACACACACACACACACACACACACACACACACACACACACACACACATACACATGCACATAACGCATACGCACACACAAAGTCCCCCTCACTGCTCACCTTACCCCAGAGACATCTGAGCCTTGGGAAGGCCAGATGGTGGATGCAGGTTGGGGGCTGGTATGCATGAACACATTTTTGTGTGCGTCTCGTTGTGAGAACGAGAGAGAGAGAGAGAGAGAGAGAGAGAGCGAGAGAGAGAGAGAGAGAGAGAGAGAAAAGAGGAGAGCAGCTTGTGGTGTACTGTATGTGCGTCCGTTCCAGCCTCTCTCTTCGGTCTTGTTTTCTTTCTCTCGCCGAGTGGATATTTTGTGTTCTATACCATGTTGTCCTCCTGTGTCTTCCACACATTCCCGTGTCCTGGGATTTGCTGAGGAGATGCTATCAGCAGTGTTAGGTTCCGCCCGTCTTGCCTGGTGCTTCGGCCCTTATCAGAGCAGGTGACTGACTGTGGGGACGAAGGCTAAGGCCTTATCAGTCCAATCTCGGGGATCAGCGGACCCACTCCATCAGCAACATACGATACACATTAGAGCACAGGAGTGAAAGCGGTGACGCTCGGGACACAGTTCAACCTCAAACTGTGTGAGTCATCTGTTTTCTGGTAAAGCCAGTTCTCTCAGATGGCAAATGCACAACATGCACGCACGCACGCACGCACGCACGCACGCACGCACGCACGCACGCACGCACGCCACACACACACACACACACACACACACACACACACACACAGACATGCTCATCGTGGCTAAATGTGCACAATAGCACAAACTTAGACGTTAACCTCCGAGCGACACCTAGTGGAAAATGGCAAGACGAGTAATTGATTGGGAGCAGTGACCCAGCGTTCCCACCACTCAAGGATGGTGGTGTGAAAAATGCGCTTTCCTCGTTCTTTTTCTGTCTCTCAGGCTTTTCCCCTCCATTATCACCTGTCCTAGAGATTGGATGACAGTTGTTCAGTCAGCAGGAAACGGGAGCCTCTTCGATATTTGTTAAGTTGAGAGGCGAGAAGAGAAAGCATTGATTAATTGAGTCTTATTTCCCAGTGTTCACACAGCCTCTTCCACCCCATGGTCATTTTAGCCCCTGTCCACCCCAACCCTCCCTAACTTGGCCTCAGCCAGTTACACAAAGGCCTGGTTTTGACTCGACTTCCTGGCCATTTCTCCTTGCGTTCTAGATTGGGGTTTTTTTTTCCCAATAAATTTTAATTAAATCTGAGAGTTGCAAGCTACACCCCCTTCTCACCCACCTCCTCTCCCAAACCTTCCTGCCTCGGAATAATTGGTTGTTTCAACCGGCTTCTCTGCCTCTTTTATCCTCTCCTCCCTCCCTCACCTGCCTCTTACCCCCGCATTTTTTTTTTAGTGGAAAACAGATGCATTTATGGAGCATTATAGGGTTTACTACAAGGAGAAAAAAGTGAAATATGAGTCTGTTTTTGAAGAGGTAATAGACGCAGCATTGGCAGGAACAGGAAAGGGGTTAAGAGACTGCTGGGGTTGTGGGCTTGTAGGAACAAAGGGCTTCATTTATGATTGTTATAATGAGATCTGTTTTTGAGTCAGGCCCAGAATGATTTAATTTGACTTTTAAGCCCAACGGCTCAGGCTTAAGGGCTGCAAGCGGGAAGGCTGCGGGGCAAAGGCTGACTAAGGAGTGGGAGGAGGCAGGTAGAGTGGTGCTACGACTTTCGATGTGTGGGAAACCTTTTAAAGTCTACAATCAAACTGATAAGAATACCAATTTAGCTCACGGTGTACACCCCACACTGTGTTTATATAGCAAATTCCTTGCTTCTGGAGTCTAAATGTCCAATATATGAAGTTGCTACCGTAAAGGGAAGAAAAAACAACAACTTTGTGGTACTTTTTGAATTTTAAGTGAATCAGCAGCCCAGAGGATGCTGCGTCTCCAGCGCTCAGAGGAATTAAAGGCAGAACGTTAATAGGACTGAAATTACGGATGGTGGTGGAAGCTGCTCCACTTCTGATTAAATAAAAGCCAGCTCCTCCACAGGCAGTTTCTCATAGGGACTGACAAGCACGCACACACACACACACACACACACACACACACACACACACACACACACACACACACACACACACACACACAAGCACAGATATGCGTGTACAAGAGCCTTAGCACTCACACTAGGCAGCCATACACACACATAGCTTTGATGTGTAGAAAGGAAATGAGCAGAGACAGAGAGCTAAGAGCTTGGGCCGGGGGCCTGTCCCATTATTAATGAGTTAGAGCCAGTGCCTCTCCCAGGTTCAGGACATGTGGACATATTTCACCACTCCCCTGCCCCTCTCCTCACCATAAATGTAATCTCTTATTAAGCATTGGCTTCTTGGCAAGGGAGGGGCAGATAGAGAGAAATTGTGCATGAATTTTTTTTTGTCTCACCGCGTGTGTCTGCATTATGAGAAATGAAAATTGTGTGGTGGAGAGAAATGAAGTGCCGGCGCAGTGCAAAATGGAATGGCCGCTTCTGAGAGGGACACTGATGGGCCAATAAGTGGCAATAGTGCAAAGGCAGTTTTCACCCTGCATAACAGTGAATCCTTCTGCCAGGCAAATGTCTGCCTGTCCTGTGCTCTCCACTTCTCTAGCTTAAAGAAGAGAGCATTTTGGAGGTAATTAACTATTGATTTGAAGCATAGAGGGTAATGGGAGATGAGTGGACATCGTCTCCATCTACCAACAGTTGCCTGGCTGGCTAGAGTACAACTAGAAAACTGATGGGGTGAAAGAGACATTTCCCTAAAAGAACCAAAGGTGGTTTGTTAGGCTTTTAAGTTCTGTTCTGTGTATCCATGCAAAAGGAAAGCAGTAGAAAAGCAAATGGAAATCTGGCATGGAAATTATTCAAGATGTGAATATCCGATTCTGTTATCTAATATTCAATATTACTGAATACATTTTCCCAAATCTGCATTTTTATTATATTCATGACACACTGATCCCAGCCCATGTTGACCTGTTGACCTCGCCATCCCCTCATGAATAGTTATGACAGTAAGGGCCAAGGGGATTTCAATGCAATGCAACCTGAGGGTCACATCACAACCAAACATACTTAGGTGATAAACCTTGCCTTATATTATTGAGCATGTATTTCTAGCAGATGCATCAAATAAATCAAGTAAAACATTTCCCACATAGAGACGGTATAGCATTCCTCCCTATGTGTTGTCCTTTTACGGCTGTATGTGCAACTCTTTTTCTTAGAGGCGAGCTAGAGGACAAGGATAAGGACTCATTTGTGTAAGAGAACAGAGGCGAAGAGGGACAAAGAGACAGAGGGGAGAGAAGGATGGGCCTGTATCTGCCTAGATCTTATTTGTGCTAATGAGGAGGCTGGTGGCTCTGGCTGCTAACCCTTAAGCGCATCCAGCCCTTTAGAGTGTGTATGTCTGCGCGCATCTTCGTGAGAGTCCTTGGATGTCTGTTGGGAGTGTGCGTTTCCTTTTGTTTTATAATAAAAATCGTAGCTATAATGAATGATGTAGAGGTTGTTTGAGTCATAGCCTGTGTATGTGCTGTTAGTGTGAGCTCGTTTGTTTAGGTCGCTGCTAAATCTACAAAGGATGTCTTGATTGAGCTAGTTAGCATAGCGTTCTCAGTCATACAGTCCGAACCCAAACCTGTTCTATAATGGGACTCGCTGAACAGTATAAAATTCAACCCCCAATTGTTGCCTCCCTCCTCATCCTTTATTCCTATGAAGTCTTTCCCTTCCCCGCTTTCTCCCAAGGCTGGGCATTTAAAGCGGCGTGTCTTTGATGTGAGCTTCACACACTGTTAGACACCCACTCATCAGATTGACACTGATGTCTGGGTGGAGTCAGCCCGTTTCTGAGAGCTTTCGGGAAATGAACTGCGAGAATACACTGTACGCACATATGGCACGCGCTCAGGTAGTTCTAGATAAAGTGGAGTGGAATGTGGACGTGAATGAACAGATGTGCTCGTTCAAATGCAGAAATTTTCCACTGCGGCCGTGCCGCTGCACTCAGCTGATGATATGTCAAGATGACAAACGTCCTCGCTAAGCTGAGCTGAATGTAATTGTACAGCGGTTTTCTTGGCTGTGTTTTACAACTGCCTCGCATCAGTTTTAGAGGAAATCCAGACAATATCAAAGGATGCAGCCTTGACATATATGAGATGAGAGATTATTAATGCATAATATCTAATGCGCGCCTCTTTTATCATGAATTCTATTCTATCTGAATGCATGTCAGCACAGCCTGGGATTTCTACTACAGGCTTAATAAATGATGAATGATGTCTAAAGGCCTAACTTGACATGAAGTCTGTGGTGTGTGTACTGTATGTATGCAAGTGTCTTTTGTGCTCAATTCTCACACATAATTACATAATTATGTGTGTCTGGTTCTATTTAGTTCTAAGAATCTTTTACCTTTGCCTGTCTTATCTTTTCGTTAACTTGCTTCTGCAAGTTTGCGTGAGGTTTAAAAATGACCTAATGTAAAAAGTCCCTAACATAAGAAAACTGTCTTTTACTATGATGTCCTTTGCAAATGTTGTCCGTCACACATCGTTGATTCATGATTTAATCAAAACACGGCAGAGCCGTAGCAAGGTGTGGCTAAAGTGTCTAATTTAATGAAATGATCATTGTCAATCGTCCTTTTCTGTTCTCTCCACTTCAATTCATTACGTCTTCAGGTTTTAAGGTTGGTTCTGCCTCTCCAGTGTTGTTGTTCTTAACACCTGGAGCTCTCACAAAATGTGAACACAGTTTATTATGAGTATATTATTTTTATGTAAGATTTTAATAGCCTATTGAGAGATGTGAATTTCAGACACACTGTAAACAAGACTGATCTCTACCAGGAGGGTCTTGAATATATTTCTGTGTTATCACTTTTATGTCTGAGTACAGTTTGCTGCCTAGTGCGAAAGGGCGTCATTTCAGTTTTAACTATACTTAAGTTTAAATGAAGCACATTACTCACTTCCTCCCAACCATTTCAGGTAGATGTGTCATGTTCCAACCTGTGTTAATGTCAATGCTGACTGTGTACTACCATTCACAAAACGGCGATCCCGACAAAAGCAGCTGGCCCTGCAGTCATGCAGGGATTTGCTGTTGTGTGACAGTCTCCCTGGCTTTTGTTCTCCATGCCAAACCTTTAGTCCGTCCTTCCTCATTCAACACTAGGTACGGCCGTTGAAGGAGCAATGCCTTGTATTTGTATATTGTTTAAGAGCTGTGCGTGACTGTTAGGCCGCTGTGATTTGCAAACTCACGCTTCTATGGTAGTCTTTTCTTTGTTTTTCTATCTAATGAAATGGTGAGAAATGCTTCTGTGTGTTTGTGCATGCGTATGCCTACATGCATGTGTTTGCACCTACAGGTATGTGTGACTATGTATTGATACTTCTGCTTTTTTTCATAAAGTGTGGGAAGTTGTGTGTGTGTGTGTGTGTGTGTGTGTGTGTGTGTGTGTGTGTGTGTGCGCGCCAATGAATAAAGGGGCTAACAGCCCACCTGGTGCCAGCCGTGTTTACTGTACTTTCAAGGTTTGAAAAGATAAATCTTCCCAGTCTCAAAATGTGCTTTTACTTCGCGAACAGTCCCAAAATACACTGTCCATTTTCAGATTTATGAAGGCTACTTGATATGTGGACTTACCTCCCAACCCAAGAGACACGTGTGCGAATGCTCTGTTCATGTGACGCATATAACTCCTGACAAGGTCACTGTGGGAGTCCGTGAGTGTGTCTGTGTGTACTTGTGTAAGCATGTAAAATAAATCACTCAGCCTGCTCTAAAATGGCTTTCAGACACCTGGCAATGATTGGCTGAAAGAGGACACCTTCTATCTGCTATTATTGACAGTTGAAAACGTAGAAAAAGCGCGGAGAGTGACTTGCATTTTCGCACATGTTTTCAATCAATTTGAGGCTCAGGTAATGCTTTGAAATTCTACTTCCTTTGATAAACATCACGCGGCACCTTCTAAAAGATAAAGCATGATGGATGGTCATGGTGTTTCTGAAAAAGCAGAAAAGACAAAAAGCAAACAAGAATCTCTCTCTCTCTCTCTCTCTCTCTCTCTCTCTCTCTCTCTCTCTCTCTCTCTCTCTCTCTCTCTCTCTCTCTCTCTCTCTCTCTCTGTGACTGTCTGTCTGTTGCCTTGGCTCTGAAGATTGATTGTGAATCGTCCAAGACGTATGAGCGTTGCGATCATATCATGGATCACAGCATGGGGAGGGAATGACAGATGTCGTAAGCAACCATCCTCTGTTTATTTGAGAGGCAAGAGTCATTGCATTTGGTGGATACAAGGATGATTTGTCATCTCCTATGCGTCTCTTTTTCTTTTTGTGAACATTTAACCGGGCGAACAAAGGGGTTTGCCTCATGTAGAACAATGCCTCAATGTTAGCATGTTTAACTACAAAACAACTTAAAAGTATATCACTGCATGGATAGTCAAAGTTTAAACAACATAATGGAATAACGATTGCTATTTAAGATGTATGTCTGTATTGTGATATTCTGTTGGATCTACATCCAGCACCTCCCAAAGCACAGATTATTTTAATAGAGTAATTACCAGAATTCGGTTGTATCACATGAACAGTCTTTTACGATTCAATACGACTCAAATAAATTGGGCGCCTCACTGGGGTGATGGTTGGTAAGGGGGCTATTGAAGGAGGGTTAAGTGTGTTCCAGTCAAGGTCGTTTTGAGTGGCATATGTATCCTATTTAGCAGCCCCAGAAACTACTGAGCAGTGTAGACATGAAGCACTGTTGACAGGCCTGCTATGCTGTGATTGCTACAGTCACACTGGAGATTAGTTACAGGACCATACACACACACACACACACACACACACACACACACACACACACACACACACACACACACACACACACACACACACACACACAAACACACAGGGTCCTCTGTGCAAGCTGGACAGTTGATTGGGTCATTAATATGGACAACCATTTCTATACTAACACCCCCTGATTGCTTTGCCTTTCACATCTTGGTGACATCAGCACATTGCTAATTGACAGATAATTGCCAATAATCATGAGATGGATCAGCGAGAGTGCAATTAAAGGAGCTTGCCCCAGCATGCTAGTTCCTTTAAGAAACCCGGACTGATCAGTTTGCCCTTGTTTAGTAAAGCAGGTCAATCAAATAGGTTTTTGCTAGAGCAATTTTTTAGATGGTTGCCAATGCTTATGTTGTAAGTTTAGTACAATTGTCCCAGAATTGTAGAGGTCTTATGGAAATGTTTAAGACATTCCCTTTTGCAATGTGTATTACAATTTTGCTGCCGCCTTTGTGGGAGATAGCAGCCAGGCGCTTGTAATGGGATCCTGTCTGTTGGGAGAAGACGAAGGAAATCGCTGGGAGCTGGAATGCACTTGACTCGCTCGTTTGGGTCAGTGAAGGAAGTGCCGGTGTGTGTTTGCGAGTGTATGTCTGTGTATGTGTCAATGCAGGTGTGTTTGTGTGTTGTCCAAAACTGTGTTAGCTCAGTGATAGAAAAACTGAAATGTGATACGAATATCCTCTCCATTCTTCCATGAAAGTACCTGAAAATATCCCTGAAAGGGCCCCATTTGGGCTCCCTCCCAGACAATGGAGTACAATGCCCCTGATGACAGGCTAACTGGGGGAGGAAATAGTCCTGCTAGGGCCTACATAATAGCGGAATATTCTGGAAGTCACAGGAGGGATTTATGAAAGCAAATAGTATTTTTCTAACATTCAGTGGACCAGTGTGTGGCGTATTAGTGTGTCTGTGTGGGGTGTGTGCGTGTGTGTGTGTGTGTGTGTGTGTGTGTGTGTGTGTATGTGTGTGTGTGTGTCTGACATGCTGACCCTCTTTGCTGTATGTGCACGACATTGTGTGTAGTGCAAAATGTGTGAATTGGAGCCTTGCCTAGCCCGTCAATCTGATGAAGAGATCATTAGAGGTGTCACAGTCAAATCTCTCGTCTCTCTAATCAGCTGTCATACTAAACCGTCTACATGTGCCTGTGCCCAGCTGCCAAATACTGTACGAGTTCATGAGTTGAAGCTGAATACACAAAGGGTTAGCTGTGCATTAGATGGCCAAGGCGACCTGTTCTGTTTCTGGTTTGCAAACTGTTTTTTCTTCTATATATTTGCTATGCTTTGCGTTGCCTAGTTTATTCACTCCAAACTAGGATTGGGGGATATTGAAATTCCGCTACTGAAGATATTGCTTTAAGAAAAATAAAAAAATATGAAGTGAGAACTACACATAGAAATATGTCTAAATATCTATGGACTTTAGACACGTACGTTGCAATACCCGTAAGTGGCCACAATGAATAGACAGTAAGTGCTATTTTACACAAGGACATGCTGAGATCATTAAATCAGATCAGTCAATTGGTAGTAACTGCCCTACTGCTGTCCCATCACCATTGACTGTCACGATTATATTTTGATGCTCATGCAAAAGCCCTGATGATAGAGGGTTGATTGCTCACTATGATAACAGTTTTTGTCCGGCTGCTGTTTGTGGACGGAGTTGGTGGCAGACCTATTCTGTTGCATGGGGAGTTTTAAGATGGAGATTTGTGGTGTTTCCATTGTAAGTCCCGATTTATTTATCACTACAGTTATTACCATAACTACTTGGGCTGTACCAAACAGTTTGAAGCTTCAAGGATTTAGTCACAACATTGACATTGACATTGGTATTATTAATAACTCTCTCAAACACACACACACACACACACACACACACACACACACACACACACACACACAGCCAGTGATGCGGTGCTTTGTCCTTGTCTCTGTATAATCTCAATCCTTAGTCAAAATGTAATTCCAAAAAAAAAAATGTGTCATCACCAAAATTAAAAAAATGTTTTATCTAACGAAATATTGTACTTCATTCCGTACTGGCATTTACCCTTTCAAAAACTACATTTTCTTTTTGGTGAAAAACTGTTTACTCTCTTGTTGGCATCTGCATGAACAGGGCAGTCTAGTAGCAATCTAAGGGTTCCATGAATTACATTTATGCAACCACAATAACACGAAATCAGACTTACGCTAGCAGGTTGTTTCTTTTTTTGATAGGCTACAACAATGTCTTGAAACCTAGAGAAGGTAGGAGAAAAAGAGAAAATGGCACAAATGCATGATTGAATATCGTTCCGTTGTCGTGGACATGTGAGGACCATGAGCATGGCAAACCAATATCCTGTTGAATGATAACCTCATCATATTTCTTAAGTATACTCCAAATCAGTTGATTGAAACACGGCTAAATTGCATTTGTTTTTTGCGACATTTCAAAAGTTTTCCTAACATTCTCTTGACAATTGAACGGAAACACATTTTTGATTGTTCTCTCTTCCCATGATCCTCTAGTGTGTGGGAGATGACTCCATCTTGGGGTCCATATGGACGCCATGTTGGAGGCACTCTACTCTATAACAGTGGGGGAATAGCAATTAGCACTACATTTGCTGAGGATGGCATGGAACCAGAGACCTGTCACCTCTGCTGCACAGCTCTGTCTTTGAAGACATGCATGTGTATGTGCGTGCATGTCATTGTGTGTGTGCGTGTGTCTGTGTGCATGCATGTGTGTCAGCATGGAGGGAGGTAGAATCATGTTACGGCACCTGCTTCACAGCAGGGATGGGACTGCTTCACCAAGAAAAGGTGTTTGTGTGTGTGTGTGTGTGTGTGTGTGTGTGTGTGTGTGTGTGTGTTTGTGTGTGTGTGTTTGTGTGTGCACAAGGGGGTTGGGCAGGGTGTAGCGTTGGCATATTGTGTGTGTGATCGGAGGCAGATCAGCATCTAAATGCATGCGGTTACTTGTAATCAATGCTACCACAGCTCCCTATGGGTATGCTAATGTATTCTAAAATGCTAATGTCTTTCAGTGCCAAACCCTTAAGTTGTATCATATGAGTGAATGAGCGATCATGCACACAGTGGTGATGAGATGGAAATCTGCTTGAGGAATGTCACACAGTATCTTGGGAGAATGAATTCCTGCACACGATTACCGAGAAACATTATTGCACGAATGCTGGCAGCATAAGGATTCCTTAGGTGGCAGCCAGTTCTTTGTGTTTGTTCGAATTATTTGATCGCAGTTTAATAGTCTCTTTGATCTCTGTGGTGAAGAGCTGATGTTACACAAAATGGTCGGCCGCCCATTGAGGCGGACAGGGAATCGGTGTCTCTGATAGAAAAGACCGGCGGTCGCCCCTGGAGACTGGCAACTGCAAGTCCCTGCTTTTGAAATCCCTCTTGATCACAGAACACCTGGGTGTGATTATTTGAGTAAGGGAACAGCAAAGAAAAAATATTCTTCGTATGTCTCTAGTGTTTGTGTGTTTGCTTAATTGTATGTAGGGTGAAGGAACAGAGTGTGTGTGTCACTACTTTAGTTGTTTCTTTTGACTGACCTTGGTCAGACACACACACACACACACACACACACACACACACACACACACACACACTGTCATCTCTCTACTGTTGACTCTCAAATAAAAGCATGAACTGGCCAAAAAGTACTTGTACATGCTGTATACAGAGATTGCGACCACTGATTGACCACAACTTTAATTGGAGTCATCTTGCATAGTACCATGCGACGAACCTGCAAGATTGCTTTTGTTATGTTTTTTTTATTCCTGAAAACCCATACACTCAGTGATGTGATTAACACACCTTCACATGGCAAAAAGGTCATCTTCTTCACACAATGCCGTGGATTAATGGATTGCAATTTAGTTTTTGTTTGATTTTGATGTGTTGCTATTCAGCGTTAATCAATAAATCTTCCCCTCTCCCTCTCTTTCTCTTTGTCTCTCTCTCTGTCTGTCGGTTTGTCTGTCTGTCCGTATCCCCCTGCCTCCACCCATTAGAGCGCCAGGTTGTGTAACATGTTGGTTGGCTTTGTACTCGCGGATGATGACTTCTGACAGTTGCCCACATTTCTGGAATTAGCGAGTGTGCGAGTGCATTTGCGCGCCATGTGTGTTTTTGGATAATTGTGCCCACTTGTGTGTTTGTGCGTGTCTGTCAGCGCGCATGCTAATGGCAGCTGACAGGGCCCACGCTTCTTAAATTAGCGTTGCTGTCTGGCCCCTGGGGAAGGCATGGATGTTCAGATATAGAAGAAGCCTCAATTCTACAATCCCTACTTTCCTTCCCTATAGTATCCAACCATCTTAGTCTCGCTCCTGTGCCTCCAAGTCAGAGCATACTTATCCAACAAATGATAACGACAAAAAGGGAATCTGGTACTGGGCCCAGCTCCCGTTTTCAAAATCCATCATGGAAATACTTTTCCATTTTTTGTCTTTGAAGACGGCTTGCACATAGAAAAGTTTTGAAAAATGTTTTGCTTCTCCTTCATATTTGCAGTTTTCCTCAAAAACTGTGCTGTTGCTTTAAGATATCGAGTTTCTTAATGGCATTGAGTCCCATTGAGCTTACAAAACATTACGTTCACCGTCTTCATGGTCAGCACTTCAGTAATTTAGTCAAAGAATAAAGTAGTGGAGAGGTTATTGTCAGCACTGTATGATCTGCAGTAACTTTAGAGTCACAAAGGTTTGTCAGGGACATCCCATCACTATTGAAAGTCTATAGGTTAGTGATTTTTAATGTGAGTCAAGTGATTGTGGAGACGTGCGAATGATCACTATCTGTGTGGTAATCTGGACGTGATCAATGTGGCACTAGAGTGTATTGTGTGCCTTTTTTTGTGTGCCTTTTTTGTGTGTGTGTGTGTGTGTGTGTGTGTGTGTGTGTGTGTGTGTGACTAGATAGATGAAGGAATGAAAGGGTTCCCATGTGACTTGGGCTTTATTAAAGAGAAGTTAATGAGTTCCAAAGTCTGCCTCTCTCATTTTTCCTCCCCTCCCCATTTATTCTGAGCTCCATCGCTTCTCCTTCCTCTCGCTCTAATATCCCTCTCACTCAGGCAGTTGCTCAAACTATTCATGTTCTCAATTGCGCTGCCTTGCCCTTGTAAGTAAATTACAAAACTGAGCCATGCAGCATTGGGAGTGGAAAAACTATTGGTTACATCCCAATCTCTGTTGCCCTTTTTCTTTCTCTTTTGCTTTCTGTCAGCCTCCTCTTTCCCTGTGTGCCAGAACAGTCTTGCCTTTGTCGCTGTCTACTAGTTCGATTTTCATGCGTATTCAAGCAGATCCATCTGACTAACGCTGATCACAGATGTTCTGCACTGTCTCCATCGTTGGCGTGTGTCTGTGTGTCTGTGTGTGTATGTGTGTGGATGTTAGTTCATTTCGGTTTCTCATATCACAGTGTTGGATTCTTTTGATGTTCATAGATCCTCTGACAACAAAGCTTTTGATAATGAGATCTCTCTAAACCAAATGGCCTGTTGCGGTGGCTACATCAATGATGCAAATCATTTTCCACAGTGACTTGGTCTCCAGTGTTTACATTTAGGCACGATACAAAGTGCCCATGCAGTCTCTCATGTTTCAGCGAGGTGTACTGTATGCTGTTGTCTTAAGATAAGATAAGACAATCCTTTATCAGTCCCGCAGTGGGGAAATTTACTTCAGAGTTGGACACTGGAGGAAAAAGACTGTATGCAGGCAGTCAAACATTTTAGATGGCGAGTGTCACTTTGTAAAACTTGTTAACCCGAGGAGAAGGAAAATCCTTCGGTAAGAGAATATGAACAAGGCAGACGAGGACATAGACAGAGGGGGAACCATGTTCTACTATTGCTCTCTCCTGAGGCACACAGAGTGCAGCTAGTGACCTGACATGCTATCGAAATAGTGCTCACTGCTGTAGCATCAATCTGCTTGTCCTACTGCAAGAGGCAGGAAGAGAACAGCGGCGCGAACGCAGACACGCTTTGTCATTCCACACTTTGTCCAGTTGCTTCTCTGTCATGGTCCTGGAGAAATTACACACAGCAGGCAGACATGGCAGGAAGCACACATGCACAGACTCGCCATCACTCACAACTGGGACCAACGCCTTGCTTGCCTCTCAAAAACAACTGAGACATGAGAACAGCAGGTATGGTTTGGAGGAGATAAAAAAGGGACTCTCATTGTGTCCCACTGTTTCTCATGTTTTCCTCCCCATATTCTGCTACATTTATTTGAGCTGCACATGAATGAACAGAGATCTATCCCTATGTTCTTGCACCACAATGAGATTTTGAACCCAGTATATTCCATGTCATCTGATTCCATTCCAGCCTTTGTACTGAAGGCTTTCCCTCTCACTCCCGCTGACTGTAGCCTTCTGGGCTTTTTGATGCAGTGGAAATTCTCTTGACAGGCCTATTTGAGGGGCCATAGGAAGAGAGATGACATGGTATTGCAACAAATCCATAGGAGGGACATGTGGGGGGCACTAGCAGTAGTCTGGGGGAGTCCGTCTGAAAAAGGCAGGGGATAGGCCTGCTGTAGCCATCTGGAAGATCTATGGAGTGTGATGTGACTGACGTGGAATGCTATTTGTTGAATCCTCATCGGACAGGGTGAGCTGACACATCTGTGGCAGGAAGCCAAATCAACTCTGATTTACGCCACCCCACCATCTAGATGGGGGGCCTGCCCAGTCACCCTGCCATTATAGGAGATGTATTGTGAGGGGTAGCAGAGTATCAAAAAACAATCACTCACAGACACACAGACACACACACATAATACAAGATCTATGATGAGAAGGTTAAATGATCTCAGTCACAAGTTATAGCCGCTCATGTTTGACATACAATAAATTTCCCTCACACACAGCCACAGACATCAACTGCCTCCGCCAACAGATATTTTGTTAAGAGGAAGCCATTATTGCAAATAAAACAAGCTTGTTGGCCGGGCGCCCGTCTGGGCGTTTCTGACTGCATGCTAAACATTCGGTAAACCCTCAACACATTCCCCTGCTGTCAGCCATCGCACTGCTGTGGTTCCAGGCTCATTCAGCAACAGAGCAGAGAGCGAAATGGTGAAATGTGGTGTGGGGAAAGGAGGGAGGGTTTGAGTAATTGAGAAACCAAGAGCATCTTGATATAAAATAGGGGGGTAAGACATAAGTGGTGGCAGAAGTTAAGATTGATAGGAGAAGAGAACTGGTCACCCATGGAGAAATTGAGGGCAGTGATTTAGCAGAGAGGAGATGAGGCAATGACATTCTCATTGAATAGCTGTTATAAAGGTAGGAGGGTGGATGTTGGATTGGTTGGGTCTGAGAGGGAGTTCTCCAGCACATCTTGACAGACCTCTTCTTTCCGAGTGTATAGAGGATTCTTTTCTTTAGATAGACCCACTTGGGTTTTGTTGTTTTCTAAAGCTGCATAAACCTGTTCATTATGTTCAAGCAGAGAAGTAGTGGTGTAATAATTATATTCAGTTCAATGGGGCTTTATTGGCATGGTAGTTTTTAAGATGAACTTGGACCCAAGAATGAATGTAACTCTGAAACCGATGGGTTTATGTTTCCATAGAAAAAAGTTAAATAACTAAAAGTTCAGAGAGTAACATTCTCATTTGCCTAAAACATTCAAAATGCAGTCATCCTTTTAGCCAGCTATGCCTGTCACACTTTATACATTTACTATAGTTGTGAGGGTTCAGCAGAAGCTGCAGCACTGCAGTTTCAACTAGCACCTCACTAATCTCCGTTCTCATTTAGGAAGCTCTTAAACTTGTGCACACAGACACGTGCGTTCCAGTGCAAAAGTCCTAATTTGTGATGAGGTTGACAGAGAGGAGGGCTGCTTGGCCAGGGCCATCTGGCTGGGCCTCGCTGTCTGAGCTATAGTTTTTCTGGTTTGCCAAGCCCACATGTTTAACATTTTCTTGCAGCAAATGGAGTACAAACCTACTGCTTTCAACAAAACCAATGATATCCATGAGCCTACTTTGGAATATTTATGTTTGGACACAGACAGTATTTCATTCATTCATTTATTCACACCTAATTTTAATTTTTTCTTTCTCCTGCTCTCTCTCTCTCTCACTCTCTCTCACACACACACACACATACACACACACACACACACACACACACACACACACACACAGGAAAATTAATTAGACTTGGCACAGCAGCATCAGCTCCGTTCTAATAAATCTCTCCATTATCTAAAGTGATTGGTGGACACAGCAGCTCATTTCCTGCCTCAGAGTTGAGACCTGAGGACAGGCGGACATTAACCCCAGGTTTCCTCAGCTGCCAAGTGCCTGCTCTTCAGTTGTGTGAGTGCATATGTGGTGACAGAGAGGTCATCGCAAAAGATCAAATTCTTTCACGTTTTTTTAATTGAAATTTCTATTGAATATCAGTTTTCAATGAACTCAAATCATTTGACACTTCTGATTCAACATGTAGCACAAAACGTGGATGATCCATTCAGGGTGGCCCTTTTGTGCACATGTCCTTGTAGCATCATAAATGGTCCCCTGTCAGCATAATATGTTATCAATAGAGTACATGCCATTTCTAAGCTACAGCTCTAGGTCTCATTATAAAGTCTTTGGCTGCGTGCAGATTCCATACCCTACTAGCTGCCCTGCAGTGCATAGCAAATGGACTACTGTTAAACAGTTTCAATAGCATGACATGGATTGGTGACCCAGACATTTTTGAGTCACAGCAATGTTGTGGCTAAGATTAAGTAGTTCTATATGCGAGGGGAATGTAGAGCAAAACTATTTCCTCTTTCTGTTCCACCATCACATCACAAGTGTCGAGGGTGCCATTGCAGCACCTGTGTCCCATCTCCATGACACCTATGCTCGAGGTCTTTGGCTGATGGAACAGATAGAAGGAGCGGGCTTGTACTTCTGGGCTTACACATGCACACACTTGATTAAAAAAAAAAGAAAGGAAAGGATTTTGAGGCCAAATAAATCACACAACAGTCTGGGGTGATAGCCCCTGATGAGATATAGAGCCTACAGAAATAGGCCATCACAGACCCGATTCCTCCCAGCCAGCACTAGAGTTAATGGCTTTCAGATCTCTGGGTGCCTCTCTGACTCATTCTGTGTTATCAGGTTTGTCTTTGTTATCTTACAGCTGTTATCTTTGCTCTACCAATTCCATCTTCTCCACTGGACGGCCATTATAAACGGCTGCTTCTTGCTGTGTCCTAATGAATGCTTTGCTATGTTGTGGACTATTTGTTAACAATAAACCAAGAGCCCATTTATGTCCCTCATTTGTTTCAGGGTCGCAGTGTTTATTTTAAAATGGGAGAAAGGACTGGAATTGAAGACGGGGAAATAGGAGAGAAGGATGGAGCAAGGAAGGGAAAGTCAGGACAGGAGTGTAGACAGAAGTAGGGAAGGGGAGGGGGGTGACTTTTACAGTTACACTGGCAGAGAGTCAAGTGAGCTCAGTGAGGCAGAATAATACGGGCTGAGTGTGTTGGGCGCCAATGTGCCTTTCCTTGTGTGTGTCTATGTGTGTGTGTGTGTTTGCTTTTGACTGGTGCACAACTCATGATTTTCTATACGGAAGGCTTGCTTGAATTTCCTCCGAATGAGTGGCTCAACAACTCTGTGTCGTTTTTTTTTATCTAACAGAAAGTCCAGGCTAACACATAGAACCACTAACTGGCCTGGGACTTACAATATGACTCAATCTACCGTGGCAGTCTGGTAGAAGTGGTGCTATTAAATACAGACAGTACGACTCCAGAATGTACCCCTACCCTGAATAATCCGACCCTCTCGCGGTTGTGGGCAGCAACTCTAAAAGTGAATCCTTGAAGGACAGAACTAAGTAGCCTATGTCGAATAAACTGACGAAGTCGAGCATGGTTCACCACATAAAGCATGTGGCTTTGTCAAGGTCACACTCACAGGTTGTAATGTGAATAAACACACACTTAAACACAGCTCCTATTAATTCACGTCTGAATATGGGGTTGCCAGGGGCAACAACAGACCCTACAGCGTCTTCAAGCTCATTGTTTGCCAAGCAGCCAAATATCCAGCACCATTAACCTCATCATTGCAATGTAATCAGCTGCGGATGAAGCCACCACTAACTCGAGGCAGCCTTCAAGGCACAATTAGAAATGTTAATTAAATGTTGCTCCGTCTTGCATTGCCTTGACACATAATGCAAAACCATCATTTGGGGCTGTGCAGTATGAGCTTTCTCTCGACTCAGTCATTGAGGATCTGTAGCACACTATAGATCATAGATAGGCAACCATCTAAGACTGCACCAGATGATTCCACCGAGCCGTGTAATTAGCAGAAATAACCAAGTGTGGGTCTGTGGTTGGAATGAAAACCTGCATACCTCTTGCTCTCCAAGGCATGATAGCCTAGTCCTGCTGTGGTTGCTCTTTCTGCAAATGTGCTGGTGATGGTGACCATATTGCTCTTTACACCCGAATGGGTTGTACTCTTATTCAATATTTGTATTCTGGATGTTTTTAAGAGTGGTGGATCCTTGTTTGTCCATTTTTATTGCTGCGTGGCTAACACTGAAAATTGAATGGCCTTCGTGTATATGGACATGAACTTGTTTATTTGTGTCAAGGTCTGCGGATTTAAGTGCCTTTTAAGAGCACCCATCGTTCACTAGACCACTGAAAGCTTTGAGGTCTCAAAATGTTAGGTGGCCATTTTGAAGTGTTAAACAACTACTAATGGCTGGTGGAAATAGCACCCACTCCAACCCCAGAATAAATGTGTGTTTGATCAAGCGTGTGACGAGCATGTGACCTGAGAAGGAGGGTCATCCTCCTCTTGCGCAATGCTTGCCTCAGCAGGAGATCTGAAAATGAATCTGTATCTCAAACCATCTGCAATGAGAAGGAATGCAGAGGCATCAGCCCTAAATGGATTGGACAGATTGGACCGTCTAATGCCGTTTTATTAGATGCTGCCAGTCTTTGCATGTCATCTGTGAAAGACTGCTTTATTTGCTGTTTCAGTCCCTCAAAGGCTCA
Organism: Cebidichthys violaceus; assembly: GCF_023349555.1. Taxonomy (NCBI): domain Eukaryota; kingdom Metazoa; phylum Chordata; class Actinopteri; order Perciformes; family Stichaeidae; genus Cebidichthys; species Cebidichthys violaceus. Next base: position 9,433,895 of record NW_027176964.1, read on the forward strand.
GCTTGAGTGAGTGATATCTTGAGCGTGTGTGTGTGCGTGTGCGTGTGTGTGTGTGTGTGTGTGTGTGTGTGTGTTCGTGACTGGTCTGGTTTAGCTAGGCCCACAGATGAAGGAAGCCCAAGAATGACAGAGGAGAGTGAAAAGGATTAAAAGCTAACTGCACAAAAACTGTGGTTAAGACAGACAGGTCTGCTCTGAACAGGTGTGTTTATCCAAAGTTGCTCAAAAGATTCAGCTGTGGTGGAGCGTGTGTGTGTGTGTGTGTGTGTGTGTGTGTGTGAGAGAGAGAGAGAGAGAGACCGAGAGAGGGGGATAAAGAGGAAAAAAAGACAAAGAACATGTCTGTGTGTGTGTGTGTGTGTGTGTGTGTGTGTGTGTGTGTGTTTTGAGCATCTCTCCAGAAGAAGCTAATTTAAACAGGATTAGAGGAAGTAGTGATGGACTGTTCACCCTAATTTATACTACGTTGTAAAGCACTGTACCACCCACACGCATCCCACACCTACATGGTAGTCCAATAGGGGTTAGCATACCCTGTGCACATGCAGTGTACTCTCACGCGCATACACGCAGACAATCTGCTGAAGAGAGTGTGGGTTGGAGATGGGATACATAGCCAGAGTGCGAGAGGTTTGTGTGCTGTGCGAATACTTTCCCAGCTCTAATCCGCCAATTCCTGTTGGCATGAAAGACAGGGATTAACAGACGAAAGGTGAACATGGAGAAAAGGCAGGGCTGGAAAAGAACACAGGGATAGAGAGATAGTATTCCGGAACCTCTGCAGGATTCTTCCCCGGCTACTGTGGTGAATGCAGATGAGCAGTCTTTTGTATGAAGTGAAATCCTCTTATTGATCAGCAGATTAGGTGCTGTCCTCGTACCTTTTTTAACTTCCAAAAACTTAAAAGACAATTTTTCCCAGCAGTCTGCTCAGGATTCGGATAGCTCAAGAAATGGTCAGAATGCCGTCATAAAATGTAATAGAAACAAATGCTATGTGAACAAGCTACTTAAACAATGTCTCTTGAAAGCCGAATTTTAACAAATGAGGTCCGGGATCTTTATTTACGGAGTCGTCTCCAATTGTCTCCAATCTCTTTCATTGAGTGGTACTCTAACATAATGAGACTGGTAAGTAAAACTGCCCTCCTGTCTGTAATGTAGCACTACATGAGCTGCTCACATCTAGAGATGTATCCTGCAATGAGAATTTCTATTGAACGCCCACGGGAGAGGATTTCCCTCACTGTGAGATAAAAGCAGGATTTTTCATCAGGATGATGATAATTATAATAACAGTCAGTGTTGTTTGTTGCCTCTGTGTGGTGCTACTTTATCCATCCACTGGTATTATATTTGGACTTCCGTTCATGCTCCTAAGAAGAATACTAAGTGTAACATAACAACTCTTTTGATTACCTGAATAAAGGCTAATAGACCAAAACGGTTTAGAGACTCTATAAATAATAGATAAACCAGGAAAAGATGCCTTGTACACATTATAGAATTAATATTTGTAGTATATTATACTTTGTACACATTTCTCTCTTCTCTATTCCGCTCACTTTTGAAAAGACAACATGGAAACAGCAGACAAAAATGGTGCTGTCACTGCCAGCTATTTTTGGAAAGCTAGCAACTCCTCCATGACAAACACATGCATAACTTAAGGCTTTCAAACAACCACGCAGCAGAATTCATTCAAACTGCCTTGTGGGGCATTGTTGTGATGGTAGGCCTTCCCATCTCAGCAGGTGTGTTGAAAAATGCACCCTGAAGACTGGGCAGAGAGTTATCTGAGCAGCCTTTGCGGAGAATAGAGGGGCGGATGCTTTTTGCCTGCTTTGTGTCCTAGGCATCGTCTGTCTGTTGGTAGACTGAGGTATAGCAGACACAAAAATAACACAAAAGAAAAATGTGTTAACAAAGGAGTGAGAGGACCACCATCTGGTACACTGTTGAAATTCGAGAGACTACAGTGATTTTTGGAATGCCTTTTAACACAGTTTGCTAATTATTATTATTAATGTGAATAATAAATGGCCTCTTGTCAGTACCTACTGTATGCATGCAATGCTGATTTTAGCATTACAGCACTGTATTGTATCAGACCTGCACTGCAAGTATTTAAATAAAAGACACACTGGGAAGCTTTAGCTGCACCCTCATCATCTCCCACACTAGTGAAGGTATGTTTGTGTTTGTGCCTGAGAGTGTGTGTGTGTGTGTGTGTGTTTGAGTGTCTAAATGGTTTCCTTTCCACAACAAAACAAAGTTAATTGCTTCAATTACTGATATTATTTGCAAATTACCCGCCATTGGTTGTCTGTGAGTCTCAATTTGGAGTCCTATGAGTTCATATCTCAACTCATGCGTTCTATTTTGTTGTTGTAAATGGTTATGTTAATAGGGTTTATTCTCACTGTCCTTAGGAACCCTGATAGCTTTTGCTTTTGTCTCCTTAGTGCACTCTTACACACACCCTAAATGTTCAAATTTTTTGATATTTGCCACCATCACTTTGTCTTTCTTGGTCCTGTCACTTAACCAAACGTTCCAAAACACAATTTTCTCGATTAATTGATTGGTTGTTTGGTCTGCAAAATGTCAGAAAATGGTAAGAAATGTCTATTAGTGTTCACAAAAGCCCAGGGTGACATCATCAAATGTTTTACTTTGTCCACAACTCAAAGGTATTCAGTTTGCTGTCAAAGAGTGGTAAAGAAACCAGAAAATATTCACATTTAAGAAGCTGGAATCAGAAACATTTGACTTTTCTTAATAGTTTTTTTTTATATATACTGTATATATATATATATATATATATATATATATATATATATATATATATATATATATATATATAAATAATGTTTGGATCTTAGCCCATTTGCACTTTAATGTTGAAACTAGGAGCTGTGTGCTGGCATGCCATCTTCCGTAGGTATGTGGGCTGATTATTGAGTCAGTCCTGTGTGTGCTCTTTTTGCCTGTTGGGTCATCTCTGCTGTGATGTAGGTGTAATGTCTGACAGGTTATTTTTAAGCCCACCCAGGAGTTTGGAAAAGAAACAAGAAGAAGATATGTTTGCTTTTTGTTGTTTTAAAGCACACCAGGACAGATGGGAACATGATTCTTCCGCAGACTTTATCTTTTAAAGACCCCTTATTTCTAAACGGTATGTTTTAGGTAAGTGATGTTTATAATGTAGAGAGACACCAGGTACTTTTACTGCAGGGTAGCATTTAGAAGGTGGAGAATACACCATATCATCTCGCTAATCACCCGTAATGAGCAGATGCAAGGCAGATGTGTGTTGCTGCTGGCACAGGTGCTGCACAGTAAAAGTGTCCAAGGTTTGTGCTGTAATCCCTGATAGCCTTGGTGTAATCTACCTTCCTTCTGCTTGCCAGTCTGCTCTGTCCTTTAGACAGAGGCGGGTATGTATGTTTCAGTCTGCGAAGCTGCGATGGGCAAAAAGAAAAGTTTAATTACTAAGGCATAAGTATTTGTGAGGCTGTCCTCTGCGTCTTCTCTGAACCGAGCTTGACTCTCAGTATTGGCTTTAGGCCACTGTAAAAAACAAGCGGAGAGGTTTTCAGCACAACAGCCGAGATGCTTGCTAGATTTATTTTGGAACCATCACAGGTGGACTCCCCAAAAGCTCTGCTGCCTGGCTGGGAGCGAGGCCGCAGGGGATCTCCAGAAAGGAGACATATGGTAGCTTATGATTAAAAGGGAAAACTGGAAAGTTTCATGCAAGTGAGTGCATGAGTGTGTATTTGTGTGTGTGTTCTTGCATATGCATAAACTACAGTTATGGATGTACTGTGCAGAAATACAGACTTGTCTGTCAACTTCACTAACACAATATAATGAAATAAAATAATAAAACAATAAAAACCTGCAGCTGTGGAGGAGACTCAGAACCTTATTAAATACAATATTTAAATTAAACAAAATGTGCTGCATGGAAAGTAAGAACATGATGTTGGCAAAACTATTGCACTTACAGTTGATACAGGGTTTCCAGCACCCTTCTTGCTATTTTCATCACAGCTGAGGCATGAGCCTATCATGAAATAACTACAACTGTGTTTTTTTTTCCTTTTTCTTATAAAAATATAAGTAATTCAGCCAAGTGGCAAACTTGTTTTTCTTGCTAGCAGTCTCTTGTGGCTTCCCACTTGTTCATTTCACAAGTAAAACACGTTACATAACAGAATGAAAATATTCTCCATGACTTTTAGTTTGCTGTTCCTCCACTATTTCTTCTGTAAATTTTGCACATGGAAGCTTTGGCCTCTTTTTGACACTCTATGTCCTGGAAACTACAGTTAGCTGTCTGCTGTTGATTTGCTGTTGAGATCAATTCATGCCACGTCTTTCTAAAGAGCTCCCTGGCTGCCTATATTGTGTACGGTGTTTATCTGCATGGCACACATCTGATATCAAGGGGGCAGTGAGGCAGCTGAGCAAAATTAAGCCTTAAAAGTGGCAATACTATGATTGTAGACAGTGAAGTTAATTCCTCAAACCAATGGGCTATAATGCTGAATAGTAACAACCAAGTTCCTCACTGTGACATTTTATTTAGGAGTACGGTAATTCCAATAAAAGTGGAAAAGTACCTAAATCCACTCCTCAAAAATCCATTAGGGTTAGAAGCAGGGAGGCAGTTTTTCTGTTTTATGTCGTACTTCATTACAGTAGCTTTTTCAGCTGATGACTTTACAGGTTTTACAAGTTGCATTTGGCAAGGCCGTCCAGTGATGGATTTTATCTTGTTATCCATGTACCCTAGTGTTCAAATCTGAGACAAATTCAGACACTTAACTCTGGATATGCTGTTATAAAATGGGCATTTCCTCTGCCGTCACATATTTACAGTGAACACAACTACTCTCAGCAAAAATGGAAAATGCATTGTATATGGCTGTATAAGACTAAGAGCAATATTGTGACATATTTATTGGGAAGACTATGAAAGATGCCGTAACTCAAGAAGCATAATAAACATAATGAGCTTTGACTTTCCTATATTCTTCATAATGTGGAATGGGCCTGAGGTCTTGCTTATACGCGGCCCAGGGTTTTACGTGATCCTGTTCACTGGGTCTGACATATCAATCCGAACATTTAATGTGATTTTTGACTGCATGACTGGGTTTTACACGCACATCCGATATACTCCCCCACCCACTCTTGCACATATATGTTCAGACCCGCACTGTGGCCTCTCCTAAAGACTAAACTATACTCTGAACAACAATAACTAAACCCCTTTTGCTGCTTTACAAACCAGAGTTTAGACAATATGTGTCATGTCTGTCTACTTTTAAGAAGTAGGAAGGTACTGTGACCCTGCTGTGAACCAGCAGTGAGCAGCTCTCATCCCTGCAAGGTACGTGTCTCCGCCTGGGCTTTGAGTTGTAGCTGCCGCGGTCTGAGACCCATTCATCAGCGCTTCATTAAAACCCAAATCGCTTTTTCAGTCCCAACCTTCTCTCCGCCAGCCTGACAACTCCCACATCCTGCCTGCGCAGTTTCTGGGCTGGGCCTGTTGTTAAGAGCAGCTCTGTTCCATGACTCTGTAGCCCCCGCCTGCTTTTATTGAGAATAAGGTGCTGTAAAAAGTACATTACCCACCTGGGAACATCCCTTTGCAGGAATGGCTTTTCACTTGGTTAGCAGCGGAGCAAGGAAGACTCACCTGTGTGACATGGGGGTGGGAGAGAACGAGCGAGACACGGGGCTGTTGAAAGGAACTCTCCAATGGCCTTTTCCTGTTCCGCTTTTGTTTGGAGCTATCTCGCCGTTCCGTGTTATTCAAACCACACAATGAGGTACAAAGCTGCCAGGCTGCTCCCGCTCAGGCCCCCCTACCCCTTCATCCTCCTCCTCCCTCTGTCGTATTATAAGCCATTTAAAAGGTTTTTTTTTTTTTGCAGTGTGTAGCTGTTGCAAGTGGAACCGGAATGTTCACAGAGCCCTGACCATTCTTTGCTTGCAGGGACTTTGTTGACCGCTGTGCCTTTGCTGTGGCAGCTTGGTTAAAGGGCCAATATCTTATCAAAATTGAAGCAAAGCAGTTGAGCAGCTCTATCACATTGTCTCTTTATCACACATATATCACCCTCTCATTGTGTCTCGCTCCCTCTCTCTACTCAGTGAAGTCTGTTCTAGTCTATTAAGTTGAAAGACGTGTTTGAAAGTCTAAGCAATTTGTTTCTCCATTACTGCAACACTTGACTTAAGTGAAATGCTGTAAGTAAGAATGTAGACCAGTGAGTGTTGTAAGTGTATTCCAATGATAATTGTGAAAGGCATTTAGTATTGATTTTTACAGCAAAACAAATACTTCACAGCCAATTGATTCGTTATGGTTTTACTCGCTTGTTCTGCAGCTGCACATGTGGGTCAAACAGATGAACCACAGATGCTAACTAAAGCCTGTGTGAAAACCTTTGGTTTCACATGAGGTAAAAATGCTGAGGTGTGTGAAGAATAAAAGGGATAAATAAAAGTTCAGTTTTTGTACTTGAGGTTTTCTTAATTTTGAAGTACTTTCTACTGTTTTAACAGTGCAGCTTGCGTCCTAGTGGCTGTATTTCTCCAGAACATGCTCATTACATTCACTATGACATGTGACCTTTTCCTCTGGTAAATGTAACACAGACCACAGGGGGGGAATAGGGAAAACAGAATTGCACATTGTGCACCAGTGAGAAATTGAGAGAAATGGCCAGAAAATGCCAGCATTGTTTTTCTTTCTTTTGCATTGGGATCTATCAGCAGCCAAAATACACACTTGCTCAAGCACAGAGAAAACACTTTATTTCTCCACGCCACACAGCCGACACACACTCGCACTCTTCCACCCTCTCCCCACATCCTGAGGGGAAAGGTCAGGTTGAGTGCTGTGTGGGGCGGTGGGCCTGCTTTTCCTCTTGGCTGGCACCCTGCCCACGTCAACAGTCCCTCACTTCAAAAGCCACTAATGCAGCGCTGACAGTGTTCTGACAATGAGTTACTATCTGCCAGCCGTGGCCCCTGTCCGACTGCCGGTCCCACTGAAAAACAGATCTGTGGCGAGAGCAAAGGTTAATCTAGCAGTGAGGCTCCGCTGGCGACTGCCTCCACGGCCATGTGTGACTGAGAATAGGCTGGGAGGAATTAACACTGCTGCCTCGGGGAGTGTTGACAGAGGTGTGTGTGTGTGTGTGCGTGTGTCTGTCTCTGTCTGCTGTATCTGCGCTTCTGTGTGTGTGTGTGTGTCTGTTAATGATGGGAAGTGAGGAAGGGGCAGACGACGAAGTTTGAGGAGGAGGTATTGTGTTCACAATCCATTATCTTCAGGGAAGAATCACGTTGGATAAAGGTTGTTTCATGCCATTTCAAAGATGCAAGGCAAATACCAGCAGACCGTGTAAACATTGCTGTGAGAGTATGCGTGCTGTCTGATATTTGTCTGCTGTATCAATTGCTCTGTCAGCCTGTCTCACTCCATTGTTTTCGTAACCTACCTCTTTTTTTTATTGTTTATTTTTTCAAACATCCTTCTTGTCTGCCATTGCGGCTCAATGAAAAGCACAATGCAACCAAAAGGCTCCTGCTGTTTGCTCATTTACTTAAGAACATCCCTGTTGGTGTATATTTGTATATTTATGTCTACATTTGACTGAGTCTGCGAAGGTCAACTTGGTTCATAGCCTCCTGAGGAGAGAGCATTTAAACGGGTCTCCCTACCACTGTGCCAGCTGTCTGTTTCTAGTCCAAACAGCTCTATTGGCTAAGCCCCTGTTGCCACATCATGGCCCCCCGCCTTTTGGCAACAGACTAAGTGTTAAGAGCCTACCATTGTTGGTGTGTGCTAACTCCTATACCTGTTGCTCGTACCTTTACTGTTTTTTCCCCCTCCCTAAATGGTCTTGAAATTAAGAGTTGACATTTTCTTTCACTCCCATCATCCCAAGTGTCAAATGGAGCATGTTGTTGTGAAGCGATATGTTCGAGGCAGACAATAAATCTAATTCCTGACTCCGGATTTTTCAGCTTAGCATATTTGTAGTAATAAGCCATGCATCAGCAGTTGGGGATCTTTTCAAGGATTTGGGGCTTATAAATCACACAGGAGAAATACCCAATTTTGTGGATTTCTCCAGATTATCTTTGTGCAGATAAAGTGGAAATTCATGGATAAATAAGAAAAGATAAAAGAAAGCATCAAGTCGTGCTGGCTCTGGCTCATCACAGTCAATTAGCTATGTGAGGCATCTCCTGGAGAGATTTTACTTCAGATAATGCCTCTTCTGTCATCAACCTGTGTGTGTGTGTGTGTGTGTGTGTGTGTGTGCGCATACAAGCAAGTGTCTTTGCTTGGTATTTTCATGTGTGCGGGTGGGAATGTCTGTGGGTTAGTGTGTGTGTGGGTTGCCTGTGCACACACCGGGCAAAATACCTTCATATAGCCCTGCTTGTGAGACGGGCCAGGCTGGAGTGCTTGTTTTCCCACTCACAGTGGGTGTGCATTTCTTTATCTCCTTTGCCTGTCGTGTTGACTGATGGGTAATATGCTAAATGGGGCCTGTGTTTACCTCACCTGTGGCACCGGCAGGCCCCTGTGTGTGCTGGGCTGTGACAGGGAGCACTAATAATGCTTTAACTGCTCTGTCAAACTTCAATCACATTGACACAAGCTCTGGTGTAGCACACTGTCCTGTTGGCAGAGGTGCTATCACCGGACAGATGTAGGTGAATTGTGTCCCAGTAGCTACATGGCAAACATTGACTATGCACTGGAGATCAGGGAAATGGGCTGTGCAGTAGCAGCCCATGTGCAGATGTGCATTTGAGTGTGTGTATCTATATTCATCTGTCTAAGTATGCAAATACTCAATATGTGTTTGCATATGTGCGCGCGTGTGTGTGTACGTGGCGCTTTCCCCCCTCCCCCTCCATTTATATGTGCGTTTCTGTCGCACGGTTAGTGGAGCAGTGAGGCCATGCAGCGAGTCTCTCTCCAGGAGTTTGTGATTTACGAACCTGATGTGAGCACTTCTGCCCGCCTCCTGCATAACATCCCCATTAGAGACCGCGGACACTGTGGCTCTGTTCATCACGTAGCCCCAGCGCACCTGGGGAGAGGAAGAGAGAGGGACAGAGAGAAAGAAGGGGGGAATAGGGAAAGAAAGAAGAGATGGCACAGTGCATTATCTCACCATCGCCTGATGCCTTTACAGAGACCATGATCAACTACATCTGTGTACAGCTGAGCAGAGAAAAAAAAGTGGAATGGGGATGCAAAAGTGCGGGGAAAAAAAGCAGGGACAAATAGTCTACCCGAGCCAGCCACAGCCACCACAGCAGTAGCCATAGGTCTTGCCAAAGATTGCGAGTTGCCCGCCTCGGTCCTTCATCTCCTCTGGTTCTACTTTCTGTTTTTTTTTTTTGGTCTACTTATGTTTTGTACCTGTGTTTGTTTTGGGCTGTCATGGTCATTATGTGGAGCGAGCTGTCAAGGGACACACAGGCTAACAACACCCCTGGGGAAGAGAAAAGAGGAGTGGTAGTGTGTGAAAACTCTCTGGGAGTCATTCCAACACCCATCTACATAATAACTGCACAACCGCAGATAACAAACACTTCATGAAACGGCAGTCATATTTGCTGAGCATACACGTAAGCCTGGGCAAAAAGCATTTTATGAAATGTACTGTGTATACTGGCACACATTTGGAATATTGCCTTTTATAATAACGAGTGAGATCTTTGTTCTTTCCACCATCGCACAGTGTTTTGTGCTTTATCGCATTTATACAAGTGCTGCATGTACTGAGCTTATGACTAAAGGTACATTGTGTTTTGTTTTTCAATTGCTCATCAGTATTATGGCATACACGTACTGCAGATATGTGTAGGTTAGTTTCCTACCAGCATCTCGTAAAGCAGTCTGATATTGCCTAGATGCATTAAGGCGTTTTATTTGAAACTCAAGCTACCGTGGTAAAAAAAATGATTCAATCAGTAATGATGTGTTAAAAATCTAAATTTGCTGTGTAAAAGTGCAACAGGCCTTGCCTTGAAATACAACAGGGAACATTTAAAATGCACTGACATTCTGTTTCATGGCTTGCTGCGTCATCTAGGCTGTAGTTCTCTTTACCAACACAATATCAAGAAAAATTTACGAACTGTAATGAATGGATAATTATGGCCCCAAACCGTCTGAAATGTAATATGTGGAAGCTTTTAGCATCCAACACCATAGATGGAAAAATCGTGGATACATTTTGAGGCAGCGGAGGCACCGCTAAACAACCAAAATACCACATTAAGACACAGAGACCTTGAGGGACACCACAGAAAAGTCCATGCTGTGATTTGTGTGATTTGGTATTAACAACTTTGACATTTGCAGATCTCTGCAAGAATTGCATTTTTGACAATTGGATGGCAAGCACTTCTGTTAAGGGACCTCTGTATGCAGAATTCATTTTTAGAATAGGCACATTTTTTTTTTTTTAATTGTTTTTGCCCCGAACTGCATAAGCGTAAAGTTTATCAGATAATATGATACCAGAACCTTCTTATTGCTCTAAAACTGAGCCTGCTATAGCCTCTGACAGTTCGCAAGGAGTGGAAGAGGTTAATTCTGCAGCAGATTAGGCTGTGTGTGTGGCATCTGAATGAATTTGAACATATACTATGTCGATTTTCACACTTCATCTTTTGAAAAAGTGACAACCCTGCCATATTAGTCATTAACTTAGATAAATCGTATCGAAGAGAAGTGATCTTAGTCGTTGATTAAGAAGCTTAAGTCAGTTGTGTGGATATCAGTGGAAGGTTTTAATATCTGCTGCCCCAGAGGCTTTTTCAACCTATTCAAGATCTGCATGTAACATGAATCATTACCATTGTTGACATAACAATGGTCCAATTTATATAAAATGTGCAAATGAAAGACATTAATATGTTGCAAAATGTGTCTCCTTCTGTGTATTCATATCTATGTGTATAATTTTATGTGAAAAATGTGTTAAACCCTCCCACCCGCTGAGCCTTTTTAAAAAAAAATGTCAGTGCCCGACTTACATGTGGACAGGGTGGAGTTAACTGCATCAGCTTGACAACACCGCCATTGTTTTACATAACAAGGATTGTCTCAACGTTTTGGCACACAGAAGTGCAGTAAATCTTCGCTTTGCCCTCCGAGCAGCTTCAAACAAATACTAAGTATTGCATACAATTTCTCCTACACAACACACCCAAAGGTGTTATTCCCGCCAACGCAAACGCTCCTGCCATTTCATCTAAAATACAGTAGGTCCTGACGGGGTGCTGTTCTCTCCAAACACCTGCGAACCACTTGTGTCTCCCATCAGAGCTATTTACACCAGCAGCAGATACTCGCGCCCACACAGGACAGACACCTGCATCTATTCTAACTTAGTGACATACAACTGGAGAAATACTTTACCAGCTTGGAGCAGCTTTTACAGCTGTGTAATCTGCTTGTATCTGTGCATTCGTGTGGATGCGTAAATGTGTGTGTGTCTCAAGAGTGAGCAAAGTGAGCAGAGAGCGAGTGTTTTTCTGCCACAGCTTCTTACGCGTGAAGTAAAGGAACAGCTTGAAGTGGGTCGGCGGCACTACATATTTAACGAGGCGTCTCAGCTCTTTAGCTTCACCGTTGTCGAGCAGTGAGCAGAGTGTCGCACTTTGACTTTCGGGAGCACGCCTCACGTCACGCCAGCAAACGGCCTCATCTGGCGGGCCTGAGTACAGCGCTGCCTGGAAGCTCTCTGCTTTCCTCTGGCTGGCACTTCTTTAACTGAGAGGGTAACCACAGGCTGTCTTACTGCATCCAGAGGCTCGCCCTCTGATCCACCCATGTTGTCTCCGTTACATCAGCCGTCAACAGAGGGATCGGAAGATTCAAAATGGCAGGTTGAAAAAAAAAGGGGGAAAAGAAGAGAAGTGTGTGGTGAATGTTGCCTCAAAGATGACAGCTAGTACCGGCACAGCTATTGTCGAGAGAGCAGAAAGGGCCGGAGGGATGGCTGATGTTAGTGCTCCCCTCTAGTGTCACTGGACAGCTGTGACATTTCGGGCTGCGCTCCGGGCCAGAGATCAAGCGCCCGAGTATCCTGGATGCCAAATCAGATGAGGTCAGATACAGTGTGGGTGGGTGGGTGGGTGGGTGGCAGCGGCACGAGATCAAGATCACCCACACTCTCCCTGTGGCAAAACAGACCGAATGAAGTGTGTGTGAAATGACATTTGCTCTCCCAGCAGAGGCTTAGCATTCAGAGTGGCTCGGAGAAAGAAGAGTGAGAAGAGAGCAAGAGAGATAAAGAGAACAAAGGACTGATTAAAAAGAGGAAGCAAAGGAAAAGAGTGGGCAGGTTGATGGTGGGAAATAAAAACAGCAGCATCAAATGGAAGGACATCAAACACAAACTCCTCCTGGAAACCAAACCCATCAGCCTTTTTCCGCTTTTTACGGTTTCCATTCCCCAACTCTAAAGAAGCACTGAAACGCATAGAGGACATGTACTGTTTTCCACTGCAGGATAGAAGACCTCCAGACAAATATACTCAAAAAAGGTCTGTCTCTTACTCCCCAGAGGTAAAAATTATCTCTCTTTCCTTCCTTCTCTCTTGTTATAGATTCTTATTGGAGAGTCTCACCCGCCTCTGTCAGCCTGATGCTAGAAGGTCAAGATCCTCTGCTGAAAGTTTCTCTTTTAGCCGCAGGACTATTTTCTATCTGTTATTCCCCACTGCTGTATGCAGACTCCAGCAAAGCCCCGGAGGAAAAACAAAGCCCATCTCCAAAAATATATAGACTTCCCCAGGCATGTGAGCATATGCTGCAAGAAGGTGGATTTAGTGTTTGCTTTTAATGGAAGCATTGTGTTTGCTCGGAGGCATTTGAGAGGCCACAGACATTTTTTTTTTTATGGAGATAGATAGCGAGGAATGAGAGGTGATTTCAACCTGAGAATGTCTGCGGTCGGCAATAGTTTAGCCAGACTCTTGGGATGTATTCGCCGCTTATGTGCGTGTGTGTGTTGTTGGTGAAATGGCGCATATGTGTGTGGTGGAGCTACACTAACGAGATCCCAGAAGAACACCTCATTCGCAGTTAAGGGAGTGAGATCACACCGCGCGTTTCCTCTCATTCACACCGGCTTAGCCAGCACTGTCCCTCTGGTGAAGAGCACGTGGTTGGGGAATACCGAACTGAGGCATCAATTACCTGGATCTCACTACGTCGGTCAAGGGAGAGCGGCAGCTAAATTGAATAACACTTTCCCAATTGCATGTTCGCCTATGTGCATTCACGCACATGCAAGCGCTGACCCACACACACACACACACACACACACACACACACACACACACACACACACTCACTCACTCACTCTCATGGAAAACAATCAGCGATCCATCCCAGTGGCACCCTCTCTCGACAGGGTACACTAACCACTGCTCACCGCTGAGATTTCCTCCTCGTGAGAAATAGACGTGCGTCATATGATTGACTCACTCACACTTCCATATGACTGTTAAATCGTCTTATACGCACAGTCAATTCAAGCTCAGTGCCTTTCCCCGAGCCCCATGGGCGCGGGTGATAATTTGACTTTTATTGAAATTCAGCTCCAGTGGGTTCAAGGTGGTTGAAGGTTGTTCTTTTACTGCCACAGATGAGATGGATGGAGAGAGCGCGGCATCAAATCGTCAAGGCTCCATCTCTCTCTGCCGATGGGGGGATTATTCTGGATGCATCCAAACATGGTTAACAACAGCGTTTAATGAGATTGGATGTATAGCTCGCTGGTGTTTGCCTATGCCCCCTTGAACACAGTCTTCTTTATTACTTTCCAGGGGTGCATTGCCTTGTTCCTGAGGAGAAACTAGCAGGGACAGAGGTTAATCCGTATCAAGTTATTGTTTTTTCTACGGCCCTGATAAATGCCACCCAAAGTTCAGTCAGACTCTGAGGGTGTCCCAGTGGAGGTGATATAGAAGGTGCAGCTGGGCCGTGCTGTGTTTGACGGCTCTTGTGAGCATGCATATACACATCGTGCCTTTCTTTTTGTGCATATACATGTGAGACTTTCTTTTATCCCTCTGTGTGTTTCTTTTTTTCCTGCTGTTGGCGTGATGTTTGTGTGAGTGCGAGACAGTTTTGTTCCTGTTTTACTGTTCATAAATATTGCAAGTGCCACACAGGAGCAGAGTGTATCTTTTGTACGTTCAGGCGGCAGGACAGAAATGGGGTCAGGAAATTTCGAGGAAATGATGTGACTCTTTGCGTTCAGCGCGTTAGATCAATTTCTGTATAAGATAACGCAGGCCGCTGCCACATGATGCCCGCTCTATCGCAGTGTCTCTCTGATTAATCCTTCCATATCTCTCCTCTATAGAACTACAGACCTTCTTCCCTCTCCCTCTCTCTCAGTCCTGTCCTTCTCTTTTACTTTATCTCTCTATTTCTCTTGGTTTCTCTCTGCCCTCCATACTGGCTCCGCATATTATTTCAGTTCAATTGTGTGAAAGAAGTCAGTCAGTTCTATCTATTTCTTTGCTATGAAATGCAACCAGGCGAGTCACGGCGAGATGCCGTCAGAGACACTGTGCACACATTTGACATTCACTCTATTGATTCCTTTATTTCTCTCTATTTTTTGCACTTAGTTCTTTCACCCCTCACTCTTCAACAGCATGCATACTCACACGTGGCTTGCGCTAATGACGATTCCTACTGTCTTAATTAGAGTGAAGGACTGCAGTGGGAGCTAATTGAGTGACATCATTTTGTGCACTCAGCACTATTTCCTGGTCTGGTTGAAAAACAAAGATGCTTTAACTCAGCCCCGCGTAGCCCATTAGCTATAGCTTATACTTCTAAATGTCAGCCTCACACAATCCCAACGCGACATGCACACAGTTCTTCTCCGTCAGTCTGCTTGTGTCTCTAGCCAGCAGAAGTGATGATAGGGCCAAGTCATGGCTAAACCTTAACTTTCATTTGTGAAGTTTAGAAATGTCAAAACTATAGTGGATAGACTTTCATTGTCAAGCCATTCTCCTTACGGGAAAAGGTTAAATTACATTGCCATTTTTTCCCCCTCCATGGTAGCTCTCCAACATAAACAGAGTTTAGCAGTAATTTTCTTATTCACCTCTGTGGGAGCAGGGTAGCGTTTTTTTGCCACAATTGTTGCGCTGTAAAATGATACTCCTTGGGCCCTTATGGTTCACGTCACCCACTCTGCGCTTTTAATTTGGGGCATTGATTGAGAAATTTAGTCGTGTCATTAAAGTGATCAAATTTCTGCTTTTAATGCATTTATTGGAAAGAAAGGGGGTGGGAGGAGTCGCAAAGAGAATAAATGACAGTAGGTGGGTGTGGCTGAGTGATTGGGAAGCCAGCCAAAGCCTTGTTCTACAGCCAGTGAACCATTGGGGAGTAGTCTCCCTCTCCCTGGATTCTGTTTTGTAAGGTGAGGAGCCTGATAAGAGTTGTAATTACCTCATTTTACTGCAGTAAATTGCCAGGTTTCTTAAAAGCAGACAGACTGGCTGAGGTAATATCAGCAGTAATGAGTATTGTGATGGTTGTGGGAGGCTAGCGCTGCTTCCATCTGGATTATTGCTTGGTCACTGCTGCTGGTCTGCTGCTACAGCAAGCCTTAGCCGATCCTGGGCTCATTACTGTGAGGTATAAATGGTTTCATATTGAGTTTCTCTGCATTACGTGTTTGGCAGCCCAATAAGTGTGTATGTAAGCATTAACCTTGCAGAGTAAGATAATATATACTCATTTATGAAATACACATTTTTTTTTCCAACATAGACACATTTTTCCAACAAAAAGACATTTTATGTTCACATTTTCTAAAATTAGCATTTTTAGAATTAGGATAAAATAATTTAAGAGATCCGTCTAGGAGCTGCATGTCAGTGTGAATAAAAAATGTCAGTGCGAATAAAAATAAATAAATAATGAATGTGCTTTTCTGTGCTGTATATGTGTAAACACATGCAATGTTGTCTATTTTCCTTTCCAAAAGGATGGTGAGAAGAATTATCTTCACTGTAGGGGATGTGGGAGACAACAACAAAAATATTAGCTTTTGATTGGTCCCTGCGAGGATCCATTAAATGATGGTCTACTAAAGTAACTGCAGAATTCCCTAAGCGGTGTCATCACTGCCAGACTCACTCCAAAGCTCTACATGAGGGGCGATCATATTTCTGCTGTGTGCGTCATGAGCAGAGAGAAAACGAGACATTTTAAATGGTATATCTTCTGTCAGAATGCTGAACACCGAGTTTCACCAGATTATGTTGATATAATTTAACCTTTTCATGGAGGCGTTAATATCCCCTCTGTTTGGCCTGAAACTGATACACATGTTAGGAAATATTTTGGAGATTTGCTTAGCTCACATTGATCTGTCTAGCATAAACTCTACAGCCCCACCATTATGTAGTTTAGCTGTTACCCATCTTTGCTCCTTACCGCCTTCTTATTTTGTATAGAAGGAGGATTAATTGAAAGTCTTTTGCACTTACGCTAAAAGTAATTAGGTTGTTAATTTTAATTGACCCATAGGATGGGACTAATTCTTGGTTAGATTCTTCCTATCAGTCTCTGGTAATGGTTACAATATAGAAGAACATTGGTTTCCTCTCCTTTACATCCAGTGAGCTAGAAAATTACTTGTAATTTGCAAGCATTAGAAGAAGAGAGTTTTTGATTGGGAGATTTCTTTTGTAATAAGCACAGGCCAATGTGTCACATCAGAGAGCCCCGTATGAAGCCTAGAGATCCTCTTCTCAGTCTTGCCTCCGAGACCGATGCTCACAAGGAGTGTTTGTGTGTATTTTGGGTGTGTCCCTTCTCCTTCTTATCCTACATAGAGCTCAAAAATGAAGAGAAATCAACCCCCCCGTAGCCTGTCATTAACAGGAGGCAGAGATAAAGAAAGATAAGGGGAAGGAACGGAAGAGAGAAGGCAAAAAAATAGACGGGGGGGAAGTGAAGGAGATGAAAGACAGTGGTAAATGGAAGAGACACGCAGAGATGAGGAGGAGAAAGGATGCACTGGGATTAAGGAGAGAGGGTGAGGGAGAAGAGGGATGGATGCGTGGGAGAGGAAAGAGGGAGGAGAAGAAGAAGGTTGAGGTAAAGAGAGAGCGAGAGGAGGGTGGGTGGTGGGGTTATGATGAATTAAAGATGACACTCACCGGCAGCCTGGTTTCTAAAGATCACTCTGTCTGCTAATGCAATGTTAATGCATGCAAATGATGTGCCTAACCTCTCTCCCCTGACCAGGAGAGGGAAAGGGAGAGAGAGAATGAAGGAGAAGGAGAGATGGAGAGGTGTAAAGTGTGTGTGTGTGTGTGTCTGTATGTGTTTGTCTGTATGTGTGTGTGTGGGGGGGGAATTATGTACAAATGTGCTGTTTCAGTCCCACGCCTATAGCTGAATGAGTAACTGACCACGCGGAAGTGATTAGATGCGTAAGTCTGTTGTCACCAACCTCTGGGTGTGCATTGGTTGTGTCCCTGTCTGTTTGCCAACCCCGCCTCTGGGTTTTCCTGCTTCCCTTCCAAAGCGACTCTTTTACAAACCGGTAATAGTGGCGAAAGAGAGTGTGGCTGCTCACCCAGTGCCGCAAGGTTGAATCTTAACTTTTATGCGACGTGGCAGCCCAGATGTGTCAGGCTAAGAGAATGTCACCTTGCTGTGATGACAGGATAATTTCATCAGGTTCTGCAGATGCTGCATGTATAATAATTTTTCTGTCTTGCGAGGCATTCTTCCTAACATCTGCTGCTGATCTCACTTTGGCTTCTGTGAATCCCCTCCTCTGTATCTCCTCTCATCTCTCTGCTTTTTCTGTTGTCCCCGAGACCCGGTCTTCTTTCATGCCGAAAATTTTTTTTTCACTCAGCCAGAGCGAGTGTCTGCGAACCCAGAACACTGTTAATATGGTGTGTGTGTGTGTGTGTGTGTGTGTGTGTGTGTGTGTGTGTGTGTGTGTGTGTGTGTGTGTGTGTGAGTGCGATCTGTGATTTGTGAGCCTGCTCATTTATTCTGTCTGTGGCTCACCGAAGCGGGACTTGTGTATCCCATCACTCCCAGCTAATGTCTCCGAGGTTGGCAGATTATTTTCTGTTCAATTTTCAAATCAGCCACATTGTCATTGCTGTCTTCAGGGAGACATAGAAGTAACGTATTTCTTTTGATGTATTTCTGTTGACTGTTCTGTATCTTCTATTTAAAGCGAAAAAGTCTTCAGTATGAGTGACACAGCTTTGGTGTGACGCGGATTATAAAAGTCTCACATCTATGTTCGTAAGGATTGTCTTCTCTGTTGAACACGGTGACTTAATCAAAGACATCACTTCTTTCATATTCTTTTCACCCTGAAGCAGTGCTTTGCCATTAACCCAGTTACACTTTTGAAATCAGCTCAATGATCTTGACCATGTTGGACTTGAGCTGATCCTATCCATCAATAAACAATCTTTTTTTGGGCGATTTCCCAGGTTGAAGTGAGTGAACAGTGTCTGTCTGTGTGACAATCTTCCACACGATTTGTTTCGAAAACACTTCGCTCTGTCAAAAATGTTCCCTTTTTATTCATAAATCCCTCGAGTGGACGGCTGATTAGTTTGGGAGACGCAGCAGCCTTTTCTCATGTTTGTTTGTCACTTTGTTTTCAGCCCTGTATTAAGATGCCAGGCTCAGCAGGCTACCATGGGGCTTCATCATTGTTAAGTGCTCATTTCAATCCCGCTGATTTCGTCTTTTGGTTTTTCATCTCTGTCTCTCCTTCTGTCTGTACATTCCCTTCCGTACCTCCCTCTCTTGGTCCTCCCATCTTGAATCAGTTGCGGAGAAAAGATAAACCCCTCTTAAATAATGTTGTTCAAGGCCCTTTGGATCTTATTTCAGTTTGTTGCTACAATCTCAAAGAGAAGCCCCTCTCAGCCCTGCATCCAGCATCTGGACATGATTGTCTCGTTGAATTACAAAGTGTGCCAGCATCCTTGAACAGGAGGACATAGAAGAGGGGGATGAGGGGGGGGTTAAAGGTCAGATGAATGGAAAAGATGTGTTATGGGGTTGGAAGGGAAATCTGCAGAGAATTGTCTGCCATATTGACTAAGGAGTCGTGCTTCAGAGAGGCGCTTCAGCACATGTTCTATCGACCAGCAGCCATACAATCATACAGACATGGCCACAAAGGGCAGAATCACACAAACATGTTGCCATTCTCACTTGCAACCCATAGAATTGAAGTCATACATATAGACTCATATAGGATGGAGAGATTGGCCAATCTAGACCTGCTGCTCTTTATTTCTATAGATGTTCTTTGTCCCAAATGCGAGCATCCATGTGTCTGTGATGTATGATGCGACTGCTTGCTGACGTGTAATTGTGTGAAGAGGGCTGCCTTTATTGATCTGTAGCGCAAGGCCCCATCAATGTTTAATGCAGTCTCTCTCGCTCCCTCATTTCTCTCCCTCCCTCCCTCTGTATCTGTGGAAACAGCCTACCATTTGGTATTGATCTACCACTTGCTACTAATGAGAAGGAGCTGTGCTTTCTGGCATTGGAAGCTGTAGGCCTTCGGTCGAGCCTTTATTTTGGCTCGGCTTGAGACTTCTGGGTTTTGACTCGTACGCTGGCAAAGTATCAGCTTGAGTGAGCCTTACACAATGAGCCAACCCACTTCCGTTGTAGGTTTTAGAGTAACTAATATTCTGCAATGTACTCACAATACATCCTCTAGCCTTGCGGCTCTTTGAATCCATTCAAGGCAAGCTACCTTGACACCTACAAGCTATTGTTTTCCAATTGATTTATGACATAGTCAACATTAGGCTCTCTATATTAATAATTTTCCCACAGACTGAACTGCTAGTGAACCTGGCTGTGTTTAATTTATTGGAGCTTGCAGGTGGAGCTGACATAGCAGAATATAAATGCAGGAGAACACACTCTGGGCTACCCTCCAAACATGAGGGACTACAGCGAGCTGTTGTCTTTCCTTGTCTTCCAAATGACTTGGTAAAAACTGAAAGAGGGTAACGGGAGGTGCGGTCAGATATAACTGCGATCAAAATCAGGGAGCCATTGAAAGGGAGGACTAATAGTTTTTACGAGGGTTTTATGGTCTTAAGCTGAGGAGTAACCCAGCGTTTAGCTACTGGAACCCACATACAGCGGAGAGAGATGAATTCGAGGAAATAGGTGTCTTAAAATGCTTAAAATACAAATGTACAGTTACCCAAACAGAAATGCCGAATCCCAATAATATATACATAATAATTTGTTTCTGTGCCTTTTTTTTTTATATACAAACCTAATTGTTTCCTAAGCCCAGGTCATAGGATGAATTATAATTTCAATAATAAACTAAACCTCTTGTAATTTTGAAAGAGCCATCTTTTCTAATTAATGTGGGTTGCTCGTTTTAAAATAAAACTCTTCAAATCCACTTACGATTAAATGGGTGAATGGTCCACAAAACAGCTCATTTAAAACGCACACACATACACGTACTCAAGGGACATTTTCGAAATCCCCAGTGCCAGCGGACAGGTGCGCAAGCTATGGCTTGACGGCTGTGTGAGCCCCACCCTGTTGCTAATAACCACTTAGCATACTCCATTTACTCATCTGCTACTCTGATATTCTGCTAATGGTAGACATTCGGTCACATGACACAACTCAACCACCCCCCTCCCACGGGCTTTTGACCTTTTTTTTGTCTCCTTTCTACACCATCTTGTGGCTCCTTCACCCCATCCATTCCTTTTAAAAGGAAATGGGAAATGGCCAACCAATGCCTGTGTGATTTGACTAAAGCTTCTGTGATTTCCCCTGAGAAAGGGTTGGCAGTCCCCACAACGCTGGCTGGCGCTGAGGGCTGTTTCATGCTCCTATCTCCCCAGCTGACAGCAAGTCGTGCAGGCAGGCAGGCGGGCGGGCGGGCTGGAGCTGGCTGGCTGGCTGTGGAAACTAGACAAGACAAGGCTGATCTTAGGGAAATTGAAATACTCTGATGGAAGCCGGGTGTGAACAAGGCTGTCACCGTAGGTGTACACAGAAAATTGCTCTCTGTGTTGGCTGGTGAATGCGAGTGTGTGTGTATGTGCATGCAGCTTGTGTGTGGCTTAATGTGTATCTGTGCGAGTGCTTGTGTGTGTAGCTGAATTACCTGGGCTAATTGGTTTCATGTCTGAGGACAGTTTCTCCCTCTAAGTAGAGATTGAGAATGAAAGGCCTTTTTCTTTCCTACCGGTGCCTTGTCACTCATCCTGTACTTGTTTTTTTACCAAGACCACTTGAACTGCAGAAGACGGGCTTTGAGTGCTCCATCATTTGGAATGATTTCTGAATCACTGCAAGTTCAGTCAGATTCCAAATAAGCAACAGCTGCGGGGTTTGTGCTTCCTGTGGAGGAGTGGGTAAAGGGAGGGTGCTGAGGGCTGGAACCTCTTCTTGAACGAGGACAGCGTCTGCTGGTTACGTCTTTGCATTCAGTCAGAGTGAGATGTCTCCCTTATCAACAACGCGCGTGGGCGTCGCTAGCCAACCGTGTGCTGTGACAGTGGAAGATGTCCAAGCCAAAGACACAGCAACCGCAGTTGCTCATGAAAATTCCCTCACACCCAGTTCTTATCTACTGCAGATCATCGACCAGACATACCAGTCACTCCTCTGTCTTCATTTTCTGTCTGTCTGGCTGTCTGTTTGGTCACAACAAACACAATTGTGAGCATGTTGGCAGGGGACATCAAAAACATGAAATATGCCCTGGTACCCTCTCTATGAGATGAAAGGGTTAGGGCAGAGAATAAACTGTCTGTTACTGGGGAAATTATGAATCTATCATTACACTGCTAAGGCCAACATGTCACCCAGTCCATCACTCTATAGATCTGTGTTTGTGTGTGTGTGTGTGTGTGAGAGAGAGAGAGAGAGAGAGAGAGAGAGAGAGAGAGACAGGGTCATAATAACTGTCATGCTTCTCTCTTCTTTCCTGGAGGTATATCGGGTTTCAAGATATCAGTGTGCCAACAAGGCAGATATTAATCAAAACGGGGCTGACAAACGTCTTGGGTGAGCTGCCAGACTTATTTGTCTGCGGTGTGTCACTGCGGATTAGCTAGAGGTAATCTTTGTCTTATATTTCATAGGTATGGGACCAGATAAGACACCTTGTGTAATGCAAGTCCAAAATGTGGTAGATAAATTAAAATCTCCTCTGAACCTTTCCCCTATGGCAAATTTTCCTTTTTGAGGTTGTAGCATTTCATCGTCGTCATTTTTGTTTGCAAGCAGTGCGCCATACCATAAAGGTGCATCTTGAGATTTTGTGCAATACTCAGAAAATCACAGAGAAACTCGAGACATCTTTGTGCTTGTCATTAAAGCTCTCACACACACTGCATGCTTTGGAAATGTATTACATTGCTGTGGGTTTAGAAGAACTGACACAAGAGTACAAAACAATTTTTCAGTTTTATAAACAATGACCTCGCCTTGGAGGGCTCCCTCTGCGTTTGTGAAGCCACTTTCTTTGCGTTAACAATGTGACAAAGTGCAGCACTCACACACAACCGCATGCAAACCCACACAGTGTTTCTCATGTGCACACAGACAAATACAAAAATATCCACTCGGTTTTTTTTTTGTTTGTTTTTTTCACAAATGACTGCATACCGTGCAAATGCAGCACTCACACAAACAAAGGCAGGATGCACATAGTGTAGTTTCATGCTGTCACAGAGAGAACACAATACAAAGCTCAGCATTTAACAGCATGACAGAGGCTCTCAGACATTCCTTCCAGCAAAGTGCCAAAGCTTTGTTTCCATGTCTCTTGTCTTACTAGAAGTCTAGCGGAGATGGATGAAACGCTCTGAAAGATTCATCTCCTCTCTGTTCATCAATGATTGTGTCAAGTGATCGCTGGGGCTTGAATGTGGTTCAACTCTGTGGAATGATACTCAAAATAGCTTTTCTGAGGCTAACCGCTGTCTTTGTCTCTCTCTACCTCTGTTTTTCTTTCTTCTTTGCAGAGACCGTGATGGACACTCGGGTGGCCACAGCTGAACTGGGCTGGACGGCGTATCCTAATTCTGGGGTGAGTTGGTTATTGTCAACACATACGCATCCTGACTAAAAAAATGGTTTCAGAAGTTTCTGTTCAAACTCTTTCTGTTGGGATGAAGAAACACAATGTGCTCATAGAGATCTACAGTCAGCCAGACAAATAGACAGGAAGGCAGGCAGGATGGGAGTATAGACTTAAGTAGTGCCCAATGAAGCTCCTATTATGGGTATTATTTTCTCTCTGTCCCAGCTCATAATGACTTAATGATATAATGGGTCCACGTAAGCCCCAGACACAGTACCTAAGTCCCTGTAAATGGAGGCTGGGGGATACCATAGACATAATGATACTGTAATGATACATTTATGCAGGGAAGTGGAGGTATTAGGATGAAACAGGGAAGGAGGAGCTAAGAGGATGGAAACGCTCAGGGCTTTTTCAGATTTTAGCGGAACTATTTTCAACTTTCCGGTAGTTTCATGCACATAAAAGGAGTTAAAAGGAGAAAAGTGCAAAGTCATCAGAATGGGGACAGTGTTTCTGAAAGAATCACACTATCAGACGTATGATTGCCCTATTACTTTAATGGACTTAAAGATCATTTTAAGGACTTGTTCTCTGTGCTGTAATTCAATGAAAAGCTCCATACACCAACATTGATAGCATGGATCTTGCAGGAGTCATCCAGGACAGACAATGACTGTTTTCTGCATTTTCTGGGTCTTTGGGTCTTTATGAGGCATTTTACACACGTGTAAAGGGAGCTTTTATTGCTTTTGAACAGAGCTTTGGCTCTGTTTAAACATTGGAGAGTGTGGCAGTCCTGGGCCCTGGAATAACCTTGTGTGTTCATTTTACAAGTGTGCGTGTGTGTATGTGTGGGTGCACAATCCTAACAGGATCTTACAGCTGAGATCTTGCTTATGTCTGCTCCTGTATTGCTTGTATGAATAACATTCATCCTAACACAGTTATATACATACTACATACCAAATATAGTTATATAGTTTTGTAGAATCAGTGAAGGAACTACTTTAAATGCATTTTTATTTCACTCTATCTAAATACAACTGGATTCAATTTAAGATAAGAAGAGTAGCTTGTGAGCAGACTGTCCTCACCAGAAGACAACTTAAAATAAGCAAATGTTGCAGGTGAGCCAACATAGTTAAAAGTAATGTTAAATTGTATTTGGATTTCAAAAGTTGTACTTTAGTGAGGATGCATAACTTGTCACCTCACCGCAAATTAATTGTTTAGCGGCCTTTGAATTGTTTATTTTTTTTGCTCTTTTTAAGAGTTCCACACTTTTTTGCACAACATCAGTCTTTGATGTCCCCCCCCCCCCCCTCATGGATCAGCCTCACACTGTCACATTTTTTTGTCCGTGTTGAGAAAATATCCATTAAGACCCACTGAGTAGAGACTTCTACGGTGCTATTTCCATCAAAGCCTGTTCAGTTCAGCAAGCCTCCAGGCACACAGAGGCTCCTGTCTGCGTTGAGCATAGTTTTTTAAGATACTCCAGGTGTAAAGGTTTAGGCAGGGAGACCCTCTGTAGGGAGAATACACTCATACTGCTCACTGGAAGAATGTACCACTTTACATGGCTGCCTTGACCTTACTGGTAGTGTGTGAGTGATGCAGCATGGAAATGCACACTCTCTCACACACACTTCAATACACACACACTACATTCAGCAGGTTTTTAATTGGTGGATTTGTGATAATCAGATATATTTGACATATGTATTCCATCTCAGCGTACCCTATTTAATGTAATGATCAGCTGAAGGTAAATCTCATAAGCATGACTGTAGCCCTATGGCGGTGTCAATGTAAAGATACATAATGTACAGTACTTGTATGACTACACATGCTTATTTTATTATAATGTGTATTTGTTGGTATAGCCATTGTGGTCAATTGTTCTCTTTGCGAACCTGATGAATGCCTCTCTAACGCACACAACAAGAGAAAAGGCACACTCTCACACACACACACACACACACACACACACACACACACACACACTAGTGTTGTCCCTGTGCTATTCGATACATCTCATTAATTTTCCTTCAGTAACTTCTCCTTCAGGAGTTCATAAGAAGTGTGTATGTGGGTTTGTGTGTGGCTGACCAGAAGGGTTAATTTTGAAGGATTGCAGAAGCAGCATCATTAGTTCCAGTGGTGTAAACACGAGGACATATCAGGGTGGGCCATGTGAATGTATAATGGAGCGACAGTATGCGAATGCACACCCTTATGATAGCATCTGCTAGAGAGGAGGGCTCAGAAGGAAAACGGATAGAAACAAAATTATGATATTCCTTCATAATGTGCATTCTTGCTCCAGCTTTTATTATTGCATTTCAGTTGGATATATTCTTTCTTTCCCTCTGTGGACTTTCACCTCCAATGTATATTTTTCTCTGATTCTTTCTAACCTCCATCCTTGTGAGTCAGTCCCCTCATTTCCCTACTGTTATTGTCTGACGCACATCTCTACTACTTTATGACGAATAGAGTGTGGAGTCTCAGAAAGGCAAATGGCTCTCGACCTTGCCGTGCGGCAATGTGACAGAGCGGACATGAAAGACAATGAAACGCACACTGGCCTTGCTAATGTAGATTTACATCCACTTAGAATGTAATTATTCTTAGTTATCAAGAGTAACTTGGTTTTTTGAAACATCATCTGAAATTCAGATTCAGAATCAGAATCGGCTTTATTGGCCATGTACCCATACGCATACAAGGAATTTGACTCCGGTTTTTCGTTGCTCTCCATGTACATACACAGATTCATACAATTCAAGTATAATCATAAGCCATCAGTCTAAACATTGATTAAATAGGTAAGAAATAATAAATAAAGACACTCAAACCTGGCTTTCTTCATCAGGTTAAGCGATTAAAAGAAGATTAGTTAAAGGGGACAGATATGCTAATTTTAGGTTTGTACTTGTGTTTTGGGTTTCTACTAGAAAATATTTTTATGCTTTAATGTTCATTCTGTCTGTCTGAATATACCTGTGTCCACCCTCTGTCTGAACGCTCCGTTTTAGTGCCTATCTCTGTAGGACCCCCTTTAGAAAAGTCCTAGCCTCCTCTTGGTGCACCTTTGCCGAGACACTCACATTTGAATGGCTTGTTGAATCACGTGTTTTTAGATCTAGGCAGCCCACGAAAACTGACTGGGTTGTCTTATTTCATAGTTTGTGGCGTGGTAGGCACACCAGATTCCCTATGTCCCCTATACAACCTATGTATTCTAGGAAAATAATGATTTCCTGGTCATGTATGCAGGTTTTTATATGTGTGCATGATAAAGACCACATAAAAAGTCCTACAGCGAGGTGAAATTAAATATCTGCAAAAATAACTTGCAGCGAAACAGTTCATCCTTTGAACCGAAATGATTAAATCCAGGGTCGGTCTTGAAGTAAAACTTAAAGCAATTAAAAAGTTGAACCATTGCATAATTTAGTTTTATGTTAGGTGTAGAGACAACATGACAAAAAAAGTGCTCCCACTACAGAGCCATTGCTTAACAGTTTAAACACCATTCCCTACATACCATGTTAAGTTACAATTAAACAATGGTAGACATGGTAGTGCACAGGCAGAAATCAGATTACTTATTACCAATTCATTGTGAGTTTTAAAGCTGTCAAACTTTTGTTGTGGACGTAATTGTGTTATCTGATTTCCTGCTTGATTTCTCACAGTAATCTGGTTTCCTGTGTGCATGATGTAAGCATAGACACTGTGCAGAGAAGCAAATAAAGAAGGTGACAAATCGGGGTATCGTTTTACAATCACTTAAGATAATTTTATGAGGAAAGGAGGGTGAAGTGGGAATGAAGAACAGCAGAAGAGCAAGACTATGTGTCCACTAGGTGTTTTGAAGAGCAGGATAGTGCAGTAAGTGCTGGGAGAGAGCGCCAGAAGAAATGCTTCGAGACGCTGTGAGGCTCGTAATGTTAACTAGCCTGTAGCACTATGGTATACCGCAAGGAAATATATAGATACTAGAACCATAAAGGCACAGTCATACCATGAAGAGTCAGCGTTTAGCCCATATGCTCCAATATATTATTCTTTATGTCTCTCCTGTCACATTTTCTACGAGCTTTTCTCCCTTCTTTGCCATTATAAGCAGTGACGACAACTTAATAAGCCCCTGTTGTAACTGGAGATGTTCCCTGGAAAAACCCACAAAAATGTTGATGACTAAGGTGATCGGAACTGTAAGAAAATAGAAAAAAATCTTGATTATTTTCCTTCATTTAGATAAATGGGGAGTGAGATTAAAAAAATGCTTTTGTTTGAGAGGGAGCAGAAGAGATTAGGGGAGTGAGGAGTGAGGAAGAGAGCAAGGGGCCGAGATTGAGGGATGAGAGGAGCTGGGAGAAGAAACAGGAGTAATGGCGGAGGAGCTGAAAAGGGTTGCAGGATCAGCAAAGGGGTGTGAGGAGGGACGAGGATATGGAGAAAATGGAGTGAGAGAGCATAAGAGATCCTGTGTGAACCGAACTAAAAAAAAAAAAGGCAACCCTGTAGATCCAGCTGTGGGTGTGCCTGTGGAAGAGAGCTTGGGTTAACTCATGTGACTCTGAGAGGTCATAGACAGAGTTCGGTGAGAGCCTTGGGGGGGGTTGAGGGGTCAGCGGGGTGGCAGGGGCTGCGCCGGCAGAGGCTGTGGGTGCTGTCAAGCGTGTAGAAATAGAGCAGTTTGGTGTGGTTATAAGGGGCTTGGGGAGAAGAGGGATAAAGAGTCAGCTAAGTAAGCAGAGGGAGGGATGTAGAGGATAAATGTTGCATGGGGGACACAACGGACAGGAAACGGCGTGTGGAGTGAGACGCCAGCAGAAAGATGATGAGATTTTAGAGAAATCCCCCTGTCATTTGGTCGAAGCAGGTGCAAAACAAGGGAAGGAGACAAAATGGATCTCACCCTATGTTTGTTAGTATTTACACTCCCTTGTATTTCCACATGAGGACTTGTGTGTGCTCACGCATATTTCAAGTGCTGAGTTCGCTGTTGCATATCTGCACCGGCATATGTGAGCGTGCAAAAGAGCAGGTGTTGCTGGATAGGTGTTTTTTGGGGCGGGCCCGGCCTTGGCTTAAGCAAAGCTCCTGTGGGCCTTGACTGGACAGGTGTCAGCATACACTCAGCGATTCCTAAAGAGCACAGATAGATCCATAACAGCCATCTCACCATCTGCTGACCAGACTCAATACACCTCAATTATTCATATCGTGACAGACAGACAGACAGGCAACGGGCATCAGGGAACATGGGAGGGAAAAGTAAAATGAGGAAAGTAAAAAAAAAAAAAGAGCAAAAGGTGGAGAGTAGGGAGAAAGAGGCTGATTGGAAGTAGATAATAAGAGTCGGAGAGATGGAGTCAGAAAGAGAGAGAGAGAGAGAGAGAGAGAGAGAGAGAGAGAGAGAGAGAGAGAGAGAGAGAGGGATAGAGGTGAACTCTGAACCTGCAGAGCTCGAGCTGAAATGGAATGAGAGGAGAAAAAACGACAGTGAGTCATGCTGGCTGCGCTTCAGCGGCCAGGTGAGAAGAGTGCCTTCATTACACACACACACACACACACACACACACACACACACACACACACACACACACACACACACACACATACACACACACACACAGATGGATGGAAACTGCACATTTTTATAAAGTGTGTATATGAGAATTTAGCACATGCATATATTCACATATTAATACATAATCCCCCTATAAACTCTTCATGAATTATTGTACAGTTAAAAGGTCATCTATATCCACGCAAACACGTACACACACACACTGCTGTCATTGTCATATCAGTGAGACCTGTTTCATTTTGCCCCCATGGTTATTGAGTGTGATATAGGACTGTAGCCAGACTGCAAAATTTGCCTGGACTTCAGACACAGACATCTTTGCTCAGGATGAAGACGGAATAGTAACACAACGAATCACTTAGATCACAATGAAACCACGGCTTTCCGTCCTGTATGTGTGGCTCTGTGTTTGGGCGTGTGTGTGTCTGTTTGTATGCCTATGTAATTTTGTTAATCTGTGTGTAGAACCACTCCCATATCATATTTTAGCTCTGAACATTTGTATTTTTGTTGGTAAAATGTCATTCACAGCAGCATCTGCATACAGGGCAGACCATTACAGTATGTGTGTAACACAAACAGAATATAGTTACAAGCTAAATCAGGCTTCATCATCATCATCATCATTTTTTTTTAACCTTTTCTTTTCCACATTTTTTACTTGCCTCTTTGAAAATGAGATAACATGTGACTACCTCAAATATGTATTTCCTTCCTGTGGATTTCCCCTCCATATTTCACACATAAGAATTCTCTTGGATGTATTAGGAGCCAAGGACAGATTTTTCGTCACAGATGAATAAAAGAACAAAGTGATAGAACTAGGGCAAAAAAGAATGGAGAAAATGAGTCTATCTTTAATTTGGCATGAATTTGGAGGAGTGCGAAGGAGTGGCTGGAGGCTGACTTATGTGTGTGGGAGTGATTGTGTTTCTGCTGCGGTACCTGTAGTACCTGCTATTTCGGCAGCCCTACAGAGCTGGCAGAAATCCTCCATTTTTTTTACCCACACTGACTGTTTCCGTGTCCTTTTTCTTATCCTGCTTTTCTTTACTCCAGCTCGTCTGTCTCAAAGCTAAGACTGCCTTTTTGCTCTATCTTTACCTAACCAACATCCCTCACCCTCGCTCCCTCTCCATGTCTTTGTGTCTGGAGGAAATAGGGCTGTCAGGTGTCATGCTTTGAAGGATTTTTATACGCATACACACATGCACACATAGACAGGCTGGGGCCTCTTTGCACCCAAAAGCCTTGATACCTTGCCATTCTCCTGTCCCCTGCTGACACGTTCTTTGTGGTTTGTCCCTAAATGGCCTCGCCTTGAGCCATAGGGGGCCAGGGATCCTGCAGAGCGACAGCTTTCACTCTTTCACTCCCTTTCTGCATTTCTTTCACTCCCTTCACCCCTTGTTAATACACTCCATTTTTGTTCATCATTTGTATACCTCTCGTCCACTCTGAATTATTTAAACTCGTACTCTTATTCTGTTCCATCTGTGAATTTTTCTCTCTCCTGCCCTTCGTCACCCACTTTTAGAATGTTCATTTTCTTCTCTTTACATACCTGCTGGTGCGTGGGCACATCTCCAGTTTAAAATACAGACACACAGTCGTGATGAATCATTAAGTCGTCCTCCTTATGATCCTCCACAACAGATCCATAAGGTTGATTCTTTTACACAGGGCGCCTGCAGGTAATGTTGCTTCTGGAAACTCAAAGCCCTGCTGAGGCACTGTGAGCTGCATGCTTTCTGTGAAGGTACTTGAGTGGGTGTTACCAGGTCATCCTGTAATAAAAGTGTTCAGGAAACAGTTCTCTATTTCAACACAATTACATTAACCTTGTTTTTGTCCTTTTAAATGCATTATTAAGTAAATTAAGCTTTTCAAAACCTTTACTGGTTTATTTTTAGGCACACATTTGGGCCTTATATAATAATTGTGTAAACATCTGAAATTCTTTTAAAGTAAAGACCTGCACAAATTACCACGTTACTATCTTTTAGCAACAAAATTAATAATTGGAGACTACTGACACTTACAATTACTTCTCTCATATAAAATGTTCATGTAGGTGTAACAATATGTGAAATAGGAGGTAGAATTTGTAATTTAGAGTTAGAACCATCATCATTCATTTTCATTGCCACATGTTTCAATGGTAAAAAGTGTTCAAATGTATTAATAAGAAGTTGTCCAGTAGACATTATTTCTATTTTAAACATCAGCTGCTGTATAAGTCACTTGTTTCTGTTTTTTCCACCAACATACAAGTTACATCAAGTAACCTTTTGAAAGCTCCACCACCCATCATTATGTGTGAGTTATGTTTGTATTAATAATAAGACCTTAATATTTTAAATATTCTGTAGGAATGGGCTAAATTGCCTGTGGTTAACATTTAAATGTCATTCTTCTTTGCTGATAAAAAATAGCATTATTTGTGTCCATTCTAAGTGTTCACTGAGTAACTACAGTAGTGACTACTACTACAATATCTGTGAGGGATGTGTTCCCTAGCGGCTCAGTCTAAAAACATCTTCAGGAGCTTCAAAGCAACCAGCACGTAATTGAAAATGTGAGCGTTAATAATGATATTACAAAAGTTGGAAAGAGGAGTGGGGGAGTGGGGCGCCTGAGTGGATTGTTCACTTGAATGGCGGAGCGTGATGCCACATTATGTGTATCTCGTACAGGATAAAAAAAAAGGCATATCAAAGACATTTGGAAGCATGGAGACGAAATTGCATATAATGTGTCAACACAGCGTATTTCTCACTCGCTATGAACACACATTCACATCAAATTTAGTACAAAATCCACCTGTACCAATGAAGCAAAAAAAGCCTTGGATAGTTTTTGTTTATACTCAGCAACATCAACATGATCTCGCTTGCCTAACACCTCAGTTCAGTAAATGTATTGATCGGGGGCCTGGGCGTGGCCGGGGAGCAGATCCTCAGTGTGCCTCATTCTGATGCAGACGGACAGAGTTCTATTTGGGCTCAGTCAAACTGTGGGACTGTAATTATAGAGTGGCTGGGATCTGGCAGGACTGGGAGTGTTTCAGACATCACCATTTCCTCCCCATCCATCACATTCAGCCGGGCGGAACTAGGCCACAGATGCCGCGCAAAATAATCATTCCCATGCAACTGGTCTGACAGCAGCCCTCATTCAATAACACAGCTGATCAGAAATGATAATAGCAATCATGCCGCTGCATATTTTAGAGGCCCAAGTCTGATTTTGTGTGTGTGTGTGTGTGTGTGTGTGTGTGTGTGTGTGTGTGTGTGTGTGTGTGTGTGTTTGTGTGTGAGGAGGAGGCGTAGCTTTCAGAATAGGTGAATTCACAAGACCAGCATGTGTCTCAAAGCTAGTAAGAGGATGTGAGTAAATGTAGCTGCAGTTATTGTTGCCGAAGCAAACCAACTGTTGCTCTACATGACATGTCCATTCATTTGACTTCAAAGAACAGACCCAAAGGTTGAATTGCAAATATCCCCACTAAGTCAGATGGAGCCCTGTAAAGAAAAAACTGTCTTGTGACTACCGTCAGCGGTGAGTTTTGCAAAATGAGATGAGCATCTTTCAGCAGGGGCATAAAGAGTTCAATCCCTATCACAGCTTTTCATGTGCAGCTATAATCCACCGTCCTTCGGAGACCTTGGCCTTTGCAAATATGTCAATGTGAATTTCACCTGCATGTGCACCCTTCCCTGTTCTTTTCTTTTCTCCTTTTATCAAAAGCCAGTTCTTTAAATGCTGATTTATTCATGTCTAATTATTAAAAAAATGGATTCTATGAAGGTATACTTTCGCTGCCACGGTACAATGTTGTGTTGCCATGAACAACAAATAGGTTCATTATTGAAATATTCATCCTAAGCTTGTAGTATGAAAAGCAATCTCCTGCTTGCCTCCACCCACATGTTTTAGTCCTGCATTGATAGATGAACAGACAAGTCTTGGGTAGAAAGTGTTCACAAATGTGCCAGCCATTTTATTCCAGCTATAGTACTGTTGGCAGAAAAACTATATAAACACAATCTAGTCCTGGAATTCTTTACAGATCCCCCCAAAAAAGAAGCAACCTTTGGAAGGCTATAAGCTCAAACTTGAGTGCTTTAACTGAAAGGGGAACAAATCATTCAGTTGTAAACTGCACCAGCAGAGCGTAGTCTGGGACAAAGTTGAGGGGAACATGATGGCGGTGGAGCAGTTACATTTGGCCATTGCTGTCTACTGTTAAGTACACCTCTTGCCTTGGGTCCTGCTGTAAAAGCCCATCATCCGACTGAATAATGGGAGTTTTGCTGGCCGTTCAAGAAACAATTTCCAGGCGATCATTTGCTATTTGCGATGGCATTTTGTAGACCTTTCTAGGCAGAGGAGCTTTTAATGTGGAAATGCTCTGAGCTGCTCGTCGGCAATCTGTTTTCAGTATGTCTGAGCATGTAGCTGTATTAACTGGTGCTGATGGATTTTAAACGCAGTGAGTTAGTGGGACGACACTGAGAATCAGACCATAGACTGGAGGTTAAAGATCAGCCCAGTAGATGCTTCTCTTTCTCCATCTTGTGTAAATTGACTGCCATTAAGTTATGAGCTTAAAGTAGTCAAGAACTGTCTTTCAGTATGTGTAGTTAAGCCTGAGCCACAACCAGACCTATTGACTGCCAAGTGTTTTGACTGGTTTGTATGATTAAGTGTAGAGTTACAGTACATCAGGAGAGAAGTTGTATTGCTCTTACTTTATTCCTGAATTTCATTTTGTGGCAACCACTGGCCTCCTGACACCAAATAATTCCTTGAAAAATGGAGCCACACGAACAAAATCGAAAAGAAAAAAAATGGCAACAACAAAAAAAAGGTTTAACACTTAATAGAGTCTCCCAAATAGTGACAGCATTGAAACATTGATACCACTGGCACCCATGTACTTGCGTTTGACCAATATACAATGGTCAGCTCTGCAAAATCCCCAGAACAGGGACTTTTGGGGGATAGGAGGAAGTATGGCTCAGTAACTATATTAAGATCTAGGTTCCTTGAGTTGAAAAGCAAGTAAAAATTCTGAGGTCCTAAAAAGGTTTCTGAAAATGTCTGTGTTTCTAAAACAAAAGATGAACGTGGTGTAATGGGCTATATAACCTTATGTACTATTCTTTTGTTATGTCTGTATCAAGCTTGACTGGAATCTTGCAGCATGTGTGCGGTGGCTCCTGTCCTGTTGCCACCATGCCTGCTCTAAATAACTCATTAGTCCAGTCCATTTCTCCTATTATTGTCCACAGGTGTTACATCCAGGTTCTGATAGGTTACCCTCAGCCCTACGTGAGCTCACTGTTGGATGCTGTGGTCCCGTGATAAAACAAGACTTTGGCCATCTGAGCTGCTCTGTGTTATTTTAGCCTTTGAAGGTAATGGCAGGAGATCAATGTGATGAATGGCCTTTATGAGGGCAGAGTATTGATGGCTTGATGGCAGCAAGCTGAGGCTGTATGAAGGGGAACATCAGCCTGAATATATTACCCCCATTCTACTTGATTTCTTGTGTTTTTCTTTTATCCATCACTCTGTCCTTTTCTTTCCTCCGCCCTCTCTTCTCGCTCAGCTTCTAGCTCAGCTAGCTGTGACTGGTCATTAAAACAAACATTAAGTGCTCCGTGAATCCATAGCTCCTCCATCTCCTCGCCACTGCCCATAAAACAGTGAAGCCATAATGACACACACAATGGCCACACTTGACAATCAGGGGTAGGGGAGAGAGTCTCCTATATTACTGGCAAATGTAAAGCTATTAGAGTGGAGCCAATGGGTACATTTGGTTAGCGTAAAAATAAGTGTTGTGTAAAGAGGCTTTGAATTTTTGTCTGGTCTTTCATCAGCAAGAAAGTTTGTGTTCAGTGAAATCGGTGATGATAAAATATACATAGCGATGCAGAAATGTGTACAGTAAAACTGATTAGGAGAGAGCTGACTTCATAGAGACACATAAAAGACTATTGAAAGTGACGTTGAGCCGTCTCATCTCTCTACCAACTGTATTAATTTTGTTTTTTATTTCAATTTCATTAAGATGCAATCCACATCCGCTACTGCTGTGTGGTGTCTTACCTGGCAGAGACCATTATCTTTTATCATCTGAACTTAAACGACATCTACAGCAGGGAGAACATGTGTTGGAGTAGTACAAACGAGGACTCTGGAACATAGAGATCACACTCCATTGAGATCACATTCCAGTCTCCAGTCTTCCACACCTTGTTCATCTTGAGCCGATATGAATGATACATGGCTCCAACATACATCTGCGCTTACGTCCACATTGCATCGACTAAATATATACGCAGTGCAGGACTAGTGGTGTCATATTAAACACAAATCTTTGAAGAGCAAATGGATGCAAGGACCAGGGAATTCCATTATCAGTAAGGTGACAGGTGATGATGCCTTCTCTTCTCCCTCTCCTTTGGCAAGGTCAGAGAGATGTCATGGAGAAGTGCTGGAGAAATATTTGATTTAAATGATGTAAAAGAAAGAGCAAAGAAATAAAAATAGAAATAGGAAACCTAGGCAGGAGTATTGATGTGACTGCAGGGCGTGTTGCTGCTTTCGCGGATAGTGTCCTTGCTATTTAAATGCATGTGTCACACGCATTTCAATGTTGTTAAAACAGGAACTTAAGAATTCTTAACAATGCTTAAGAATTCACACTGATGTTAATACTCCGAGTAATCAAATGTTTTGGGCCTACAGAAGCAGAAATGTGTTGCGTTGCCTCGAGCTCTTCAGCAGCAAAACAACGGCCAGCAAATCAATATGCGGTCGGTAAACCATCAAATTATGAACAGCACGATCCCTGAGTGCACACACACACAAGCATAAATAGCAGCTGAATACAAAGCGCTGGAGGGATGCGAAAGTTTGATTTCTGCTAAGTAACTGATGCACCTGTAATAGTTTTCCTTGTCTTTGACACAATGGTGACACCAAATATCTAGCGAGGAGGAAATGAAGAAAAAAAAATTGCAGCTCATTATTATATGGGCCAATGAATATCTGGACAGATTTCAGACGGGCATTATCGGAGATGCCTCGGGCCTCTCTTTGGCGTGAAAGATGGTGGTCATTTGGCTAGACGTGGGGCGGTGAGGACCCCCTCCTAGACTGGAGCAGACGGGTGCAGAGGAGCCTAGGGCTGGCTGTATTAATGAACAGGCAGTGCTGAAAGGGACAGGTTCCTGTAATGCTGATGAATGGTCATTACAGAGCAGAGACGAGAGAAGAGAACAGAAGGGGAAGAGAGGAGAGGGTGAGGAGAGTACAACAGAGTGGGCACTGAGGGAGCAGCGGTGAAAAAAGGCTTTAATTTGCACCTCAGATTCCTGTAAACTCGTTTATCATGTCAGCGGTGTCACTGTTCTCCACTCGTCTTCTCCCTGCCCCCACCTGACCCAAACCGTCTTGTTTTTTCCTCCAGATATTGCCACGTATTCCTCGGGCCAAGTAGTTTTATGATCTGAATTGTTTTGGTTTATTTTCTAACCCTTGATTTGACGGCCCACTATCCCCTGTTTCTCGTCTCACGTTGTTTTATTGACTCATCTGACAAGATTTCTGAAGAAGCCTTTCCATGGTTTGACCGGTTGTCGGGGCTGTGTGCTTGATGATGATGTGTTCACCTCTCCATTAGGTCTGATTGGGCAGCTGAGGCTTTAAAGGTCAGAAGAAGGAGGAATCACCAAGAAATATATGCTCACAAGAAACATGAACTAACCTACTCCTCTATAGACCTCATTAACTCCTCCTGGCCTACAGCTGTTTGCGGCATTCATGGGGTCGGAGGAATAAATCTGTGTGCCAAGCTGTTTCTTCAAATAGGAGTAAAAATAATGGTATTATTACAGACAGTGGAAGTGATCTGAGGAAAAAAAACAAAAAAAACGAAACTGTTTCAAATCGCTCTCTGCTCCACAAAATATTAATTTCAAGTCAGTGTGGCTTTTATGTGACTGTCGTAATGCATTCTGCTTTTGTATTTCTTTCCTCCTGTCTGCTCTACAGCTGTATGCCAAAGTGTAACACACACACATCACACATGAAAATAGCTTTACAAATGAAAATATCACATTTAAAATATGTTAGACTTTCTGCCTCTACAAATTTTGAGCCTGACCAACTTTTGTGCAGCTGGACAGTTATTCAAAAATGTTTATCTGAAAGCAAGCTTCTAGGCAACCATCTTTTCATTTCAGTAATTTGTCTTTCCGATTCACAGTGATTCCAGCCAAATGGTAATGGCACATTTTCATCATGATTTTAATACCCCAAGGAGCCTCTGATTCTCATCCAACATACTTTCTGGGTCACACCTGCAAGAAATGGCCTGCAGTGTATTTCAGTTCGGTCTGCAGGCAAATGCCTCTCCATCAGACCGGCTCGTGGCTGCCACGTAGCAGTTCCCATCTTTCTAATTGTAATTCAATAGTGCATAATCTTGAATTAGTTACAAACCATATTTTGTAACGCTTCAACTGTGCGCCTAACCTATTTTGGCCTCGATGGCAAATAGCAGCGCATCCAAAGTAATTACGTGGTTTACACAGTGGCAGTACACATACTGCAGCAGTTAAGTGTATTTAGAGAACAAAACGTGGCGTTTTTGTTGTTGCTGCACTTCAAGAATTGTTTCTAATTCCAAAAAAGAAGGATGTGTGTATTCTCAATGGCTGAATAAGCCCCACAGCTCGACACAGCTGATTCCCTTCTGTTAATCCAGGAAGTAGACTCAAATTTAGTGCCTTAGGGAGATTACTGATATGTGTACAAATTCTCCATGGCTCAGCCAATATTAGCATTCTCTATCAAAAAATGAGAAAGCACCACAGCCTTACCACCAGTGATTACTAATCAACCGTGTGCACTCTTCTCTCTCCTTCTCTTTCTGTAGTGGGAGGAGGTGAGTGGCTATGATGAAAACCTCAACACAATCAGGACCTACCAGGTGTGTAATGTCTTCGAGCCCAGTCAAAACAACTGGCTCCTCACCACCTTCATCGACCGGCGTGGAGCGCAGCGCATCTACGTGGAGATCCGATTCACCGTGCGCGACTGCAGCTCCATCCCCAACGTCCCCGGCTCATGCAAGGAGACGTTTAATCTCTATTACTATGAAACGGACGCCGTCATTGCCACTAAAGGCACCGCCTTCTGGATGGAGGCCCCTTACCTCAAGGTGGACACCATTGCTGCGGATGAAAGCTTCTCGCAGGTGGACTTTGGCGGACGCCTGATGAAGGTCAACACAGAAGTGCGGAGCTTTGGTCCATTGTCTAAAAATGGCTTCTACCTGGCGTTTCAGGACTATGGCGCCTGCATGTCTCTGCTGTCAGTCAGGGTGTTTTATAAGAAGTGCCCGAGTGTGGTCCAGAACTTTGCAATCTTTCCAGAGACCATGACAGGGGCTGAGAGCACCTCCCTGGTAATTGCAAGAGGAATCTGCATTCCCAACTCGGAGGAAGTAGATGTCCCCATAAAGCTGTACTGCAATGGAGACGGAGAGTGGATGGTTCCTATCGGGAGCTGCACATGCAAGGCTGGATTTGAACCTGACAATGGCAACGTATGTCGAGGTAAGTAATAAGTAGAACTACATACATTTGTCATTAACGTCCTTTAGTTGCTATTGGAGAGTGTCACCTCTGATAGATGCAAGCACCCTGCTTTTAAATGATTTGCTTTTTATCATTCACTCTCTTTTTTTTTTTTTAAACGAGGGACTACTCATAATAGAACAAATCACTTCATTGAAGACAGGTGACAGGAAATTGTGCTATTCTAGGCTTGCATATAACTAGGCGTCAGCGTACCTTGGATCACAGTTTTTTTCGCATCATTGGGATGTTTGAATTGATTTTGTTTCATGCGTTTTGCTGAGCATGATGTGCCATACTTCTTCCTTGATCACATCCACCTCCAGCATACTACATTAGCATTGATTCTTAATCTGTAGCGAATGCCAGCCTTCTGTGCAGCCTACTTTACAGATGGCGAGAGGTTTGATTCTGCCTCAACATGATGTGCAGAAAACTAAGTTCTAAGGAATAGATAATGGCGCACACATAAAGAGGAGGTTAATCTGGGTTTTCAGTTCAAGCTGTCACTTTCTCTCTCTCTTATTCTGTCTGTCCTCTAATGCACCTTTACGCTCTGCACCGTGTTATTCACACACACAAACACACACACACACACACACACACACAAATAGAAAATTTGCTCAAGGTGTCTAATGATAATATGAGTGGCTCAGGGCTCTCAGTATGGCGCAGTGTTGGTTGGCCTACCCCTGGAGGTTAGCTCAAGAGTGTGTGGAGCCCAGATAAGATTGATTGACGCACATCTGCTCTGATCAAAAAACAGATATGAGAGTGCCACATATCTACAAAGCACACTGTGTGCAACTGTACTAACTGGATCCTTCTCACATTGCTTTATGTCCTATGCAGAACACACCTACACTCTAACATACACACACACACACACACGCACACGCACACGCACACGCACACACACACACACACACACACACACACACATACACACAATGACTTTCAAATGAAAATTAAGTTGTTTGCCTTCCGTTAGCTCATTACTGGAAGTTTTCATTTCACATCTAACTTTGCCATCTCATCTCATCACAACTGTGTTTTACATTGTTCACAGGTCATTTCATTTTACATGACTTTGTTTCGATGATTATTATCTTTTGTTTCAGAGGAAGGTACATTTCATTTACATATTTTAAAAGCAACTTTATATTCCAACCCACATCTAGGGAAAAAGTATTTCAGTGCATTATTTGCAAACTAATAATTGAAAAATAGCAGACTTTAGTTTCCCTGCTGCGAATCTTTGTTCCATCTGTGTGATATTCGAACTACAGCATCACTATTTGCAATAGAAAGTTTTAAACTGATGAAAAAACAGGATCAAAAAGAGTTACTTATATTAATTCAAGTGGCCATCTGACCAATAGGACTGCAGTTAATTGTATTTATTTAAGACTTCCATTCTACCCGGCTTGTTTAACCAACTTGTTTTCAATAAATCTGGGCCTTTCAACCTAGTTTTTATTGTCGTTAATCTATAATCTATAAACATATGACAGAGCATATTTAAGCAGTGTGTGGAGGTTAAATATTTGAGGCAAAGTTCAATACAGGAGTTTTAAAAGAAATTAGCCAAATAACCTCCCCTATCCTCAAACGCAAACAAATACTTTTTTGTTCTGCAAAGTTAATTTGATGGTGATCCGTGTCTGTCTTTGTCAACCCTTTCTCCACAGAAGTCTCCATAGAAGTCCTTTTTTCCCACCATTATTCCATTACTCTATTATTACCTCAACCATATACACACTCACAGCACAGTAATTGGAGCCTAAGGTATCCTACAGTGTTGGTAGGAGGCTTTATGTTGGTGGGGGCTTTGGCATTGCTGTGAACACCAAAAACACACACGGGCTCGAACACATACACAGTCCCCAGGTAGTCACCGCACTACAAAGACTCTTTGAACAGAACAGAGGAGGAGATGTATATTTCCACTAATTCCCACAATCCCCCTGGTTTCCTTCTCTTAAGTACCCATAGCAAGTAGACTTCCTACTGTGTTCAGGTTGACATGTCTCTCTCTGATGGAAATGCAGTGTTATGGGAGGTGTGAGAAACCGCCTGTAAAGTGAAGGAGTTGTTAGTGCGTAGCTGTAGTAGACTGTAGTAGACTGTAGTAGTATAAACCTGTACAATGTTGTGTGGGTTGGCCTAAACCTCAGGACACACAAGAGAGAAAAAGAGTTGGACTGAAGGAGAGAAACGGATGATGTTGCCATTTCTTCCTCTCATAGATAGCATAGTCTCTGGAGACTCATTTTGAATCTGTTCCCTTCTCATCTCTTCTGAGAGGCCCCTCCAATAAGAGCAATCTCAACCTTTTATTTTCCACAAAGTCTCTCTTCATGGTCTTGTAATTCATTATTTAAACAGGGAAATCTAACCTTAAAGTGCTTGCGGAAGCTGAGTACTACGGGCAACCAATCAATTGGGGGTTGGTGCAATAACATGGCCTCAACATTGGGTCTGAAGTAATTGCCCATTAGAGATGAAGTAACAGGAACAGGAACAAAACGAATATGAGATCACGCTGAAATGATTTCCCTCATTGAGAGCAACATGAGAAGGAAAGATATAACATGGGAAAGGGAAGGCACTGTGGTGCTTAAAAGCACAGGGGGAAATCAAAGATGGAAATAAATTGCTTGTTTTGAGCAAGGCTCAACAATCTATTGTTGAACAATGTTGCCTGAAAATATTATAGGGAAAATAAAGTGTAGAATCTGCGCCTACCAACACCTGCTTTGTAGAATATGGGAAATAATCAGCGTTGCTTGATATCAAACTGGCTAAGGACGATATTAAGTGTAAAGTATATTAACCTTTTGACGTCAAAACGCACATTCAGTCTACCCTACGCGTAACAAAACATCCAGTCACTGAATGTTCAATCTTGCACAATCCATAGTTTTTGATACATTAATTTTCTCCATAGTGAAAAGCAACTGCTATGAAATATTACAAATGTAGCTATTAAGCGACACATTAATAATTCTTTACTTGTTTACATATTGAGTCATTTGTTATGACAGAGAAAATTACCCTAATTGCAATTGGTTGTTTGTGTTTGTTAAAACTGTGTGGTACTATGTGTGTTGGATCATAGTGTGTAAGTGTGTGTAAGTGTGTGTGAGTGTGTGAGCCTCCCTCTACCTGATTGTGCTTTCTCTAATCTATATGTTTTAATTAGTGGCAGGTAGTGGAGTATGTGTGTGTGTGTGTGTGTGTGTGTGTGTGTGTGTGTGTGCGGCCTGCTGTCAGCTGGGCAGAGAGGCCATGTTGAGTTGTTGTGCTCTGTAACGATGATACCAGCATGCCATCCTCATTACCAGCTCCCCAGCTCCCACACAAGCCATTTGGGTATTCCCCCCCCCCCCCCCCCCCCACACACACACACACACACACACACACACACACACACACACACACACACTCTCGTCCTCTCTCTCTCTCTCTCTCTCTCTCTCTCTCTCTCTTTCCCTTTCTCCCTCTCTCTACCCGTTGGCTATGTAAGCAATCTGCTAAATATTTTATCACCTCCCTGTTAAATCGAGCAGAGACGCTCCAAATAGCACCCCACTACGTACCTCCACCAACAACGCAAAGCTTGTCTGGTGTGTGTGTGTGTGTGTGTGCTGATCATCTCAAGTGTCTTAAGAGAGACTGATTTAATGGTTTTACTGGACCCTCTGATGGTTGTTGTCATGGTTTCCAGCTGAGTGATTGATAGAATCACCTTGTTTAGGTTTGCTTCACATCCATCTCTGTGTTATCTTTTCTCTTTTTTTATATAATATGATATAATCATTGATCATTTTAATGTTCCTTGTATTCTCATATATGGAGTGATTAAAACTCCCAGGTAAACTAATTATTCTGACGTTTAAACTCTTAAAAGTGAATGATGTGGCACATACTCCTTCAGAGTAAACAGGGCTAAATGCCATACTATGAAAAGCAATTCGAAACTTTGGACTGCCTGTTCTTCATTTTGCTGTTAACACTTTTTTCCTTTGGGAAACTAAATTTTCTATGCACTGATATATGCCTGCCTGGAGTCTATAATGCTGGAGTCTTATTTTATGAGGCCCTCTTTTATATTTTGTCTCCTTTTGTAATTGGTTAACTATGCTGAAAGCTTATTGCTTCTCTTCTTTTTTTTTTTTTTTTAATCTCAGTGGGCCATTCCTATGCAAAGATCATAACTGCTCACCGTCTTCACTACTGCATGAACTTGGAGACAAGGATAGGGTCAGAGGATAGTAAAAGCATTGGAGTGAAATAGGATGTTAGTAAAAAACATAATGACTAATATTATTATCCATCATATTTTCTGGTTGCTTATTTATAAAACTCATGGAATCTAACGCAGTATCCTTGATGATGTATTCATTTAGTTTGGTATTTTGATTTAATGTTTAATTCCTCACCAGAGCAGCCTTCTAGTCCTAGTATGAATCTTCTCATATTTTCTCTCACTGTTAAGCTTCAGCAGGCTTTTG
Organism: Cebidichthys violaceus; assembly: GCF_023349555.1. Classification (NCBI taxonomy): domain Eukaryota; kingdom Metazoa; phylum Chordata; class Actinopteri; order Perciformes; family Stichaeidae; genus Cebidichthys; species Cebidichthys violaceus. The sequence continues at coordinate 9,476,871 of NW_027176964.1, forward strand.
ACATGCTGGCACATTAATATTACAAATATTCAAATAACTTTATTTAACATTCTGCAGGCTGACAGTGGCAGCGGGAGATTCACAGCCCATTGAGCAAGTGCGCTTCCCTGGGCTAAGTGCCGATTCATCATGGCTGCCTTACTCCTGTCTAATGGCTGCCATCATGGGGCGCGAGCACACACACACACACACACACACACACACACACACACGTACCAACACACGCGTAAACACACATCTTGGACATACACTTGGAAAAAAGTATTGGTTCTTCCATGCGTTTTTAAAATGTGAAATGTAGTGTTCCAGGCACATTTATCATGTTATTAAACCTAGCCTGAAACCTTATAAACACCTATAGAGTTCATTGTCACTGACACCTGCTGGCTTATTTCTCTGTATTAGAGAGATGAGGCGAAAAATAATTACTTCAAATTATTTCCAAAACACATACAACCACTAAATTTATGTAAAGCTTTAAAGTTTGGCTTTGGAAGCTATTTACTGTAAATGTTAGCTTTTTCACTTTTCTGCTCCAGGGAGGCTGTGATTACTTCTTTATATGTCTTATCTGAGTGTAAAGGGTTTGGCAGACAGGACCCACAATGGCCCGGTAAGCTATTAGAGCCAATTCCAGCCCATTTGGCCTTGTCTACTTATGTTCCACAGAGTTTACTTCATTTGCAGAGAAGCATCCATGTGTACTCCACAACACACGCAGACGCACCAACATCTACCAAGTCACCTTGAAGCACAATTAAGTAAGCGTCTGACTCTTCCTGTTCCTATTAGTCGTACGGCAGCGAGGGGCAGTGTGACGAAGACATAAAATGGAGTAGTGGGAGGAAGAGACAGAGAAAAGCTGTAAGAGAGAGCAGAGAGTGAAAGACTTCTTGTTTCCATGGCTCTCAATAGGCTGAATAGGGGGATGGCAGAGAGCAGTGGTGAATGAGTGTGACTCAAACAAAAGACTCTTTGAATTTAAGGCCCAAATAGAATATTTGTAATGACCCCAAACACAGATGCACTGCTCTCACTGCAAAAGCAGAGTCAGTCCCTAATAATGTGAGGGGAATCCAGAGATTTTGTTCACGCATAATGGAAATACCCGCCACACACAGAACTGTTCTTATCCCCCCGTGGAGGGGCACATACTCCTACTCCTATTATTTTTTACTCTTTCTGTCTTTCCTTTCACTCGCAGTTTTTTTTTAACCTTCAGTCCCTTACAGGCCATGTATCTGGTCACTGGGCTTTTTTTTCTACGCAATTCATTGTCATCTCTCACATGGTCTTTCCTTTAGCTGCTGCACAGAAAGGCTTTTCAAGAATGCTACACTTCGACTCGACATCTCTTCCAATCTTCACCACCAAATCCAATTCAGTTCTCTTAATCTCTTCCTCTACTTCAGTCTCAGTCATGTCTCCGTATGTCCTCTCCTCTCCTCTCCTCTCCTCTCCTCTATTAGTGATGGACACTGGGTGTTGAGGGACAGGGAAACAAAGGAACCCTAACATACAGCAGATGGCTGGGGCTCCGCTAAATTTGCCTCATGTCACCCATCGCTGGCAAAACACAAAAGGCCAGCGCCACGAGTGGCTCCACTTCACCCTAACCGTGACTCCCATCCATCAAATTCCTCATCTTCTGCTTTTAAGTTATGATGGCACGTTTAAGAAAACAACAAAGAGATCATCAATAATGCTGTGGAGGAGTCTCAGTTTCTATCTCTGTGTTGTCTTCACAAGTGACCAAAAGTTAAATGTCAAGAGAAATTTGGACAGCACGTAGAAAACTTAACTTTTCACTCTCCTTGTACTTTTACCTCCTCTGCAAAACCGCAACTGCAACTTTTCTTTTTTTCTCCTCTTCCCCCTCTGGAGTGTGCTGTGGCAGGCAGTAATGAGGAGACGTGGGGAGCCTCTCCGCAGAGTCCCGCACCCCGATTGAGAATGTGCAAACACCAACCTCTCCATCACCCCTCATTTGTTGATTCCCCCTCTGCCTCATCATTGTCCATCAATATTCACTGTTCGGCTAATAACACAGCCAGGCCTGTTTGGTTTGATGGCAGAGGGATACATTTCACTTTGAGGAAATTGTCTCATCCCTTCCTGGAGGTTATCAGCAGCAGCAGAATGATGGATGTGGATTAGTCAAGGTTATATTGTGGAACTTGTGGACTGACGATCTCATTAGAATTGAATTGCAATTATAGTAGGCCAATTATAGATCAATGTGTTCTGTTAATTTCACACACATGCAGTGAGAACTAGTGAACAAAGCCAAAGCCACATTTCTATTACTGGAGTGGGTTAAAGGGTAAGCTTCCTTAATTTATAAAGAAACAAAAAGCATCTAAGTGGTATCTATTCATGCAGAAATGCTCACAAGATACAGTGCAAACATGTGCTTTTAATGGCAGTTGAGGTTACACAGCTCCTGTAGATGGACTAAGTGAATCTGCTCAGCATACAATACAGTCAGCATGGAGACATTGGGCTTTGCAATAAGCCAATCCTGTAAGCCAAAAGTGCATTTTTTTTCCCATGCTTTGTTTTGATTCTGTCCATGTGCATGGGGGCTTGAAATCAATTCAGAGCTCAAAATCTCTGGACTTTGGGTCAAAGCTTGTAAGATATTTGTTCTCTTTTGTGGGAGGCCTGCACACAAATGAACAAATCCATACACACACACACACACACACACACACACACACACTTTCCATCAACCCAAGCTGAACTTTCCGTGTCCAATTTCATAACCTAATCACGTTGGCAATAATTGCCGCACACTTGAAGCAAACAGCATTACAGTTCCACTTTAAGTGCTCCCTAAGTATCCCTGATTAAACATACTTGAAGAATTATGTATGTGTAATCTGTTATGACACCATGCATTATCCTAAACCAACTTGACTCCTTCTAACTGGCCAGGTCATCTCAAACACGACCTCAAAACCTTCACAATATGCAATTATCCGGCAATTAGACAACTCCCATAATCTGCATTGCACTATGTCATTGTGCGCATTTAATTGAATGTTTTCACTGACAGTCAACACAGCCTGTACTTTCCGGGGTCAGGACATGTGGTTCTGCAGAAACTAGAGGAAACGTCTCTTTTCAGACTGACAGACAGAAAGAGCCTAAACTCAATATGGTCTTCTCTGTGACAAATTATTGATCTTGGCTTTGTTGTCACTCCTCGTGCAAAGGACCCCCTGCTATGGCTGTCTTCCGAAAACGCCCACCGGAGAAGACATTGCGTGAATATTGAATTTTGGAAGTTAGATAGTGGAGAGGAGGTGTGTGTGTGTGTCTATCTTTATGTGTGTGTGTGTTGGGGGGGAGGCACTGTGAAAAAAGGCGAAAGAGAAAAAAAAAGAAAGAGAGCAACTTGGTAATCCTCTCTTTGAGCACTTTGTGCTTTGTGCTCCATTTGTTTACTGAGTTCCCACACTGGCTGGGGGCTGCAGCTTTTCTCCAAGACAGAAATTAGCATATTCAAACTTGTAGTCAGATCTGTGTGGCTCTTCATATGCATGCGTGTCCCTGTTTATTTCTATGCAAGTGTGTAGTTTAGATGATGTGAGAGCTTAGCGTATCCTCATCGGCTGGGGCAACTCGACTTTAATGAAATCTTCAAAGTGAGTGTGGTTTTATAGAGTCTAATCAAGCCTACTAACCTCTTAGACAGTCTCTTTTTGGGCCGCATTTTGTAATAATACCAATCATGCTTTCACTGCTTGCTGAGTGGGAACAGAGTCTGTGTCAACAGGTTGACTGCTGCCTACGTGCTGCAGTGGACGGTGTCTCTTGTTGGAGGTTGGATTGGCTGCATCGAGCACCATATGTTACAGAACTGTACCATGACAATATGTTACGCTAAACTAAATAATGGAAGATGAGGCTTCAAAGTACAGTAAATGTCAAAACTTGATAGTTATTTTGTACATCTCTTATAATCAACACAGCTGTCTCGGCATTCCAGTCCTCAATAATTAAATCAACAGAATAAAACTCAGTTTGATTCATGTTTTGTGCTCAAAGAGGTAACCTCTGCACATTGCTGAATTATGTGAAACCCAATTCATGCTACGCATGCAATCTGATCCCTGAATGATTTTGCTACCCACTCGATTAAAGTTGATAGCCTGTTTCTTTGGTATTCCATTTCTTCTTGTTCTCCTCTCTTTTCACTTAAAAGTGCAGTGTTCACAGACATGGACTAGTACCGAGAATAAAGATGAGGCTACTTTGTGACCATGCAATGAATAGATATGGATTATTGTACCATCCCATAGGTATGCACTGCCATCACTGGTGCAGTGTATTTTGTATTCAGTAGTGTCTCTCTCATTCTTTTAAAGCAATTTATTCTGTGCACAGTCAAAATATGTAATCTGCCCTCAGTTTACATCTGTGTTTTGGCTCCTGGGTTTGGGTTATAGCTGCTTTTAAAAACAGGATATTTTCTTTGTGGTCCCACATTAAAATAATCCTCAACCAATTCAAGGGCCAACAACCCAGCTACTACAAGGCTCATCTGTAAATGGTAAAAAACAAGAAAGATTATAGTAATTGTAGTTGATGCACTGAGAGATACCTTCATAACTTGCCCTCTAACATTGTTTTATGATGTCTATGCGCAGTCCTAACAATTACAAAAAGTCCTTTCTTAAATCCCAGAGATGTTATCTTAGTGCTGGGCCAGCGTTACTGTACTGCTAGGCCAGACTGCACAGTGGTATGCTCCTCAAAGAGAATGATATCTGATTAGTCCAAGTCAGTATAGAGCAGAAGTCTGACAAACAAATGGATTTGCTGTGTCTAGAATGTTCTCTAGGGGAGCTGGATGGGCTGAGATACAGAGATGCTGCCTTTGTGTTGGAGCCAGTGCGAAGCATAATAAGACCCTTTGGGGAATGAACCAAACACCGAGTGATAGGGACACAAAGGCACACATGCTCATACATACACTCAGTCAATTTCACAATCTCGCTGCCTCTCTCTCCCTCTCACTTTTTCACTCTGCCTACCTTTCTCTCTTACAGCCCTATTAACTGACCTTTTATATTAATGGCTACCGTGGTTGGCCTATCATTATGTGTTTTGGCTTTGCAGGTCTGTTGCGTTTCTTGACTTTTGCCAAATTTATTGTGTCAGCCAAGTGTCATGCCGGACTCCAAAGAACCGGACTAACAGCAGCTTTTTTATAGGGGTATTACTGTGCAAGTGTATGTACATACATGTGTGCGTGTGTACCTGCATGTATTCGCGTGTGCTCGCAGGCATGTCTGTGTGTGCTTCACTACCATCACGGCCAGCAAATCCTATTACCTCCCTCCTTTGTTTTCATTCTCTATCTCATCTTTACTGCCTGTTTAATTCCCTCTCTACCACTGTCCTCCTTCTCTCACGTACCGCTAGGAGAGCAGTCTAAGAGGGAGTGCCACAATAGGGGTATTAGCCAAATGTATATTAAGCTTGCCTGACTCGCGCAGTCAATGTGATGCTTTTACACCCCTAATGCCCTGTGAATAGGCCTGCTGCTCCCTGAGAAACGCCTCCGTGAGCCCTCGGAGTGAGGGGCCCTTTTACTGGCTCTCATGACCCTGGTCCGCGTCGCCTGTGCCGGCCCCATCTCAAAGCACACAGTTTCTCCATTTTCATAAGCGCTTAATCTGGATTGGAAGCCTCTCCATTGTGGAAATGATTTGAGAGGAGAACTTCGGCCAGACAAAAGGGCCAGTCCTTTCTGAGGCTGGGGCCTCCTTAGCCCTGTTCCTCCCTTCCCATTCTTCCATACAGAAGCCCCAGCAGGAGCAGCTAATTGTTGTATGGAGAGGAAGAGTGATGGGGTGTTGAGTGGATGTCTGGCTTAACAGTGCCCCCAGTGGCAGAGGGAGGGTGAATATACCCCTCCCTCAGACAGAAATAAGAGAAGAGCTGTACAAAAAAAATAGAATAAAAAAAAAAAAAAAATATATATATATATATATATATATATATATCCACCTCTCGCAGTTTATTTATCATTTGATCCAGGTCAGAATAGATCCTGTGATGCCGGCTGATAGTAAAGTTTTGTTTGATTCCACTAGGTTACAGTGCAAAAGACTTTGGAGCTGGAATGTGTAACAAACTCAGAGTGAAGCTTTGAAGAGTAATGCTGTTGCCCTGGGCTACTTAGCTCCAGGGTCAAATGAGATTACACCCTTGATCTGTGTTAGTACCTTCTGATCTGCAGGATTGCAATGTGGAGGTGTGTTTGTGTGTGTGTGTGTGTGTGTGTGTGTGTGTGTGTGTGTGTGTGTGTGTGTGTGTGTGTGTGTCTGTGTGTGCTGGCATATGTGCCTATCTATGTGTCTATATATCTGTGTTTTTGACAGACTTTGCATGTATTAACTGATATACATATTTATGGCATGTGTGTCTAATTCAAAAGTACTGTAAACCCTTAGGATGAGTCTCTACTCAATGTGTGTGTGTGTGTGCGACATGCAAATGTTAGGGCATTTACACAGTATTCTCCTCATAGAAAGGGGTTGTTAAAAAAATACTTCACCCCCTAAATGACCATTTTTATATCAATTACTCATACATAAAATACGAAAAAATTCTTTCAGAAAAATTTGTTTTAGTGCAGATGCATGTGTTTGAGAAGTAGTGAATATACGACTGGACAAATGAGACTTGGATCACACTGCACAAGTTAGGTGAGGGACTATAAACACATATGTTGATGTAGTTTTGCTGTTGTGAAACGCAGAGCCCATTTACTTCAATTCATCAAGACTGTTCTCCGTTTTTGAATTCTCCATTGGAGGCATGTGATAAAAACAAAAGTTTTCTTCAAGAATTCAAGGTAACACGGGGTGACTTATTGATATACAAATGGTAACTTTGGGGGTGAAGTATTCCTTTAGTTAGTTAATTAGTGTTGTTGGCCTGATCTTAGTGCCTTGTTTGTGTGTCTCTCATGCTACAAACCCTATTCTGTCTCCCTCTCCGTGCTCACTGCTCCGGAAACCTTAATCCAGTGTGAAAGCAATTGGCTCTCTCAGATCTAATCAATAGAGGGCCAGGGCAGTGAGCCAGGGGGAACATCTCTGGCCCCTGCTCAGCTACAATCAATTTAGAACCATCGATTCAGTGATTGAAATACAAAGAGCAAACGCGTTGGACCGTACAGGTGCTTTAGTGTTTGGGTGTGCCAACATGTTATATATCTCCCTGTGTGAGTGTTTCTCTGTAATATGTGTGTGTGTGTGTACTGTCTGTATGTGTGTGTGTGTGTGTGTGTGTGTGTGTGTGTGTGTGTGTGTGTGTGTGTGTGTGTGTGTGTGTGTGTGTGTGTGTATATATGGATGGTATGATTTATTTTCGAGCCTCCTGTAGTAAAGTGGGAATGGCATTTAATCTAGCACCTCTGAGACGGAGCAAAGAAAAAAAAAAAAATCACTCCTAATCCAATATGTCCTGCCCAGGAAAGGTGTGTTTGCAAAGGTGTGTGTGTGTGCGTGTGTGTGTTTGTTTGTTAAGCTGTTTTGTACATTTGTGTGCACCCAAGGGTTTCCTTCTTACAACTTGTCGAGTGTACACCCTGTGTCCAGATGCAGTTTAGAAAGGCCCTTGCACAACATTTGCATGCAAAAATGTGACAACAAGAATGCGTACATGACTGTTGACATGTGACAACACACATGACATCTACAAAAATGTGTCTGACCTGTCTTCTTTGCATGGGTATGTGTGTGTATTCATGCATATATGATGTCACTGCATATCATGTTTGACCCTGTTTATGCAGTTATGCTCTGCCATGTGTATTCATCTGTGAGTGTATTCATTTGGGAAATGTGTGGCTATGGATTTAGAGTACAGCGTTGTGGTGCACATTCTATGTCACTGTGTGTATATTTGTGTTTTATGTTCCACTTGAGTGTGAACACGCAAGACCATAAATGTTCCTGGGTCATCCCCCTACAGTAATAATAATAATAATGAAGCGTTCAACATCTGTCCTTGAAACTTTATAGCAACTGCACATCATGTGCGTGCAGTTCTACTTGTGTGGCAAAGAACGGCAAATGTTTTTTTAAACCCATCTCAAATGGGATGAGGCGTGTATGTGGGCTGTAGAGGTTGATTTAAGGATTTATTGGGAACACCTGAAATCAAACCACTCTCCGTCAAATGTCTCCCCGCATGCATATACTGACTTTCTTTCTCTCTTTTACACACACACACACACACACACACACACACACACACACACACACACACACACACACATACACACACCTACATGCACACACACATTTGCTACTGTGCCTTGTAAGACCTTACCTTCGTGTTAATGGCTGTCTGCCATTTATACAGTTAATCCTGTTTCCCAGTTGGCCGTGTTGTGTTTTTTTCCCCTCAATTTTCAGCTGGACAAGGTGTTGATGTCTTTCACAAAGCCCACAATGTCACATAGACCTAACGAGGATGTGTCACACACACTTTTAAGTCAGCCCCTCGCTCTGAGACTGCTGTGATGCACTTGTCCACTGTCCATCATTCACTCTGCATCCAGATGAATGACTTCTGGTCTCCGTCAATCCTACAAAGTGTGAATATGTTGATGCGCCGTAAGGAGGTCCCACATTCTCCCACCCCTTCAGGCACACACACACAGAAACACATACACAATAACACAAATGTTTGCCAGTGTCATAGCTAGGGGTATATTGACTGAGGCTGCCCGATAAAGGTCAGTGCTGTCCAGATTTGGACAGGTGGGATGGGGGCTGTAATCCACCATCACACACACACCGTTTCTGTCTGTTGGGAAGGGAATACAGCTTTCTGATAAGGTTGTGTAGAGGTCATGCATATGTAAATATGACATGAATATAGATGCGCTGTGGTCCCGGTTACCTTTGGAGGATTTCCGTGCTGCAGGTGCATTTTGCATGCCAGGGAACTGGGTCAGCCTCTGCTCATTCACGATACGCAACAGAACATTCGATGAACACATCCGTTTGTCTTCAGTATTCAAAAAACATTTCCATGCATGCACGTCATTCACCCATTGAGCTTTTTTGGTCATGCCTGGGCCTGATGTAAACAGAATCATTATTTTGTATGTATAAAACTGAACCATGAATGAATCTACGTTGGGCAGGACAGATGCATAGTTCCTCTAAGCAGCATTTATTATCCATCCTTTTTTAGTACCCGGTGCCTATTGTCAGCTTTAGAGATAATAGCTTGGCCGTCTCTTAGCATGCAATGAGAGATGGCTGCTTTGCACAGCACACATATTGTGGGACCCTGCCACCAACAATTTGACTGACAAGATGCATACCTCAGTGCTTCCTCACTTTGTTTAATTCTCACTTTCCCACTTCTCTGCATCTCCCTTTCTCACTCTCTATTTCCCTGATCCTGGTCACTTTTCCTCTCCCACGCTTCACACATAATTTGTGTCTTCTCTTTTGATGCAGAGCTTTTTATCATTATTTCCCATTAGGCATAATAGCAGCAGGGGCGATGAACAGCGGATATGCTAGTGCAGCTGGAGGAACATCTCGCCAGTGAATGCCTTTAATTGTATTGATGTAGCTGTATTTGTGATAGTTGATGTCGATGCTATCGCAGCAGGCAGTGCTGCTGCCGATGACCTTTCCATCCCAGTAATGCTCACGTCAACCATCTGTTCTCCAACCTCGCGTCTTGTCCTGCCATCAGTGGCGCAGGCTACGACCTAGGGCCAGGCTCTAAACTCACCATTGGATTTTAAAAAGCCAGATCTATGTTTATCCTCCGCTTTCTTATCTTGTCATCCACTGCCAATTCCACTCTATTTCTGACCTCTGGCCTCCTTACTATGATTGACAGCCTCTTTACCATGTGTGAAAATGTTTGCATCTGCATGAAAGGGTGCAGACGCTTACTAGTGGGATATAATAATAATACATTTTATTTATATGGCGCTTTAAAAGGCACTCAAAGACACTTTACATGGTAAAAACAGAAACAATAAAAGCATTTATAATAACAACAAAATCAATGACATCATAACAGTAAGGAGCAACACAAAAAGAAAAAAAGAAAACAGGTTGGAGATATGTCACTGCACTTCCATGTGGTGATGGGTTTTGGGGATGGAAGGGCTTCCCGTGGTTACACTCCCAGAGCTCATTGGAGAGAAGAGTACGCTGTGTTCTGTTGTGTGATTTTGCCATTGGTGCTTGTCTTTGCCAGAATATTTTGGCGTAAACATTGTGTTATGTACGCTCAATTAGGAATCAAATTAGGGAATGGTAAACAGCGAAGGGACCTTTGTTTTCCAGTTGTTTTATCATTCTACTCTCTGCTACCTTCAAATGTGCTTAATTACTCATCCCCATTCACAGGCCTCTACACTCATTAGCGGGGCCTCAACCCTGAGCCAAGGGGCCGGGTATTTTAGGATACATGGGTATCTTAAAGCTATTATTGCGCCTTGCTAAAACAATTCACAAAGCAGTTTTACATTAAATGGGCTGGTAAGGAATGATCAGTTTTTGGGATCATCTAGATTAAGATGGGGATTGTTAGCAGTTCATTACCCTGAGATTTTCTTTTTAATCTAAATGTAAATGTGGACATTAACATCTAGTTTTATAGTAGTATACATATGTGTGTAAAACTGTCTACAACTTGATTTAAAAAAAGTGAATTAGATAATGTTGTATTACAGCTGTTAGATGGATATAAGACTTCCTCTCTAAGATCACACAACTGTTTGAAGGGATTCTTTTTGCTATGTTGCTATTAATAAATAGATCATTTTACTTACGACAATTGTAAAAAAGGCAAATGCCATTACAGTTTATGAAAGAGATTTCACCATTTGAGTATATAGTCAAAGGGATGTTAGGTCCTTATCTTCTATCACAGAAACAGTCATAAGAACACAGGTCTCAACTCTGTTGACTCGCTGTTTAAGAGTGTTGGAGTGATATTCTGGCCACAGATTTAGGTACCAGCAGGTCGATTATTTCCTAAACACAGCTGCTGTGCCGGTGACTATTTAAGGTTCACTGCTTTTGGATTGCAAACAACTAGGACAAATTTAATTCTGGTATATTTTAGACATGCACATATGATATGAATGCATGAAATGTTTTTTTTTCTTTTCTTGATTAAAGTTCATAGGAATGAAACAAGCAGCCAGTAAAATACATGGGGGTGATTCAGTCAGTATTAAAGGCACATTGCTTAAATGCCAAGCCAGCTGTAAGCCTGAGCTCCATAGAAGATTACATACAAATGCAAAAGCTTCTAAAATTAGAAATAATTAGAAATAATAATAATTAGAAATAGTTAATTGCTGCTCATACTGTAGCTTCCTAATTATACTTTACACCAGCTTTTAGTAGAACATTTTTTTAATCAAATAAAACAATAAAGAAACCTGATTATAGAAAACAACAACAAAGCCTATCAAAAAGCTAGCGGATATTTTTGATCACAAATGGCAAAACTAAATTCTCATTTACATAAAGAGATTTCCTTTTCATAACACTTACCTGCATGTGCAGTCTATTCTTTCCCCTTGAGAATTTCTGTAATGACTGATGTAGATTACTGTGGATGATCTAAGCTGTATGTGATGTGCATCTTGCAGTACATCGTATCACTAAACGGTACGTCCATTGCTGTAAAATGTAGCTCGAAGCTGCCGCCTGAATCTTTGTTCAAACACCCGCTTTCAATTTTCAGTTGTACAACAATTGTGATATGGCACCAGAGTATATGTATAATGCATTAGGTAAAGCTACACAAGTAAAGGGTCCAAATGACTGGATTGGCTGATAATGGTCCAACTTCTGTATTTTTGTTTCTAATTCTAATGGAAAGTACATATCTGGATGAGCAAGCCTTTTTTCTCTGTCCTCACCACTTTTCCAACATAATGATGCATTGTTTACAGTCCACACTTCCTCATCAGGTTAAGCTCTGCTTGTGACAGAGCTATGGGCAGTGAAAAAAAGGTTTGAAGGCCATAAATGTAATAGACAGTGTTGAGCAGAGCAACAGCACAGGAGCAAAAAGAGCAAGAGTGGGCATCTTTGGCTAACTGCTATAGATTAATTGATCTAGCCATGAAGTTAATGAGCTAGATCCTTTTTAAAAGAGACAAGTGCTGAGACAGAGGAAGCTAATGGTCTCTCACAACTTAGAGTGGTAAGAAAGAGAAAGCTATTTATCTTGCAACATATACTTTATTCACCGTATGACAGAATCGCAAGGTAATTGACGAGGCCTGTAACTGCTGATTTTATCACCTCATTTTGATCATCCTTCTTTGCAAGTCATGATCCACAGACAACTCAACACAGGGGACAACAACGGAGTGTTGACTGTAAACTCCAGATAGCTCAATAGCCATTTTTGTGAGTTGACAAACAGGATTTAATTTGACAATAAAGTTCATGAACATCCTCACACCGTCACATTAATGTGCCTAAATACGTAATGCAGGGGGGCTTTTGGGATTACAGTTAGCTGAGTGAAGTTAGACTGATCAAATCAGCATTGCAATCATATTGCAATCAAACACCGGCAATAAAATGCTCCTTGCTCACATAACTTCTCTTGACTGATTTCACCCCTCATCAAGTAACTCTTCATCTCTGTCTGTCCAACCCCTTTTTTTTCTCTGTTAGTTGGCAGTGGGTAATGAGCCTGGTCAGTCTCTTGTTAGGTTCTGATTACAGTGTAGATTGTCGTGCAAGCACATGTTACTGCCTGCTGAGCGGCGATATGTTTCGGAGGGCGGTTTTCTCTACTACCCTGGCCAGCCAAGGATGGATTGGCACAGCGGAGTGTCCTGGAATACCAATGCCTCCTTGTTGTCTCTATCTCTTTCCCCTGCTCCTCTCTGACCACTCCTCTATCTGAAAGATATGCTCGGTGCCTTGGCACATAGCTGCATCTTCCTGGGAAATAAAATTGGCCTGAGCCAATGTGCCATGCGCGATGCAGAGCGGCTAACTGCCAACGCAACGCTCTGTTATGATGAGTCTTTGCGGAGCAAAGAGATTATACAGCTCTCTCGATCTGTATCGAGCTCACATTGTGCACGCATACACAGACATACATACACATGCACGTGCATGCACATGCAGACACTCGACTCATGCATGCGCTTTCAGTAAGCCAGATTTCCCAGTCGGCTGGTCTGTCATTGGCCGGCTGTTCAAAGGGAAAGTGTGGGCCAAAAAAATACTGGCTGTGAGGTTACCATGGTAACAGCCTGCCCAGGGGCGTGGGCTGTCTGCTAAATTGTGCGCTGGTTTGTTAAGGCTCACACACACACACACACACACACACACACACACACACACACACACACACATACACACTTTAATTTAAACAGAATGTCACTTCTGACATTCATTGTCTAGCAGACACCTGCTCTGTTCATTTGCATTAGCAGTCAGACTGTTGGATTTCACTTTTGTATGTGAAGCAAACCGATAATTTGGGAGAAATCACACACAGGCCTATGTATTGTCTTTATCTGGACACTGTCTCTAGTTATTTCACTGCTGCACTGCCCTCTATTGAATCCAGTCAGACACGGTTTTCATTCTATAAACATGGGGGAGTACGGTGCTGAACTGCTGTTGTATATCCAATGTAAGGGCATTAATGGGTGTCAAAACAGAGAAAGTGATTTGTTTCCTATTATCTTCTCATTTTTCTCCTCCTTATGTGTTCGTTAATGCCTCTCTCTTCTGATACAAGACTACACAGCAATACACCAAGATGTGGAGTTTCAAAGGGTAGCCTAATTGGGGGCTATCTCAGCTTTCTCAGGGGGTTTAAGTATTGTTCACTGGGGTTTCTGCAGCGTCAGATATTGCTTTATTAGCTAGTTGAGAGGACAGGCATGTCAAGATGATCAGTGTTTGGTGAGGGTAGCAGAAAGTTAAGAAGAGTTGTATGTGTGTGAATTTATGTGTGGGGGTGAGTTTGTGTGTATGTGGGCGGTTGTGGGTGTAGGTGCGTGTTTTAGCTCAAAAGAGAGGCTCCGACAGGGCCAGAATGGACAGATGATTAATGATCAGGGGGGAGTGTTCTGTGGGAGGAACTCTTCAGCACCGCAGCTCTTAACAAAAGCCGACGAGGTATGCTCCAAGCACTACACTCTTTCAACCATCCCTTTATTCCTGAGAAAACCTCTGCATCACATTCTTTTTTTCTGTGAGAGTACAAGGTGATGACAGGCGGTAGTGGAGACATACACAGACCAGACTTGCTAAGTGATGTCACCACAGTGAACCCTGATGACCGCACTTGGGAGAAGTTACATACATGTTAGCCTCTGATCAGATCAGATCTTGGACTTTTTGTGAAGTCTCTGTTGGCAGTTTATGAGAAATATGCAAAATGTTTCTTGAATCCGTTCATACAAATGAATAAATCATAACCCTAAAAGGCATTATACCCCGACTTTTAATATCCTGCGGGCATTTTCTCTGACATGCCTTTGTTTCGAGCCATGCCTCTGTCTCAACTTATTGTATTATGCTTTTAAATGACCTTGTGGAGAAATGGAACACCTGGGTTGGAAAAGCAACTCATTATGTGAATTCTGGCTGGAAAATGAACAATGACAGACGAGCGAGACTGAATGCGAATAGGCTGCAGCACTGATTGCCTTTTTGTTTTAAGATGTTGGCTGTCTTGCCACGTTTTGTGTCCCCTCTGTCAGACAAACGTGTTAATTTCACTACTCGGTTGATATTGTCTAATTTGTCAGATACGCAAATTTATACAGGGGTGCCCTTGGAATGTATGGAGCCTGTGGTTTGAGTGGGAGAGAACTCTTTTTCTGAGTGATTGAGCAACGAAATAGTGAAATAGGGGTCAACTGGGGTCTTGACCCGATCATAAGCCTGTCTGTATGAGTGTTTGTGACTGGGGCGGTGTATGCATGACTCCAAAGCCTGTGATCCATCCCATGTGATGGATGAGGGCCAGGGTTAAGGGTGTATTGGGGGCTTAAGAGTTGTACTTAAGGGTCACTGACGCTAACCCACAACTTGTGGCCTTCTTTGGGTCAAGCGTTCTCTCCGCACAATGTTTTAAAACCTCAGACAAGCAGAGTTATATTTCGAAGCTGAAACGTACGTTTTTTAAATTGAAAAAGACTGGGTATCTTGGCGGAAAAATGGAAAAACGGATTTCATCAGGCAAAAAAGTATTTTGCAAAGAAAATGTCTTAACATGTGTCATAACTTTTACAAGCTTAACTTTGTCAATATTGGTGTGCTACATAATTTTTTTTAAATGATAAACATCTCATATTACAGAATGGAACTCTTTCCTTTAAATCTCAGATTTATCACAGTACCTTTCCACATCAGCTGCTGCAAACGTTTGATTGCATTCCACACAATTTCCTGCCAAGCCATTTCTGTTGGTTTAAAACCTCATACATACTTCAGAGGGATGCCAAAGCAAAAGTCAGGGCAGGACTTAGTGTACTGTAACTTTGATTGGGTTTGAGTCGGAAAGCCATTTCCAAACCCATCTTGGTCATAAGCCTTTGCATGGGTTTCCTGCAACTGTTCATTTCCATTTTATCTCACACACACCTGGTGATGCTTGCATGACAAGCTAATATGAGTCTTATTCCACTGCCTCCATAAATCCCATGTCTCCAATTAACTTGGCTTCTGATGGGCTATATACATTCTATAACTGCACATTTTAAACGCATGCACCTTGTCTGGCACAGTAAGCGTGCT
Organism: Cebidichthys violaceus; assembly: GCF_023349555.1. NCBI lineage: Eukaryota > Metazoa > Chordata > Actinopteri > Perciformes > Stichaeidae > Cebidichthys > Cebidichthys violaceus. The sequence goes on from NW_027176964.1 coordinate 9,492,674, forward strand.
TCCACGTATGATGTATTGCCTGCAGTGTGCACTATACACTTAGCAAATACATTGCGTAGTCTAACCCCCGGCAATGCATATCAGCCATTGTTAAAGCCTCTCCTCAGAGACTAGCTCATGTTGCTAATCTTCTCATGTAGCACTCGCCCAGGCCAATCAATACATCTGTTGTGTAGAAGGACGATCTGAGTTTTCTCCGTATTAACTTGGAATTTGGAAATGTTTGGTATACAAAGTCAGTCCACTGGCTTGTTTATTAGCTGCATTCAGATTGAGGTTGTTGCCATTATCAGAAATGTAAAGAGAAAGAGTACCTGCTGGGAAAATGACAGTGAAGAGCTCATCGTCTCATCTCTCCCGGTCAGGCCTGCTGTGACACGAGTTCATCGCAGTTAGACTTTGATGAGTAGCGAACAGTGATCCGCAGCTGCCATACCTCTGTCAACTCACTCTCCTGAGCTCGAGACAGAAGGAGAGAAAGAGAGGAAGACAACCAGCTTTAACAAGATTCAAACCTGTCAATCAAGACGAGAAAGCAACAAGGGGAGGAAAGGTGGGAGAAGAGTGAGAGCACTTCAGTACCAGTGGGACAGACAAAAAACAAAAGATGTGAGGGCCGAGAAGAAGTGAGAAGGAGAGGAGGAGAGAAGAATACAGAGAGAATCCTGTAGAGACCACTTGAAAGGAAGGAATGTTTTGTTTTTTGCATGCAGCCAGTTCAGTTGTGGGTTATCCTCCCACTGGGGAGACTAATTGCTTGTTGATCTAATGTTCTATCCCCTCCTGTCCCCGAAAACCAACACATTTGATGAGTGATGGGTCTGTGTGCTTTTTTCCTGCAGGACAGGAACTGCTGGCCTCCTCCAATCTAAATATTCACAAATCAGGAGAAAAGACTTTGGGCTCAGTTCCAAATTTGATGAAGCATAAAGCTACTCAGCCCAACGCTGCCCGCCCTCAGAACGATACCTCTGAGGGTTTGCTAACATTGTTCACATCACTTTCTTATTCTCTCTCTATGTCTTCGCCTATTTTTGTTTTTTCCTCCCTCTTGCGCTGTGAGGCAGATCAGTGAGCAGCTAATTAATGAGTTTAATGCTAGGATTCACGCACATATTGTGTCTATTAGAGAAAGAGCTTCAGCTCCAAGGTACGAGTTATAATCTAGACGGACATTCATCCTGTGCTGGGTGTTTTTATACGTGTGTGTATGTGTATGTGTGTGTGTGTGTGTTTGTGTGTGTGTGTGCGTACCGCTGCCTGTTTGTTTTAGCCTGACTGTCATTTATCTCCCCTCCTGTAATGCTGATCTTGCAGCATCTTCAGTTGTCCAAGGAGAGGCATTAAATTATCTCAGGTTCTGTAGAACATATGCTAGTCAAGTGGCGGAAAATGTGGGTGCACCATTTAATTTAATGGGGTCAGCAGTGGTTACACGAGTTGCTGTGTAAATCAGTTGGAGGTGAGGATAGTGTTGATGCCGATACGGGAATGTTTCTCAGGATGTGTGTTTATTTGAGTAAGTGTGTACACAAGATACTGTATGAGTGTGTGTGTGTGTGTGTGTGTGTGTGTGTGTGTGTGTGTGTGTGTGTGTGTATGCATTTTTCTGCTCACAAGTTTGCCTTGAGGCATTTTTGCAGCACTGCTATCTCAGACGGCTGATTCAGCAAAGCCCTTCCTGCTTTCCTCTTCACTTTTGCCCATTTATGAGTGTCCAGGCCAGCTACTGTCTGTCTGTAAACACACAACCCGAGGGCAGAACCCAAATGCACATATTCTGCTCACACCCCATTAAACACACACTGAACAACTTATTGTGATCCCTTTTCATAAGAGTCAGGGCAATAGATTTGAAGCTCGCTTGTGTGTGTGTGTGTGTGTGTGTGTGTGTGTGTGTGTGTGTGTGTGTGTGTGATGGCATTGTGCATGTGTGTGGTTCTTCGCTCACCCCGATGTATGAATTTTATATGGAAAAGATGATGACACATAAGTTCTCTCCCACTCTCCTGCGGAAAATTAATTTTTGATCTGTGTTTTATCGCCTTGTAATCTCCAATACCTTCGGAAGTTATTGCTTTATAAAATGGCTCTGCAGCTGGTTTGTGCTTCCCCATATGGCCTGGGAGAGTTTTAAGAGTCTCAATGTTCTTGTATTAGATGGAGCTTGATCTTCTCGCACATGAAATCTGTGTATTTCACAAACTTCCTCTCCCACGCACTGAAATAGTTGCTCACTAATACCTTTATACTACTTATAAACCCTGTATAACCTTATAGTCCTCCTTACAGCCACAGCATAGCTATATGTTTTCCACAGGGGATATCCTTGTGTACTGCAGCTGTGAAATGCCTTACACCTCCTCCTCCTGTTTTATAAGGTGTTTGTGGTTGTTGTGGTGCGGTCCTGTACGTGTGTTTGGATGTGAGTTGGTCTGGCTGTGTGTGGACAATGTTGTGTGACTAGACATGAGGTCAGTCAGTTAGCCTCTGGTGTGTCTGTTAGACTGCCACCAAAGGAGATGGGAGAGCAGCCGCTGTTGTGGGCAGAAGCTTGAGTTGTGTGTGTGCGTGTGCATGATGCCTCCTCTTTCTCCTTTACCAGTTACCTTTCTTGCTTTGTCTTTGTCCCTCTATCCTTCGCTAACAGCCCATCAAAGATGGCCGGCTGAATGGTATGGATGGAAGACCCTTTTTACTACGTAATAAAAGGAGACTCCAGCTTCCGAACCCTCAGTGCATTTTTTAATGAAACATAAAATGTTTAAATGAAATCTTCAAAGCCTGTACTGTTCCACATTCTCCACTGTTTGATCCGGCAGGGAGTGGTTATGGGACCAACTCCATGGTCATTGTTCTAAATAACTCTCCCTCTACCATGCTCTTTATAACGTTTGAAATAGAGGACTCTTCATACTAGGTACAATAGAACCATTTGTGAAAAGCAAATTCAGTTCTGCTTTCAGCAATTTCTTGTACTTTGAATGTCTGAAACACATAACCAATGGCTCATTACTTTGTTTACCTGTGTCAGGTTTCACAAAACGACAGACAAGAACCCAATAGCACGACACAGAAAACAGTTCAGGTGTAGAAACAGGGTTTAATAACCAGCAGAGGTCAAACCAGGTAGTAATCCGCGTGGCAAACAAATCCAGTGGGAGCAGTCAAAAGGGAAGGTCCAAAGTCCAAAAAGGCAGGTCAATACACGAACAATCAGGATCAGAATCAGAATGACAGGTTGCTGGATAGCTAGGGAAACACACTAGACAATCTGGCAAAGAACTGAGGGAAATGGACCGGTACATATACACTGAGGGGCTGATTGCTGATGAGGAGCAGGTGAGTATGGAGGTGGGGCAGGCCAGGTGAAATGAAATCAGCAATTAGTGCAGCGCAGGAGGGAGTGGCAGATTCTGAAATGACATGAGAGTTAGTGTGGCAAAACAGGAGACAGACAAATGAAAAACCAAAGCCTGGCTGAAGTTGTGACAACCTGATAAAAATCGTTTGTTCCAATAATATATCTTGCATTTGTGTCTTCACACAACTATGTGTATACCCTACATCCTATTTGTCAGTGGCAGTCAAGCCTTTACATTCTTTTACTCAGGCAAATCGACGCAGCGGGAGAAACTGTAAGATGCTTGTCCCATTAAATTTATAACCGCTCCCCTCCGGAGTGCAGCAGCACCTCAGTTCCGTCCCCCATCAGTAAGCCTGCTAAAATATTAGACATTTATCATGGTTATTATAGTCAGTAAATCCTTCCACACAGTGCAGAAACCCTTCAGCTTTGTATTCTTTTGGGATATGAGGGTAAATGGATTAGGTTATTGCCGAGACTGGCCCAGTGATATCAACCACAATAATCTTTGTCCTCCACCACAGCCTTTAGAATTCAGGGCTCGAACACATTAAGCTAACCTCCACTAATTTACGACTTTGCCTCATGTGTTGGTCTTAATAATTTCAACAAGAAAATATTACTGAGCTACAACTGATTGCCAGCTGACCACTGACGTACATGACCACGAGCACTACATACATGACGCATGTATGTTCTGTGCCTCCCAAATATCGTCAGTATATTAAAAATCTTTAAAGTAACGGAATTTAAAACAAAACAAACTTGCCAATCATTTCCATGCCACTATCAATCTGATAAAACAGTTGTGTTAAATGATCACAATACAAATTGAAATGTTGCATCTGGTACTTTAACGTTTTTTTATGTGTTCCTTTATTTACTTGCCACTGGTGTTGTCAGTGGTGTTTTGTTTGTGGAAAGATAAAAGGAACAGTGGAGATGAAAAATGAGACAGAGCAGGTGAAATCACTGCTTTGCGAGGCTGTACAGCCAGTTAGTAAGTTATCCCACACCAAATGCCTCAGCCATTCATTTAACTAGCTGAAATGGTTGAATATGTTATGACGACGACCACAACAATGCAAAAACTACCAATGATTTGCCACAGATGGCCAACTTTCTACTCAGGGCTGCTAGAGTAAGACAGACTGATTGTATCTACTAATTGTGTACATAAGGATAATTTTCACAATTGTAGACTCAGTATTAAATAAATAGTTTGACATTTTGGAAAATATTTGCAAGATGAGAAGACTGATCCCCGCTCATGCCTTGCCAAATTTTAAGCTATACAGCCAGCAGCCGGTTAGCTTATTTTAGCTTAGCATTAAGAATGGGAACAGGGAGAAATGGCTAGCTTACCTCTGTCCAAAGGAAACAAACTCCACCTGAAGCTCACTAACGAACATGTTATAATTAATTTGTTCAATCCATATAAGAACCAAACTGTAAAAATGAAAATGTGTGGTGTTATGCTGGTTATGTTTGTAGTCAGTTTTAACTTGGACTCTTTTCTGTCTCAGTCTGTTTTCATCTCTGCTCACCATTCTAGCCGATATACCAGACCCAGATGCCTGGCTTGTGCATACTCGTCTCGTGGATTATTTATTTATCTTTTTATTTATTTTCTAACGTTGTTTGTCTGTTCCCACAGCATGCCCTCCGGGTACCTTCAAGTCAACCCAGGGTCCAGGTCTGTGTCTACAGTGCCCTCCTAACAGCCGCTCCACAGCTGAGGCCGCGACCATCTGTGTGTGCCGCAACGGTTACTACCGTGGTGACGCTGATCAGCCGGATGAACCCTGCACCAGTGAGTTTATCTTACATGACATTACCGACACACATCAACACCGTCACACACTTACATTCTTGTCAGACAAGCACCTGTAATAGGCATCCATGTATCCATTTTAACATACATTTATATGCATCAATATTGAATAGACTGGTCATGCATATACAAGCTGTTATATTTTCATAAGGACAGTGTCTATCTCACTCTGTCTATGTCTCTTTCTCACTGTCATAAAACCAGCACATGTAGTAGCATTTAAATGAGCATGTATCTAGCGCCCTAGTCTTCTCAGACTGCTCATAATAATAATTTTAGGGTTTCCATTATTGATGTCTCCATCACTGTGCCATTGAGCTTCCTCTCTGTTTCCTCTCAGTTATCTTACTCTCTCTGTCTCTTTTTCTTGCTGTTCTTTCTTTCTGTCTGCTATCATCCCCTGAAGTCCTAATTACTCAGGCAGATGCTGCGAAGCTTCGACACTGTCCTGCCGCTACCCGCTGGAGATCCAATAAGGCCTCTCACAGCATCATATTTATCTTAATATGATGTAAAAGCAATATGCTAAGCTCTCCTGTCGTTCCCTGCTGACACACAGTTACACAGAAGGAGAACACTGTTAGACCCCCCAAAAAGTGTGTTTACCTCTCTTTCTTTGCTGCCACTGGGGAGTGTCTTAATGGTTTATTCACCTCACAACAGCAGACCTGGAAGCTTTATTGGTCTGGTTATGTATTCATTTAGTCCTAATTTATTCACATAGACCTGGCTAATTGGCCTCAGGAATGGGCTCAGGACCACACTCCTTTCGTAATCGTTTAGCAGCTGTAGCCTTCACAGCTAAAACGTGTATTGAACGCACCTCCTTTGCCATGTTTCCTTTTTATAACTATGAATAAGCTGCAGTGAAAACCAAATATTGCATGGCTGTCTGTCTGACTGTTTGAACGCTTCCCAAGTGTAGCCATCCACACCTTTAGGCTTTGGATGTTCTCAACGGATGACACCCCACTTTCACCTTGAGTTTTCTCCACCCTCCCATGGTATACTATATATCTCTCTGGTGAATTAGTGAGCGCTCCATCAACTACAGCATCTGCCTCTACCTTGAGGCCTTGAATTTTCCCTAAGCAATCTCCAAAACCATTCCCCATTGGAGCTTCTTGAACAGATCCCTCCGGTCTGTGTTCAGTTTCCGAATGCAGGCTGCGTTACTTTTTTTTTCTTCTTTCAATCAAGGCAATTCTTTCTTATCTTCTCTGTCGACTCTTTTCCCTCTACTTCACACTTTTCCTCTCATGATCAATACAACTTTACTCCTCTCAATAGTTTAACATTAGTTTAGACTATTTTTGTTTTTAATACACATCCTAGGTGCCCAGTAAAATAATTGTTAATAAGTTTATAAAAGGAAAAATTGCCCAATGTTCCAATCACAGTTACACAGTGGACTATGAATACAACTACACATGCATTTTAAATACAACTGAGAATTTGTTTCCAACCACCCCTTTTAACATTAAAATCTTAAACCAACCTCGGTTCCTCCTCAATTGGTGTTGACAGAATTATTTTGCAAAAGCACATTCAAAGCCTTCTCTGAAGGTTGAATCATACAGTAGCAGCTGAGCTCGACGCTCTGGGTGCCCTAGATCTCAGCATGGGGGTACAGTGAGATCATCCTAGTAAGAATCTCTTTAATACTGCTGGTCCTGATAAGAGCACTGCTTGAGTAGCATAAATCAGGCCAATCTGCAGCAGCAGACGCTGAAGCTTTAGCACTTCTTGCCGCCATCAGAGGCGCGGGTTCTTGTGTGCCCCAGATCAGTCTGATTAGCTTGCTGATGGATTGTCCGACGCCTGGCTCTGTCAGCAGGGGCTTCACATACCCACCCCCCCACCCCCCATGCCAAGCCTGGGATGCACTTCAAACTCCCCTCCACCTCCCAGCTCTCTGTCTTGCGCATGCCTGAACACCACACCAAGCGTTCTGTCTCGCTGCGGGAATCCCACTCCTCTCAGCTTGGCTACCCAGTATCTCGGGATTTGGGACACTGGCTTGCTTTGCACCGTTCCCTTCCTCAGGCTCCCCCAGTCTGACGTACCCATGGGCGTGCACGTGTGAAAAGGAATTCATGTCTATGTGTGAGAACTGTGTGTTTGGCGGGGGGGGGGGGGGGTCAGCCAGCTCCCCCATGCTGGGTTTCTCAATGTGTGAGTCAGAGAAAGAGAATGACAAGCTGAGTGGTAACTGAGGGGAGTCGGGCGGTGAAACCAGTGCTGATTGGTCCATAGGGGAGAAGGGCTGCAGTAATGGAGCATGCCGGTGTGAGGAATAGTGGAGAGGGGAAGGGAATGATGGGAGGGAAGGACTAATGACAAAGATAGTTAGAAGACAAAAATCCATCAATACAGTGACAAACTGAGATTTGAATCTGTTCATTTGAAGGTTAAAGTCTAAATGTAGAAGACGTGATGAATTCTGGGGAAGTTCTACACACAGCCCACAGTAGCTCAGGATAAGTCCCAGTGACGCACAATACAATGTTATTTTAAAAAACAAACAAAAAATTGTATTGAATCAACATAGCTACAGGAAAAGAGAAGGAAAACTCTGATGAGTTTCTACATTCCGGATCCGTACCACATTGGCTCTAAATCTTGCGGATCAAATTTAGTACTCTTAAATGTCTGTGGCCCGTCCCCTGAAAACCTCCTTGAGCCCTGTCAAACACTGTCTGCCCCTCGTGAAAACAAACAAAACCCATCAAAGTTCCTGACTGAAAGGCGGGGGTTATTTGCTTTTCCATTCTCCTCAGCAGTCCATTTAGACTTTTCTTCTTCTGTGCTCTCCTATTTACTGCATCTTCTCTCTCCTTGTTCTGTTTTCAAAGAGAAAGAGGAGGGAGCCGTCAAGGTGCATAAATATTCTGTTCTTTTATCTTCGTTTTTTTCTCTTCATGAACTGTGCTGTCAGTTCTGCAGTCAGTTGACTGTGCTTCCCACAGCAATCAGCTTGCCAGTTTCCTCTCTCAGTAAATAGTAAATGGAGCTAAGTCAAGGTAATTGTCTGTCCTACTCTAATCCCTCTACTGGATGGGAAGACGTAATGCTCCAGAGTAGTGTGCACATGCATGCGCACATGTTTAAAAAAGACACTAGTCTCTCTCTCTCTCTCTCTCTCTCTCACTCTCTCTGTGTGTCACATGCAGAGCTGTGTTGTAGAGAGTTCATTTGACTTTTGGGGTTAGTGTAAATAGAAATGCAGGTGTGGAGATTATCCTTTATTCAGTTAGAGAAAAGCTTAAGCATATTCATTTTGTGTCTCCTCAGACAAGTCATTGTGGAAGCACCCACATATCCCAAACTGCACTGCATGCTCCCATACACACCAACACAAAAAGTCTATCTATGACTCCCTCAGTCTCTCAGCCAGACAGTATTAGTCCTTGTGACATGTTTTATTTTTTGTCTCATCAACCCACACAACCCGTCTTTCTTTCTCCTGGCTCCTCCGGCTGTGATCCGTATCTCCACACAGGGAACTTCTGTTGGTCCCTCAAGGCCAGTTTTACATCACGAAAACAAACCGTTTGAAAGAAGAGAAGCTCCGGTCTCAGACCATTCGAAAGGGCAGATGAGTAAACAATGTTCAGAAGTGTTTATTTTGGGCACTGGAACACTGTATTAGTAGGTCATGGAGAAAACTGGGCTGTGGTCTGTTAGAGCCCAGGTGGCACATTAATGCCTACTCCCCAACATGACAGTTAGGCATACACATCAGTCTGTGAGACTGTTAGCAGTGGCCACAACTCAGACAGTCATTTTGAGTACTTCATGTATGTGCAAGAAAGACATGAGGACTGGCATAGTATCATTTATTATAACTCTGGCGATAATAAACAAGTGTTATCAGTTGTATTTCGGTCAAATTTACGAGGGTGACTCAAAAAAGGTGTTAAGTTGTTTGAAAAATCCCAAACTCTCTCTAGATGGTCATGTAAATGGAATTATCGATGTCAGTTTGTGCGACAATGTAGACAGCTTGAACAGACTATTCATTGGAATGCACAGTTTTGCAGCAATGGCATTGTTGTTGCATGTCAACACAAGCAAATCTATGTGAGTACAACTTTATTAATCAGGAAAACAAGTCGAACCAAAAGCAGCCAGCAAATCAATTAAATATTTTCATAGTTACCGACAAAATTGTCATTTTTTATTTCATTGTCTTAAATGTACACTATGAAAACAAGGTGACCAGACTTTTTTCCATCTCCACAAATTCAGCTGAAAAAAGCTTAAATCATCTGGCTCCCTTTGTGCCTTGCTGTTCTCTGCTTCCTGGACAACAATATTGTCCAGGAAGCACACTAATTGGGGTAGCTAGTATCATCTTGCCCCTGCCATTGCCAGAGCTGTTAAAAAGGTATAAAATGAATCGCCGATACTGAACCAAATAACACTTGCATTGGTATGTGCTCATTGTCCTTGTGCAAATTACCTGACATCTCGCACTGGTTGTTGTGATTGCACCGTTAAAATAGAGCCCTGACTTTGTTGTGATACAGTACATGTCGCAAAGAGCATTGGAGCTGCTTGGAGACGATGTTTTGCTCCTATCACTTAAGTGAAAGCAACATGTATGTAAGGCCAACCAAATCTGACAGGCACAGCTAAATGAACGCAAGCTGAAAGACTGTTCGTAATGTTCTCAACAAATTATATCCTATGGTGAATTAAAACAGCTAAAGATCACTGCAGATTACTGCAGATCATTGGTTAAGTGGCCGTCACATCTGATTTCTTGTGCCATCCCTGCATGTGTGGAGCTCGGTTGTAATTGGGACAAAAAGGTGTGACGACTTGTTCGCACCTAAACCAGGTTTTTTTTTTCTTTTTCTATCACTGTTGTAAGAATACATTGTTACAGACAGTGCAGGCATGAATACACAGAAATAGATAGTTTAGTGTGTTTGTGTCACAAGCATTTTCCACATGGGCAGATGTGCATTGCTTTTCCCAGCGATGCAAGTTTGTGGGCATGTGCATGTATGTGATGGATGTGCAGAGGATGCACGCGGTGTGAGTAACATATGAAGTGCTATAGTGCAGTCCCCAAGGGGAAAAGTGCTGCCATCTCCCTCATATGGCCTGTTCCTACCAGCACACACCCTTTTTCGCTGTATTTTCCCTCCGCATACAATACATCTGGTAGCATCCAAGGACCAAGTTATGTGCCATATGTACCATATAGTGTATCTGGAGCACTAGCTGTTCTCTTAGCCAGACCATAATAATCACACTACGGAGGGTCACGCCCTTCCTGTCACTGACCTCTCTGTTGTTGAGGCGCCGAGCCGAGGTCACAGCAGTAGCAGTGCCTTTCCCTCACCCTTGTGTTTTCTGCCGCTTTGTCCCAGCTCCCCAGGGCTATCCCACATGGCTTCGCTGCAACAATGATTAATTGTGTCTGTGTTGACTGAAGTAACTATCTGCCCTAAGCCCACGGTAATGGGAAACTCAAGTGCTGTGTCATAATATGCTTAAAAGTGTATATGCATGCTTGTTGTCATATTTTTCTCATGGATAAAAAAAGAGGAGAAGAAAGGAAGTAGAGTGTGTTAGAGAGCTGAGTAATTCTTCAAAGGGTTTCTAGAATTGAGCGGATTTTTATTTTCACAGTAGTCATGGTTTTAGAAATGGGTCAGTTAAACTCCTCTTTTAATGATAAAGGTCAGGTTTTATGGAGGATAAATTGGAACCAGATCAGCTCTGCAGGGCAGCCACACTTAACCTAAGCAGCACTGACTAAGGGCTTTGGCGAGCTTCTGCTTTATCGGCAGTGTCTGGTGTCTGACAAGAAAGAGCTGCCTCTGAGCAGCTGCACGGACACAGTCTCGGCTCAGCAAAATTATACACTGCCGTTAGAGAAGATTTTAACTCTTAGGAATTGTGTTCCAATTGCGGGAGGCTGAACAAGCCACTTTTCTACAACCCAATATTAAGCCACCACTCAAGCAAAACAATTATTTTATTATTTCTTGATTTCTTTCTGAATATCGTCTTTGAGGTTCTGCTCCAGCTGTGGGCTATGAGGGAGTGAATGGGAGCGTGAATCTCCAGAGCCACTTGGATAAGAATACTCCATGCAACACTGCATTTTGCTAAATAACCAATGTTTGATAGACACAAACTTTTCGCTGTATGATCTCTCTGGTTGTGAATGGAATAAATTAGCATTCCATTTGTGCTGAAGATGGAGAAAAAAAGGAGAAAACGACAAGTTGCTCTTCACAACAACACTTTATTACAGGGTTGGAAATTGACTAAATTGACTTAACAGCAGGCAGATTTATGAAACAGTTTTTTTTTTTTTTACAAGCGATGTGTTATTTTGCTTATAGCATCATGACAGCTTACCTTATGATTTGTCTAATATGAAATGGATCCATTTAAAGGTTCCATTTTTAAGCTAAATGATCTTAGCCAAAATAACATTTGTATTACATCTTTTCTCTGTGTGCCTTCAGGTGTCCCATCCAGCCCGAGGAACGTGATCTCCATTGTGAACGAAACGTCTGTGATCCTGGAGTGGCATTCTCCCAGAGAGACGGGCGGCCGCGATGACGTTGTCTACAACATAGTGTGCAAAAAGTGCCGGGCTGACCGGCGCTCCTGCTCCCACTGTGACGACAATGTGGACTTCGTCCCTCGACAGCTGGGTCTGACTGACATCAGGGTGTTCATCAGCAACCTGTGGGCTCACACTCTCTATAGCTTTGAAATACAAGCTGTCAATGGAGTGAGCAATAAGAGCCCGTACCCTGCCCAGCATGTCTCCATAGACATCACCACCAACCAGGCTGGTAAGTGGCTGCTACGGCTACGTCTCGTAATGATGGGGCGGTGGCATTGATGAGGATGACGATTATCTTTTCTTATCCATTTGAAATGGCAAATTTAGTGAAAGTTATACATACATGCTCTCTTTCTCAGCCTTCCTTCCCTGAATCAAAGTAATGGCTTTCCCTTTTGAAAACATAATGGAGGAGTTCAGTCTCAGACCCAAGACACAGCATGTTACATTTTCCAGGACAAGCGCAATTTACTGCACCATCCCTCTTTCCTTTGTAGTTTATTTACACATCAAATCCGATGATGTAAATAGCCCCAGTTTGCCTTTATCTTTGGGCATTCCAGAAATTCTTGCTTTTTAACACTGCTAAAGGTAATCATCCTTCAAAAAACAACACATGAGTCATTTATGAAGCCCCTTAAATGTTTTGAAGTTCACATCTGGAGGTTGCAGGCTGGTGCTTCACTGACTGACACGTCTTTTTGTTGTTTTTCTGTGGTATTTGTTTAATGAGACTTTGTTTTGAGAGCAATGCCGCACAGCAAGTCAGTACTTCTCTCTTCACGGAAGGCTACACCCCAGTTGAAACCTGTCTGTAAATCTACAGATTTATACACCGACGCTGCAGACTGAATTAACAAAAACAGCAAGAGAATTAATCTTATTTAATTCTGCCACTTTTTTAAATTTGAGCATTAAGCGGGATCTGAAAAGCCGTCATTTCTTGTTGCACTGTTCTAAGCTTAGCAGGCAACACACAGATGTGTTGAACTACAAGTTTCACCTTTGGTGTTGTATAACAGCTATGCAGCTTGCACTCTGTTCACTGCTCAATACTTTAATGTCAGACTGAACTGAAAGAGGCCGACCCAAGATAGAGGCTGTTGTTTTCAGGCTGAGATTTACTTCACTCCTGCTCTCTCTTCTTGTCTGTCTCCCTGTATGTTTGTGTTTGTGTGCATGTGTGTGCATCCTCTGTCTTTGCCTCTGATGGATCTGAGCCTAGCCAATGAAAATGACCTTCATCCTCTTATCTTTCTCTCTCTTTCTCCCCGCCTGTCTCTCTGTATGTTTGTGTGTGCTCATCCTCTAACTGTGCCCGATGGGACCTGAGCCCAGCCGATGGAAATGACAGGTCGAGGATATTGTCTTTGCCGGTCCTTTTTGCTACAGCGTTTTTCATGCTTTTGTAGATATTTGACTTGCACACAGAGGCACCTATCGGCACCTATATTGACCACGTGAAACATGTAGATGAGGCTCTCTTCGGTTTTCTGTGCTTCTGTGGGTGTGGCTGACCAATATCTGGGTTTTGGGTATCGGCACAATGCCGGGTACCGATCCGATGTCAGTGTTTAATTAAGAAGCTGTGCGCCTCACTGTGTGGAAGTGACTGGGACCATTCTTTTTTCTGTAAGGAAACATCAGGCTTAAACATTGCTTCCCTCACTTTGTAAATCAAAATGTAACAAATAAATACATAGACATAAATGTACTTAATTGTTATTTATTATTAAAATAATAAATAGTACACAAACAACTTGGTGAAAAAAAGGAATTGCAATCCAAATGTAACCCTTCTAAATGAAAATTCTAGTATTTAATATATATTGTATACAAACATATAATTGAAATGAATAGATCAGACCCATTATCCCCACTGATATCCAGTCCAATTTTTTTTAATCAGTATCATCCCGGTATCAATATCAGTGCATCTAGTGAAAAGCAAGAGATTGTTGATTAAGTTTACCTTTTGTTGGCCATCTCTACGCAGTCTGACCTAATGACAAAATACCTAATGTCAAATGAATTCAGAATTGTTGATGCACATTTCTACTTTAATTGTGGCATGAACTTACTTCACATTTATCCCAAAGACCAGTGAAATGGGAATTGCTTTATCCAGGTCTCTTTTGTATAGGAGTACGTTTGAAATTAAATCTGGCCCAGTTGGTGGAGAGGGCATACCGTATTTGATTACAACGACTCTCAGAAAAATGTAATGACCAACTGAACTTGTCTTTGTCTGAGAATGAGTCAGGGGGGGAGGGGGAGGGAAGACGGGGCGGGATGAAGAAAGGGACCGTTTTTTTTTTTTTTTTTGACCAGACTGCGACAGTGAAGGAGAGGAAAATGAGGGAGTAAATAGGTCTGATTATCAGGGTGGCCTAATGGTGCTGACTGTCCCCATTTGACAGGCTAATAGCACACTTGACAGATAGATGTAGAAGAAGCAATGCCCAGGCCTATTGTTGAAGTCTGCTGCAGTAATGAGGTGTCTGCCAGTAATCTGCCAGGCCCATGTCCAGCCCTATGTGGCCCTTTGTAGCCAGGTAATTGCAGTGTTCCTAGTTTCGACAGGGGGTTTCATTGGCAGGCCAATGAAAGGGCAGAAGTATTCGTGTTGATATTAATGCACTTCAAAAACTAAAAGATGAGACGCGCTTTAAAAAGTAGGGCTGTATTGTTGACGGTTCATGAAGAGTGCAATAAGGTTTACAGCATTTTTTCGAAATTCTCTCGTCCGTTCATTTGGTATTTTTATCCACTGCGCCCTCGCATGATGCAAGGTTGGGAGAGGTGGCGTAACAATATGCAAGTTCCATGTATAATAGGAGAGGTGTAGTTTGAGCCTGGAGGACCATGGAAATTCCCAATGCAATAACAGTCATCATACATAGAATGGGGTCATCGCACCAATCCAATATATTGTAATTGTTGCAAATGGGTAGTAATGTGAAAGAAAAACAACTATAATCCAAAAGAAGCCAGGGTGTTGGTGCCCATACTGTATATAAATAAAACCTTCTCTTCATCTCCTCATTAAAGATGAAAATAACTTGATTCCTTCAGCATCAGAATGACAACTTTCACACTTAACTGTATAACAAAAGCAAAGGATGGTACTGTTTGAACTAAACAGACGCACATTAAACAACCCTAATTCCACATGATGTCCTCTCTATGCCAGAGCCAGGACTGGCAGTAGAATAGACAGATTTCTTTGTTTATGTGACATAGTCATGTTTATGCGCATCTGGGATCGCACAGGTGCACACATAATCAGGACATGAAAGTTTATTTTGTTCGTTGAATATTGTCATTGCACTTCTAATTTAGATTAGAATTAGTTATCAGAAACACGTGACTCTGGAAAGCTATGATTTGGACTCTTAAATAATGGATGTGTGTCATGGAAGTGTGCACAAGAGCTCACACGTTCATAAAACATAATCAAATGATCACTTTACATTTTTGCCTGAAGAACGTGGCACGGTTAAAGGTGCTGCTCTCGGTTTCCTCTAAGTGCCTCTTGGCTCACCCTGTCAAGGTGGGCCATTTTTGTCATGTGCTGTTGTGCTCAGCACAGCTGTTAAAAAGGTTTGAGATGAGCAAAATGATTGCTTAGCAGATAATGATTAATCAACATACCCTTTTGTTTATCTTCCATTTCACCTATCCTCTTTGCAAACAACATGCGTGGATGTGCCTCGGCTTAATAGGGAGGGCCTGTAATATCAATCACATGCATGTACATCTCTGTTTAAAAAGGACTACTTCACTAATGTTCAATCTTATGTCAATTTACAGTCCGTATAGTGACTGGCTTATCCACAGCAAACAACATTCGCCAATAGCACACCAAAACCAACAGCTGCAGTCTCAGTTTAACTTTTAAGTTTCTGTAGTTTCAAAGTCTCACAGTTATGTCTGGTTAAAATAATGACAAGAGGCCTTCATACCAAAATAAGCCTTTCTTGCTCAAAATCACATCATCAGGCTCAAAAGCACATCATCGGGCATGGGTTTGTGGGGCTTAAATAGAGCTTTCCCATGAGATTTAGTCTGTTGACAAAGGTAATGGTACATTATTACCCTTCTAATACTATAGGAATGTCAACCTATGAGAGAATAGATAGGTGAAGTGGTCCTTTATTTCAGATTACCCAGGAAAGATAAAGTTTGTGCTTGTCTCAATGGAGTCTTTGCCTTTTCAACTTGACATGGCTTTAGTGTGGACTGTCGTGAGATTAAGGAAAACCAAGAGACCACCTGGAAAACAGTAAGGCAGCAGTTGTTAGAGGGGTTGTGGTGTAAATTGGCCATGAGGAGACAAAGGTGAGAGGAGGAAAAGTGGACCAGGAGGAGGAGAGGAGGGAATAATGGAGGTGAGGAGGAAGTTGAAGGGATTTAGTGTGAATCACCGAAGAGGCCATTTAACTGCCCTCGATCCCAGTGTGTGTCTGGGAGGAAGGACTGATCAATAGTGTGATTTAGGAGTTCATTCACTGCCTGTGCTCTCCAGGAAATGCGCGCACACACACACACACACACACACACACACATACACACACATACAGATACAGACATACAAAGACTATATACAGTGCCCTCTTAGGTGATCATTCACACCTGGTCTGAATTTAGTCATCTTTATCTAGCTATTGAACCGTAGCCATTTTTCTCTCTCTTTGTGAAATAGTGTGGTTTAATTTTAAGGGTACGACACACTCTATGCATTCAGTGAATGTATTAAATTGCTAAATTACCACAATGATAAATATATAGTAGTCAGGTTGTGGCCGATAAAAAGTGAAAACTGGTGAAAACTACAGCCATGCCATCTATGATTTCTTCTGTAATCCATCCTGGACACTTAAACCCATTACTGATTCAGATGGTGAGTGGATTTTTCATTTTTTACACATTTTACAACTCCTTTCTACTCTGGGTGGTTATGCAAGGGTGGTTTGATGAACAATATATGAGAAAAAAAGTCAATAAAGGTTGTGACTGGTGCTATCTTTTTCAACTAATGCCTGATGCTCAACAGTTCTCTGGTCTTACTGGCACAGCCTTCTTGACCTAGATTATGTGCCAACAGTTCCTCAGACCACAGAATGCCAACTATATCTACAAACAATCCTTCTCCACTTAGCTGCTCTGTTTGGAGAGCTATTCCCACAGAAATGCAAACACCTCTTTCCTCGGCCTTCTTTGGGCAAGTACGAACGGGTGGGTTGCATTCAAGATACTAAGATGTTATGCGCTGGACTGAAATCCAAACAACTAGATGAATTAAAGAGATCTGCACTCTGTGGGGTTCTAAAATGAGATGAGATGTTAGGCAAACATGTCTGTGGAGGGTATTCCAGTCACTACTCATTATGTCTTTACAGTTTACAGCTTACAAATTCTTTCCATTTGTTTTTTGGGGGTTGCCTTTTTCTTTGTTTTTTTTCCCTCCCTTTCACTGTTGCTTCCATGTATCAGAGCTAGGGTGTCCATCATCTTAGACAGTTCTTCAGGCTCTCTCAGAGTGCTGTTCTCATTTCATTTGATGCCTGTTCTCATAAATGTTGGATCCCGTCCCTGGACCCAAAAAGAGAGGTATTAGCTGCAGGCAAAACTAAAAGTGTGGGCTTGAATGCTACTGAGCCTGCTCATCAATTCTGATGTCTTAACATAGTGTATTAAGTGATGCTAGGAAGCGTGTGTGTGTGTGTGCGTGTGTGTGTGTGTGTGTGTGTGTGTGTGTGTGTGTGTGTGTGTGTGTGTGTGTGTGTGTTTGTAGCTATGTGAAAGTAAGCTTATGCAGTGTACAAGTCCTTTTTTTAATAACATAGAGCTCAGAATCCTCCGCGTTTAATGTGATTTTGAAAATAATTCCAACCATGGTTCCTTGACAGAAATCCATGGTGCTGAACTGATCCCTCTTTATGATGTTTGAGAGAAGCCCATTACCATGTAGTCATGGCTGGCTTGGCCGTCTGAGCCCCTACTAATAGGGAGGGTAGTAGTTAAACCTATGCCTTTGACAGAAGCACAGCACATGACTATAGGCTGCTCTCCTCATCTGAGACACTGAGCCCCTATTAGGAGGCTGCGTGGTTCAATGGTGTGCCAGCATCTTAAAGCACAAACCGCAAGTGCACTACAGAAAAAGAGCGGCTTGGCTTGAACTCATGGTTGTGAGTGTGGCCATATGTATGTATGCTCTTTTCTATATACAAAGTTAAATGGGAATTTAGTCCAAGATCAGCTGACCAAATATAGTGCAACTTTCTGTCCAATCACTTCACTGAGAGTCACTGAGGCAGAGCAGGAAATTCCAGCTGGGAATTTAAAATTGAAAGCTGTGCTGCATGAGGAACACAGACGGCCGTCTGAAGTCAGTCTTTCCAAGGAATCTCACAACAAGAGAGAAGACGCAGTGAAGGGAGAGAGAGAGAGAGAGAGAGAGAGAGAGAGAGAGAGAGAGAGAGAGAGAGAGAGAGAGGTTAGATAGTTATTTTGGGGTGGAACTAGAATTTGTTCATTTGGGGAAACAGGAGTTTAGGGCGCTTTACCCATACAAACAACTAAAAGTAAGGATATCGCTGTATGAGTTTTGACAATTCTTTATATTTGTCACTAATGAGTCCCCTAACTTTATGGAAGTGCACTAATAAAACACTGGAGTGCACTTTTAGGATATAGAACAGCATGTTTGATATGCTGACTGACCCTTCTCCATATGAATTATGGGTACTGCACACTGATGTAACAATAATGAAAACAGAGGCTCAGGTCTGTGCCAGACATGTAAAATGATGCCCCTGCTCATCTGTATTCCAAAGTAGATTAATCGTACAAAGGTAAAGAAGCTTTTATTCTTTCATCACTTTCTTTCAAACCCTCTCTCCCCTATTTCTCTCCGTCTCTCCTCTCCTCTCTCACTTTCTCTCTGTCTCCGTCAGACACGGGGAGGCTTTGACTTTGATTAATGGTGAGCCAAGCTCTGCATTAAAAGCCAGGGGCAGCGAGTGGGGCCAGATAAAAGTGGAGCACAGGAGCAAGGGATGGGAGGGATGGAGGGAGAAGAGAGGAGTGCAGGACACAGTCACCAATCACTGTCACCATCATCGTCCCAGGGTGACAGTGGGGGACGCAATGGAGGGGACAGCGGTGCTTCATTGGGCTGAACCTCACCCTGATACAGGCACAGCACATTGTCTCTGACAGGCTGTTCCCACATAGGCTACTAGGACACACAGAGACACATACTGAACATGTGCACACGCTCTTTATTTCTCTCCTGCTTTTCCTATCAAACACGGTCACTGTGTGTCCAGTGGGACACGGCAGTGAGAAAAGTTTTTCATATATTTATAGGCAGTGTTGTGAGAATTTGTGTTGGAAAGGTAGAATTTAGAAGAAATCAATCCAGCCTAATATGTCAGACTAAATTGCCATTGTATGAAACTTCATTAAGTTTGACATTGTGTTTGTGTTACCTAGGGTTAACTTTGCCTCAGCTGACAGTGACATATTCCCGTCTTTGTCATTTTCAGTTGGCATAGAAACTTTCGTAGCACTCACTAAGTTGTTGGTTAAAAGAACAAACATGAGTTGTGGGGGTTGCTCTGGCACAGGAAGATGATATCTCAATCTTTAAACCCACCCACAAAGCTCTGATTGACTTGGTTGTTTCTCCAAATTGGGTTAAAAGCCCTCAATAAACACAACACCAGACCTTTTTGAATTGCCGAAAAAAACCTGAGATGTGGGCCGTGATTCATAGGTCTCAACCCAGGCTATATACACTAGCAAAGGTTTAATTACTAGACGCTTTGAAACATACAAAAAAAACATTTTCTGGTAAAAAATTTATGTTTTTCTGCCTGTGCGCCTGAATGCACGAATTGAGTGGGGACCAGGACTCGGGTCTGGGGCTGTGGTAATACCTCTCCTTCCCTTTTTTCCACTGTAGGAATTTCTATGTGGAGTGCCCCTCCCCTGGGTCTGTCAGGAACAGTGTGTGCCTGTGGCCGGTAATTGATAATGCGGCCCAGGCAGCCCTAGCCCTGGTCAGTGGAGCGTGAACCAGCCTGAGAGGCAGAGAGGCTGAAGTGCACCGAGGTGAAGCTTAGCCCTCACACTCTCAGTCTAGGGTGAGAGAAAGAGAGGGGGGAGGGAGGGAAAAAGGGAGGGAAAAAGGGAGGGAAAGCAGGAGGTGAGAGCCAAGGGAGGCATGTAACAGAATCCATTTGCAGTGACAAGATAAACAGAGCTTATTCATTTGTTTACAGCTACATTTTAGGTAATCATCTGAAACTTAAATCATCAAATATTTACCCAAATCACAGATGTAGAATAAGCCGTCTTTTGTACATAACACAATTTACAACAACAGCCCCACTGAGTGAAAAGTTCAGCTGCTTTTCTCCTTACAGAACTCCTTCGACCATCGAGTGGTTATTCTAGAGTGAAGTACAATGAGAGGAAAATAAATAGAAGCATTAAGGAGTCTGATTTAAAAAAAATCAGATCATTTAGCGGTGAGAGGGTGCTATTTGCAGCCTTTTGAATCAAGGAGTTATTCACAAAATGGTGAGTGGAGACCAGGTGGAGCGATGACTAGGCCTCAGCAGCAAGCAGGCCGACAGCCAAGAGGCTGATGGGCACACAATGAAGAGCATGGGCTTGTGTTGGGCTGTATTTATGCCTGCAGACATGAGGGTGGAGATTTGTTTCCAGCACTGTATACAAGCACCAGGGCTTTGAACTTAATAGGAGCAGAATCAGTTTTCAATCAAACTTACTTGTACACTCACAAGCTGTTTTGATGAGTATGTTTGGTTGGATTCATATTTGAACTTTGAGACTAAATTAGAGTTTATCTTAGCACCTTGGAAGAGTTTGTGATCTTACAGTAGATTTTGGGGCATATTCACATGGCATTAAAGAGATTAATTTGTACATAAAAGCTAAGTAATTTGTATTTTTGCTTCATATTTTTGTAACATTTTTATAAACTTTATTCATGTCTGTCTCTGAGAACCTGAAACCAGCAAGCAATAATCAAATTTAAATCATTTAAAAAAACATCCTAGTTTAACACTCGAAAATGAATCTGCTTCATCAGCACTGTGCATGCGATTTGATCAGTTTATATTGACAGTGCTGGCAACATGATTAAACAGCTGTGCAACTGCCATCAAATTCTGATTCAAATGTTGCTCTGCACTGATTGGTGCGTGGAAGTAAGAGACATAAAAATGTTTTCAACCGATCCCGTTCACCTCAAACCGGTAAGAAGAGCAGAGAGGAAAACACAATACAGAAATCTCTGAAATGCAATAACTACAACTGTTTCGAAAATGTTTTGTTCATGTAGGACCACACCATTTAAAGTAAGAAGATGATGAAGAAATATATTTGCAAGGCCTTAAATCCACTGAAGAATCCCCTGCTACACAGCAAATGGTGCATTTTAACACAAATTGAACAGGGATTTGTTCAGAACAAATAGAGGAAAACAAAACATGATAATTAGCATAACCAATGAAAAGACAAAATACATCCAAAAGCTTTTACTTGATTATCAGGGATCAAAATGAGCCCTGGGAAGTGTATAATAATATGAACTGTGCAGATTTTAGAAACTCACTCACCTGCACTGTCTGTGACATTTAGAAACATGTCAGTGAGCCCCTAGATTACACATATTAACACAACAAATAGATACAGAAAAAGTGAATATCAGCACCAGGGAAATGTACTTTTACCTCACAGGGGAGACAGTCTGAGCTACCCTGATGCAACTGTCAGCAGTGACAAGATATCCGCAGATTTGTTAAATGTCAACAGTGTGGAAATCTGCCACGGTATCATAGACTCTGCAATAGCATATGATACCTGTACTGATGGTAAATTAAGCTCTTATTACAAACCTGTAGTCCAGATAACAGATAAGAAGTTAAAAAAAAAATGCTTTCAGCTCATCAGATGCTGCCCTTGTTCAGACGTAGGTCTTGTTACATCTGAGTATTAAATATCCAGTGTTTCAACAGGGTATGGTATTTGTGACTTCAGTCAGTAAAATCAGTTCTACTCGGGCTTTTGTCTAACTGAAATTTAAAGATGTGAAATCATACACAGAAACAAGCGCTCACACAATCAATTTTGTGTCATTTTTATCAAGTGATGTGAGTTACAGAACATTAGAGAATGACTTATATTGAGACATTGTCTAGAAATATGTCACGACTTGTTTTCTTTCCTGCCATAGTAACATTTTACAAAAACCAATGGCGATTATTACTAAACATTATTACGTCATGTTGTTTAGTATTGCCATATGTAGACCTTTGGACTGTTATTCCTGCATCCAATGCATCCTGAGGATGCCACACTTAGTGTTCTTATATCTGCCCATGTAGCCAAAATGATTTAGTCCAAAAGCGGACTAAATCCTACATGATTGGTTGCTGGACTCACGCCGGACTCGTGGTGACTGACCATTCTGGCGCAAAGGTAGTCGGAGTCCTGCTAACTAGAGCTGACACTCGGCCCAAGTCCACACCCTCAAATCTTTTCCAAATCTGGCAGCCTTATTTTGGCCAAAGCCAGCACATATTTGGTCCTGCAGTGCCAGAATATGGCTGAGTGAAGCTCTGATTGGCCTGACTCTGCTGGCTACCTGGGTAATGATGAGAGTTGTTTAAACTTAGATTCTGTGATGATTACTGATAGCTAATGATGGTTTGTTCTGGGTACACACATTGGATGATATGTATTGCAATTGTGCACTAATTGTAGAATGCGCATCGTCATCCTTGGAAGTCTTGGAAGTGTGGATAATGTACCAACTATAACTAGCTGTCATAAAAGATAGCCTGCTTGATATACTAATTTATAAATCTAAAGTAAATGTGGCCATGGCTCCACATGTGCATGTTTTAGGTAAGAATTAACTGGCCGGCGAACTGTGCTGCACACATAATCTAAACTCTCACCTTGTTGTTGAGAGAATACGGCTGGGTGTTTTTCTTTACCAACAGTTTGGGTTGGTATATCTGTAATAATCAATGCTTTTCTAGAAATGTATTGATTTTGTGTTACTCTCTCTGTACCTTACAGCTCCCTCCATAGTTCCCATCATGCACCAGATCAGCTCCACAATGAATAGCTTCACACTGTCTTGGCCACAACCAGAACAGCCCAATGGCATTATTCTGGACTATGAACTGCGCTACTACGAAAAGGTAAGATAAATGTGTGTGTGTGTGTGTGTGTGTGTGTGTGTGTGTGTGTGTGTGTGCGTGCGTGCGTGCGTGCGTGCGTGCGTGCGTGCGTGCGTGCGTGCGTGCGTGCGTGCGTGTGTGTGTGCGTGCGTGTGTGTATATATATATGTGTGTGTCTAAATGCATAAATGTACATGTTTATATCCTATGCATATACAGCATACTGTAAGTCTATATTTATTTGTGTGAAGTGCCAGCTCTGGTGTTGTCTCCTACTCTACACATGCATAGCAAACTGCATGTAAAGCACCCCAAGACTCCCCTGGGTTGATAATATGTTCTTTCACTGTGTTCACTCCATCTCTCCCACTGTTCTTTGGTTTCTGCAGCTGATGAAGTAAATAGGTTGACCTCTGCTCCAGGCCCACTCTACACAGTGCAGAAACTTGTCCTGCTGTGAAAATGCATTGCGTCTCGGGGGTGGGGGGGTCACATCGACCCGTCTGCTCACACACAATACGTCTGCTTTATTAAGTCGCTGGCCCTACCCCACAGCGCCACTGTTGCTCCAGTATTGACCTGTAGGCTTTTCCCAAGGCCTTGGACATAATCGGAGACTCTAGCTTTTTGTTTGGGACCTTGTATGTCCTCCTAAAGCTGATCGATAGTTATAGCAAGGTTGGTCATGCACTTTTTTTCCCTCCCAGTCTTTGTCATCTTAAGCTAAGACTTTTGTTGGTGCACCTTCACCCATGTTCTGCTCTCCAAGTAAAGGACAAAAATCAATATAGTTTTATAAATGTTTTTCTTTTTCTGTTGAGTTATTTATTTCCCACAAACTCATTTTGGCTGAGGTTCGTGGATCAATATTCACAGCTCCACCTTAGAATAGTGTTTGTCACATTTAGCATTTTCTATCAGAGAGAACAACAATCATGTTTTTAAATTATGTTTGCAGTTGGAAACTCAGTTATCCAATAATAGCTGCATTGCTTGCTGTTTCCCCCTCTGGTATTGCACAGGTCATGAAATTGAATCCGATTGCCATTGCCTTGAGAAACCTTATCTGCCAGACAGCTTAGTGTCGTGTAAATAACACTCATACAGCCTCCCATTAGCTCATGAATATCAATGAAACCAAATCCTGTTGATGTTTATGTAGCATGCCTTCTCACAAAACGATGAGCACGGCATAATCACAAATTACTGAATTAACAAGGACAAGATTGCTAATTGCACTGGGATGATTCAGGTGACAGAAAGGTTGCGCTTTACGCTGTCTACCTCTGTCTCAATGTACCTTTCTATCCCCCTGTACGTGTGTCTATCTAGAAAATGTACCACCATGTGAGTGAGAGTAAGACACATAAGATGAGTCAGAGTGATTGCTTTGTTACACCAGGCTGTGGAGATGAGATTGCCACATTGGCGGTCCTCCCTTGACACTCTGTATTTTGGATCTGACAAGGCTTTTTATAGGCACTAAACATACTTTTCCTCAGCCAGCCACTGCTGTCCAAAGTGCCACTGCTGATGTGTTTTTGTGCCTGATTAAGCACCAACTCTCAGAAGCAAAAAAAAACAAAACAGATGGTGGCAAATCTAATGCCATGTGTGTAATTTCCATACCAGTTGAAATTTATTACACACAAGCATGATGAAAAGTCGGCATAAATTCTCAGTGTCACACATGTTGGCTCTGGTTGCTGTACATCCATGTTCAACCTCCTTGTTGCATATATTGAGAAGCCAGGAACTAAATTGCATTCCTTCGAGGTCAGTCCTGCCAGCTTTCCATTGATTCTCTGAATGCTTGAGAGGTCCAGAAAATCGGGAAGTTTCATGCAGCTGTAAAGTGATGATGTGGTCTTTTAGTCATAAAACTAAATTATGGAGGGATGCCTCTTACCATATCTATCACAGACTCCCAGCTTTACCCATTGCTATGTGTAACTTATAGGCTGGATAAAAAAAAGAAGCTTTTTTTTTTTTTTTTTAAATGTAATGGCCTTGCTATTCTCACCTTCTTTTTTATGCATCTCACTGATGCTTGCATTAATCTGAGAGCAGTCACACTGTTATAGTTCTGGAGTTGATTGTCTCAGCGTGCCTGGCACAGTCCGCTAGTCTTTAGCACAGCAGAGAGCTTTCTCTCGACAAACTCTTAACAGGAAGCTCCCTATACCCATTTACAAGAGCCACTTCTCAAGCAGCATGGCATTGTCACACTCTGCATTGAGTAATACCTCAGGGTAATCATAATCATCAAGAACATTCAACTTTTTGTCTTTTTACAACCTTTGCTTAATGTTGTGGTTTTACCCATCTACCTGATAATATGTTTTGCACAACTGTTATTCTAGACGCACATTTTATATAAATTATTCTTTTTATAGAAAATTTAAGTTGTATTTGTATTTTTCTTAAGGCTTTTGTTGTGGCTTGTTTGTCTTGATTTGACAGCTCACAGTAGATGGTAAGTAATAAAATATGAAGTTGTCCTGGGATCAAGGTCCACTGATGGTTTTGAACTATGGACATTGTGCTTACACTCTAACAAATATTGTTCACCAGGCACATCCAGGACGTACACATGAATGGCACAGAAATATTGTCATTAATACGGTTTTCTTATTTGGACCAGTGTTTATCACATGACCTGCAATTCCAACGGTGGCCACTACCCTAAAAAAGCTCTGTTCCTTGACACAACTTCACAGTTTTGTCTATTAGCCTGAATTAAGACCAACAACAGCCCTTTTGCAAGAGGCTGCATGTTATTTACGGTACCATTGAGATAAAGAAATACAATCCAAGAAGTCTAGTGTGAGTAACAGTGTAATGTGTTTAAAGGCTTATCAGAGTAGAAACATCTGTTTGCAGCTTGTGATGACCCCCCCTCCTTTCTCTCTCTCTCTCTCTCTCTCTCTCTCTCTCTCTCTCTCTCTCTCTCTCTCTCTCTTTTTTTCTCTCACTTTACGACCACAAAAAGCAAGTATTGTTTATCGATCTCCTACAATACTTTCAATACTGCTGACAGCGCTGCACACGCATCTTCTACACACAACAAACAGTGCCGTCCATTGTTCTAAAACAAAATTGTTGCCGAATAATGCACATGGAAGGAAAATGTCAAATTGCACCGCAGCAGTCAGTGGGACCTGTGTCGTTTGGCTCTTTTTACATACAAGTCTTGCAACAACAAAAAAATAACTGATGCAATTCAGGCTTTTGTTCATAAATATAATAAATCAGTTTTCAAAAGTTACCTGGGCCCCCCTTACAAACCCGCTTCCGGCCCATGACATGACGAAAAGGGATGGTAATGATTTAAATAGAATGCATTTTGACAGTTTCACCTGAAAGCTGTAGTGAGTGCTGAAGGCTGTTCTCTCAATAGGCTTCACTCCCTTTTTCAACCCACCGTCTCATTGCAGAGTAAGTGGTCCTGGGACTCCGTAAATTGGGAAGCAAGACGAAATAAATTAAAGGTTTTCAGAGAAAAAGTAGAATCCCATGCTCCCGGTCTATCCATTTTCCACATACCCTTTTTCCTCTGGTTGCCTGAAATTTTGGGGAGGGTGGAAATAACTCAGCATAGCAGAGGTCAGGCCTTCCATTAAGGCTGGAGCAGAGCAGCCACTGGCTCTGAGTGCTGATGACTCTGTGTATTGGTGTCAGAGAGAGGGTGTGTGCATGTGTGCGGGAGCTTCTGTCAGTGTTTGTGTGTGAGTGTCAGCAGTAGTTCAGGTGCATCCATTCTGGATGACAGCAGTACTGTCATGCTGCAATGTGAGAAATTCAAGAATCAAATACAAATTTACAGCATATCACCAGGATCTGCAGCAACATCTGCATTTTTGGCACTCTGAAATCCACCTTGTACTTTACATACAATTAGCAATTCCTCAGAAGAGAAGCCAGGAGTACGTATTTATTCTTCTTCTCTACCTGCCAGCCTTCAGAGTCGACCACAGCACTTTTGTATACACACACAGATGTTGTAAAGACAAGTTTAGATTTTTAATGGAACCCGTGAAAGGCAGTACTTGTGCAGCACTCCCTCCGTCCCCAGCAAGGGTATTCACATTTCCTCCCTCTGACTCCCTTCTTCTCTCCCTCTTTGTTTGCCCCCATCCCCGCTCACTCAGGCCTCTTTGTTAGTCTCCAGGTGAACGGAATGCATTCAAAGAGCCACCTCAAAAGGAGGTGGCTGCAAAGGAAAAAATAGAAAAACTAACTGAAAGCACTGAGGCAAATACATTTGACTTCAAATGATACCGTAGATAAGGTGATCTCATCTCTCTCTTAGTATGCTCATTAATGTTTAGCGTATAGCTTTGCAGAATTAGAATGAGAGGGAAATCTTTTACATTGTGTTGCCATGTGGTGATATAGTTTGTTTTTGCATTATTTTAGTTTCTTTATTTCCCAAAACAATTAAGTCTTGAATGGTCTTTAATATCAGATATGATCATCATTGTATTTTCATTAATTTTTTAAATTAGAGTTCTTGAGGCAATGGTAATTATTTGCATTTGGTAATAAAATCCATCTAGTCTCTGAAATTTAAATTGTTAGCCCACATCGCTCACCCCTTTCTTTTCTTTTTGCCTTTTGACCATAGGCAATACATTTTAATTTGAACATTAATAGGGGATGTCACTTATTTCTTTCATTTCCAGTTTACAAACATAATATTAGAATGTTCTACCTCAAACACTCCCCTCACCCCTTTCCCTTTGTGCGAGTGTGGGTGTGTCTGCATTCGTGCACGTGTGTGAGCATGTGCAGAGGACACATGGTATCCACAATGACTGTCTTTGTGCCAGGTGGGCATGCTGTCCACACTTGCACACACACACACACACACACACACACACACACACACACACGCACATGTCATATAAAGTCAGGTTTA
This sequence comes from Cebidichthys violaceus, assembly GCF_023349555.1. Taxonomy (NCBI): domain Eukaryota; kingdom Metazoa; phylum Chordata; class Actinopteri; order Perciformes; family Stichaeidae; genus Cebidichthys; species Cebidichthys violaceus. Next base: position 9,520,628 of record NW_027176964.1, read on the forward strand.
TTTTTATAGCCCAATAGAAATATTGGCAGTTACGAAAGATAAACTGGAAGTTTTAACAAGAAAAAAATGCATTTATCGGACTTCCAGCAAAATGTTTGTTATAGATCCAGCGCTAGCGTGTTACGTCCAGTAAATTTAGTCAAGCCTTTAAAATGGGTCCAATTAAATATGTCAACATTAGCCCAGTATGTGTTGTCAATGTAGTTCCAAGTAGGTAGGTAGTTTGAGTATGTTATTGCACCTCTTGCCTATAAACAATATGTATTAGGAAGAGCATTCTGGCTAAGTTTGTCTCAGTGATTTTACTGAATGCTGCAGAGACTAAACTCCCCGCGGCGCTTCCTGTCTGTCACCCCTGGCAATGCTTTTGATTGGCTGCTCTGCCATCTGCCTTCCCACCTGAAACTCTCTCTTTATTTAGCAAGTTAGGGTGTGGTCCTCATAATCCCCATTTGACTGGCAGCAGGAGAGGACCTCTCGTGGCTGGAAGTCCCTCCTGGCATGGCCTTTTATTGGCTATCCCCTAACCTGCTGGAGTGCCAAATGCCACCTCATTTTATAAGTGGCAGATGTGGATGTGTGTGTGTATCTGTCTCATAATCCCTATTTGACTGGCAGCATGAAAGGGCCATTCCTAGCTGGTGCTCCCTCAAGGGATTCTCCCCCATTGGCTGATTGCCATCTGTCTGCTCACCTCTTCTCCATACAAACTCAACCGATTGGGGTGTGGTCCTGAGAAATACAGGAAGACTGATGGCAGCAATAGACAATTTCGGACCCCAAGTGGTCCACTCATCCAGATGAATAGGTGACTATGGCTCCAGTGTCTCACGGGGCTTCATGTCTTCTGCAGCTCTTTCAAACGTACAAGCTGCCTCTTTAAATTCCAGTTTCAGAATTTTAGAGTATTTGTATGCCACACATTGGCGATATGATAGATTGTGTGATCTAATGGACAAAAGGTCTGTGAGATGATTAAACTCTCTAACCCAGTTACATCCAGCATTCCATTTATAAACATCGCTTTCCTCTCAGAGATAGAATGAAAGCCTGTTGGTGCGATGCTCTCCCATTCCAAGCCCAAACATTTGTCTTCATCAAGCCCAGAGTGTCCAATAAGAGCTAATGTGATAGCACAAATCATTATGTGGGGTTGCTCCGTCTGCTCAATGATGGAGCAACCGGAATGATTCAATTACACCAATCAGATTGGATAATGATTTCGATGTGGGTTGCTTCTGCCTGGAGTTTCTTATCGCTTCCTGCCATCATCTTCATCCTCCTCCTTTCCCCCTCCCTCCTTGCTTCCTCGTTGCATATCTACCTTTTCCACTCCGCACTGTTGTCAACTCAGATTTGTTATTCATAGTTTCTCAGAGCGGCCATACATGTATTATAAGATGTAGTTCAGCATACAATAATGTGTTTACCAAGCTTTAAAAAACAGCCTGCCGCTATTTACACTGTTTTACTGACACAGGGAATTTTGTCCCTTCACTTTCAGCTGCCCCCTCCCTCTCTACAGTATTTCTGCATCTAGCTATCAGCAGCCTGCAGTGGTGGGTGTAGTGTAGGTGCAGTCTTATTTTCTGGCTGTCATATTCACTCTGGGTTATGGGAAGGTGACAGGCCTGAGTAATTACTGATCCCCCATATCAGATACCTCCAGCAAACCCCAAGCTACACTGCAGCAGACTGCCTGACTGGCTCTCTTGAGCCAGGAGAGAGAAAACCAGAGATACAGGATCTGGAGATCAGGTTCCATGGTCATTTATATAATGGTTGGCTATATGTATGCATACATACATGCACGTGGAAAAACTTAGATATTTAAATGCAAAACAGAGCATACAAAAAAGGGCAAATACCTAGATAGAATGTTAAAATAAACAGCAGTTGCACCGAGCATTTTTATAGCATTCCCTTTAATGAAATGTGTTCTATTGGTGGAACTGGCCTACCATCACATTTAAAAAGCAGCTTACTTCATACAACAAAACAAGATGATGTAATGTTCAAACTTCTTGCTGTAATTTAAAAAAGTGGCTCATAAAGCACATCTGAGAGAGACAAATATGTAATGCTATTCTATTACTGTTCAGAAGTAGCTAATGCTCTTTGTAATTTGCAAGAAACTATTGCCTTTAATATATTGTGTAGTGTGTTACTGTATAAATTGGACTTGCAGTGTGCATGTGTGAATGTTGGGCTTGTGTGTATTTTAATGTGTGAAATACTTGCTGCAGTGTTGTGTATTCAAAGTTCAAACTGACCAAAGCACTTAAGACCTAATTTTAAAGAGAGCTCATTACTCTTTTTTAAAAAAAATAAAAAAAAATCTATTCTTCTCTACTATCTGCTATTTTCATCCGTCCTCTGTCCATGTTGTTTACCAAAAGTTGACTAAAGGTCCTGTTTATTTGGTTTAGAACAACTACAATATACAGCCTAAACTGATTTCCTCCAAATCTGGTCCACTTGTTCCATACTATTTCCTGAATATACTACACATGATGAGTCTGCTTGTTGTCTCACTGTCAAACTCCTGCTACTACTGCTACCACTGGATCTTGTTTTGCCAGTGTTTTCTCAACTGTGTGGTTAAACGTCTTCCCGCTGACATCTTCGCTGTAAGTCATCTCTAACCTGTTCCCCGTGTGTTCACTGCTCTTTTTAGGACCATGCAGAGATTAACTCCACCATCCTGCGAAGCCAAACTAACACTGCACGCGTGGAGGGCCTCAGGCCGGGTACAGTCTACGTGGTACAGGTGCGGGCAAGGACTGTGGCTGGCTTTGGCAAATACAGCAGCAAGATGTGCTTCCAAACCCTCACAGATGGTAAGGATTGTCGAGCCAGGAGAAACAGCTCTCTCTGTCTCTCCCTGTCCTTCTCTGTCTCTCTGTCTCTCTGTCACACATACACACGCACACACACTCAAACTCTTTCTTACACTCTTGTCACTCCTTGTATTTGCTGTTGCATTATTATTAGTAGGTGAATTGGAGGGGAACTGTGATTTTGGATTATACTTCTATTTCTACGGCTAAATTAATTTCAGGTTTCAATGTGTGTGTGGGTGCTTTGAATATGTAGAACTGTGAGTGTCTTTTGTTTGTGCTTCTAACTGTGCTTGATCCAAAATGCTTAGCTAATTGGTTTTTCACCCGGCCCTTCTGTTGCTGGAGAGCCGTCCCAGAATGCATAGCTGTGATTAGTAGTTGATGAGATTAATTTTTTGCCATGGGGGGCTGGATTGTTGGAGAGGGAAAGGGATGAAGAGGAGCTGTAACACCTGCTTCACTGGCAAGGTTGTGGAACTAAGTTTATTAGTGTAAGTGCAAGGAGGTGTGTGCGCAGGGTTGGTGGTAGTGGTGTTGTTGTATATCACTTCTTCATGTAGTGCTTTTTCATAGAGCTGCTGGGCGGTAATATCGGTGCTAAAATCAACAAAGCATGCGGTGTGGATGGATTCAACAAATCACTGGATAACATTCAGAAGATTAGCCAAAGCGCATGCTTCACTGTGCCTTGCTGGTTGGTATACTTGACGACCATGCACGTGTGGCCATAGCTCAAAATGTAAAAAAAACAAAACAGGAAAGACGTTTTCACATTGTGCTGCGTTAATGAAGATGTTAATGATGAATGAGAGGGTGATGATCTTGAGAGAGGGGAAGATGGGAAGGTTATTAATGATGATGAAGGTGATCATTGTGGCTATTTACCAGCGCAGAGCAGATGTAGTGGCACCTTTGCATCACCCTCGCCCACAAATTATCTTTCTCTCAAACACACGAAGATGCACGCGCGTTGCACCCGCTCGCACAAACACTGTTTACAGTTCATCCGTTGGCTCGCTGCCATAGCACGACATTCGTCAAGGCAATTAGCAGCAGATGCTAGAGAACTGCTGACAATCACACCCACGGCTCCACCTCTGCCGGTTTCCCCCTTCCCCTGTCAAGCTGCTTCACTGTATCAGGAAGACACCACCTCGCCACCCAACCGCTGCTCTCCCTCCATGTCTTTTCTCAAAACATATAATCCCTTTTGTCTATCTGTCGGCACATCTTCATATGCCTCCAAAAGGTGTCTCTTTTTCACCTCTAGACACAAACACGCGTACTCGCGAGCAGTGAAGACTTGATTGACAGGTGTGATGAAAGAAAATGATTGGTCCATCAGTAGGGTTATTGATGTCACAATTCTCCAGTTTTCTAATAGGCTGAGGCCCTGCTAACTAACTGATTGTAATCGGAGCCTATTTTCTACTGGAGGTAGCTGTCAGATAGATGTCATATATATATATATATATATATATATATATATATATATATATATATATAGCTGTGTGGCTCTCAGGGAAAATCACCAATCACCATTCCCATATGGGTAAAGGGGAGATTTATCTAGATCTCTCACGCCTAATGTGCATCAAAAGAGAACAGGAAGACTGCCTGAAAACTTGAGAAGCCGGAAAATCATACACACTGTTTGCTTGAAAAGTACTTACATAAATGTGCAAGTTAAAAGAGTGAGCAATTCCTGTCACATTGAGTTTCCCTATATATCCCAGCTCTCACACTGCTTCGAAAATGCATTAGTTCTCCCTTTATCACTTTAATCCAATAGGCCCATTCTACACGGGGGATTGGATTTAGAAGCTGCTGATTTGCCTGCAGCATGCTAAATCCTGCATTGCTTTAACTACAGTGTTTGCTGGTGCTAAAGTCACGGGGAGACAGGCACACCAAAAGATAACTGAAGATTCTGCTGTGTAGAGTTTTTAGGCAGGCATTTAAGCTGTCCTCTGAACTACCACCAACCGGCCTCGGCTATGAACATAAAAATAAAACATGTTTGGGCTACATGTGTGATTGGCAGTAGATTACTTCCTTTTCAACACCTGAGAAACAACATTCCAAGGGGCACTTTCTTGTCTGCTCGTCTCTGACAGGTATTGCAGCAGAGAAGGCTGAGAGGCCGTCCCCGCTTTATTCTCACCTTCAGTTTTATGCTTCTCTGTCACTCTGTGTCTCTCTCCTGGTTTATCAAACACAACCTGTCAGTCAGTCTTTCTAAAGCTCACCGGATTTCAGTCAGCGCGGGCTCAGCAGAGAGATCTATATGTTTTCTCTATCCATCCGTACACCTAGTCTAACCATTCGGCTCGGCCTCTTCTTCTCTCCATCTCTCCTTTTACCTCCCAAACACACACTCACAGACTCACCTTCAAATAAACACAGTCTTAATTCTTAAGCTCTACCTAAGCCATACTCCATGTCTGTCCGTCTGCCTTTCTCTTTGTGTCACACAGATGACTTCAAGTCTGAGCTGAGGGAACAGCTTCCTCTGATTGCGGGGTCAGCGGCAGCAGGAGTGGTCTTTATTGTTTCCCTTGTTGCTATCTCCATCGTGTGCAGCAGGTAAGTTATTGACTTCATTGCTACATTTGTCCCTGACAATTAAACTTGTAAAAAATGTAATTTAACTTTAACTTTTTTCGCTCCCAATGTTTTCCCCTTTGGAAGAAAACAGCAGCAAATCTAGTCCACTTTTGTCATTGTAATGACAGTATTTAGCTTCCTGTTGACCTGAAGCAAATATAGAGGGTGGACATAGAAAGAATAACATGCGTTGCAATACAGAAGGACAGATGGCAACACTGCATGGAGATGTTTTCCCATCCTATTTGTTTTAAATCAGAATCTAACCATATATGACTACTTTGCATTAAATACATTTTGTCAAATCACTGACAATTGTCAACAGTGATATATCTGAAAAATGTGTTTTAAAATTACTGGCATTCTTTGATACTGAAACTAATACAGTACGGTATATTTTTGAGACATAGTCTAATACCAATATGGCCACATCCCCAGGTGAAACTTTGGAACACACAGTTACCTCCATAAACACAGCTGCCTCCATAAACTCATAGAGCATTTTGTAACAGCAATCAAATTGACAGAAAGGAAAGCTAAGTTGACATATTTTCAATGGAATATTCCATTTCACAGAGAACCTAACAGCTCTTACTTTGCCCTGTTAAGTTACTTAAGTCAAGCGAGTTTCATTTTGCAGCAGTTTGACACATTGTCATATTCCTATCTTGCTCAGCTTTAAATATATGAAAGTCGAATTTTCTGCAGTGCTGTGTGCAACTCTGAGCAAGTAAAGTGTTCATCAAATGGGCCAGGCGCTTTTGATGCTGAGGCAGAAGAGACACATGAAAAGCAGAGAGATCCTATCAAGGTCTAATTAAAAATCAGCTCATTTTCATAAACTTCATTTGCCATCACTAACCCTCTGCAACTGATTCAATTTCAGCCACGTCATTTTCAGGCCATACAGAGAAACATGAAGAGTAATAAGGCCTCGTTTACACTTCCTTTCATCCTGTCGTTTCTCTCTCTTCTCTCTCAATATTCATTGCTCCCTTAGGAAAAGGGCATACACCAAGGAGGCGGTGTACAGTGACAAGTTGCAACATTACAGCACAGGAAGAGGTGAGTCCATCCTAATGCTTAAAGCCTCTATATAAGCAAGTGGTTTTAGGTGTTCTCCAACAATCTTGGTTGCTATCAGGCAATTAGTATGATTGTCTTACTATGTTTATTTTGATGCAGATCTAGTTAAAGGCTTTCTAAACCAAAAATCCGAGGATTGTGCTGCACAGGTCAAGATATCTCTTTTCTGATTGTCCTCGTATCATTGATATTTGCTACACCTCCATTTTCCTCTTTGTCCGGTCCTCTGCTTCTGTCATATCATGTAATGTAGGTAAAGCATGCAATCTTGTATAGTACATTAATGAAAATGAAGTGAGGTAAAAGATAAATTAGCTGAGGTAGCAGGCATCTGTGGATGTAAATTACATTTCCCTTCCTTTAAACAATGACACTGACTGACAGTCATCTCTTAGGGCTCTATATTAGCTGTGATTTAGTCATGTTTCAACCCCCCCCCCCCCCCCCCCCCCGGGGCACCGACTGATGAAGGGAAGGAGCCTGGAGGGACACACATATAGCCTTCCACACGCACACTCACACACATACACACAAAAGGGTGTGTATGAGATTTGTACCTCAAATAATAGCCCTATGTACTGCCGACCTAGCCGTCTGAAAAGGGGCTCACTCGAGGGGATAGAGTTTTGTTGAGCCTGACGCAGCAAAGCGTTTCAGCACAGTTACTTTGTGTCAAAGCTACAGCAGTGTTATCCGGGGGCTCATTAAACCTGGGCAGAAGAGTGGGTTTTGTCACGGGCTATCTTTGGGGTAACCAAATGCAATTAACGTGAGTGGTGAAAATAAACAAAAGATCAGAGTCACTTGCGGCCCTAATCATAAAAAGCGTGGAGAGGAACTAAAATGCTGATAAGGGTTCCTATTCATAAGTTTATTCTTTCAACCTTCACACCGCCAACACTCATGAAGTAATCCCCCACCCCATGATGCATTATTGTCTTCTATTCTCTCAAGATTTGACTGGCAGTTTTGTAATTACAGTATTCAACACAACAATTAAATAGCGCAGCTCAGCCAATTGTTTGTGGTGAATTCGCCGAAGAATGCATTGCCGGCTTTCGCCCGGCTGCCTACTGTTCCAGTTGTTGCCATACACCTTAGATGATACCTCCTCATTCCCAGCCCACCTAACATGACAGGCGTCAAGGGGGGATGGTGCTTATACTGTAAATTCAGGAGTGCAGCGTGGTGTGGTCATGGTTGTGAAAATGAGACCTCTACCATTACACCAAACGCTGGGTGGGATGTCATGACAAGCAGATTGGAACACAAGCATGAGCACACACATTATTCCCACACATGAATCAAGCGCTGCATATGTGGGTTTAAGGGTTTCTGTTTTGTTTTAATAGCACACAGTATCATCACCGTGCATCCCAACATGTTATACTCACCTCACTGCATCAGAGCATATACATTTTTTTCTCATCTCTTCCCTGTTATTCTTTCCACACATAAACAACCTGTCAACCCCAGCTAATTAACAGATAGAGATTTTTTAGAGTTTGCCCTAATGCTTCTCTGCATATGACTACCAACACATCCTTAAATCACTAATGTTCGAACTGCGTTTGTCACTTTGTAGCTTCAGCTGTTGTTTGTACTTCAGCATCTTGTGCTAACACTGACTGAGAATGGGATTTGGAAGCCCATTTAACAAATCTAGTTGTTAGATGCCAAATATGTTTATACTCCAGTTGCTTTGTTTTTCTTTGCAGCAGCATACTGCATTTGTACATGTGGATTCAGTGAGTAGGCTAAGGCATTGGTGAGCACCAGTAGAATACTCTGACACTTGTCATTGCCCTTCAACATTCTCAGTATTACAGGTCAAACCACAGTCCCGACAAACCCAAACTGACATCTATACAAATGTGATTGTTTATCCCATACCATTTTTAGATCCCCTCTGGGATTTCCTGCTGGCTGCAGAAGCTGCAGTGTGCATCTGACAAATGATTTACTGACATCAAACGATGGATAATTAGTTTGTGTTTGGAAAATAAACTCAACTCATTATACTCACAAAGCCACAGAATAGATTAGTGTGCATCTCGCACCAACGTGAAATGGCACCGTTTTCACTATAGGTGTATGTGTCCTGCAATTATGTAACATGTTCGTTTTTCAAAGTGGATAATCACATAAAACATATAATTACTATACACTGAAATTGCTAAATTACAAATATTGTCAAGGAAAAGGAGTGAGAAGATATTATGTTTCTTTAGTAATAGATTAACATCTGAAATAATTAATTTAACTAAAAAATATGAGCATTATTGAAGATACAGTTTCACTTACTGACATTGCTGTTTGTCTTTAGGCAATAAGAACATTCTGTGCAGTAGGACCAGTAATTTGATTGTACCCATTGCCAGTAATAGATTAATGTTAGCATTACTGCCTTAAGGTTGATTTGTGGATACATTAGGGCCATTCAGTAAACGAGCGGGGCAGACTAATAACAGGGTAAATGCTGGACATTGGTGAAAATAACATGGTTAAGTGCAGTGCAGTAAACTGTAATTTATAATTAAGGTCAACTAAATACCTTTTAACCGTTTTAGAAATCGTGTCATAGCTCAAGGATTTTGTTTGGATTTATAATAAGAGCTTTCCCATTTGTCTCATTTATGTTATATGCGGCCATGTAATTGAAAAAGGTATGAAGTTATGGTATGTGTGAAATACCCATGAGTCATTGCAGCAGTCATGCATTCTCTCCCGACAGGCTTGCTGTTTTATATGTTGGATAACAATGGAAGTGACGTTTGGATACATTTGCTTCATACACTCAAATGAAGGAACTATGAAATATTAAAGCATTAATCTATTTTTTTATCTGATGGCCATAAAAAGATGAGTCCAGTTAGCCAGGGCCGCACCAGAGGGAGGGAGGGAGAGAGATAAATTGTTTTCATTTTAAATTATATATAAACGTGGGCTCTGGACTGTGAATTAGAAAGTAATGGGTGTACGTATATGGACGTGTGTGCATGACATTTTGAGCGCATGTGTTCTCATTTATTTATATTTTCCGTATGGCTCCCTGCTGAGATTTTGAGTTCCACCCAGTGGTGCTGTGTGAGCACTTTATGGAATGCAAAGCTGTAAACCCTCTGATGGATTAACTTGAATCCAATCTGTATGGAATCTCTAATGAGCAATTACATTCACACAGATATGGTTCAAGGCAATTAGTGCGCTAACTAGAATCAGCTTCTAGTCAAGAGCGAGGTGAGGCACCTTGATCCCTCCAAGACCAGACCTTATCCTCCTCGTGTCTCCTGTGACCCCTCCCACTCTCTATGTGGCTTATGCAAATGACAGGCACAAATTGACATGATGGAGATGGGTTTATTCCAATCATGGCTGCCAGGGTTTTGACTAAACAGCTTTGAGAAAGAGGGCTGCCCTTGGGTGTCACTGCAGAAATGATGATTTGACGTCTGCTTGCTCGCCGTAATGCCGTCTTGTGGCAGCGTGTATTGAATTTGTTTACAAGTGTTTTTCGCCACTTCTCCCCACCCGGCCTGTCAACACTGACAATCTCTCCTCCGTTTGCAGACATCTCCAGTCTGTGAACTGAGTCACCTATTGCAAAACATCATAAAGAGCTAGTTGATAGCGCAGTGGTTTTATCTCTTTATGAGCTCCTACAGGGAAAGGCTGTGGGGAAATTGGTTCTACCACTATCAAAGAGCAGAGACTGCTAGTCTAAGGGATAAAAGGGTGAAATCATTTGTCTACATTTACATTTTCTGTATATCCTCATCCCTTTATCTTTCTTTCTGTTTCCTTTCTGGTATATTTCGCCATTCCAAGTACTGAATCCTCAAACCACCATTTTGTTGTCTGTTCTACTCGCAACTGAGGCCTGTCTCTCAGGAGGAGAATAGGGCAAATGGAGTTATCATCATTTACAACTGTTAAGAGCTTGTAGTGATTGTAAGTAATGCTGTGTCACACTGTGATTTAGCCTACGACTTGAAAGGCAATTGCATTCATCAATTCTTAACACTAGACATTAGCCTAACAAAAAAAAGAACGGTGTCTTTTTTCTGGAAAGCTCATTGAGCACTTTGGTTGTTCTAGAACTCTCTTTGCGAGCCGACATGTCTAACTGCCCCTCCCCACTGGGCTGCCCGACCCACTTCTCAGGCTCCCCGGGGATGAAAATCTACATCGATCCCTTTACCTACGAAGACCCCAACGAAGCTGTGCGAGAATTCGCCAAGGAGATTGACGTCTCCACTGTCAAGATTGAGGAGGTCATCGGTGCAGGTATGGAGAATGGAATGGGTGCTATGGAACAATCTGTGTGTGTGTGTGTGTGTGTGTGTGTGTGTGTGTGTGTGTGTGTGTGTGTGTGTGTGTGTGTGTGTGTGTGTATACACACTTATGTGTGCAAGTGTCCGCAAGGTGAATGTGGATTGCTATATTATCATGTGTTTCTGCATGTGACATGCGAATATCGGTGTGCTTGTTTAGCCTGCATCTGTTCAAGGTCGCAAAGCACAGCCCTTTTGGCTGCCACATCAGATGGGAACATGTCAAGGGCCTATGTCAAGTGCACTAGCAGCATATAGGCCAGCTACCTTGGGACCTAATGGCATTAGAAATAACTCGCGCCTTGCAGCCTATTCCCTGTGCTTCTCTGTTTTTGGAGCCTATTAGTGTTAGTCTCTTACATGTTCTGGCTTGACCCTTTCATTAACCTTACATGTAAAATAGGTGGAGATATTTTCTGTCATTTCCTTATTCAATGTTAAAGTGTCTGTTAAAAAGTATGGGCTGCTTATTAGGGGCTGATTGCTTTTAAGTACATTCTGAGCATCCGGAGGCTAACAAAACGTCAGCTCGATATGTCCATGTGTCTCCAACATGTCTTTTTCCTATACGGACAGGGCACACCTTCATTTTTTTTACAGCAGGAAGGGCATGCTGATACCATATGTTTTGGTTCATTTAGAGGCAAAAATACACCTGGTAATGAGACTGGGCTTGGAATAGATCCTGTGGACCGGCCTACTCAGCAAGCTAGGTGTGAGGAAGTGACAGAGATAGGATAGGGGTAAGGATGCAAGGGGACTAACTAATTAAAGATTTCCATTTTTGTTGATTTCACTGTGTGGTGTCTCTGCAGGACACTAAGGTGGTGATAATTAATCAAACAGATACCAGATATTTACCAGATAGTGCTTGCCTGTTATTCTTTCGTTGGGGAATACGAAGACACTTGGCTGGCTTTTAGGATTGATAAATAGTGGGAGTTAGAGGAGCGACACTGTTAGGAATATCATGAAGGAGCAATACTAGAGGAGTATTGGACAACACTCAGCATGCTTGATATAGATTAAATGAAGATCTATAATATCTGCCAAGAGACTTGAGATGTAAATAAGCTTGATAAATGAATAGATTTAGATCTCATCAACTCTACTAATCTTTTGTGTGATCACTTTTTCATCGGAAAAATGTAGATCAGTTCTCATTTTTGACAGAGCAACCACTGTGCACCTCTCCCTATTTCCCCTCTAGGTGAATTTGGGGAGGTGTACAAGGGCCGTTTGAAGCTTCCTGGTAAGCGGGAGATCTATGTAGCTATCAAGACCCTGAAGGCGGGCTACGTGGAGAAACAGAGGCGCGACTTCCTGTCTGAGGCGTCAATCATGGGCCAGTTTGATCACCCAAACATTATCCGTCTGGAGGGTGTAGTCACAAAGAGTCGTCCAGTCATGATCGTCACAGAGTTTATGGAGAATGGTGCCCTTGACTCATTCCTCAGGGTGAGTAATTTGTGTGAACTCATAAATGTACTATGTATACAAAGTTGCAAACATTTATATGGAATGATGAAAAGTAATATTCATGAATTGAATAGAAACCTTGCATTATAGAAATGAGAAACTAATTGGAAATTAATTGTTAAATAGTCCCAGAAAAGGAGTCCAAGCAAAGAATCCCTTCTAATACAAATTAGAATGAGCCACCAGAGAATATGTTTCATGACAATGACCATGATTTCAATCATTCTTAATTTTAAAATTTCCATTAGTTAGCTCTATCCGCCCTTAATTTCTCTATTAATGCTTGAAGCTTTTAATGGACTCTTCTCTCTTTCTTTTATAGTCAGACATACAGCTTAATCAATATTCAACTCGCTTTTTTCCTCCTTCAATCTCATGGATTGGTGTTCTATTCCACTTTGATCTAGGGTGGGTTTAAAGGGCTCTTTGAAGTTGGCTTTGCTAACCGCCACATCCGACTTGTGTTTCCATCGATCTCCCTTACCCTCTTATTTGTTACTGTGTTTCGGGGGTTCAAAGCTTGCTCTTCAGAGCATTCACAGAGGGGTAGGGGCACCATGCGTGGATGCTGAACTGATGGATGCCTGCATGCAAGTCTACTTCTCCTCTGGATACTAAGAGGATTCGAAAGGCAAAAAAGATCTCAGGATGTAAATTTTGTAGCAGCAAAGTATAAACAACAAAAGATTAAAAACGAGGGTTCAGGAAAAAAACAACTAACCTTAGATAGGTGAACATAATTACTTGCTTTGAAAAAAAACGTTGCTCCAACCTCAAATAGATGGGAAAGCTGGTGGATTAGCCTACTTGCGTCTTATGCCAGGTCTAATAACACATTTTTGTCTCATTGCCACTGTATGAGCATGCACCCTCTGGCTGTGGTAATAATGATATACTACAAAATCTGTATAACTCTGGTGGAGAGTCCGACTGGGCAGCCTTTCTGAAGACCTCAAGATGACATGCTGTCTGTATAAAACATCAGAAAACAAACATGTAATTTATTTTGCACTGATTTTTTCTCATAGAAAATCTGTATTTATTTGAAATAACAACATTCAAGCCTGGAATTTCCAGTCAACATATTATCTATGATTCAGTGAAGAATCAACATAATTAGTTTACTATCATTAAAAAGCAGTAATATTACCATTTGCTGACATCTCTGTATCCTCCAGCTAATCTCATTTATGTTAATTGTGACAAAGTTAATGTATAAATAACTGCTTTTATTTGTTTTGTCTCTGTCCTCTAGCAAAATGATGGTCAGTTCACGGTGATCCAGTTAGTGGGAATGATGCGTGGGATCTCAGCTGGGATGAAATATCTCTCAGAAATGAACTACGTCCACCGTGACCTGGCTGCACGAAACATTCTGGTCAACAGCAACCTGGTGTGTAAAGTGTCTGACTTTGGCCTGTCACGCTACCTCCAGGATGACACCTCTGATCCCAGCTACACCAGCTCTCTAGTGAGTACTTAACTTTATTTCAAGGGCCATAGGTAACATTTTCTCTTTTACTAATCTTGTTTTTATCTGCATGCAATGTATCCTTTACGTGTCCAGTCAAATTGTTATTGACATTTACAACAATCTAAACCTATCAGTCTAATAATCATTGTTGCTTCTATGACGACCGTCTCATTCTTTTTGAAGGTCTCGGCAACCTTTCACCTTTTCAGTGCCTTTCATTTTATATTAGCTGTCTGTCTTCCTCATCATCCTTCCTCCTCTTTCCTATACTCTGCAAGTCACGGACCCGAGGTCTGTCACATCTTCATTAGTGTGGAGACAAGCCTCCTCTGAGAAGGCTCCTCTCTCGTTGACATGCCCAGAGTGCAGAGAAACCAAAGGGCATTGCGGCCTCTCAAATTGACAGCTACCACCCCCTCTCTCTCCCTCCCTCCTCTCTCTCCCTCCTCATTCATTATTACTCGGGCATCATGGGAGGCTTTGGCTCCTCATTAACTCCTCCACACTACAGATCTGTAATTATTAGCAGCCATCGTTAGTTCATCTTCTGCCTCTCCTATTCCTAATTCAAAACACACTCCTACACCCTCGCAAACACACGGCACAGGTCATTAGGACTCCCGGCATGCCCGAGTTCGTGTGAGTGTTTTTTGTTTTTTTTTATGTGTGTGTGTGTGTGTGTGTGTGTGTGTGTGTGTGTGTGTGTGTGTGTGTGAGCATATGATGATGATGTGTATCTCTGTGTGCAGGCCCATGAGCAAGAGTCTAGTATCATCTCATTGGCTCTGTTTTGATACTTTGGTGCATAAAGTAGCTTGTTTTACTGTCAATATATCATATGTGTTGGTGCATTTTGATGACAGCAAGGACTTGTGCAAGCAAAACTGGGCAATATGGATAAAGAGCATGATTCTAATTATACCTAAAGATATATATATATATATATATATATATATATATATATATATATATATATACACACGTATATACTGTATATACGTATATATACCACTGACATTGTAGGTTGAATAAACATACTATATAAATATGCTTACAAAAACAATACATTTCTGCCATACACTATTATTTTGAAAGTCACTGAACCAATCATGTC